>NC_137734.1:16150666-16752666 GCF_964034855.1 Anser brachyrhynchus | reverse complement strand
GTGCAGTGAGTCCAGGGAGTGCAAAGGCACCAGTGGGGATGGAGTGCAGTGAGTCCAAAGACTTCACTGTCACCACTGGGAATGCAGTGCAGTGAGTCCAGGGAGTGCACTTGCACCACTGGGGATGCAGTGCAGTGACTCCAGTGAGTGCACTGACACCACTGGGGATGCACTTCAGTCAGTCCAGTGAGTGTACTGGCACCACTGGGGATGCACTGCAGTGAGTCAAGAGAGTGCACTGGCAGGACTGGGGATGCAGTGCAGTGAGTCCAGAGAGTGCACTGGCACCACTGGGGATGCCCTGCAGTGAGTCCTGAGAGCGCACTGGCACCACTGGGGATGCAGTGCAGTGAGTCCAGAGAGCGCACTGGCACCAGTGGGAATGCGGTGCAGTGAGTCCAGAGAGTGCAATGGCACCACTGGGGATGCACTGCAGTGAGTCCAGAGAGTGCACTGGCACCAGTGGGGATGCAGTGCAGTGAGTCCAGAGAGTGCAATGGCACCACTGGGGATGCACTGCAGTGAGTCCAGAGAGTGCACTAGCACCACTGGGGATGCAGAGCAGTGAGTCCAGAGAGTGCACTGGCACCACTGAGAATGCATTTCAGTGAGTCCAGAGAGTGCCGTTCCAGCCTCGGCATCCGCTCCAGCCGAGTCAACCCCGCGGTAGCCCCTCCAGCCGCGGCAGACGCTCCAGCCGCGGCAGCCGCTCCAGCCGCTCCAGCCGCGGCAGCCGCTCCAGCCCCTCCAGCCGCGCCAGCCTCTCCAGCCGCGGCAGCCGCTCCAGCCGCGGCAGCCGCTCCAGCCGCTCCAGCCGCGGCAGCCGCTCCAGCCGCTACCGAGTGGAGCGGCTGCCACGGCTGGAGGGCTACCGCGGCTGGAGCGGCTGCCGCGGCTGGAGCAGTGCAGTGAGTCCAGGGAGTGCAAAGGCACCAGTGGGGATGGAGTGCAGTGAGTCCAAAGACTTCAATGTCACCACTGGGAATGCACTTCAGTCAGTCCAGTGAGTGTACTGGCACCACTGGGGATGCACAGCAGTGAGTCCAGAGAGTGCATTGGCACCACTGGGGATGCAGTGCAGTGAGTCCAGAGAGTGCACTGGCACCATTGGAGATGCAGTGCAGTGAGTCCAGAGAGTGCACTGGCACCACTGGGGATGCAGTGCAGTGAGTCCAGAGAGTGCACTGGCACCAGTGGGGATGCAGTGCAGAGTGTCCAGAGAGTGCACTGGCACCACTGGGATGCACTGCAGTGAGTCCAGAGAGTGCTCTGGCACCACTGGAGATGCACTTCAGTGAGTGCAGAGACTGCACTGGCACCACTGGGGATGCAGTGCAGTGAGTCCAGTGAGTGTACTGGCACCACTGGGGATGCACTGCAGTGAGTCCAGAGAGTGCATTGGCACCACTTGGGATGCACTGCAGTGAGTCCAGAGAGTGCACTGGCACCACTGGGGATGCAGTGCAGTGAGTCCAGAGAGTGCACTGGCTCCACTGAGAATGCACTTCAGTGAGTCCAGAGAGTGCACTGGCACCACTGTGGATGCAGTGCCGTGAGTCCAGCGAATGCACTGGCACCACTGGGGATACGGTGCCGGGAGTCCAGAGAGTGCACTGACACCACTGGGGATGCAGTGCAGTGAGTCCACAGAGTGCACTGACACCAGTGGGAATGCGGTGCAGTGAGTCCAGAGAGTGCACTGGCACCACTGGGGATGCACTGCAGTGAGTCCAGAGTGCACTAGCACCACTGGGGATGCAGAGCAGTGAGTCCAGAGAGTGCACTGGCACCACTGAGAATGCATTTCAGTGAGTCCAGAGAGTGCCGTTCCAGCCTCGGTATCCGCTCCAGCCGAGTCAACCCCGCGGTAGGCCCTCCAGCCGCGGCAGACGCTCCAGCCGCGGCAGCCGCTCCAGCCGCTCCAGCCGCGGCAGCCGCTCCAGCCCCTCCAGCCTCGCCAGCCTCTCCATCCGCGGCAGCCGCTCCAGCCGCGGCAGCCGCTCCAGCCGCTCCAACCGCGGCAGCCGCTCCAGCCGCTACCGAGTGGAGCGGCTGCCACGGCTGGAGGGCTACCGCGGCTGGAGCGGCTGCCGCGGCTGGAGCAGTGCAGTGAGTCCAGGGAGTGCAAAGGCACCAGTGGGGATGGAGTGCAGTGAGTCCAAAGACTTCACTGTCACCACTGGGAATGCAGTGCAGTGAGTCCAGGGAGTGCACTTGCACCACTGGGGATGCAGTGCAGTGACTCCAGTGAGTGCACTGACACCACTGGGGATGCACTTCAGTCAGTCCAGTGAGTGTACTGGCACCACTGGGGATGCACTGCAGTGAGTCAAGAGAGTGCACTGGCAGGACTGGGGATGCAGTGCAGTGAGTCCAGAGAGTGCACTGGCACCACTGGGGATGCCCTGCAGTGAGTCCTGAGAGCGCACTGGCACCACTGGGGATGCAGTGCAGTGAGTCCAGAGAGCGCACTGGCACCAGTGGGAATGCGGTGCAGTGAGTCCAGAGAGTGCAATGGCACCACTGGGGATGCACTGCAGTGAGTCCAGAGAGTGCACTAGCACCACTGGGGATGCAGAGCAGTGAGTCCAGAGAGTGCACTGGCACCACTGAGAATGCATTTCAGTGAGTCCAGAGAGTGCCGTTCCAGCCTCGGCATCCGCTCCAGCCGAGTCAACCCCGCGGTAGCCCCTCCAGCCGCGGCAGACGCTCCAGCCGCGGCAGCCGCTCCAGCCGCTCCAGCCGCGGCAGCCGCTCCAGCCCCTCCAGCCGCGCCAGCCTCTCCATCCGCGGCAGCCGCTCCAGCCGCGGCAGCCGCTCCAGCCGCTCCAGCCGCGGCAGCCGCTCCAGCCGCTACCGAGTGGAGCGGCTGCCACGGCTGGAGGGCTACCGCGGCTGGAGCGGCTGCCGCGGCTGGAGCAGTGCAGTGAGTCCAGGGAGTGCAAAGGCACCAGTGGGGATGGAGTGCAGTGAGTCCAAAGACTTCAATGTCACCACTGGGAATGCACTTCAGTCAGTCCAGTGAGTGTACTGGCACCACTGGGGATGCACAGCAGTGAGTCCAGAGAGTGCATTGGCACCACTGGGGATGCAGTGCAGTGAGTCCAGAGAGTGCACTGGCACCATTGGAGATGCAGTGCAGTGAGTCCAGAGAGTGCACTGGCACCACTGGGGATGCAGTGCAGTGAGTCCAGAGAGTGCACTGGCACCAGTGGGGATGCAGTGCAGAGTGTCCAGAGAGTGCACTGGCACCACTGGGATGCACTGCAGTGAGTCCAGAGAGTGCTCTGGCACCACTGGAGATGCACTTCAGTGAGTGCAGAGACTGCACTGGCACCACTGGGGATGCAGTGCAGTGAGTCCAGTGAGTGTACTGGCACCACTGGGGATGCACTGCAGTGAGTCCAGAGAGTGCATTGGCACCACTTGGGATGCACTGCAGTGAGTCCAGAGAGTGCACTGGCACCACTGGGGATGCAGTGCAGTGAGTCCAGAGAGTGCACTGGCTCCACTGAGAATGCACTTCAGTGAGTCCAGAGAGTGCACTGGCACCACTGTGGATGCAGTGCCGTGAGTCCAGCGAATGCACTGGCACCACTGGGGATACGGTGCCGGGAGTCCAGAGAGTGCACTGACACCACTGGGGATGCAGTGCAGTGAGTCCACAGAGTGCACTGACACCAGTGGGAATGCGGTGCAGTGAGTCCAGAGAGTGCAATGGCACCACTGGGGATGCACTGCAGTGAGTCCAGAGTGCACTAGCACCACTGGGGATGCAGAGCAGTGAGTCCAGAGAGTGCACTGGCACCACTGAGAATGCATTTCAGTGAGTCCAGAGAGTGCCGTTCCAGCCTCGGTATCCGCTCCAGCCGAGTCAACCCCGCGGTAGGCCCTCCAGCCGCGGCAGACGCTCCAGCCGCGGCAGCCGCTCCAGCCGCTCCAGCCGCGGCAGCCGCTCCAGCCCCTCCAGCCTCGCCAGCCTCTCCATCCGCGGCAGCCGCTCCAGCCGCGGCAGCCGCTCCAGCCGCTCCAACCGCGGCAGCCGCTCCAGCCGCTACCGAGTGGAGCGGCTGCCACGGCTGGAGGGCTACCGCGGCTGGAGCGGCTGCCGCGGCTGGAGCAGTGCAGTGAGTCCAGGGAGTGCAAAGGCACCAGTGGGGATGGAGTGCAGTGAGTCCAAAGACTTCACTGTCACCACTGGGAATGCAGTGCAGTGAGTCCAGGGAGTGCACTTGCACCACTGGGGATGCAGTGCAGTGACTCCAGTGAGTGCACTGACACCACTGGGGATGCACTTCAGTCAGTCCAGTGAGTGTACTGGCACCACTGGGGATGCACTGCAGTGAGTCAAGAGAGTGCACTGGCAGGACTGGGGATGCAGTGCAGTGAGTCCAGAGAGTGCACTGGCACCACTGGGGATGCCCTGCAGTGAGTCCTGAGAGCGCACTGGCACCACTGGGGATGCAGTGCAGTGAGTCCAGAGAGCGCACTGGCACCAGTGGGAATGCGGTGCAGTGAGTCCAGAGAGTGCAATGGCACCACTGGGGATGCACTGCAGTGAGTCCAGAGAGTGCACTAGCACCACTGGGGATGCAGAGCAGTGAGTCCAGAGAGTGCACTGGCACCACTGAGAATGCATTTCAGTGAGTCCAGAGAGTGCCGTTCCAGCCTCGGCATCCGCTCCAGCCGAGTCAACCCCGCGGTAGCCCCTCCAGCCGCGGCAGACGCTCCAGCCGCGGCAGCCGCTCCAGCCGCTCCAGCCGCGGCAGCCGCTCCAGCCCCTCCAGCCGCGCCAGCCTCTCCATCCGCGGCAGCCGCTCCAGCCGCGGCAGCCGCTCCAGCCGCGGCAGCCGCTCCAGCCGCTACCGAGTGGAGCGGCTGCCACGGCTGGAGGGCTACCGCGGCTGGAGCGGCTGCCGCGGCTGGAGCAGTGCAGTGAGTCCAGGGAGTGCAAAGGCACCAGTGGGGATGGAGTGCAGTGAGTCCAAAGACTTCAATGTCACCACTGGGAATGCACTTCAGTCAGTCCAGTGAGTGTACTGGCACCACTGGGGATGCACAGCAGTGAGTCCAGAGAGTGCATTGGCACCACTGGGGATGCAGTGCAGTGAGTCCAGAGAGTGCACTGGCACCATTGGAGATGCACTGCAGTGAGTCCAGAGAGTGCACTGGCACCACTGGGGATGCAGTGCAGTGAGTCCAGAGAGTGCACTGGCACCAGTGGGGATGCAGTGCAGAGTGTCCAGAGAGTGCACTGGCACCACAGGTGATGCACTGCAGTGAGTCCAGAGAGTGCTCTGGCACCACTGGAGATGCACTTCAGTGAGTGCAGAGACTGCACTGGCACCACTGGGGATGCAGTGCAGTGAGTCCAGTGAGTGTACTGGCACCACTGGGGATGCACTGCAGTGAGTCCAGAGAGTGCATTGGCACCACTTGGGATGCACTGCAGTGAGTCCAGAGAGTGCACTGGCACCACTGGGGATGCAGTGCAGTGAGTCCAGAGAGTGCACTGGCTCCACTGAGAATGCACTTCAGTGAGTCCAGAGAGTGCACTGGCACCACTGTGGATGCAGTGCCGTGAGTCCAGCGAATGCACTGGCACCACTGGGGATACGGTGCCGGGAGTCCAGAGAGTGCACTGACACCACTGGGGATGCAGTGCAGTGAGTCCACAGAGTGCACTGACACCAGTGGGAATGCGGTGCAGTGAGTCCAGAGAGTGCACTGGCACCACTGGGGATGCACTGCAGTGAGTCCAGAGTGCACTAGCACCACTGGGGATGCAGAGCAGTGAGTCCAGAGAGTGCACTGGCACCACTGAGAATGCATTTCAGTGAGTCCAGAGAGTGCCGTTCCAGCCTCGGTATCCGCTCCAGCCGAGTCAACCCCGCGGTAGGCCCTCCAGCCGCGGCAGACGCTCCAGCCGCGGCAGCCGCTCCAGCCGCTCCAGCCGCGGCAGCCGCTCCAGCCCCTCCAGCCTCGCCAGCCTCTCCATCCGCGGCAGCCGCTCCAGCCGCGGCAGCCGCTCCAGCCGCTCCAACCGCGGCAGCCGCTCCAGCCGCTACCGAGTGGAGCGGCTGCCACGGCTGGAGGGCTACCGCGGCTGGAGCGGCTGCCGCGGCTGGAGCAGTGCAGTGAGTCCAGGGAGTGCAAAGGCACCAGTGGGGATGGAGTGCAGTGAGTCCAAAGACTTCACTGTCACCACTGGGAATGCAGTGCAGTGAGTCCAGGGAGTGCACTTGCACCACTGGGGATGCAGTGCAGTGACTCCAGTGAGTGCACTGACACCACTGGGGATGCACTTCAGTCAGTCCAGTGAGTGTACTGGCACCACTGGGGATGCACTGCAGTGAGTCAAGAGAGTGCACTGGCAGGACTGGGGATGCAGTGCAGTGAGTCCAGAGAGTGCACTGGCACCACTGGGGATGCCCTGCAGTGAGTCCTGAGAGCGCACTGGCACCACTGGGGATGCAGTGCAGTGAGTCCAGAGAGCGCACTGGCACCAGTGGGAATGCGGTGCAGTGAGTCCAGAGAGTGCAATGGCACCACTGGGGATGCACTGCAGTGAGTCCAGAGAGTGCACTGGCACCAGTGGGGATGCAGTGCAGAGTGTCCAGAGAGTGCACTGGCACCACTGGGATGCACTGCAGTGAGTCCAGAGAGTGCTCTGGCACCACTGGAGATGCACTTCAGTGAGTGCAGAGACTGCACTGGCACCACTGGGGATGCAGTGCAGTGAGTCCAGTGAGTGTACTGGCACCACTGGGGATGCACTGCAGTGAGTCCAGAGAGTGCATTGGCACCACTTGGGATGCACTGCAGTGAGTCCAGAGAGTGCACTGGCACCACTGGGGATGCAGTGCCGTGAGTCCAGCGAATGCACTGGCACCACTGGGGATACGGTGCCGGGAGTCCAGAGAGTGCACTGACACCACTGGGGATGCAGTGCAGTGAGTCCACAGAGTGCACTGACACCAGTGGGAATGCGGTGCAGTGAGTCCAGAGAGTGCACTGGCACCACTGGGGATGCACTGCAGTGAGTCCAGAGTGCACTAGCACCACTGGGGATGCAGAGCAGTGAGTCCAGAGAGTGCACTGGCACCACTGAGAATGCATTTCAGTGAGTCCAGAGAGTGCCGTTCCAGCCTCGGCATCCGCTCCAGCCGAGTCAACCCCGCGGTAGGCCCTCCAGCCGCGGCAGACGCTCCAGCCGCGGCAGCCGCTCCAGCCGCTCCAGCCGCGGCAGCCGCTCCAGCCCCTCCAGCCTCGCCAGCCTCTCCATCCGCGGCAGCCGCTCCAGCCGCGGCAGCCGCTCCAGCCGCTCCAACCGCGGCAGCCGCTCCAGCCGCTACCGAGTGGAGCGGCTGCCACGGCTGGAGGGCTACCGCGGCTGGAGCGGCTGCCGCGGCTGGAGCAGTGCAGTGAGTCCAGGGAGTGCAAAGGCACCAGTGGGGATGGAGTGCAGTGAGTCCAAAGACTTCACTGTCACCACTGGGAATGCAGTGCAGTGAGTCCAGGGAGTGCACTTGCACCACTGGGGATGCAGTGCAGTGACTCCAGTGAGTGCACTGACACCACTGGGGATGCACTTCTGTCAGTCCAGTGAGTGTACTGGCACCACTGGGGATGCACTGCAGTGAGTCAAGAGAGTGCACTGGCAGGACTGGGGATGCAGTGCAGTGAGTCCAGAGAGTGCACTGGCACCACTGGGGATGCCCTGCAGTGAGTCCTGAGAGCGCACTGGCACCACTGGGGATGCAGTGCAGTGAGTCCAGAGAGCGCACTGGCACCAGTGGGAATGCGGTGCAGTGAGTCCAGAGAGTGCAATGGCACCACTGGGGATGCACTGCAGTGAGTCCAGAGAGTGCACTAGCACCACTGGGGATGCAGAGCAGTGAGTCCAGAGAGTGCACTGGCACCACTGAGAATGCATTTCAGTGAGTCCAGAGAGTGCCGTTCCAGCCTCGGCATCCGCTCCAGCCGAGTCAACCCCGCGGTAGCCCCTCCAGCCGCGGCAGACGCTCCAGCCGCGGCAGCCGCTCCAGCCGCTCCAGCCGCGGCAGCCGCTCCAGCCCCTCCAGCCGCGCCAGCCTCTCCATCCGCGGCAGCCGCTCCAGCCGCGGCAGCCGCTCCAGCCGCTCCAGCCGCGGCAGCCGCTCCAGCCGCTACCGAGTGGAGCGGCTGCCACGGCTGGAGGGCTACCGCGGCTGGAGCGGCTGCCGCGGCTGGAGCAGTGCAGTGAGTCCAGGGAGTGCAAAGGCACCAGTGGGGATGGAGTGCAGTGAGTCCAAAGACTTCAATGTCACCACTGGGAATGCACTTCAGTCAGTCCAGTGAGTGTACTGGCACCACTGGGGATGCACAGCAGTGAGTCCAGAGAGTGCATTGGCACCACTGGGGATGCAGTGCAGTGAGTCCAGAGAGTGCACTGGCACCATTGGAGATGCAGTGCAGTGAGTCCAGAGAGTGCACTGGCACCACTGGGGATGCAGTGCAGTGAGTCCAGAGAGTGCACTGGCACCAGTGGGGATGCAGTGCAGAGTGTCCAGAGAGTGCACTGGCACCACTGGGATGCACTGCAGTGAGTCCAGAGAGTGCTCTGGCACCACTGGAGATGCACTTCAGTGAGTGCAGAGACTGCACTGGCACCACTGGGGATGCAGTGCAGTGAGTCCAGTGAGTGTACTGGCACCACTGGGGATGCACTGCAGTGAGTCCAGAGAGTGCATTGGCACCACTTGGGATGCACTGCAGTGAGTCCAGAGAGTGCACTGGCACCACTGGGGATGCAGTGCAGTGAGTCCAGAGAGTGCACTGGCTCCACTGAGAATGCACTTCAGTGAGTCCAGAGAGTGCACTGGCACCACTGTGGATGCAGTGCCGTGAGTCCAGCGAATGCACTGGCACCACTGGGGATACGGTGCCGGGAGTCCAGAGAGTGCACTGACACCACTGGGGATGCAGTGCAGTGAGTCCACAGAGTGCACTGACACCAGTGGGAATGCGGTGCAGTGAGTCCAGAGAGTGCACTGGCACCACTGGGGATGCACTGCAGTGAGTCCAGAGTGCACTAGCACCACTGGGGATGCAGAGCAGTGAGTCCAGAGAGTGCACTGGCACCACTGAGAATGCATTTCAGTGAGTCCAGAGAGTGCCGTTCCAGCCTCGGTATCCGCTCCAGCCGAGTCAACCCCGCGGTAGGCCCTCCAGCCGCGGCAGACGCTCCAGCCGCGGCAGCCGCTCCAGCCGCTCCAGCCGCGGCAGCCGCTCCAGCCCCTCCAGCCTCGCCAGCCTCTCCATCCGCGGCAGCCGCTCCAGCCGCGGCAGCCGCTCCAGCCGCTCCAACCGCGGCAGCCGCTCCAGCCGCTACCGAGTGGAGCGGCTGCCACGGCTGGAGGGCTACCGCGGCTGGAGCGGCTGCCGCGGCTGGAGCAGTGCAGTGAGTCCAGGGAGTGCAAAGGCACCAGTGGGGATGGAGTGCAGTGAGTCCAAAGACTTCACTGTCACCACTGGGAATGCAGTGCAGTGAGTCCAGGGAGTGCACTTGCACCACTGGGGATGCAGTGCAGTGACTCCAGTGAGTGCACTGACACCACTGGGGATGCACTTCAGTCAGTCCAGTGAGTGTACTGGCACCACTGGGGATGCACTGCAGTGAGTCAAGAGAGTGCACTGGCAGGACTGGGGATGCAGTGCAGTGAGTCCAGAGAGTGCACTGGCACCACTGGGGATGCCCTGCAGTGAGTCCTGAGAGCGCACTGGCACCACTGGGGATGCAGTGCAGTGAGTCCAGAGAGCGCACTGGCACCAGTGGGAATGCGGTGCAGTGAGTCCAGAGAGTGCAATGGCACCACTGGGGATGCACTGCAGTGAGTCCAGAGAGTGCACTAGCACCACTGGGGATGCAGAGCAGTGAGTCCAGAGAGTGCACTGGCACCACTGAGAATGCATTTCAGTGAGTCCAGAGAGTGCCGTTCCAGCCTCGGCATCCGCTCCAGCCGAGTCAACCCCGCGGTAGCCCCTCCAGCCGCGGCAGACGCTCCAGCCGCGGCAGCCGCTCCAGCCGCTCCAGCCGCGGCAGCCGCTCCAGCCCCTCCAGCCGCGCCAGCCTCTCCATCCGCGGCAGCCGCTCCAGCCGCGGCAGCCGCTCCAGCCGCTCCAGCCGCGGCAGCCGCTCCAGCCGCTACCGAGTGGAGCGGCTGCCACGGCTGGAGGGCTACCGCGGCTGGAGCGGCTGCCGCGGCTGGAGCAGTGCAGTGAGTCCAGGGAGTGCAAAGGCACCAGTGGGGATGGAGTGCAGTGAGTCCAAAGACTTCAATGTCACCACTGGGAATGCACTTCAGTCAGTCCAGTGAGTGTACTGGCACCACTGGGGATGCACAGCAGTGAGTCCAGAGAGTGCATTGGCACCACTGGGGATGCAGTGCAGTGAGTCCAGAGAGTGCACTGGCACCATTGGAGATGCAGTGCAGTGAGTCCAGAGAGTGCACTGGCACCACTGGGGATGCAGTGCAGTGAGTCCAGAGAGTGCACTGGCACCAGTGGGGATGCAGTGCAGAGTGTCCAGAGAGTGCACTGGCACCACTGGGATGCACTGCAGTGAGTCCAGAGAGTGCTCTGGCACCACTGGAGATGCACTTCAGTGAGTGCAGAGACTGCACTGGCACCACTGGGGATGCAGTGCAGTGAGTCCAGTGAGTGTACTGGCACCACTGGGGATGCACTGCAGTGAGTCCAGAGAGTGCATTGGCACCACTTGGGATGCACTGCAGTGAGTCCAGAGAGTGCACTGGCACCACTGGGGATGCAGTGCAGTGAGTCCAGAGAGTGCACTGGCTCCACTGAGAATGCACTTCAGTGAGTCCAGAGAGTGCACTGGCACCACTGTGGATGCAGTGCCGTGAGTCCAGCGAATGCACTGGCACCACTGGGGATACGGTGCCGGGAGTCCAGAGAGTGCACTGACACCACTGGGGATGCAGTGCAGTGAGTCCACAGAGTGCACTGACACCAGTGGGAATGCGGTGCAGTGAGTCCAGAGAGTGCACTGGCACCACTGGGGATGCACTGCAGTGAGTCCAGAGTGCACTAGCACCACTGGGGATGCAGAGCAGTGAGTCCAGAGAGTGCACTGGCACCACTGAGAATGCATTTCAGTGAGTCCAGAGAGTGCCGTTCCAGCCTCGGTATCCGCTCCAGCCGAGTCAACCCCGCGGTAGGCCCTCCAGCCGCGGCAGACGCTCCAGCCGCGGCAGCCGCTCCAGCCGCTCCAGCCGCGGCAGCCGCTCCAGCCCCTCCAGCCTCGCCAGCCTCTCCATCCGCGGCAGCCGCTCCAGCCGCGGCAGCCGCTCCAGCCGCTCCAACCGCGGCAGCCGCTCCAGCCGCTACCGAGTGGAGCGGCTGCCACGGCTGGAGGGCTACCGCGGCTGGAGCGGCTGCCGCGGCTGGAGCAGTGCAGTGAGTCCAGGGAGTGCAAAGGCACCAGTGGGGATGGAGTGCAGTGAGTCCAAAGACTTCACTGTCACCACTGGGAATGCAGTGCAGTGAGTCCAGGGAGTGCACTTGCACCACTGGGGATGCAGTGCAGTGACTCCAGTGAGTGCACTGACACCACTGGGGATGCACTTCAGTCAGTCCAGTGAGTGTACTGGCACCACTGGGGATGCACTGCAGTGAGTCAAGAGAGTGCACTGGCAGGACTGGGGATGCAGTGCAGTGAGTCCAGAGAGTGCACTGGCACCACTGGGGATGCCCTGCAGTGAGTCCTGAGAGCGCACTGGCACCACTGGGGATGCAGTGCAGTGAGTCCAGAGAGCGCACTGGCACCAGTGGGAATGCGGTGCAGTGAGTCCAGAGAGTGCAATGGCACCACTGGGGATGCACTGCAGTGAGTCCAGAGAGTGCACTAGCACCACTGGGGATGCAGAGCAGTGAGTCCAGAGAGTGCACTGGCACCACTGAGAATGCATTTCAGTGAGTCCAGAGAGTGCCGTTCCAGCCTCGGCATCCGCTCCAGCCGAGTCAACCCCGCGGTAGCCCCTCCAGCCGCGGCAGACGCTCCAGCCGCGGCAGCCGCTCCAGCCGCTCCAGCCGCGGCAGCCGCTCCAGCCCCTCCAGCCGCGCCAGCCTCTCCATCCGCGGCAGCCGCTCCAGCCGCGGCAGCCGCTCCAGCCGCTCCAGCCGCGGCAGCCGCTCCAGCCGCTACCGAGTGGAGCGGCTGCCACGGCTGGAGGGCTACCGCGGCTGGAGCGGCTGCCGCGGCTGGAGCAGTGCAGTGAGTCCAGGGAGTGCAAAGGCACCAGTGGGGATGGAGTGCAGTGAGTCCAAAGACTTCAATGTCACCACTGGGAATGCACTTCAGTCAGTCCAGTGAGTGTACTGGCACCACTGGGGATGCACAGCAGTGAGTCCAGAGAGTGCATTGGCACCACTGGGGATGCAGTGCAGTGAGTCCAGAGAGTGCACTGGCACCATTGGAGATGCAGTGCAGTGAGTCCAGAGAGTGCACTGGCACCACTGGGGATGCAGTGCAGTGAGTCCAGAGAGTGCACTGGCACCAGTGGGGATGCAGTGCAGAGTGTCCAGAGAGTGCACTGGCACCACTGGGATGCACTGCAGTGAGTCCAGAGAGTGCTCTGGCACCACTGGAGATGCACTTCAGTGAGTGCAGAGACTGCACTGGCACCACTGGGGATGCAGTGCAGTGAGTCCAGTGAGTGTACTGGCACCACTGGGGATGCACTGCAGTGAGTCCAGAGAGTGCATTGGCACCACTTGGGATGCACTGCAGTGAGTCCAGAGAGTGCACTGGCACCACTGGGGATGCAGTGCAGTGAGTCCAGAGAGTGCACTGGCTCCACTGAGAATGCACTTCAGTGAGTCCAGAGAGTGCACTGGCACCACTGTGGATGCAGTGCCGTGAGTCCAGCGAATGCACTGGCACCACTGGGGATACGGTGCCGGGAGTCCAGAGAGTGCACTGACACCACTGGGGATGCAGTGCAGTGAGTCCACAGAGTGCACTGACACCAGTGGGAATGCGGTGCAGTGAGTCCAGAGAGTGCAATGGCACCACTGGGGATGCACTGCAGTGAGTCCAGAGTGCACTAGCACCACTGGGGATGCAGAGCAGTGAGTCCAGAGAGTGCACTGGCACCACTGAGAATGCATTTCAGTGAGTCCAGAGAGTGCCGTTCCAGCCTCGGTATCCGCTCCAGCCGAGTCAACCCCGCGGTAGGCCCTCCAGCCGCGGCAGACGCTCCAGCCGCGGCAGCCGCTCCAGCCGCTCCAGCCGCGGCAGCCGCTCCAGCCCCTCCAGCCTCGCCAGCCTCTCCATCCGCGGCAGCCGCTCCAGCCGCGGCAGCCGCTCCAGCCGCTCCAACCGCGGCAGCCGCTCCAGCCGCTACCGAGTGGAGCGGCTGCCACGGCTGGAGGGCTACCGCGGCTGGAGCGGCTGCCGCGGCTGGAGCAGTGCAGTGAGTCCAGGGAGTGCAAAGGCACCAGTGGGGATGGAGTGCAGTGAGTCCAAAGACTTCACTGTCACCACTGGGAATGCAGTGCAGTGAGTCCAGGGAGTGCACTTGCACCACTGGGGATGCAGTGCAGTGACTCCAGTGAGTGCACTGACACCACTGGGGATGCACTTCAGTCAGTCCAGTGAGTGTACTGGCACCACTGGGGATGCACTGCAGTGAGTCAAGAGAGTGCACTGGCAGGACTGGGGATGCAGTGCAGTGAGTCCAGAGAGTGCACTGGCACCACTGGGGATGCCCTGCAGTGAGTCCTGAGAGCGCACTGGCACCACTGGGGATGCAGTGCAGTGAGTCCAGAGAGCGCACTGGCACCAGTGGGAATGCGGTGCAGTGAGTCCAGAGAGTGCAATGGCACCACTGGGGATGCACTGCAGTGAGTCCAGAGAGTGCACTAGCACCACTGGGGATGCAGAGCAGTGAGTCCAGAGAGTGCACTGGCACCACTGAGAATGCATTTCAGTGAGTCCAGAGAGTGCCGTTCCAGCCTCGGCATCCGCTCCAGCCGAGTCAACCCCGCGGTAGCCCCTCCAGCCGCGGCAGACGCTCCAGCCGCGGCAGCCGCTCCAGCCGCTCCAGCCGCGGCAGCCGCTCCAGCCCCTCCAGCCGCGCCAGCCTCTCCATCCGCGGCAGCCGCTCCAGCCGCGGCAGCCGCTCCAGCCGCGGCAGCCGCTCCAGCCGCTACCGAGTGGAGCGGCTGCCACGGCTGGAGGGCTACCGCGGCTGGAGCGGCTGCCGCGGCTGGAGCAGTGCAGTGAGTCCAGGGAGTGCAAAGGCACCAGTGGGGATGGAGTGCAGTGAGTCCAAAGACTTCAATGTCACCACTGGGAATGCACTTCAGTCAGTCCAGTGAGTGTACTGGCACCACTGGGGATGCACAGCAGTGAGTCCAGAGAGTGCATTGGCACCACTGGGGATGCAGTGCAGTGAGTCCAGAGAGTGCACTGGCACCATTGGAGATGCACTGCAGTGAGTCCAGAGAGTGCACTGGCACCACTGGGGATGCAGTGCAGTGAGTCCAGAGAGTGCACTGGCACCAGTGGGGATGCAGTGCAGAGTGTCCAGAGAGTGCACTGGCACCACAGGTGATGCACTGCAGTGAGTCCAGAGAGTGCTCTGGCACCACTGGAGATGCACTTCAGTGAGTGCAGAGACTGCACTGGCACCACTGGGGATGCAGTGCAGTGAGTCCAGTGAGTGTACTGGCACCACTGGGGATGCACTGCAGTGAGTCCAGAGAGTGCATTGGCACCACTTGGGATGCACTGCAGTGAGTCCAGAGAGTGCACTGGCACCACTGGGGATGCAGTGCAGTGAGTCCAGAGAGTGCACTGGCTCCACTGAGAATGCACTTCAGTGAGTCCAGAGAGTGCACTGGCACCACTGTGGATGCAGTGCCGTGAGTCCAGCGAATGCACTGGCACCACTGGGGATACGGTGCCGGGAGTCCAGAGAGTGCACTGACACCACTGGGGATGCAGTGCAGTGAGTCCACAGAGTGCACTGACACCAGTGGGAATGCGGTGCAGTGAGTCCAGAGAGTGCACTGGCACCACTGGGGATGCACTGCAGTGAGTCCAGAGTGCACTAGCACCACTGGGGATGCAGAGCAGTGAGTCCAGAGAGTGCACTGGCACCACTGAGAATGCATTTCAGTGAGTCCAGAGAGTGCCGTTCCAGCCTCGGTATCCGCTCCAGCCGAGTCAACCCCGCGGTAGGCCCTCCAGCCGCGGCAGACGCTCCAGCCGCGGCAGCCGCTCCAGCCGCTCCAGCCGCGGCAGCCGCTCCAGCCCCTCCAGCCTCGCCAGCCTCTCCATCCGCGGCAGCCGCTCCAGCCGCGGCAGCCGCTCCAGCCGCTCCAACCGCGGCAGCCGCTCCAGCCGCTACCGAGTGGAGCGGCTGCCACGGCTGGAGGGCTACCGCGGCTGGAGCGGCTGCCGCGGCTGGAGCAGTGCAGTGAGTCCAGGGAGTGCAAAGGCACCACTGGGGATGGAGTGCAGTGAGTCCAAAGACTTCACTGTCACCACTGGGAATGCAGTGCAGTGAGTCCAGGGAGTGCACTTGCACCACTGGGGATGCAGTGCAGTGACTCCAGTGAGTGCACTGACACCACTGGGGATGCACTTCAGTCAGTCCAGTGAGTGTACTGGCACCACTGGGGATGCACTGCAGTGAGTCAAGAGAGTGCACTGGCAGGACTGGGGATGCAGTGCAGTGAGTCCAGAGAGTGCACTGGCACCACTGGGGATGCCCTGCAGTGAGTCCTGAGAGCGCACTGGCACCACTGGGGATGCAGTGCAGTGAGTCCAGAGAGCGCACTGGCACCAGTGGGAATGCGGTGCAGTGAGTCCAGAGAGTGCAATGGCACCACTGGGGATGCACTGCAGTGAGTCCAGAGAGTGCACTAGCACCACTGGGGATGCAGAGCAGTGAGTCCAGAGAGTGCACTGGCACCACTGAGAATGCATTTCAGTGAGTCCAGAGAGTGCCGTTCCAGCCTCGGCATCCGCTCCAGCCGAGTCAACCCCGCGGTAGCCCCTCCAGCCGCGGCAGACGCTCCAGCCGCGGCAGCCGCTCCAGCCGCTCCAGCCGCGGCAGCCGCTCCAGCCCCTCCAGCCGCGCCAGCCTCTCCATCCGCGGCAGCCGCTCCAGCCGCGGCAGCCGCTCCAGCCGCTCCAGCCGCGGCAGCCGCTCCAGCCGCTACCGAGTGGAGCGGCTGCCACGGCTGGAGGGCTACCGCGGCTGGAGCGGCTGCCGCGGCTGGAGCAGTGCAGTGAGTCCAGGGAGTGCAAAGGCACCAGTGGGGATGGAGTGCAGTGAGTCCAAAGACTTCAATGTCACCACTGGGAATGCACTTCAGTCAGTCCAGTGAGTGTACTGGCACCACTGGGGATGCACAGCAGTGAGTCCAGAGAGTGCATTGGCACCACTGGGGATGCAGTGCAGTGAGTCCAGAGAGTGCACTGGCACCATTGGAGATGCAGTGCAGTGAGTCCAGAGAGTGCACTGGCACCACTGGGGATGCAGTGCAGTGAGTCCAGAGAGTGCACTGGCACCAGTGGGGATGCAGTGCAGAGTGTCCAGAGAGTGCACTGGCACCACTGGGATGCACTGCAGTGAGTCCAGAGAGTGCTCTGGCACCACTGGAGATGCACTTCAGTGAGTGCAGAGACTGCACTGGCACCACTGGGGATGCAGTGCAGTGAGTCCAGTGAGTGTACTGGCACCACTGGGGATGCACTGCAGTGAGTCCAGAGAGTGCATTGGCACCACTTGGGATGCACTGCAGTGAGTCCAGAGAGTGCACTGGCACCACTGGGGATGCAGTGCCGTGAGTCCAGCGAATGCACTGGCACCACTGGGGATACGGTGCCGGGAGTCCAGAGAGTGCACTGACACCACTGGGGATGCAGTGCAGTGAGTCCACAGAGTGCACTGACACCAGTGGGAATGCGGTGCAGTGAGTCCAGAGAGTGCACTGGCACCACTGGGGATGCACTGCAGTGAGTCCAGAGTGCACTAGCACCACTGGGGATGCAGAGCAGTGAGTCCAGAGAGTGCACTGGCACCACTGAGAATGCATTTCAGTGAGTCCAGAGAGTGCCGTTCCAGCCTCGGCATCCGCTCCAGCCGAGTCAACCCCGCGGTAGGCCCTCCAGCCGCGGCAGACGCTCCAGCCGCGGCAGCCGCTCCAGCCGCTCCAGCCGCGGCAGCCGCTCCAGCCCCTCCAGCCTCGCCAGCCTCTCCATCCGCGGCAGCCGCTCCAGCCGCGGCAGCCGCTCCAGCCGCTCCAACCGCGGCAGCCGCTCCAGCCGCTACCGAGTGGAGCGGCTGCCACGGCTGGAGGGCTACCGCGGCTGGAGCGGCTGCCGCGGCTGGAGCAGTGCAGTGAGTCCAGGGAGTGCAAAGGCACCAGTGGGGATGGAGTGCAGTGAGTCCAAAGACTTCACTGTCACCACTGGGAATGCAGTGCAGTGAGTCCAGGGAGTGCACTTGCACCACTGGGGATGCAGTGCAGTGACTCCAGTGAGTGCACTGACACCACTGGGGATGCACTTCAGTCAGTCCAGTGAGTGTACTGGCACCACTGGGGATGCACTGCAGTGAGTCAAGAGAGTGCACTGGCAGGACTGGGGATGCAGTGCAGTGAGTCCAGAGAGTGCACTGGCACCACTGGGGATGCCCTGCAGTGAGTCCTGAGAGCGCACTGGCACCACTGGGGATGCAGTGCAGTGAGTCCAGAGAGCGCACTGGCACCAGTGGGAATGCGGTGCAGTGAGTCCAGAGAGTGCAATGGCACCACTGGGGATGCACTGCAGTGAGTCCAGAGAGTGCACTAGCACCACTGGGGATGCAGAGCAGTGAGTCCAGAGAGTGCACTGGCACCACTGAGAATGCATTTCAGTGAGTCCAGAGAGTGCCGTTCCAGCCTCGGCATCCGCTCCAGCCGAGTCAACCCCGCGGTAGCCCCTCCAGCCGCGGCAGACGCTCCAGCCGCGGCAGCCGCTCCAGCCGCTCCAGCCGCGGCAGCCGCTCCAGCCCCTCCAGCCGCGCCAGCCTCTCCATCCGCGGCAGCCGCTCCAGCCGCGGCAGCCGCTCCAGCCGCTCCAGCCGCGGCAGCCGCTCCAGCCGCTACCGAGTGGAGCGGCTGCCACGGCTGGAGGGCTACCGCGGCTGGAGCGGCTGCCGCGGCTGGAGCAGTGCAGTGAGTCCAGGGAGTGCAAAGGCACCAGTGGGGATGGAGTGCAGTGAGTCCAAAGACTTCAATGTCACCACTGGGAATGCACTTCAGTCAGTCCAGTGAGCGTACTGGCACCACTGGGGATGCACAGCAGTGAGTCCAGAGAGTGCATTGGCACCACTGGGGATGCAGTGCAGTGAGTCCAGAGAGTGCACTGGCACCATTGGAGATGCAGTGCAGTGAGTCCAGAGAGTGCACTGGCACCACTGGGGATGCAGTGCAGTGAGTCCAGAGAGTGCACTGGCACCAGTGGGGATGCAGTGCAGAGTGTCCAGAGAGTGCACTGGCACCACAGGTGATGCACTGCAGTGAGTCCAGAGAGTGCTCTGGCACCACTGGAGATGCACTTCAGTGAGTGCAGAGACTGCACTGGCACCACTGGGGATGCAGTGCAGTGAGTCCAGTGAGTGTACTGGCACCACTGGGGATGCACTGCAGTGAGTCCAGAGAGTGCATTGGCACCACTTGGGATGCACTGCAGTGAGTCCAGAGAGTGCACTGGCACCACTGGGGATGCAGTGCAGTGAGTCCAGAGAGTGCACTGGCTCCACTGAGAATGCACTTCAGTGAGTCCAGAGAGTGCACTGGCACCACTGTGGATGCAGTGCCGTGAGTCCAGCGAATGCACTGGCACCACTGGGGATACGGTGCCGGGAGTCCAGAGAGTGCACTGACACCACTGGGGATGCAGTGCAGTGAGTCCACAGAGTGCACTGACACCAGTGGGAATGCGGTGCAGTGAGTCCAGAGAGTGCACTGGCACCACTGGGGATGCACTGCAGTGAGTCCAGAGTGCACTAGCACCACTGGGGATGCAGAGCAGTGAGTCCAGAGAGTGCACTGGCACCACTGAGAATGCATTTCAGTGAGTCCAGAGAGTGCCGTTCCAGCCTCGGTATCCGCTCCAGCCGAGTCAACCCCGCGGTAGGCCCTCCAGCCGCGGCAGACGCTCCAGCCGCGGCAGCCGCTCCAGCCGCTCCAGCCGCGGCAGCCGCTCCAGCCCCTCCAGCCTCGCCAGCCTCTCCATCCGCGGCAGCCGCTCCAGCCGCGGCAGCCGCTCCAGCCGCTCCAACCGCGGCAGCCGCTCCAGCCGCTACCGAGTGGAGCGGCTGCCACGGCTGGAGGGCTACCGCGGCTGGAGCGGCTGCCGCGGCTGGAGCAGTGCAGTGAGTCCAGGGAGTGCAAAGGCACCAGTGGGGATGGAGTGCAGTGAGTCCAAAGACTTCACTGTCACCACTGGGAATGCAGTGCAGTGAGTCCAGGGAGTGCACTTGCACCACTGGGGATGCAGTGCAGTGACTCCAGTGAGTGCACTGACACCACTGGGGATGCACTTCAGTCAGTCCAGTGAGTGTACTGGCACCACTGGGGATGCACTGCAGTGAGTCAAGAGAGTGCACTGGCAGGACTGGGGATGCAGTGCAGTGAGTCCAGAGAGTGCACTGGCACCACTGGGGATGCCCTGCAGTGAGTCCTGAGAGCGCACTGGCACCACTGGGGATGCAGTGCAGTGAGTCCAGAGAGCGCACTGGCACCAGTGGGAATGCGGTGCAGTGAGTCCAGAGAGTGCAATGGCACCACTGGGGATGCACTGCAGTGAGTCCAGAGAGTGCACTAGCACCACTGGGGATGCAGAGCAGTGAGTCCAGAGAGTGCACTGGCACCACTGAGAATGCATTTCAGTGAGTCCAGAGAGTGCCGTTCCAGCCTCGGCATCCGCTCCAGCCGAGTCAACCCCGCGGTAGCCCCTCCAGCCGCGGCAGACGCTCCAGCCGCGGCAGCCGCTCCAGCCGCTCCAGCCGCGGCAGCCGCTCCAGCCCCTCCAGCCGCGCCAGCCTCTCCATCCGCGGCAGCCGCTCCAGCCGCGGCAGCCGCTCCAGCCGCTCCAGCCGCGGCAGCCGCTCCAGCCGCTACCGAGTGGAGCGGCTGCCACGGCTGGAGGGCTACCGCGGCTGGAGCGGCTGCCGCGGCTGGAGCAGTGCAGTGAGTCCAGGGAGTGCAAAGGCACCAGTGGGGATGGAGTGCAGTGAGTCCAAAGACTTCAATGTCACCACTGGGAATGCACTTCAGTCAGTCCAGTGAGTGTACTGGCACCACTGGGGATGCACAGCAGTGAGTCCAGAGAGTGCATTGGCACCACTGGGGATGCAGTGCAGTGAGTCCAGAGAGTGCACTGGCACCATTGGAGATGCAGTGCAGTGAGTCCAGAGAGTGCACTGGCACCACTGGGGATGCAGTGCAGTGAGTCCAGAGAGTGCACTGGCACCAGTGGGGATGCAGTGCAGTGAGTCCAGAGAGTGCACTGGCACCAGTGGGGATTCAGTGCAGTGAGTCCAGAGAGTGCTCTGGCACCACTGGAGATGCACTTCAGTGAGTGCAGAGACTGCACTGGCACCACTGGGGATGCAGTGCAGTGAGTCCAGTGAGTGTACTGGCACCACTGGGGATGCACTGCAGTGAGTCCAGAGAGTGCATTGGCACCACTTGGGATGCACTGCAGTGAGTCCAGAGAGTGCACTGGCACCAGTGGGGATGCAGTGCAGTGAGTCCAGAGAGTGCACTGGCACCATTGGAGATGCAGTGCAGTGAGTCCAGAGAGTGCACTGGCACCACTGGGGATGCAGTGCAGTGAGTCCAGAGAGTGCACTGGCACCATTGGAGATGCAGTGCAGTGAGTCCAGAGAGTGCACTGGCACCACTGGGGATGCAGTGCAGTGAGTCCAGAGAGTGCACTGGCACCACTGGGGATGCAGTGCAGTGAGTCCAGAGAGTGCACTGACACCAGTGGGAATGCGGTGCAGTGAGTCCAGAGAGTGCACTGGCACCACTGGGGATGCACTGCAGTGAGTCCAGAGAGTGCACTGGCTCCACTGAGAATGCACTTCAGTGAGCCCAGAGAGTGCACTGGCTCCACTGAGAATGCACTTCAGTGAGTCCAGAGAGTGCACTGGCACCACTGTGGATGCAGTGCAGTGAGTCCAGCGAATGCACTGGCACCACTGGGGATACGGTGCCGGGAGTCCAGAGAGTGCACTGACACCACTGGGGATGCAGTGCAGTGAGTCCACAGAGTGCACTGACACCAGTGGGAATGCGGTGCAGTGAGTCCAGAGAGTGCACTGGCACCACTGGGGATGCACTGCAGTGAGTCCAGAGTGCACTAGCACCACTGGGGATGCAGAGCAGTGAGTCCAGAGAGTGCACTGGCACCACTGAGAATGCATTTCAGTGAGTCCAGAGAGTGCCGTTCCAGCCTCGGCATCCGCTCCAGCCGAGTCAACCCCGCGGTAGCCCCTCCAGCCGCGGCAGACGCTCCAGCCGCGGCAGCCGCTCCAGCCGCTCCAGCCGCGGCAGCCGCTCCAGCCCCTCCAGCCGCGCCAGCCTCTCCATCCGCGGCAGCCGCTCCAGCCGCGGCAGCCGCTCCAGCCGCTCCAGCCGCGGCAGCCGCTCCAGCCGCTACCGAGTGGAGCGGCTGCCACGGCTGGAGGGCTACCGCGGCTGGAGCGGCTGCCGCGGCTGGAGCAGTGCAGTGAGTCCAGGGAGTGCAAAGGCACCAGTGGGGATGGAGTGCAGTGAGTCCAAAGACTTCAATGTCACCACTGGGAATGCACTTCAGTCAGTCCAGTGAGTGTACTGGCACCACTGGGGATGCACAGCAGTGAGTCCAGAGAGTGCATTGGCACCACTGGGGATGCAGTGCAGTGAGTCCAGAGAGTGCACTGGCACCATTGGAGATGCAGTGCAGTGAGTCCAGAGAGTGCACTGGCACCACTGGGGATGCAGTGCAGTGAGTCCAGAGAGTGCACTGGCACCAGTGGGGATGCAGTGCAGAGTGTCCAGAGAGTGCACTGGCACCACTGGGATGCACTGCAGTGAGTCCAGAGAGTGCTCTGGCACCACTGGAGATGCACTTCAGTGAGTGCAGAGACTGCACTGGCACCACTGGGGATGCAGTGCAGTGAGTCCAGTGAGTGTACTGGCACCACTGGGGATGCACTGCAGTGAGTCCAGAGAGTGCATTGGCACCACTTGGGATGCACTGCAGTGAGTCCAGAGAGTGCACTGGCACCACTGGGGATGCAGTGCAGTGAGTCCAGAGAGTGCACTGGCTCCACTGAGAATGCACTTCAGTGAGTCCAGAGAGTGCACTGGCACCACTGTGGATGCAGTGCCGTGAGTCCAGCGAATGCACTGGCACCACTGGGGATACGGTGCCGGGAGTCCAGAGAGTGCACTGACACCACTGGGGATGCAGTGCAGTGAGTCCACAGAGTGCACTGACACCAGTGGGAATGCGGTGCAGTGAGTCCAGAGAGTGCACTGGCACCACTGGGGATGCACTGCAGTGAGTCCAGAGTGCACTAGCACCACTGGGGATGCAGAGCAGTGAGTCCAGAGAGTGCACTGGCACCACTGAGAATGCATTTCAGTGAGTCCAGAGAGTGCCGTTCCAGCCTCGGTATCCGCTCCAGCCGAGTCAACCCCGCGGTAGGCCCTCCAGCCGCGGCAGACGCTCCAGCCGCGGCAGCCGCTCCAGCCGCTCCAGCCGCGGCAGCCGCTCCAGCCCCTCCAGCCTCGCCAGCCTCTCCATCCGCGGCAGCCGCTCCAGCCGCGGCAGCCGCTCCAGCCGCTCCAACCGCGGCAGCCGCTCCAGCCGCTACCGAGTGGAGCGGCTGCCACGGCTGGAGGGCTACCGCGGCTGGAGCGGCTGCCGCGGCTGGAGCAGTGCAGTGAGTCCAGGGAGTGCAAAGGCACCAGTGGGGATGGAGTGCAGTGAGTCCAAAGACTTCACTGTCACCACTGGGAATGCAGTGCAGTGAGTCCAGGGAGTGCACTTGCACCACTGGGGATGCAGTGCAGTGACTCCAGTGAGTGCACTGACACCACTGGGGATGCACTTCAGTCAGTCCAGTGAGTGTACTGGCACCACTGGGGATGCACTGCAGTGAGTCAAGAGAGTGCACTGGCAGGACTGGGGATGCAGTGCAGTGAGTCCAGAGAGTGCACTGGCACCACTGGGGATGCACTGCAGTGAGTCCAGAGAGTGCACTGGCACCACTGAGAATGCATTTCAGTGAGTCCAGAGAGTGCCGTTCCAGCCTCGGCATCCGCTCCAGCCGAGTCAACCCCGCGGTAGCCCCTCCAGCCGCGGCAGACGCTCCAGCCGCGGCAGCCGCTCCAGCCGCTCCAGCCGCGGCAGCCGCTCCAGCCCCTCCAGCCGCGCCAGCCTCTCCAGCCGCGGCAGCCGCTCCAGCCGCGGTAGCCCTCCAGCCGTGGCAGCCGCTCCACTCGGTAGCGGCTGGAGCGGCTGCCGCGGCTGGAGCGGCTGGAGCGGCTGCCGCGACTGGAGCGGCTGCCGCGGTTGGAGCGGCTGCCGCGGCTGGAGCGGCTGGAGCGGATGCCGCGGCTGGAGCGGCTGGAGCGGCTGCCGCGGCTGGAGCGGCTGGCGCGGCTGGAGGAGCTACCGCGGCTGGAGCGGTTAACGCGGCTGGAGCGGATGCCGAGGCTGGAGCGGATGCCGCGGCTGGTGCGCCTGGAGAGGCTGCAGCGGCTGGAGCAGTGCAGTGAGTCCAGAGAGTGCACTGGCACCATTGGGGATGCAGTGCAGTGAGTCCAGAGAGTGCACTGGCAGGACTGGGGATGCAGTGCAGTGAGTCCAGAGAGTGCACTGGCACCACTGAGGATGCAATGCAGTGAGTCCAGAGAGTGCACTGGCACCACTGGGCATGCAGTGCTGTGAGTCCAGAGAGTGCACTGGCACCACTGGGGATGCACTTCAGTCAGTCCAGTGAGTGTACTGGCACCACTGGGGATGCACTGCAGTGAGTCAAGAGAGTGCACTGCCAGGACTGGGGATGCAGTGCAGTGAGTCCAGAGAGTGCACTGGCACCACTGGGGATGCCCTGCAGTGAGTCCTGAGAGCGCACTGGCACCACTGGGGATGCAGTGCAGTGAGTCCAGAGAGCGCACTGGCACCAGTGGGAATGCGGTGCAGTGAGTCCAGAGAGTGCAATGGCACCACTGGGGATGCACTGCAGTGAGTCCAGAGAGTGCACTAGCACCACTGGGGATGCAGAGCAGTGAGTCCAGAGAGTGCCCTGGCACCACTGAGAATGCATTTCAGTGAGTCCAGAGAGTGCCGTTCCAGCCTCGGCATCCGCTCCAGCCGAGTCAACCCCGCGGTAGCCCCTCCAGCCGCGGCAGACGCTCCAGCCGCGGCAGCCGCTCCAGCCGCTCCAGCCGCGGCAGCCGCTCCAGCCGCTACCGAGTGGAGCGGCTGCCACGGCTGGAGGGCTACCGCGGCTGGAGCGGCTGCCGCGGCTGGAGCAGTGCAGTGAGTCCAGGGAGTGCAAAGGCACCAGTGGGGATGGAGTGCAGTGAGTCCAAAGACTTCAATGTCACCACTGGGAATGCACTTCAGTCAGTCCAGTGAGTGTACTGGCACCACTGGGGATGCACAGCAGTGAGTCCAGAGAGTGCATTGGCACCACTGGGGATGCAGTGCAGTGAGTCCAGAGAGTGCACTGGCACCATTGGAGATGCAGTGCAGTGAGTCCAGAGAGTGCACTGGCACCACTGGGGATGCAGTGCAGTGAGTCCAGAGAGTGCACTGGCACCAGTGGGGATGCAGTGCAGAGTGTCCAGAGAGTGCACTGGCACCACAGGTGATGCACTGCAGTGAGTCCAGAGAGTGCTCTGGCACCACTGGAGATGCACTTCAGTGAGTGCAGAGACTGCACTGGCACCACTGGGGATGCAGTGCAGTGAGTCCAGTGAGTGTACTGGCACCACTGGGGATGCACTGCAGTGAGTCCAGAGAGTGCATTGGCACCACTTGGGATGCACTGCAGTGAGTCCAGAGAGTGCACTGGCACCACTGGGGATGCAGTGCAGTGAGTCCAGAGAGTGCACTGGCTCCACTGAGAATGCACTTCAGTGAGTCCAGAGAGTGCACTGGCACCACTGTGGATGCAGTGCCGTGAGTCCAGCGAATGCACTGGCACCACTGGGGATACGGTGCCGGGAGTCCAGAGAGTGCACTGACACCACTGGGGATGCAGTGCAGTGAGTCCACAGAGTGCACTGACACCAGTGGGAATGCGGTGCAGTGAGTCCAGAGAGTGCACTGGCACCACTGGGGATGCAGTGCAGTGAGTCCAGAGAGTGCACTGGCACCACTGGGGATGCGCTGCAGTGAGTCCTGAGGGTGCACTGGCACCACTGAGAATGCATTTCAGTGAGTCCAGAGAGTGCCGTTCCAGCCTCGGCATCCGCTCCAGCCGAGTCAACCCCGCGGTAGCCCCTCCAGCCGCGGCAGACGCTCCAGCCGCGGCAGCCGCTCCAGCCGCTCCAGCCGCGGCAGCCGCTCCAGCCCCTCCAGCCGCGCCAGCCTCTCCAGCCGCGGCAGCCGCTCCAGCCGCGGTAGCCCTCCAGCCGTGGCAGCCGCTCCACTCGGTAGCGGCTGGAGCGGCTGCCGCGGCTGGAGCGGCTGGAGCGGCTGCCGCGACTGGAGCGGCTGCCGCGGTTGGAGCGGCTGCCGCGGCTGGAGCGGCTGGAGCGGATGCCGCGGCTGGAGCGGCTGGAGCGGCTGCCGCGGCTGGAGCGGCTGGCGCGGCTGGAGGAGCTACCGCGGCTGGAGCGGTTAACGCGGCTGGAGCGGATGCCGAGGCTGGAGCGGATGCCGCGGCTGGTGCGCCTGGAGAGGCTGCCGCGGCTGGAGCAGTGCAGTGAGTCCAGAGAGTGCACTGGCACCATTGGGGATGCAGTGCAGTGAGTCCAGAGAGTGCACTGGCAGGACTGGGGATGCAGTGCAGTGAGTCCAGAGAGTGCACTGGCACCACTGAGGATGCAATGCAGTGAGTCCAGAGAGTGCACTGGCACCACTGGGCATGCAGTGCTGTGAGTCCAGAGAGTGCACTGGCACCACTGGGGATGCACTTCAGTCAGTCCAGTGAGTGTACTGGCACCACTGGGGATGCACTGCAGTGAGTCAAGAGAGTGCACTGGCAGGACTGGGGATGCAGTGCAGTGAGTCCAGAGAGTGCACTGGCACCACTGGGGATGCCCTGCAGTGAGTCCTGAGAGCGCACTGGCACCACTGGGGATGCAGTGCAGTGAGTCCAGAGAGCGCACTGGCACCAGTGGGAATGCGGTGCAGTGAGTCCAGAGAGTGCAATGGCACCACTGGGGATGCACTGCAGTGAGTCCAGAGAGTGCACTAGCACCACTGGGGATGCAGAGCAGTGAGTCCAGAGAGTGCACTGGCACCACTGAGAATGCATTTCAGTGAGTCCAGAGAGTGCCGTTCCAGCCTCGGCATCCGCTCCAGCCGAGTCAACCCCGCGGTAGCCCCTCCAGCCGCGGCAGACGCTCCAGCCGCGGCAGCCGCTCCAGCCGCTCCAGCCGCGGCAGCCGCTCCAGCCCCTCCAGCCGCGCCAGCCTCTCCATCCGCGGCAGCCGCTCCAGCCGCGGCAGCCGCTCCAGCCGCTCCAGCCGCGGCAGCCGCTCCAGCCGCTACCGAGTGGAGCGGCTGCCACTGCTGGAGGGCTACCGCGGCTGGAGCGGCTGCCGCGGCTGGAGCAGTGCAGTGAGTCCAGGGAGTGCAAAGGCACCAGTGGGGATGGAGTGCAGTGAGTCCAAAGACTTCAATGTCACCACTGGGAATGCACTTCAGTCAGTCCAGTGAGTGTACTGGCACCACTGGGGATGCACAGCAGTGAGTCCAGAGAGTGCATTGGCACCACTGGGGATGCAGTGCAGTGAGTCCAGAGAGTGCACTGGCACCATTGGAGATGCAGTGCAGTGAGTCCAGAGAGTGCACTGGCACCACTGGGGATGCAGTGCAGTGAGTCCAGAGAGTGCACTGGCACCAGTGGGGATGCAGTGCAGAGTGTCCAGAGAGTGCACTGGCACCACTGGGATGCACTGCAGTGAGTCCAGAGAGTGCTCTGGCACCACTGGAGATGCACTTCAGTGAGTGCAGAGACTGCACTGGCACCACTGGGGATGCAGTGCAGTGAGTCCAGTGAGTGTACTGGCACCACTGGGGATGCACTGCAGTGAGTCCAGAGAGTGCATTGGCACCACTTGGGATGCACTGCAGTGAGTCCAGAGAGTGCACTGGCACCACTGGGGATGCAGTGCAGTGAGTCCAGAGAGTGCACTGGCTCCACTGAGAATGCACTTCAGTGAGTCCAGAGAGTGCACTGGCACCACTGTGGATGCAGTGCCGTGAGTCCAGCGAATGCACTGGCACCACTGGGGATACGGTGCCGGGAGTCCAGAGAGTGCACTGACACCACTGGGGATGCAGTGCAGTGAGTCCACAGAGTGCACTGACACCAGTGGGAATGCGGTGCAGTGAGTCCAGAGAGTGCACTGGCACCACTGGGGATGCACTGCAGTGAGTCCAGAGTGCACTAGCACCACTGGGGATGCAGAGCAGTGAGTCCAGAGAGTGCACTGGCACCACTGAGAATGCATTTCAGTGAGTCCAGAGAGTGCCGTTCCAGCCTCGGTATCCGCTCCAGCCGAGTCAACCCCGCGGTAGGCCCTCCAGCCGCGGCAGACGCTCCAGCCGCGGCAGCCGCTCCAGCCGCTCCAGCCGCGGCAGCCGCTCCAGCCCCTCCAGCCTCGCCAGCCTCTCCATCCGCGGCAGCCGCTCCAGCCGCGGCAGCCGCTCCAGCCGCTCCAACCGCGGCAGCCGCTCCAGCCGCTACCGAGTGGAGCGGCTGCCACGGCTGGAGGGCTACCGCGGCTGGAGCGGCTGCCGCGGCTGGAGCAGTGCAGTGAGTCCAGGGAGTGCAAAGGCACCAGTGGGGATGGAGTGCAGTGAGTCCAAAGACTTCACTGTCACCACTGGGAATGCAGTGCAGTGAGTCCAGGGAGTGCACTTGCACCACTGGGGATGCAGTGCAGTGACTCCAGTGAGTGCACTGACACCACTGGGGATGCACTTCAGTCAGTCCAGTGAGTGTACTGGCACCACTGGGGATGCACTGCAGTGAGTCAAGAGAGTGCACTGGCAGGACTGGGGATGCAGTGCAGTGAGTCCAGAGAGTGCACTGGCACCACTGGGGATGCCCTGCAGTGAGTCCTGAGAGCGCACTGGCACCACTGGGGATGCAGTGCAGTGAGTCCAGAGAGCGCACTGGCACCAGTGGGAATGCGGTGCAGTGAGTCCAGAGAGTGCAATGGCACCACTGGGGATGCACTGCAGTGAGTCCAGAGAGTGCACTAGCACCACTGGGGATGCAGAGCAGTGAGTCCAGAGAGTGCACTGGCACCACTGAGAATGCATTTCAGTGAGTCCAGAGAGTGCCGTTCCAGCCTCGGCATCCGCTCCAGCCGAGTCAACCCCGCGGTAGCCCCTCCAGCCGCGGCAGACGCTCCAGCCGCGGCAGCCGCTCCAGCCGCTCCAGCCGCGGCAGCCGCTCCAGCCCCTCCAGCCGCGCCAGCCTCTCCATCCGCGGCAGCCGCTCCAGCCGCGGCAGCCGCTCCAGCCGCTCCAGCCGCGGCAGCCGCTCCAGCCGCTACCGAGTGGAGCGGCTGCCACGGCTGGAGGGCTACCGCGGCTGGAGCGGCTGCCGCGGCTGGAGCAGTGCAGTGAGTCCAGGGAGTGCAAAGGCACCAGTGGGGATGGAGTGCAGTGAGTCCAAAGACTTCAATGTCACCACTGGGAATGCACTTCAGTCAGTCCAGTGAGTGTACTGGCACCACTGGGGATGCACAGCAGTGAGTCCAGAGAGTGCATTGGCACCACTGGGGATGCAGTGCAGTGAGTCCAGAGAGTGCACTGGCACCATTGGAGATGCAGTGCAGTGAGTCCAGAGAGTGCACTGGCACCACTGGGGATGCAGTGCAGTGAGTCCAGAGAGTGCACTGGCACCAGTGGGGATGCAGTGCAGAGTGTCCAGAGAGTGCACTGGCACCAGTGGGGATTCAGTGCAGTGAGTCCAGAGAGTGCTCTGGCACCACTGGAGATGCACTTCAGTGAGTGCAGAGACTGCACTGGCACCACTGGGGATGCAGTGCAGTGAGTCCAGTGAGTGTACTGGCACCACTGGGGATGCACTGCAGTGAGTCCAGAGAGTGCATTGGCACCACTTGGGATGCACTGCAGTGAGTCCAGAGAGTGCACTGGCACCACTGGGGATGCAGTGCCGTGAGTCCAGCGAATGCACTGGCACCACTGGGGATACGGTGCCGGGAGTCCAGAGAGTGCACTGACACCACTGGGGATGCAGTGCAGTGAGTCCACAGAGTGCACTGACACCAGTGGGAATGCGGTGCAGTGAGTCCAGAGAGTGCACTGGCACCACTGGGGATGCACTGCAGTGAGTCCAGAGTGCACTAGCACCACTGGGGATGCAGAGCAGTGAGTCCAGAGAGTGCACTGGCACCACTGAGAATGCATTTCAGTGAGTCCAGAGAGTGCCGTTCCAGCCTCGGCATCCGCTCCAGCCGAGTCAACCCCGCGGTAGGCCCTCCAGCCGCGGCAGACGCTCCAGCCGCGGCAGCCGCTCCAGCCGCTCCAGCCGCGGCAGCCGCTCCAGCCCCTCCAGCCTCGCCAGCCTCTCCATCCGCGGCAGCCGCTCCAGCCGCGGCAGCCGCTCCAGCCGCTCCAACCGCGGCAGCCGCTCCAGCCGCTACCGAGTGGAGCGGCTGCCACGGCTGGAGGGCTACCGCGGCTGGAGCGGCTGCCGCGGCTGGAGCAGTGCAGTGAGTCCAGGGAGTGCAAAGGCACCAGTGGGGATGGAGTGCAGTGAGTCCAAAGACTTCACTGTCACCACTGGGAATGCAGTGCAGTGAGTCCAGGGAGTGCACTTGCACCACTGGGGATGCAGTGCAGTGACTCCAGTGAGTGCACTGACACCACTGGGGATGCACTTCAGTCAGTCCAGTGAGTGTACTGGCACCACTGGGGATGCACTGCAGTGAGTCAAGAGAGTGCACTGGCAGGACTGGGGATGCAGTGCAGTGAGTCCAGAGAGTGCACTGGCACCACTGGGGATGCCCTGCAGTGAGTCCTGAGAGCGCACTGGCACCACTGGGGATGCAGTGCAGTGAGTCCAGAGAGCGCACTGGCACCAGTGGGAATGCGGTGCAGTGAGTCCAGAGAGTGCAATGGCACCACTGGGGATGCACTGCAGTGAGTCCAGAGAGTGCACTAGCACCACTGGGGATGCAGAGCAGTGAGTCCAGAGAGTGCACTGGCACCACTGAGAATGCATTTCAGTGAGTCCAGAGAGTGCCGTTCCAGCCTCGGCATCCGCTCCAGCCGAGTCAACCCCGCGGTAGCCCCTCCAGCCGCGGCAGACGCTCCAGCCGCGGCAGCCGCTCCAGCCGCTCCAGCCGCGGCAGCCGCTCCAGCCCCTCCAGCCGCGCCAGCCTCTCCATCCGCGGCAGCCGCTCCAGCCGCGGCAGCCGCTCCAGCCGCTCCAGCCGCGGCAGCCGCTCCAGCCGCTACCGAGTGGAGCGGCTGCCACGGCTGGAGGGCTACCGCGGCTGGAGCGGCTGCCGCGGCTGGAGCAGTGCAGTGAGTCCAGGGAGTGCAAAGGCACCAGTGGGGATGGAGTGCAGTGAGTCCAAAGACTTCAATGTCACCACTGGGAATGCACTTCAGTCAGTCCAGTGAGTGTACTGGCACCACTGGGGATGCACAGCAGTGAGTCCAGAGAGTGCATTGGCACCACTGGGGATGCAGTGCAGTGAGTCCAGAGAGTGCACTGGCACCATTGGAGATGCAGTGCAGTGAGTCCAGAGAGTGCACTGGCACCACTGGGGATGCAGTGCAGTGAGTCCAGAGAGTGCACTGGCACCAGTGGGGATGCAGTGCAGAGTGTCCAGAGAGTGCACTGGCACCACTGGGATGCACTGCAGTGAGTCCAGAGAGTGCTCTGGCACCACTGGAGATGCACTTCAGTGAGTGCAGAGACTGCACTGGCACCACTGGGGATGCAGTGCAGTGAGTCCAGTGAGTGTACTGGCACCACTGGGGATGCACTGCAGTGAGTCCAGAGAGTGCATTGGCACCACTTGGGATGCACTGCAGTGAGTCCAGAGAGTGCACTGGCACCACTGGGGATGCAGTGCAGTGAGTCCAGAGAGTGCACTGGCTCCACTGAGAATGCACTTCAGTGAGTCCAGAGAGTGCACTGGCACCACTGTGGATGCAGTGCCGTGAGTCCAGCGAATGCACTGGCACCACTGGGGATACGGTGCCGGGAGTCCAGAGAGTGCACTGACACCACTGGGGATGCAGTGCAGTGAGTCCACAGAGTGCACTGACACCAGTGGGAATGCGGTGCAGTGAGTCCAGAGAGTGCACTGGCACCACTGGGGATGCACTGCAGTGAGTCCAGAGTGCACTAGCACCACTGGGGATGCAGAGCAGTGAGTCCAGAGAGTGCACTGGCACCACTGAGAATGCATTTCAGTGAGTCCAGAGAGTGCCGTTCCAGCCTCGGTATCCGCTCCAGCCGAGTCAACCCCGCGGTAGGCCCTCCAGCCGCGGCAGACGCTCCAGCCGCGGCAGCCGCTCCAGCCGCTCCAGCCGCGGCAGCCGCTCCAGCCCCTCCAGCCTCGCCAGCCTCTCCATCCGCGGCAGCCGCTCCAGCCGCGGCAGCCGCTCCAGCCGCTCCAACCGCGGCAGCCGCTCCAGCCGCTACCGAGTGGAGCGGCTGCCACGGCTGGAGGGCTACCGCGGCTGGAGCGGCTGCCGCGGCTGGAGCAGTGCAGTGAGTCCAGGGAGTGCAAAGGCACCAGTGGGGATGGAGTGCAGTGAGTCCAAAGACTTCACTGTCACCACTGGGAATGCAGTGCAGTGAGTCCAGGGAGTGCACTTGCACCACTGGGGATGCAGTGCAGTGACTCCAGTGAGTGCACTGACACCACTGGGGATGCACTTCAGTCAGTCCAGTGAGTGTACTGGCACCACTGGGGATGCACTGCAGTGAGTCAAGAGAGTGCACTGGCAGGACTGGGGATGCAGTGCAGTGAGTCCAGAGAGTGCACTGGCACCACTGGGGATGCCCTGCAGTGAGTCCTGAGAGCGCACTGGCACCACTGGGGATGCAGTGCAGTGAGTCCAGAGAGCGCACTGGCACCAGTGGGAATGCGGTGCAGTGAGTCCAGAGAGTGCAATGGCACCACTGGGGATGCACTGCAGTGAGTCCAGAGAGTGCACTAGCACCACTGGGGATGCAGAGCAGTGAGTCCAGAGAGTGCACTGGCACCACTGAGAATGCATTTCAGTGAGTCCAGAGAGTGCCGTTCCAGCCTCGGCATCCGCTCCAGCCGAGTCAACCCCGCGGTAGCCCCTCCAGCCGCGGCAGACGCTCCAGCCGCGGCAGCCGCTCCAGCCGCTCCAGCCGCGGCAGCCGCTCCAGCCCCTCCAGCCGCGCCAGCCTCTCCATCCGCGGCAGCCGCTCCAGCCGCGGCAGCCGCTCCAGCCGCTCCAGCCGCGGCAGCCGCTCCAGCCGCTACCGAGTGGAGCGGCTGCCACGGCTGGAGGGCTACCGCGGCTGGAGCGGCTGCCGCGGCTGGAGCAGTGCAGTGAGTCCAGGGAGTGCAAAGGCACCAGTGGGGATGGAGTGCAGTGAGTCCAAAGACTTCAATGTCACCACTGGGAATGCACTTCAGTCAGTCCAGTGAGTGTACTGGCACCACTGGGGATGCACAGCAGTGAGTCCAGAGAGTGCATTGGCACCACTGGGGATGCAGTGCAGTGAGTCCAGAGAGTGCACTGGCACCATTGGAGATGCAGTGCAGTGAGTCCAGAGAGTGCACTGGCACCACTGGGGATGCAGTGCAGTGAGTCCAGAGAGTGCACTGGCACCAGTGGGGATGCAGTGCAGTGAGTCCAGAGAGTGCACTGGCACCAGTGGGGATTCAGTGCAGTGAGTCCAGAGAGTGCTCTGGCACCACTGGAGATGCACTTCAGTGAGTGCAGAGACTGCACTGGCACCACTGGGGATGCAGTGCAGTGAGTCCAGTGAGTGTACTGGCACCACTGGGGATGCACTGCAGTGAGTCCAGAGAGTGCATTGGCACCACTTGGGATGCACTGCAGTGAGTCCAGAGAGTGCACTGGCACCAGTGGGGATGCAGTGCAGTGAGTCCAGAGAGTGCACTGGCACCATTGGAGATGCAGTGCAGTGAGTCCAGAGAGTGCACTGGCACCACTGGGGATGCAGTGCAGTGAGTCCAGAGAGTGCACTGGCACCATTGGAGATGCAGTGCAGTGAGTCCAGAGAGTGCACTGGCACCACTGGGGATGCAGTGCAGTGAGTCCAGAGAGTGCACTGGCACCACTGGGGATGCAGTGCAGTGAGTCCAGAGAGTGCACTGACACCAGTGGGAATGCGGTGCAGTGAGTCCAGAGAGTGCACTGGCACCACTGGGGATGCACTGCAGTGAGTCCAGAGAGTGCACTGGCTCCACTGAGAATGCACTTCAGTGAGTCCAGAGAGTGCACTGGCTCCACTGAGAATGCACTTCAGTGAGTCCAGAGAGTGCACTGGCACCACTGTGGATGCAGTGCAGTGAGTCCAGCGAATGCACTGGCACCACTGGGGATACGGTGCCGGGAGTCCAGAGAGTGCACTGACACCAGTGGGAATGCGGTGCAGTGAGTCCAGAGAGTGCACTGGCACCACTGGGGATGCACTGCAGTGAGTCCAGAGTGCACTAGCACCACTGGGGATGCAGAGCAGTGAGTCCAGAGAGTGCACTGGCACCACTGAGAATGCATTTCAGTGAGTCCAGAGAGTGCCGTTCCAGCCTCGGTATCCGCTCCAGCCGAGTCAACCCCGCGGTAGGCCCTCCAGCCGCGGCAGACGCTCCAGCCGCGGCAGCCGCTCCAGCCGCTCCAGCCGCGGCAGCCGCTCCAGCCCCTCCAGCCGCGCCAGCCTCTCCATCCGCGGCAGCCGCTCCAGCCGCGGCAGCCGCTCCAGCCGCTCCAGCCGCGGCAGCCGCTCCAGCCGCTACCGAGTGGAGCGGCTGCCACGGCTGGAGGGCTACCGCGGCTGGAGCGGCTGCCGCGGCTGGAGCAGTGCAGTGAGTCCAGGGAGTGCAAAGGCACCAGTGGGGATGGAGTGCAGTGAGTCCAAAGACTTCAATGTCACCACTGGGAATGCACTTCAGTCAGTCCAGTGAGTGTACTGGCACCACTGGGGATGCACAGCAGTGAGTCCAGAGAGTGCATTGGCACCACTGGGGATGCAGTGCAGTGAGTCCAGAGAGTGCACTGGCACCATTGGAGATGCAGTGCAGTGAGTCCAGAGAGTGCACTGGCACCACTGGGGATGCAGTGCAGTGAGTCCAGAGAGTGCACTGGCACCAGTGGGGATGCAGTGCAGAGTGTCCAGAGAGTGCACTGGCACCACTGGGATGCACTGCAGTGAGTCCAGAGAGTGCTCTGGCACCACTGGAGATGCACTTCAGTGAGTGCAGAGACTGCACTGGCACCACTGGGGATGCAGTGCAGTGAGTCCAGTGAGTGTACTGGCACCACTGGGGATGCACTGCAGTGAGTCCAGAGAGTGCATTGGCACCACTTGGGATGCACTGCAGTGAGTCCAGAGAGTGCACTGGCACCACTGGGGATGCAGTGCAGTGAGTCCAGAGAGTGCACTGGCTCCACTGAGAATGCACTTCAGTGAGTCCAGAGAGTGCACTGGCACCACTGTGGATGCAGTGCCGTGAGTCCAGCGAATGCACTGGCACCACTGGGGATACGGTGCCGGGAGTCCAGAGAGTGCACTGACACCACTGGGGATGCAGTGCAGTGAGTCCACAGAGTGCACTGACACCAGTGGGAATGCGGTGCAGTGAGTCCAGAGAGTGCACTGGCACCACTGGGGATGCACTGCAGTGAGTCCAGAGTGCACTAGCACCACTGGGGATGCAGAGCAGTGAGTCCAGAGAGTGCACTGGCACCACTGAGAATGCATTTCAGTGAGTCCAGAGAGTGCCGTTCCAGCCTCGGTATCCGCTCCAGCCGAGTCAACCCCGCGGTAGGCCCTCCAGCCGCGGCAGACGCTCCAGCCGCGGCAGCCGCTCCAGCCGCTCCAGCCGCGGCAGCCGCTCCAGCCCCTCCAGCCTCGCCAGCCTCTCCATCCGCGGCAGCCGCTCCAGCCGCGGCAGCCGCTCCAGCCGCTCCAACCGCGGCAGCCGCTCCAGCCGCTACCGAGTGGAGCGGCTGCCACGGCTGGAGGGCTACCGCGGCTGGAGCGGCTGCCGCGGCTGGAGCAGTGCAGTGAGTCCAGGGAGTGCAAAGGCACCAGTGGGGATGGAGTGCAGTGAGTCCAAAGACTTCACTGTCACCACTGGGAATGCAGTGCCGTGAGTCCAGGGAGTGCACTTGCACCACTGGGGATGCAGTGCAGTGACTCCAGTGAGTGCACTGACACCACTGGGGATGCACTTCAGTCAGTCCAGTGAGTGTACTGGCACCACTGGGGATGCACTGCAGTGAGTCAAGAGAGTGCACTGGCAGGACTGGGGATGCAGTGCAGTGAGTCCAGAGAGTGCACTGGCACCACTGGGGATGCACTGCAGTGAGTCCAGAGAGTGCACTGGCACCACTGAGAATGCATTTCAGTGAGTCCAGAGAGTGCCGTTCCAGCCTCGGCATCCGCTCCAGCCGAGTCAACCCCGCGGTAGCCCCTCCAGCCGCGGCAGACGCTCCAGCCGCGGCAGCCGCTCCAGCCGCTCCAGCCGCGGCAGCCGCTCCAGCCCCTCCAGCCGCGCCAGCCTCTCCAGCCGCGGCAGCCGCTCCAGCCGCGGTAGCCCTCCAGCCGTGGCAGCCGCTCCACTCGGTAGCGGCTGGAGCGGCTGCCGCGGCTGGAGCGGCTGGAGCGGCTGCCGCGACTGGAGCGGCTGCCGCGGTTGGAGCGGCTGCCGCGGCTGGAGCGGCTGGAGCGGATGCCGCGGCTGGAGCGGCTGGAGCGGCTGCCGCGGCTGGAGCGGCTGGCGCGGCTGGAGGAGCTACCGCGGCTGGAGCGGTTAACGCGGCTGGAGCGGATGCCGAGGCTGGAGCGGATGCCGCGGCTGGTGCGCCTGGAGAGGCTGCAGCGGCTGGAGCAGTGCAGTGAGTCCAGAGAGTGCACTGGCACCATTGGGGATGCAGTGCAGTGAGTCCAGAGAGTGCACTGGCAGGACTGGGGATGCAGTGCAGTGAGTCCAGAGAGTGCACTGGCACCACTGAGGATGCAATGCAGTGAGTCCAGAGAGTGCACTGGCACCACTGGGCATGCAGTGCTGTGAGTCCAGAGAGTGCACTGGCACCACTGGGGATGCACTTCAGTCAGTCCAGTGAGTGTACTGGCACCACTGGGGATGCACTGCAGTGAGTCAAGAGAGTGCACTGGCAGGACTGGGGATGCAGTGCAGTGAGTCCAGAGAGTGCACTGGCACCACTGGGGATGCCCTGCAGTGAGTCCTGAGAGCGCACTGGCACCACTGGGGATGCAGTGCAGTGAGTCCAGAGAGCGCACTGGCACCAGTGGGAATGCGGTGCAGTGAGTCCAGAGAGTGCAATGGCACCACTGGGGATGCACTGCAGTGAGTCCAGAGAGTGCACTAGCACCACTGGGGATGCAGAGCAGTGAGTCCAGAGAGTGCACTGGCACCACTGAGAATGCATTTCAGTGAGTCCAGAGAGTGCCGTTCCAGCCTCGGCATCCGCTCCAGCCGAGTCAACCCCGCGGTAGCCCCTCCAGCCGCGGCAGACGCTCCAGCCGCGGCAGCCGCTCCAGCCGCTCCAGCCGCGGCAGCCGCTCCAGCCGCTACCGAGTGGAGCGGCTGCCACGGCTGGAGGGCTACCGCGGCTGGAGCGGCTGCCGCGGCTGGAGCAGTGCAGTGAGTCCAGGGAGTGCAAAGGCACCAGTGGGGATGGAGTGCAGTGAGTCCAAAGACTTCAATGTCACCACTGGGAATGCACTTCAGTCAGTCCAGTGAGTGTACTGGCACCACTGGGGATGCACAGCAGTGAGTCCAGAGAGTGCATTGGCACCACTGGGGATGCAGTGCAGTGAGTCCAGAGAGTGCACTGGCACCATTGGAGATGCAGTGCAGTGAGTCCAGAGAGTGCACTGGCACCACTGGGGATGCAGTGCAGTGAGTCCAGAGAGTGCACTGGCACCAGTGGGGATGCAGTGCAGAGTGTCCAGAGAGTGCACTGGCACCACAGGTGATGCACTGCAGTGAGTGCAGAGAGTGCTCTGGCACCACTGGAGATGCACTTCAGTGAGTGCAGAGACTGCACTGGCACCACTGGGGATGCAGTGCAGTGAGTCCAGTGAGTGTACTGGCACCACTGGGGATGCACTGCAGTGAGTCCAGAGAGTGCATTGGCACCACTTGGGATGCACTGCAGTGAGTCCAGAGAGTGCACTGGCACCACTGTGGATGCAGTGCCGTGAGTCCAGCGAATGCACTGGCACCACTGGGGATACGGTGCCGGGAGTCCAGAGAGTGCACTGACACCACTGGGGATGCAGTGCAGTGAGTCCACAGAGTGCACTGACACCAGTGGGAATGCGGTGCAGTGAGTCCAGAGAGTGCACTGGCACCACTGGGGATGCACTGCAGTGAGTCCAGAGTGCACTAGCACCACTGGGGATGCAGAGCAGTGAGTCCAGAGAGTGCACTGGCACCACTGAGAATGCATTTCAGTGAGTCCAGAGAGTGCCGTTCCAGCCTCGGTATCCGCTCCAGCCGAGTCAACCCCGCGGTAGGCCCTCCAGCCGCGGCAGACGCTCCAGCCGCGGCAGCCGCTCCAGCCGCTCCAGCCGCGGCAGCCGCTCCAGCCCCTCCAGCCTCGCCAGCCTCTCCATCCGCGGCAGCCGCTCCAGCCGCGGCAGCCGCTCCAGCCGCTCCAACCGCGGCAGCCGCTCCAGCCGCTACCGAGTGGAGCGGCTGCCACGGCTGGAGGGCTACCGCGGCTGGAGCGGCTGCCGCGGCTGGAGCAGTGCAGTGAGTCCAGGGAGTGCAAAGGCACCAGTGGGGATGGAGTGCAGTGAGTCCAAAGACTTCACTGTCACCACTGGGAATGCAGTGCAGTGAGTCCAGGGAGTGCACTTGCACCACTGGGGATGCAGTGCAGTGACTCCAGTGAGTGCACTGACACCACTGGGGATGCACTTCAGTCAGTCCAGTGAGTGTACTGGCACCACTGGGGATGCACTGCAGTGAGTCAAGAGAGTGCACTGGCAGGACTGGGGATGCAGTGCAGTGAGTCCAGAGAGTGCACTGGCACCACTGGGGATGCCCTGCAGTGAGTCCTGAGAGTGCACTGGCACCACTGAGAATGCATTTCAGTGAGTCCAGAGAGTGCCGTTCCAGCCTCGGCATCCGCTCCAGCCGAGTCAACCCCGCGGTAGCCCCTCCAGCCGCGGCAGACGCTCCAGCCGCGGCAGCCGCTCCAGCCGCTCCAGCCGCGGCAGCCGCTCCAGCCCCTCCAGCCGCGCCAGCCTCTCCAGCCGCGGCAGCCGCTCCAGCCGCGGTAGCCCTCCAGCCGTGGCAGCCGCTCCACTCGGTAGCGGCTGGAGCGGCTGCCGCGGCTGGAGCGGCTGGAGCGGCTGCCGCGACTGGAGCGGCTGCCGCGGTTGGAGCGGCTGCCGCGGCTGGAGCGGCTGGAGCGGATGCCGCGGCTGGAGCGGCTGGAGCGGCTGCCGCGGCTGGAGCGGCTGGCGCGGCTGGAGGAGCTACCGCGGCTGGAGCGGTTAACGCGGCTGGAGCGGATGCCGAGGCTGGAGCGGATGCCGCGGCTGGTGCGCCTGGAGAGGCTGCCGCGGCTGGAGCAGTGCAGTGAGTCCAGAGAGTGCACTGGCACCATTGGGGATGCAGTGCAGTGAGTCCAGAGAGTGCACTGGCAGGACTGGGGATGCAGTGCAGTGAGTCCAGAGAGTGCACTGGCACCACTGAGGATGCAATGCAGTGAGTCCAGAGAGTGCACTGGCACCACTGGGCATGCAGTGCTGTGAGTCCAGAGAGTGCACTGGCACCACTGGGGATGCACTTCAGTCAGTCCAGTGAGTGTACTGGCACCACTGGGGATGCACTGCAGTGAGTCAAGAGAGTGCACTGGCAGGACTGGGGATGCAGTGCAGTGAGTCCAGAGAGTGCACTGGCACCACTGGGGATGCCCTGCAGTGAGTCCTGAGAGCGCACTGGCACCACTGGGGATGCAGTGCAGTGAGTCCAGAGAGCGCACTGGCACCAGTGGGAATGCGGTGCAGTGAGTCCAGAGAGTGCAATGGCACCACTGGGGATGCACTGCAGTGAGTCCAGAGAGTGCACTAGCACCACTGGGGATGCAGAGCAGTGAGTCCAGAGAGTGCACTGGCACCACTGAGAATGCATTTCAGTGAGTCCAGAGAGTGCCGTTCCAGCCTCGGCATCCGCTCCAGCCGAGTCAACCCCGCGGTAGCCCCTCCAGCCGCGGCAGACGCTCCAGCCGCGGCAGCCGCTCCAGCCGCTCCAGCCGCGGCAGCCGCTCCAGCCCCTCCAGCCGCGCCAGCCTCTCCATCCGCGGCAGCCGCTCCAGCCGCGGCAGCCGCTCCAGCCGCGGCAGCCGCTCCAGCCGCTACCGAGTGGAGCGGCTGCCACGGCTGGAGGGCTACCGCGGCTGGAGCGGCTGCCGCGGCTGGAGCAGTGCAGTGAGTCCAGGGAGTGCAAAGGCACCAGTGGGGATGGAGTGCAGTGAGTCCAAAGACTTCAATGTCACCACTGGGAATGCACTTCAGTCAGTCCAGTGAGTGTACTGGCACCACTGGGGATGCACAGCAGTGAGTCCAGAGAGTGCATTGGCACCACTGGGGATGCAGTGCAGTGAGTCCAGAGAGTGCACTGGCACCATTGGAGATGCAGTGCAGTGAGTCCAGAGAGTGCACTGGCACCACTGGGGATGCAGTGCAGTGAGTCCAGAGAGTGCACTGGCACCAGTGGGGATGCAGTGCAGAGTGTCCAGAGAGTGCACTGGCACCACAGGTGATGCACTGCAGTGAGTCCAGAGAGTGCTCTGGCACCACTGGAGATGCACTTCAGTGAGTGCAGAGACTGCACTGGCACCACTGGGGATGCAGTGCAGTGAGTCCAGTGAGTGTACTGGCACCACTGGGGATGCACTGCAGTGAGTCCAGAGAGTGCATTGGCACCACTTGGGATGCACTGCAGTGAGTCCAGAGAGTGCACTGGCACCACTGGGGATGCAGTGCAGTGAGTCCAGAGAGTGCACTGGCTCCACTGAGAATGCACTTCAGTGAGTCCAGAGAGTGCACTGGCACCACTGTGGATGCAGTGCCGTGAGTCCAGCGAATGCACTGGCACCACTGGGGATACGGTGCCGGGAGTCCAGAGAGTGCACTGACACCACTGGGGATGCAGTGCAGTGAGTCCACAGAGTGCACTGACACCAGTGGGAATGCGGTGCAGTGAGTCCAGAGAGTGCACTGGCACCACTGGGGATGCACTGCAGTGAGTCCAGAGTGCACTAGCACCACTGGGGATGCAGAGCAGTGAGTCCAGAGAGTGCACTGGCACCACTGAGAATGCATTTCAGTGAGTCCAGAGAGTGCCGTTCCAGCCTCGGTATCCGCTCCAGCCGAGTCAACCCCGCGGTAGGCCCTCCAGCCGCGGCAGACGCTCCAGCCGCGGCAGCCGCTCCAGCCGCTCCAGCCGCGGCAGCCGCTCCAGCCCCTCCAGCCTCGCCAGCCTCTCCATCCGCGGCAGCCGCTCCAGCCGCGGCAGCCGCTCCAGCCGCTCCAACCGCGGCAGCCGCTCCAGCCGCTACCGAGTGGAGCGGCTGCCACGGCTGGAGGGCTACCGCGGCTGGAGCGGCTGCCGCGGCTGGAGCAGTGCAGTGAGTCCAGGGAGTGCAAAGGCACCAGTGGGGATGGAGTGCAGTGAGTCCAAAGACTTCACTGTCACCACTGGGAATGCAGTGCAGTGAGTCCAGGGAGTGCACTTGCACCACTGGGGATGCAGTGCAGTGACTCCAGTGAGTGCACTGACACCAATGGGGATGCACTTCAGTCAGTCCAGTGAGTGTACTGGCACCACTGGGGATGCACTGCAGTGAGTCAAGAGAGTGCACTGGCAGGACTGGGGATGCAGTGCAGTGAGTCCAGAGAGTGCACTGGCACCACTGGGGATGCCCTGCAGTGAGTCCTGAGAGCGCACTGGCACCACTGGGGATGCAGTGCAGTGAGTCCAGAGAGCGCACTGGCACCAGTGGGAATGCGGTGCAGTGAGTCCAGAGAGTGCAATGGCACCACTGGGGATGCACTGCAGTGAGTCCAGAGAGTGCACTAGCACCACTGGGGATGCAGAGCAGTGAGTCCAGAGAGTGCACTGGCACCACTGAGAATGCATTTCAGTGAGTCCAGAGAGTGCCGTTAGAGCCTCGGCATCCGCTCCAGCCGAGTCAACCCCGCGGTAGCCCCTCCAGCCGCGGCAGACGCTCCAGCCGCGGCAGCCGCTCCAGCCGCTCCAGCCGCGGCAGCCGCTCCAGCCCCTCCAGCCGCGCCAGCCTCTCCATCCGCGGCAGCCGCTCCAGCCGCGGCAGCCGCTCCAGCCGCTCCAGCCGCGGCAGCCGCTCCAGCCGCTACCGAGTGGAGCGGCTGCCACGGCTGGAGGGCTACCGCGGCTGGAGCGGCTGCCGCGGCTGGAGCAGTGCAGTGAGTCCAGGGAGTGCAAAGGCACCAGTGGGGATGGAGTGCAGTGAGTCCAAAGACTTCAATGTCACCACTGGGAATGCACTTCAGTCAGTCCAGTGAGTGTACTGGCACCACTGGGGATGCACAGCAGTGAGTCCAGAGAGTGCATTGGCACCACTGGGGATGCAGTGCAGTGAGTCCAGAGAGTGCACTGGCACCATTGGAGATGCAGTGCAGTGAGTCCAGAGAGTGCACTGGCACCACTGGGGATGCAGTGCAGTGAGTCCAGAGAGTGCACTGGCACCAGTGGGGATGCAGTGCAGAGTGTCCAGAGAGTGCACTGGCACCACTGGGATGCACTGCAGTGAGTCCAGAGAGTGCTCTGGCACCACTGGAGATGCACTTCAGTGAGTGCAGAGACTGCACTGGCACCACTGGGGATGCAGTGCAGTGAGTCCAGTGAGTGTACTGGCACCACTGGGGATGCACTGCAGTGAGTCCAGAGAGTGCATTGGCACCACTTGGGATGCACTGCAGTGAGTCCAGAGAGTGCACTGGCACCACTGGGGATGCAGTGCAGTGAGTCCAGAGAGTGCACTGGCTCCACTGAGAATGCACTGCAGTGAGTCCAGAGAGTGCACTGGCACCACTGGGGATGCAGTGCCGTGAGTCCAGCGAATGCACTGGCACCACTGGGGATACGGTGCCGGGAGTCCAGAGAGTGCACTGACACCACTGGGGATGCAGTGCAGTGAGTCCACAGAGTGCACTGACACCAGTGGGAATGCGGTGCAGTGAGTCCAGAGAGTGCACTGGCACCACTGGGGATGCACTGCAGTGAGTCCAGAGTGCACTAGCACCACTGGGGATGCAGAGCAGTGAGTCCAGAGAGTGCACTGGCACCACTGAGAATGCATTTCAGTGAGTCCAGAGAGTGCCGTTCCAGCCTCGGTATCCGCTCCAGCCGAGTCAACCCCGCGGTAGGCCCTCCAGCCGCGGCAGACGCTCCAGCCGCGGCAGCCGCTCCAGCCGCTCCAGCCGCGGCAGCCGCTCCAGCCCCTCCAGCCTCGCCAGCCTCTCCATCCGCGGCAGCCGCTCCAGCCGCGGCAGCCGCTCCAGCCGCTCCAACCGCGGCAGCCGCTCCAGCCGCTACCGAGTGGAGCGGCTGCCACGGCTGGAGGGCTACCGCGGCTGGAGCGGCTGCCGCGGCTGGAGCAGTGCAGTGAGTCCAGGGAGTGCAAAGGCACCAGTGGGGATGGAGTGCAGTGAGTCCAAAGACTTCACTGTCACCACTGGGAATGCAGTGCAGTGAGTCCAGGGAGTGCACTTGCACCACTGGGGATGCAGTGCAGTGACTCCAGTGAGTGCACTGACACCACTGGGGATGCACTTCAGTCAGTCCAGTGAGTGTACTGGCACCACTGGGGATGCACTGCAGTGAGTCAAGAGAGTGCACTGGCAGGACTGGGGATGCAGTGCAGTGAGTCCAGAGAGTGCACTGGCACCACTGGGGATGCCCTGCAGTGAGTCCTGAGAGCGCACTGGCACCACTGGGGATGCAGTGCAGTGAGTCCAGAGAGCGCACTGGCACCAGTGGGAATGCGGTGCAGTGAGTCCAGAGAGTGCAATGGCACCACTGGGGATGCACTGCAGTGAGTCCAGAGAGTGCACTAGCACCACTGGGGATGCAGAGCAGTGAGTCCAGAGAGTGCACTGGCACCACTGAGAATGCATTTCAGTGAGTCCAGAGAGTGCCGTTCCAGCCTCGGCATCCGCTCCAGCCGAGTCAACCCCGCGGTAGCCCCTCCAGCCGCGGCAGACGCTCCAGCCGCGGCAGCCGCTCCAGCCGCTCCAGCCGCGGCAGCCGCTCCAGCCCCTCCAGCCGCGCCAGCCTCTCCATCCGCGGCAGCCGCTCCAGCCGCGGCAGCCGCTCCAGCCGCGGCAGCCGCTCCAGCCGCTACCGAGTGGAGCGGCTGCCACGGCTGGAGGGCTACCGCGGCTGGAGCGGCTGCCGCGGCTGGAGCAGTGCAGTGAGTCCAGGGAGTGCAAAGGCACCAGTGGGGATGGAGTGCAGTGAGTCCAAAGACTTCAATGTCACCACTGGGAATGCACTTCAGTCAGTCCAGTGAGTGTACTGGCACCACTGGGGATGCACAGCAGTGAGTCCAGAGAGTGCATTGGCACCACTGGGGATGCAGTGCAGTGAGTCCAGAGAGTGCACTGGCACCATTGGAGATGCAGTGCAGTGAGTCCAGAGAGTGCACTGGCACCACTGGGGATGCAGTGCAGTGAGTCCAGAGAGTGCACTGGCACCAGTGGGGATGCAGTGCAGAGTGTCCAGAGAGTGCACTGGCACCACTGGGATGCACTGCAGTGAGTCCAGAGAGTGCTCTGGCACCACTGGAGATGCACTTCAGTGAGTGCAGAGACTGCACTGGCACCACTGGGGATGCAGTGCAGTGAGTCCAGTGAGTGTACTGGCACCACTGGGGATGCACTGCAGTGAGTCCAGAGAGTGCATTGGCACCACTTGGGATGCACTGCAGTGAGTCCAGAGAGTGCACTGGCACCAGTGGGGATGCAGTGCAGTGAGTCCAGAGAGTGCACTGGCTCCACTGAGAATGCACTTCAGTGAGTCCAGAGAGTGCACTGGCACCACTGTGGATGCAGTGCCGTGAGTCCAGCGAATGCACTGGCACCACTGGGGATACGGTGCCGGGAGTCCAGAGAGTGCACTGACACCACTGGGGATGCAGTGCAGTGAGTCCACAGAGTGCACTGACACCAGTGGGAATGCGGTGCAGTGAGTCCAGAGAGTGCACTGGCACCACTGGGGATGCACTGCAGTGAGTCCAGAGTGCACTAGCACCACTGGGGATGCAGAGCAGTGAGTCCAGAGAGTGCACTGGCACCACTGAGAATGCATTTCAGTGAGTCCAGAGAGTGCCGTTCCAGCCTCGGTATCCGCTCCAGCCGAGTCAACCCCGCGGTAGGCCCTCCAGCCGCGGCAGACGCTCCAGCCGCGGCAGCCGCTCCAGCCGCTCCAGCCGCGGCAGCCGCTCCAGCCCCTCCAGCCTCGCCAGCCTCTCCATCCGCGGCAGCCGCTCCAGCCGCGGCAGCCGCTCCAGCCGCTCCAACCGCGGCAGCCGCTCCAGCCGCTACCGAGTGGAGCGGCTGCCACGGCTGGAGGGCTACCGCGGCTGGAGCGGCTGCCGCGGCTGGAGCAGTGCAGTGAGTCCAGGGAGTGCAAAGGCACCAGTGGGGATGGAGTGCAGTGAGTCCAAAGACTTCACTGTCACCACTGGGAATGCAGTGCAGTGAGTCCAGGGAGTGCACTTGCACCACTGGGGATGCAGTGCAGTGACTCCAGTGAGTGCACTGACACCACTGGGGATGCACTTCAGTCAGTCCAGTGAGTGTACTGGCACCACTGGGGATGCACTGCAGTGAGTCAAGAGAGTGCACTGGCAGGACTGGGGATGCAGTGCAGTGAGTCCAGAGAGTGCACTGGCACCACTGGGGATGCCCTGCAGTGAGTCCTGAGAGCGCACTGGCACCACTGGGGATGCAGTGCAGTGAGTCCAGAGAGCGCACTGGCACCAGTGGGAATGCGGTGCAGTGAGTCCAGAGAGTGCAATGGCACCACTGGGGATGCACTGCAGTGAGTCCAGAGAGTGCACTAGCACCACTGGGGATGCAGAGCAGTGAGTCCAGAGAGTGCACTGGCACCACTGAGAATGCATTTCAGTGAGTCCAGAGAGTGCCGTTCCAGCCTCGGCATCCGCTCCAGCCGAGTCAACCCCGCGGTAGCCCCTCCAGCCGCGGCAGACGCTCCAGCCGCGGCAGCCGCTCCAGCCGCTCCAGCCGCGGCAGCCGCTCCAGCCCCTCCAGCCGCGCCAGCCTCTCCATCCGCGGCAGCCGCTCCAGCCGCGGCAGCCGCTCCAGCCGCTCCAGCCGCGGCAGCCGCTCCAGCCGCTACCGAGTGGAGCGGCTGCCACGGCTGGAGGGCTACCGCGGCTGGAGCGGCTGCCGCGGCTGGAGCAGTGCAGTGAGTCCAGGGAGTGCAAAGGCACCAGTGGGGATGGAGTGCAGTGAGTCCAAAGACTTCAATGTCACCACTGGGAATGCACTTCAGTCAGTCCAGTGAGTGTACTGGCACCACTGGGGATGCACAGCAGTGAGCCCAGAGAGTGCATTGGCACCACTGGGGATGCAGTGCAGTGAGTCCAGAGAGTGCACTGGCACCATTGGAGATGCAGTGCAGTGAGTCCAGAGAGTGCACTGGCACCACTGGGGATGCAGTGCAGTGAGTCCAGAGAGTGCACTGGCACCAGTGGGGATGCAGTGCAGAGTGTCCAGAGAGTGCACTGGCACCACTGGGATGCACTGCAGTGAGTCCAGAGAGTGCTCTGGCACCACTGGAGATGCACTTCAGTGAGTGCAGAGACTGCACTGGCACCACTGGGGTTGCAGTGCAGTGAGTCCAGTGAGTGTACTGGCACCACAGGGGATGCACTGCAGTGAGTCCAGAGAGTGCATTGGCACCACTTGGGATGCACTGCAGTGAGTCCAGAGAGTGCACTGGCACCACTGGGGATGCAGTGCAGTGAGTCCAGAGAGTGCACTGGCACCACTGAGAATGCACTTCAGTGAGTCCAGAGAGTGCACTGGCACCACTGTGGATGCAGTGCCGTGAGTCCAGCGAATGCACTGGCACCACTGGGGATACGGTGCCGGGAGTCCAGAGAGTGCACTGACACCACTGGGGATGCAGTGCAGTGAGTCCACAGAGTGCACTGACACCAGTGGGAATGCGGTGCAGTGAGTCCAGAGAGTGCACTGGCACCACTGGGGATGCACTGCAGTGAGTCCAGAGTGCACTAGCACCACTGGGGATGCAGAGCAGTGAGTCCAGAGAGTGCACTGGCACCACTGAGATTGCATTTCAGTGAGTCCAGAGAGTGCCGTTCCAGCCGCGGCAGCCGCTCCAGCCCCTCCAGCCTCGCCAGCCTCTCCATCCGCGGCAGCCGCTCCAGCCGCGGCAGCCGCTCCAGCCGCTCCAACCGCGGCAGCCGCTCCAGCCGCTACCGAGTGGAGCGGCTGCCACGGCTGGAGGGCTACCGCGGCTGGAGCGGCTGCCGCGGCTGGAGCAGTGCAGTGAGTCCAGGGAGTGCAAAGGCACCAGTGGGGATGGAGTGCAGTGAGTCCAAAGACTTCACTGTCACCACTGGGAATGCAGTGCAGTGAGTCCAGGGAGTGCACTTGCACCACTGGGGATGCAGTGCAGTGACTCCAGTGAGTGCACTGACACCACTGGGGATGCACTTCAGTCAGTCCAGTGAGTGTACTGGCACCACTGGGGATGCACTGCAGTGAGTCAAGAGAGTGCACTGGCAGGACTGGGGATGCAGTGCAGTGAGTCCAGAGAGTGCACTGGCACCACTGGGGATGCCCTGCAGTGAGTCCTGAGAGCGCACTGGCACCACTGGGGATGCAGTGCAGTGAGTCCAGAGAGCGCACTGGCACCAGTGGGAATGCGGTGCAGTGAGTCCAGAGAGTGCAATGGCACCACTGGGGATGCACTGCAGTGAGTCCAGAGAGTGCACTAGCACCACTGGGGATGCAGAGCAGTGAGTCCAGAGAGTGCACTGGCACCACTGAGAATGCATTTCAGTGAGTCCAGAGAGTGCCGTTCCAGCCTCGGCATCCGCTCCAGCCGAGTCAACCCCGCGGTAGCCCCTCCAGCCGCGGCAGACGCTCCAGCCGCGGCAGCCGCTCCAGCCGCTCCAGCCGCGGCAGCCGCTCCAGCCCCTCCAGCCGCGCCAGCCTCTCCATCCGCGGCAGCCGCTCCAGCCGCGGCAGCCGCTCCAGCCGCGGCAGCCGCTCCAGCCGCTACCGAGTGGAGCGGCTGCCACGGCTGGAGGGCTACCGCGGCTGGAGCGGCTGCCGCGGCTGGAGCAGTGCAGTGAGTCCAGGGAGTGCAAAGGCACCAGTGGGGATGGAGTGCAGTGAGTCCAAAGACTTCAATGTCACCACTGGGAATGCACTTCAGTCAGTCCAGTGAGTGTACTGGCACCACTGGGGATGCACAGCAGTGAGTCCAGAGAGTGCATTGGCACCACTGGGGATGCAGTGCAGTGAGTCCAGAGAGTGCACTGGCACCATTGGAGATGCAGTGCAGTGAGTCCAGAGAGTGCACTGGCACCACTGGGGATGCAGTGCAGTGAGTCCAGAGAGTGCACTGGCACCAGTGGGGATGCAGTGCAGAGTGTCCAGAGAGTGCACTGGCACCACTGGGATGCACTGCAGTGAGTCCAGAGAGTGCTCTGGCACCACTGGAGATGCACTTCAGTGAGTGCAGAGACTGCACTGGCACCACTGGGGATGCAGTGCAGTGAGTCCAGTGAGTGTACTGGCACCACTGGGGATGCACTGCAGTGAGTCCAGAGAGTGCATTGGCACCACTTGGGATGCACTGCAGTGAGTCCAGAGAGTGCACTGGCACCACTGGGGATGCAGTGCAGTGAGTCCAGAGAGTGCACTGGCTCCACTGAGAATGCACTTCAGTGAGTCCAGAGAGTGCACTGGCACCACTGTGGATGCAGTGCCGTGAGTCCAGCGAATGCACTGGCACCACTGGGGATACGGTGCCGGGAGTCCAGAGAGTGCACTGACACCACTGGGGATGCAGTGCAGTGAGTCCACAGAGTGCACTGACACCAGTGGGAATGCGGTGCAGTGAGTCCAGAGAGTGCACTGGCACCACTGGGGATGCACTGCAGTGAGTCCAGAGTGCACTAGCACCACTGGGGATGCAGAGCAGTGAGTCCAGAGAGTGCACTGGCACCACTGAGAATGCATTTCAGTGAGTCCAGAGAGTGCCGTTCCAGCCTCGGTATCCGCTCCAGCCGAGTCAACCCCGCGGTAGGCCCTCCAGCCGCGGCAGACGCTCCAGCCGCGGCAGCCGCTCCAGCCGCTCCAGCCGCGGCAGCCGCTCCAGCCCCTCCAGCCTCGCCAGCCTCTCCATCCGCGGCAGCCGCTCCAGCCGCGGCAGCCGCTCCAGCCGCTCCAACCGCGGCAGCCGCTCCAGCCGCTACCGAGTGGAGCGGCTGCCACGGCTGGAGGGCTACCGCGGCTGGAGCGGCTGCCGCGGCTGGAGCAGTGCAGTGAGTCCAGGGAGTGCAAAGGCACCAGTGGGGATGGAGTGCAGTGAGTCCAAAGACTTCACTGTCACCACTGGGAATGCAGTGCAGTGAGTCCAGGGAGTGCACTTGCACCACTGGGGATGCAGTGCAGTGACTCCAGTGAGTGCACTGACACCACTGGGGATGCACTTCAGTCAGTCCAGTGAGTGTACTGGCACCACTGGGGATGCACTGCAGTGAGTCAAGAGAGTGCACTGGCAGGACTGGGGATGCAGTGCAGTGAGTCCAGAGAGTGCACTGGCACCACTGGGGATGCCCTGCAGTGAGTCCTGAGAGCGCACTGGCACCACTGGGGATGCAGTGCAGTGAGTCCAGAGAGCGCACTGGCACCAGTGGGAATGCGGTGCAGTGAGTCCAGAGAGTGCAATGGCACCACTGGGGATGCACTGCAGTGAGTCCAGAGAGTGCACTAGCACCACTGGGGATGCAGAGCAGTGAGTCCAGAGAGTGCACTGGCACCACTGAGAATGCATTTCAGTGAGTCCAGAGAGTGCCGTTAGAGCCTCGGCATCCGCTCCAGCCGAGTCAACCCCGCGGTAGCCCCTCCAGCCGCGGCAGACGCTCCAGCCGCGGCAGCCGCTCCAGCCGCTCCAGCCGCGGCAGCCGCTCCAGCCCCTCCAGCCGCGCCAGCCTCTCCATCCGCGGCAGCCGCTCCAGCCGCGGCAGCCGCTCCAGCCGCTCCAGCCGCGGCAGCCGCTCCAGCCGCTACCGAGTGGAGCGGCTGCCACGGCTGGAGGGCTACCGCGGCTGGAGCGGCTGCCGCGGCTGGAGCAGTGCAGTGAGTCCAGGGAGTGCAAAGGCACCAGTGGGGATGGAGTGCAGTGAGTCCAAAGACTTCAATGTCACCACTGGGAATGCACTTCAGTCAGTCCAGTGAGTGTACTGGCACCACTGGGGATGCACAGCAGTGAGTCCAGAGAGTGCATTGGCACCACTGGGGATGCAGTGCAGTGAGTCCAGAGAGTGCACTGGCACCATTGGAGATGCAGTGCAGTGAGTCCAGAGAGTGCACTGGCACCACTGGGGATGCAGTGCAGTGAGTCCAGAGAGTGCACTGGCACCAGTGGGGATGCAGTGCAGAGTGTCCAGAGAGTGCACTGGCACCAGTGGGGATTCAGTGCAGTGAGTCCAGAGAGTGCTCTGGCACCACTGGAGATGCACTTCAGTGAGTGCAGAGACTGCACTGGCACCACTGGGGATGCAGTGCAGTGAGTCCAGTGAGTGTACTGGCACCACTGGGGATGCACTGCAGTGAGTCCAGAGAGTGCATTGGCACCACTTGGGATGCACTGCAGTGAGTCCAGAGAGTGCACTGGCACCACTGGGGATGCAGTGCCGTGAGTCCAGCGAATGCACTGGCACCACTGGGGATACGGTGCCGGGAGTCCAGAGAGTGCACTGACACCACTGGGGATGCAGTGCAGTGAGTCCACAGAGTGCACTGACACCAGTGGGAATGCGGTGCAGTGAGTCCAGAGAGTGCACTGGCACCACTGGGGATGCACTGCAGTGAGTCCAGAGTGCACTAGCACCACTGGGGATGCAGAGCAGTGAGTCCAGAGAGTGCACTGGCACCACTGAGAATGCATTTCAGTGAGTCCAGAGAGTGCCGTTCCAGCCTCGGTATCCGCTCCAGCCGAGTCAACCCCGCGGTAGGCCCTCCAGCCGCGGCAGACGCTCCAGCCGCGGCAGCCGCTCCAGCCGCTCCAGCCGCGGCAGCCGCTCCAGCCCCTCCAGCCTCGCCAGCCTCTCCATCCGCGGCAGCCGCTCCAGCCGCGGCAGCCGCTCCAGCCGCTCCAACCGCGGCAGCCGCTCCAGCCGCTACCGAGTGGAGCGGCTGCCACGGCTGGAGGGCTACCGCGGCTGGAGCGGCTGCCGCGGCTGGAGCAGTGCAGTGAGTCCAGGGAGTGCAAAGGCACCAGTGGGGATGGAGTGCAGTGAGTCCAAAGACTTCACTGTCACCACTGGGAATGCAGTGCAGTGAGTCCAGGGAGTGCACTTGCACCACTGGGGATGCAGTGCAGTGACTCCAGTGAGTGCACTGACACCACTGGGGATGCACTTCAGTCAGTCCAGTGAGTGTACTGGCACCACTGGGGATGCACTGCAGTGAGTCAAGAGAGTGCACTGGCAGGACTGGGGATGCAGTGCAGTGAGTCCAGAGAGTGCACTGGCACCACTGGGGATGCCCTGCAGTGAGTCCTGAGAGCGCACTGGCACCACTGGGGATGCAGTGCAGTGAGTCCAGAGAGCGCACTGGCACCAGTGGGAATGCGGTGCAGTGAGTCCAGAGAGTGCAATGGCACCACTGGGGATGCACTGCAGTGAGTCCAGAGAGTGCACTAGCACCACTGGGGATGCAGAGCAGTGAGTCCAGAGAGTGCACTGGCACCACTGAGAATGCATTTCAGTGAGTCCAGAGAGTGCCGTTCCAGCCTCGGCATCCGCTCCAGCCGAGTCAACCCCGCGGTAGCCCCTCCAGCCGCGGCAGACGCTCCAGCCGCGGCAGCCGCTCCAGCCGCTCCAGCCGCGGCAGCCGCTCCAGCCCCTCCAGCCGCGCCAGCCTCTCCAGCCGCGGCAGCCGCTCCAGCCGCGGTAGCCCTCCAGCCGTGGCAGCCGCTCCACTCGGTAGCGGCTGGAGCGGCTGCCGCGGCTGCCGCGGCTGGAGCGGCTGCCGCGACTGGAGCGGCTGCCGCGGTTGGAGCGGCTGCCGCGGCTGGAGCGGCTGGAGCGGATGCCGCGGCTGGAGCGGCTGGAGCGGCTGCCGCGGCTGGAGCGGCTGGCGCGGCTGGAGGAGCTACCGCGGCTGGAGCGGTTAACGCGGCTGGAGCGGATGCCGAGGCTGGAGCGGATGCCGCGGCTGGTGCGCCTGGAGAGGCTGCCGCGGCTGGAGCAGTGCAGTGAGTCCAGAGAGTGCACTGGCACCATTGGGGATGCAGTGCAGTGAGTCCAGAGAGTGCACTGGCAGGACTGGGGATGCAGTGCAGTGAGTCCAGAGAGTGCACTGGCACCACTGAGGATGCAATGCAGTGAGTCCAGAGAGTGCACTGGCACCACTGGGCATGCAGTGCTGTGAGTCCAGAGAGTGCACTGGCACCACTGGGGATGCACTTCAGTCAGTCCAGTGAGTGTACTGGCACCACTGGGGATGCACTGCAGTGAGTCAAGAGAGTGCACTGGCAGGACTGGGGATGCAGTGCAGTGAGTCCAGAGAGTGCACTGGCACCACTGGGGATGCCCTGCAGTGAGTCCTGAGAGCGCACTGGCACCACTGGGGATGCAGTGCAGTGAGTCCAGAGAGAGCACTGGCACCAGTGGGAATGCGGTGCAGTGAGTCCAGAGAGTGCAATGGCACCACTGGGGATGCACTGCAGTGAGTCCAGAGAGTGCACTAGCACCACTGGGGATGCAGAGCAGTGAGTCCAGAGAGTGCACTGGCACCACTGAGAATGCATTTCAGTGAGTCCAGAGAGTGCCGTTCCAGCCTCGGCATCCGCTCCAGCCGAGTCAACCCCGCGGTAGCCCCTCCAGCCGCGGCAGACGCTCCAGCCGCGGCAGCCGCTCCAGCCGCTCCAGCCGCGGCAGCCGCTCCAGCCCCTCCAGCCGCGCCAGCCTCTCCATCCGCGGCAGCCGCTCCAGCCGCGGCAGCCGCTCCAGCCGCGGCAGCCGCTCCAGCCGCTACCGAGTGGAGCGGCTGCCACGGCTGGAGGGCTACCGCGGCTGGAGCGGCTGCCGCGGCTGGAGCAGTGCAGTGAGTCCAGGGAGTGCAAAGGCACCAGTGGGGATGGAGTGCAGTGAGTCCAAAGACTTCAATGTCACCACTGGGAATGCACTTCAGTCAGTCCAGTGAGTGTACTGGCACCACTGGGGATGCACAGCAGTGAGTCCAGAGAGTGCATTGGCACCACTGGGGATGCAGTGCAGTGAGTCCAGAGAGTGCACTGGCACCATTGGAGATGCAGTGCAGTGAGTCCAGAGAGTGCACTGGCACCACTGGGGATGCAGTGCAGTGAGTCCAGAGAGTGCACTGGCACCAGTGGGGATGCAGTGCAGAGTGTCCAGAGAGTGCACTGGCACCACAGGTGATGCACTGCAGTGAGTCCAGAGAGTGCTCTGGCACCACTGGAGATGCACTTCAGTGAGTGCAGAGACTGCACTGGCACCACTGGGGATGCAGTGCAGTGAGTCCAGTGAGTGTACTGGCACCACTGGGGATGCACTGCAGTGAGTCCAGAGAGTGCATTGGCACCACTTGGGATGCACTGCAGTGAGTCCAGAGAGTGCACTGGCACCACTGGGGATGCAGTGCAGTGAGTCCAGAGAGTGCACTGGCTCCACTGAGAATGCACTTCAGTGAGTCCAGAGAGTGCACTGGCACCACTGTGGATGCAGTGCCGTGAGTCCAGCGAATGCACTGGCACCACTGGGGATACGGTGCCGGGAGTCCAGAGAGTGCACTGACACCACTGGGGATGCAGTGCAGTGAGTCCACAGAGTGCACTGACACCAGTGGGAATGCGGTGCAGTGAGTCCAGAGAGTGCACTGGCACCACTGGGGATGCACTGCAGTGAGTCCAGAGTGCACTAGCACCACTGGGGATGCAGAGCAGTGAGTCCAGAGAGTGCACTGGCACCACTGAGAATGCATTTCAGTGAGTCCAGAGAGTGCCGTTCCAGCCTCGGTATCCGCTCCAGCCGAGTCAACCCCGCGGTAGGCCCTCCAGCCGCGGCAGACGCTCCAGCCGCGGCAGCCGCTCCAGCCGCTCCAGCCGCGGCAGCCGCTCCAGCCCCTCCAGCCTCGCCAGCCTCTCCATCCGCGGCAGCCGCTCCAGCCGCGGCAGCCGCTCCAGCCGCTCCAACCGCGGCAGCCGCTCCAGCCGCTACCGAGTGGAGCGGCTGCCACGGCTGGAGGGCTACCGCGGCTGGAGCGGCTGCCGCGGCTGGAGCAGTGCAGTGAGTCCAGGGAGTGCAAAGGCACCAGTGGGGATGGAGTGCAGTGAGTCCAAAGACTTCACTGTCACCACTGGGAATGCAGTGCAGTGAGTCCAGGGAGTGCACTTGCACCACTGGGGATGCAGTGCAGTGACTCCAGTGAGTGCACTGACACCACTGGGGATGCACTTCAGTCAGTCCAGTGAGTGTACTGGCACCACTGGGGATGCACTGCAGTGAGTCAAGAGAGTGCACTGGCAGGACTGGGGATGCAGTGCAGTGAGTCCAGAGAGTGCACTGGCACCACTGGGGATGCCCTGCAGTGAGTCCTGAGAGCGCACTGGCACCACTGGGGATGCAGTGCAGTGAGTCCAGAGAGCGCACTGGCACCAGTGGGAATGCGGTGCAGTGAGTCCAGAGAGTGCAATGGCACCACTGGGGATGCACTGCAGTGAGTCCAGAGAGTGCACTAGCACCACTGGGGATGCAGAGCAGTGAGTCCAGAGAGTGCACTGGCACCACTGAGAATGCATTTCAGTGAGTCCAGAGAGTGCCGTTCCAGCCTCGGCATCCGCTCCAGCCGAGTCAACCCCGCGGTAGCCCCTCCAGCCGCGGCAGACGCTCCAGCCGCGGCAGCCGCTCCAGCCGCTCCAGCCGCGGCAGCCGCTCCAGCCCCTCCAGCCGCGCCAGCCTCTCCATCCGCGGCAGCCGCTCCAGCCGCGGCAGCCGCTCCAGCCGCTCCAGCCGCGGCAGCCGCTCCAGCCGCTACCGAGTGGAGCGGCTGCCACGGCTGGAGGGCTACCGCGGCTGGAGCGGCTGCCGCGGCTGGAGCAGTGCAGTGAGTCCAGGGAGTGCAAAGGCACCAGTGGGGATGGAGTGCAGTGAGTCCAAAGACTTCAATGTCACCACTGGGAATGCACTTCAGTCAGTCCAGTGAGTGTACTGGCACCACTGGGGATGCACAGCAGTGAGTCCAGAGAGTGCATTGGCACCACTGGGGATGCAGTGCAGTGAGTCCAGAGAGTGCACTGGCACCATTGGAGATGCAGTGCAGTGAGTCCAGAGAGTGCACTGGCACCACTGGGGATGCAGTGCAGTGAGTCCAGAGAGTGCACTGGCACCAGTGGGGATGCAGTGCAGAGTGTCCAGAGAGTGCACTGGCACCACTGGGATGCACTGCAGTGAGTCCAGAGAGTGCTCTGGCACCACTGGAGATGCACTTCAGTGAGTGCAGAGACTGCACTGGCACCACTGGGGATGCAGTGCAGTGAGTCCAGTGAGTGTACTGGCACCACTGGGGATGCACTGCAGTGAGTCCAGAGAGTGCATTGGCACCACTTGGGATGCACTGCAGTGAGTCCAGAGAGTGCACTGGCACCACTGGGGATGCAGTGCAGTGAGTCCAGAGAGTGCACTGGCTCCACTGAGAATGCACTTCAGTGAGTCCAGAGAGTGCACTGGCACCACTGTGGATGCAGTGCCGTGAGTCCAGCGAATGCACTGGCACCACTGGGGATACGGTGCCGGGAGTCCAGAGAGTGCACTGACACCACTGGGGATGCAGTGCAGTGAGTCCACAGAGTGCACTGACACCAGTGGGAATGCGGTGCAGTGAGTCCAGAGAGTGCACTGGCACCACTGGGGATGCACTGCAGTGAGTCCAGAGTGCACTAGCACCACTGGGGATGCAGAGCAGTGAGTCCAGAGAGTGCACTGGCACCACTGAGAATGCATTTCAGTGAGTCCAGAGAGTGCCGTTCCAGCCTCGGTATCCGCTCCAGCCGAGTCAACCCTGCGGTAGGCCCTCCAGCCGCGGCAGACGCTCCAGCCGCGGCAGCCGCTCCAGCCGCTCCAGCCGCGGCAGCCGCTCCAGCCCCTCCAGCCTCGCCAGCCTCTCCATCCGCGGCAGCCGCTCCAGCCGCGGCAGCCGCTCCAGCCGCTCCAACCGCGGCAGCCGCTCCAGCCGCTACCGAGTGGAGCGGCTGCCACGGCTGGAGGGCTACCGCGGCTGGAGCGGCTGCCGCGGCTGGAGCAGTGCAGTGAGTCCAGGGAGTGCAAAGGCACCAGTGGGGATGGAGTGCAGTGAGTCCAAAGACTTCACTGTCACCACTGGGAATGCAGTGCAGTGAGTCCAGGGAGTGCACTTGCACCACTGGGGATGCAGTGCAGTGACTCCAGTGAGTGCACTGACACCACTGGGGATGCACTTCAGTCAGTCCAGTGAGTGTACTGGCACCACTGGGGATGCACTGCAGTGAGTCAAGAGAGTGCACTGGCAGGACTGGGGATGCAGTGCAGTGAGTCCAGAGAGTGCACTGGCACCACTGGGGATGCACTGCAGTGAGTCCAGAGAGTGCACTGGCACCACTGAGAATGCATTTCAGTGAGTCCAGAGAGTGCCGTTCCAGCCTCGGCATCCGCTCCAGCCGAGTCAACCCCGCGGTAGCCCCTCCAGCCGCGGCAGACGCTCCAGCCGCGGCAGCCGCTCCAGCCGCTCCAGCCGCGGCAGCCGCTCCAGCCCCTCCAGCCGCGCCAGCCTCTCCAGCCGCGGCAGCCGCTCCAGCCGCGGTAGCCCTCCAGCCGTGGCAGCCGCTCCACTCGGTAGCGGCTGGAGCGGCTGCCGCGGCTGGAGCGGCTGGAGCGGCTGCCGCGACTGGAGCGGCTGCCGCGGTTGGAGCGGCTGCCGCGGCTGGAGCGGCTGGAGCGGATGCCGCGGCTGGAGCGGCTGGAGCGGCTGCCGCGGCTGGAGCGGCTGGCGCGGCTGGAGGAGCTACCGCGGCTGGAGCGGTTAACGCGGCTGGAGCGGATGCCGAGGCTGGAGCGGATGCCGCGGCTGGTGCGCCTGGAGAGGCTGCAGCGGCTGGAGCAGTGCAGTGAGTCCAGAGAGTGCACTGGCACCATTGGGGATGCAGTGCAGTGAGTCCAGAGAGTGCACTGGCAGGACTGGGGATGCAGTGCAGTGAGTCCAGAGAGTGCACTGGCACCACTGAGGATGCAATGCAGTGAGTCCAGAGAGTGCACTGGCACCACTGGGCATGCAGTGCTGTGAGTCCAGAGAGTGCACTGGCACCACTGGGGATGCACTTCAGTCAGTCCAGTGAGTGTACTGGCACCACTGGGGATGCACTGCAGTGAGTCCAGAGAGTGCATTGGCACCACTGGGGATGCAGTGCAGTGAGTCCAGAGAGTGCACTGGCACCATTGGAGATGCAGTGCAGTGAGTCCAGAGAGTGCACTGGCACCACTGGGGATGTAGTGCAGTGAGTCCAGAGAGTGCACTGGCACCAGTGGGGATGCAGTGCAGAGTGTCCAGAGAGTGCACTGGCACCACAGGTGATGCACTGCAGTGAGTCCAGAGAGTGCTCTGGCACCACTGGAGATGCACTTCAGTGAGTGCAGAGACTGCACTGGCACCACTGGGGATGCAGTGCAGTGAGTCCAGTGAGTGTACTGGCACCACTGGGGATGCACTGCAGTGAGTCCAGAGAGTGCATTGGCACCACTTGGGATGCACTGCAGTGAGTCCAGAGAGTGCACTGGCACCACTGGGGATGCAGTGCAGTGAGTCCAGAGAGTGCACTGGCTCCACTGAGAATGCACTTCAGTGAGTCCAGAGAGTGCACTGGCACCTCTGTGGATGCAGTGCCGTGAGTCCAGCGAATGCACTGGCACCACTGGGGATACGGTGCCGGGAGTCCAGAGAGTGCACTGACACCACTGGGGATGCAGTGCAGTGAGTCCACAGAGTGCACTGACACCAGTGGGAATGCGGTGCAGTGAGTCCAGAGAGTGCACTGGCACCACTGGGGATGCACTGCAGTGAGTCCAGAGTGCACTAGCACCACTGGGGATGCAGAGCAGTGAGTCCAGAGAGTGCACTGGCACCACTGAGAATGCATTTCAGTGAGTCCAGAGAGTGCCGTTCCAGCCTCGGTATCCGCTCCAGCCGAGTCAACCCCGCGGTAGGCCCTCCAGCCGCGGCAGACGCTCCAGCCGCGGCAGCCGCTCCAGCCGCTCCAGCCGCGGCAGCCGCTCCAGCCCCTCCAGCCTCGCCAGCCTCTCCATCCGCGGCAGCCGCTCCAGCCGCGGCAGCCGCTCCAGCCGCTCCAACCGCGGCAGCCGCTCCAGCCGCTACCGAGTGGAGCGGCTGCCACGGCTGGAGGGCTACCGCGGCTGGAGCGGCTGCCGCGGCTGGAGCAGTGCAGTGAGTCCAGGGAGTGCAAAGGCACCAGTGGGGATGGAGTGCAGTGAGTCCAAAGACTTCACTGTCACCACTGGGAATGCAGTGCAGTGAGTCCAGGGAGTGCACTTGCACCACTGGGGATGCAGTGCAGTGACTCCAGTGAGTGCACTGACACCACTGGGGATGCACTTCAGTCAGTCCAGTGAGTGTACTGGCACCACTGGGGATGCACTGCAGTGAGTCAAGAGAGTGCACTGGCAGGACTGGGGATGCAGTGCAGTGAGTCCAGAGAGTGCACTGGCACCACTGGGGATGCGCTGCAGTGAGTCCTGAGGGTGCACTGGCACCACTGAGAATGCATTTCAGTGAGTCCAGAGAGTGCCGTTCCAGCCTCGGCATCCGCTCCAGCCGAGTCAACCCCGCGGTAGCCCCTCCAGCCGCGGCAGCCGCTCCAGCCGCGGTAGCCCTCCAGCCGTGGCAGCCGCTCCACTCGGTAGCGGCTGGAGCGGCTGCCGCGGCTGGAGCGGCTGGAGCGGCTGCCGCGACTGGAGCGGCTGCCGCGGTTGGAGCGGCTGCCGCGGCTGGAGCGGCTGGAGCGGATGCCGCGGCTGGAGCGGCTGGAGCGGCTGCCGCGGCTGGAGCGGCTGGCGCGGCTGGAGGAGCTACCGCGGCTGGAGCGGTTAACGCGGCTGGAGCGGATGCCGAGGCTGGAGCGTATGCCGCGGCTGGTGCGCCTGGAGAGGCTGCCGCGGCTGGAGCAGTGCAGTGAGTCCAGAGAGTGCACTGGCACCATTGGGGATGCAGTGCAGTGAGTCCAGAGAGTGCACTGGCAGGACTGGGGATGCAGTGCAGTGAGTCCAGAGAGTGCACTGGCACCACTGAGGATGCAATGCAGTGAGTCCAGAGAGTGCACTGGCACCACTGGGCATGCAGTGCTGTGAGTCCAGAGAGTGCACTGGCACCACTGGGGATGCACTTCAGTCAGTCCAGTGAGTGTACTGGCACCACTGGGGATGCACTGCAGTGAGTCAAGAGAGTGCACTGGCAGGACTGGGGATGCAGTGCAGTGAGTCCAGAGAGTGCACTGGCACCACTGGGGATGCCCTGCAGTGAGTCCTGAGAGCGCACTGGCACCACTGGGGATGCAGTGCAGTGAGTCCAGAGAGCGCACTGGCACCAGTGGGAATGCGGTGCAGTGAGTCCAGAGAGTGCAATGGCACCACTGGGGATGCACTGCAGTGAGTCCAGAGAGTGCACTAGCACCACTGGGGATGCAGAGCAGTGAGTCCAGAGAGTGCACTGGCACCACTGAGAATGCATTTCAGTGAGTCCAGAGAGTGCCGTTCCAGCCTCGGCATCCGCTCCAGCCGAGTCAACCCCGCGGTAGCCCCTCCAGCCGCGGCAGACGCTCCAGCCGCGGCAGCCGCTCCAGCCGCTCCAGCCGCGGCAGCCGCTCCAGCCCCTCCAGCCGCGCCAGCCTCTCCATCCGCGGCAGCCGCTCCAGCCGCGGCAGCCGCTCCAGCCGCGGCAGCCGCTCCAGCCGCTACCGAGTGGAGCGGCTGCCACGGCTGGAGGGCTACCGCGGCTGGAGCGGCTGCCGCGGCTGGAGCAGTGCAGTGAGTCCAGGGAGTGCAAAGGCACCAGTGGGGATGGAGTGCAGTGAGTCCAAAGACTTCAATGTCACCACTGGGAATGCACTTCAGTCAGTCCAGTGAGTGTACTGGCACCACTGGGGATGCACAGCAGTGAGTCCAGAGAGTGCATTGGCACCACTGGGGATGCAGTGCAGTGAGTCCAGAGAGTGCACTGGCACCATTGGAGATGCAGTGCAGTGAGTCCAGAGAGTGCACTGGCACCACTGGGGATGCAGTGCAGTGAGTCCAGAGAGTGCACTGGCACCAGTGGGGATGCAGTGCAGAGTGTCCAGAGAGTGCACTGGCACCACTGGGATGCACTGCAGTGAGTCCAGAGAGTGCTCTGGCACCACTGGAGATGCACTTCAGTGAGTGCAGAGACTGCACTGGCACCACTGGGGATGCAGTGCAGTGAGTCCAGTGAGTGTACTGGCACCACTGGGGATGCACTGCAGTGAGTCCAGAGAGTGCATTGGCACCACTTGGGATGCACTGCAGTGAGTCCAGAGAGTGCACTGGCACCACTGGGGATGCAGTGCAGTGAGTCCAGAGAGTGCACTGGCTCCACTGAGAATGCACTTCAGTGAGTCCAGAGAGCGAACTGGCACCACTGTGGATGCAGTGCCGTGAGTCCAGCGAATGCACTGGCACCACTGGGGATACGGTGCCGGGAGTCCAGAGAGTGCACTGACACCACTGGGGATGCAGTGCAGTGAGTCCACAGAGTGCACTGACACCAGTGGGAATGCGGTGCAGTGAGTCCAGAGAGTGCACTGGCACCACTGGGGATGCACTGCAGTGAGTCCAGAGTGCACTAGCACCACTGGGGATGCAGAGCAGTGAGTCCAGAGAGTGCACTGGCACCACTGAGAATGCATTTCAGTGAGTCCAGAGAGTGCCGTTCCAGCCTCGGTATCCGCTCCAGCCGAGTCAACCCCGCGGTAGGCCCTCCAGCCGCGGCAGACGCTCCAGCCGCGGCAGCCGCTCCAGCCGCTCCAGCCGCGGCAGCCGCTCCAGCCCCTCCAGCCTCGCCAGCCTCTCCATCCGCGGCAGCCGCTCCAGCCGCGGCAGCCGCTCCAGCCGCTCCAACCGCGGCAGCCGCTCCAGCCGCTACCGAGTGGAGCGGCTGCCACGGCTGGAGGGCTACCGCGGCTGGAGCGGCTGCCGCGGCTGGAGCAGTGCAGTGAGTCCAGGGAGTGCAAAGGCACCAGTGGGGATGGAGTGCAGTGAGTCCAAAGACTTCACTGTCACCACTGGGAATGCAGTGCAGTGAGTCCAGGGAGTGCACTTGCACCACTGGGGATGCAGTGCAGTGACTCCAGTGAGTGCACTGACACCACTGGGGATGCACTTCAGTCAGTCCAGTGAGTGTACTGGCACCACTGGGGATGCACTGCAGTGAGTCAAGAGAGTGCACTGGCAGGACTGGGGATGCAGTGCAGTGAGTCCAGAGAGTGCACTGGCACCACTGGGGATGCCCTGCAGTGAGTCCTGAGAGCGCACTGGCACCACTGGGGATGCAGTGCAGTGAGTCCAGAGAGCGCACTGGCACCAGTGGGAATGCGGTGCAGTGAGTCCAGAGAGTGCAATGGCACCACTGGGGATGCACTGCAGTGAGTCCAGAGAGTGCACTAGCACCACTGGGGATGCAGAGCAGTGAGTCCAGAGAGTGCACTGGCACCACTGAGAATGCATTTCAGTGAGTCCAGAGAGTGCCGTTCCAGCCTCGGCATCCGCTCCAGCCGAGTCAACCCCGCGGTAGCCCCTCCAGCCGCGGCAGACGCTCCAGCCGCGGCAGCCGCTCCAGCCGCTCCAGCCGCGGCAGCCGCTCCAGCCCCTCCAGCCGCGCCAGCCTCTCCATCCGCGGCAGCCGCTCCAGCCGCGGCAGCCGCTCCAGCCGCTCCAGCCGCGGCAGCCGCTCCAGCCGCTACCGAGTGGAGCGGCTGCCACGGCTGGAGGGCTACCGCGGCTGGAGCGGCTGCCGCGGCTGGAGCAGTGCAGTGAGTCCAGGGAGTGCAAAGGCACCAGTGGGGATGGAGTGCAGTGAGTCCAAAGACTTCAATGTCACCACTGGGAATGCACTTCAGTCAGTCCAGTGAGTGTACTGGCACCACTGGGGATGCACAGCAGTGAGTCCAGAGAGTGCATTGGCACCACTGGGGATGCAGTGCAGTGAGTCCAGAGAGTGCACTGGCACCATTGGAGATGCAGTGCAGTGAGTCCAGAGAGTGCACTGGCACCACTGGGGATGCAGTGCAGTGAGTCCAGAGAGTGCACTGGCACCAGTGGGGATGCAGTGCAGAGTGTCCAGAGAGTGCACTGGCACCACTGGGATGCACTGCAGTGAGTCCAGAGAGTGCTCTGGCACCACTGGAGATGCACTTCAGTGAGTGCAGAGACTGCACTGGCACCACTGGGGATGCAGTGCAGTGAGTCCAGTGAGTGTACTGGCACCACTGGGGATGCACTGCAGTGAGTCCAGAGAGTGCATTGGCACCACTTGGGATGCACTGCAGTGAGTCCAGAGAGTGCACTGGCACCACTGGGGATGCAGTGCAGTGAGTCCAGAGAGTGCACTGGCACCACTGAGAATGCACTTCAGTGAGTCCAGAGAGTGCACTGGCACCACTGTGGATGCAGTGCCGTGAGTCCAGCGAATGCACTGGCACCACTGGGGATATGGTGCCGGGAGTCCAGAGAGTGCACTGACACCACTGGGGATGCAGTGCAGTGAGTCCACAGAGTGCACTGACACCAGTGGGAATGCGGTGCAGTGAGTCCAGAGAGTGCACTGGCACCACTGGGGATGCACTGCAGTGAGTCCAGAGTGCACTGGCACCACTGGGGATGCAGAGCAGTGAGTCCAGAGAGTGCACTGGCACCACTGAGAATGCATTTCAGTGAGTCCAGAGAGTGCCGTTCCAGCCTCGGTATCCGCTCCAGCCGAGTCAACCCCGCGGTAGGCCCTCCAGCCGCGGCAGACGCTCCAGCCGCGGCAGCCGCTCCAGCCGCTCCAGCCGCGGCAGCCGCTCCAGCCCCTCCAGCCTCGCCAGCCTCTCCATCCGCGGCAGCCGCTCCAGCCGCGGCAGCCGCTCCAGCCGCTCCAACCGCGGCAGCCGCTCCAGCCGCTACCGAGTGGAGCGGCTGCCACGGCTGGAGGGCTACCGCGGCTGGAGCGGCTGCCGCGGCTGGAGCAGTGCAGTGAGTCCAGGGAGTGCAAAGGCACCAGTGGGGATGGAGTGCAGTGTGTCCAAAGACTTCACTGTCACCACTGGGAATGCAGTGCAGTGAGTCCAGGGAGTGCACTTGCACCACTGGGGATGCAGTGCAGTGACTCCAGTGAGTGCACTGACACCACTGGGGATGCACTTCAGTCAGTCCAGTGAGTGTACTGGCACCACTGGGGATGCACTGCAGTGAGTCAAGAGAGTGCACTGGCAGGACTGGGGATGCAGTGCAGTGAGTCCAGAGAGTGCACTGGCACCACTGGGGATGCCCTGCAGTGAGTCCTGAGAGCGCACTGGCACCACTGGGGATGCAGTGCAGTGAGTCCAGAGAGCGCACTGGCACCAGTGGGAATGCGGTGCAGTGAGTCCAGAGAGTGCAATGGCACCACTGGGGATGCACTGCAGTGAGTCCAGAGAGTGCACTAGCACCACTGGGGATGCAGAGCAGTGAGTCCAGAGAGTGCACTGGCACCACTGAGAATGCATTTCAGTGAGTCCAGAGAGTGCCGTTCCAGCCTCGGCATCCGCTCCAGCCGAGTCAACCCCGCGGTAGCCCCTCCAGCCGCGGCAGACGCTCCAGCCGCGGCAGCCGCTCCAGCCGCTCCAGCCGCGGCAGCCGCTCCAGCCCCTCCAGCCGCGCCAGCCTCTCCATCCGCGGCAGCCGCTCCAGCCGCGGCAGCCGCTCCAGCCGCTCCAGCCGCGGCAGCCGCTCCAGCCGCTACCGAGTGGAGCGGCTGCCACGGCTGGAGGGCTACCGCGGCTGGAGCGGCTGCCGCGGCTGGAGCAGTGCAGTGAGTCCAGGGAGTGCAAAGGCACCAGTGGGGATGGAGTGCAGTGAGTCCAAAGACTTCAATGTCACCACTGGGAATGCACTTCAGTCAGTCCAGTGAGTGTACTGGCACCACTGGGGATGCACAGCAGTGAGTCCAGAGAGTGCATTGGCACCACTGGGGATGCACTGCAGTGAGTCCAGAGAGTGCACTGGCACCACTGGGGATGCAGTGCAGTGAGTCCAGAGAGTGCACTGGCACCACTGGGGATGCAGTGCAGTGAGTCCAGAGAGTGCACTGGCACCAGTGGGGATGCAGTGCAGAGTGTCCAGAGAGTGCACTGGCACCACTGGGATGCACTGCAGTGAGTCCAGAGAGTGCTCTGGCACCACTGGAGATGCACTTCAGTGAGTGCAGAGACTGCACTGGCACCACTGGGGATGCAGTGCAGTGAGTCCAGTGAGTGTACTGGCACCACTGGGGATGCACTGCAGTGAGTCCAGAGAGTGCATTGGCACCACTTGGGATGCACTGCAGTGAGTCCAGAGAGTGCACTGGCACCACTGGGGATGCAGTGCAGTGAGTCCAGAGAGTGCACTGGCTCCACTGAGAATGCACTTCAGTGAGTCCAGAGAGTGCACTGGCACCACTGTGGATGCAGTGCCGTGAGTCCAGCGAATGCACTGGCACCACTGGGGATACGGTGCCGGGAGTCCAGAGAGTGCACTGACACCACTGGGGATGCAGTGCAGTGAGTCCACAGAGTGCACTGACACCAGTGGGAATGCGGTGCAGTGAGTCCAGAGAGTGCACTGGCACCACTGGGGATGCACTGCAGTGAGTCCAGAGTGCACTAGCACCACTGGGGATGCAGAGCAGTGAGTCCAGAGAGTGCACTGGCACCACTGAGAATGCATTTCAGTGAGTCCAGAGAGTGCCGTTCCAGCCTCGGTATCCGCTCCAGCCGAGTCAACCCCGCGGTAGGCCCTCCAGCCGCGGCAGACGCTCCAGCCGCGGCAGCCGCTCCAGCCGCTCCAGCCGCGGCAGCCGCTCCAGCCCCTCCAGCCTCGCCAGCCTCTCCATCCGCGGCAGCCGCTCCAGCCGCGGCAGCCGCTCCAGCCGCTCCAACCGCGGCAGCCGCTCCAGCCGCTACCGAGTGGAGCGGCTGCCACGGCTGGAGGGCTACCGCGGCTGGAGCGGCTGCCGCGGCTGGAGCAGTGCAGTGAGTCCAGGGAGTGCAAAGGCACCAGTGGGGATGGAGTGCAGTGAGTCCAAAGACTTCACTGTCACCACTGGGAATGCAGTGCAGTGAGTCCAGGGAGTGCACTTGCACCACTGGGGATGCAGTGCAGTGACTCCAGTGAGTGCACTGACACCACTGGGGATGCACTTCAGTCAGTCCAGTGAGTGTACTGGCACCACTGGGGATGCACTGCAGTGAGTCAAGAGAGTGCACTGGCAGGACTGGGGATGCAGTGCAGTGAGTCCAGAGAGTGCACTGGCACCACTGGGGATGCCCTGCAGTGAGTCCTGAGAGCGCACTGGCACCACTGGGGATGCAGTGCAGTGAGTCCAGAGAGCGCACTGGCACCAGTGGGAATGCGGTGCAGTGAGTCCAGAGAGTGCAATGGCACCACTGGGGATGCACTGCAGTGAGTCCAGAGAGTGCACTAGCACCACTGGGGATGCAGAGCAGTGAGTCCAGAGAGTGCACTGGCACCACTGAGAATGCATTTCAGTGAGTCCAGAGAGTGCCGTTCCAGCCTCGGCATCCGCTCCAGCCGAGTCAACCCCGCGGTAGCCCCTCCAGCCGCGGCAGACGCTCCAGCCGCGGCAGCCGCTCCAGCCGCTCCAGCCGCGGCAGCCGCTCCAGCCCCTCCAGCCGCGCCAGCCTCTCCATCCGCGGCAGCCGCTCCAGCCGCGGCAGCCGCTCCAGCCGCTCCAGCCGCGGCAGCCGCTCCAGCCGCTACCGAGTGGAGCGGCTGCCACGGCTGGAGGGCTACCGCGGCTGGAGCGGCTGCCGCGGCTGGAGCAGTGCAGTGAGTCCAGGGAGTGCAAAGGCACCAGTGGGGATGGAGTGCAGTGAGTCCAAAGACTTCAATGTCACCACTGGGAATGCACTTCAGTCAGTCCAGTGAGTGTACTGGCACCACTGGGGATGCACAGCAGTGAGTCCAGAGAGTGCACTGGCACCATTGGAGATGCAGTGCAGTGAGTCCAGAGAGTGCACTGGCACCACTGGGGATGCAGTGCAGTGAGTCCAGAGAGTGCACTGGCACCACTGGGGATGCAGTGCAGTGAGTCCAGAGAGTGCTCTGGCACCACTGGAGATGCACTTCAGTGAGTGCAGAGACTGCACTGGCACCACTGGGGATGCAGTGCAGTGAGTCCAGTGAGTGTACTGGCACCACTGGGGATGCACTGCAGTGAGTCCAGAGAGTGCATTGGCACCACTTGGGATGCACTGCAGTGAGTCCAGAGAGTGCACTGGCACCACTGGGGATGCAGTGCAGTGAGTCCAGAGAGTGCACTGGCTCCACTGAGAATGCACTTCAGTGAGTCCAGAGAGTGCACTGGCACCGCTGGGGATGCAGTGCAGTGAGTCAAGAGAGTGCACTGGCAGGACTGGGGATGCAGTGCAGTGAGTCCAGAGAGTGCACTGGCACCACTGGGGATGCAGTGCAGTGAGTCCAGAGAGTGCACTGGCAGCACTGGGGATGCAGTGCAGTGAGTCCAGAGAGTGCACTGGCACCACTGAAAATGCACTTCAGTGTGTCCAGAGAGTGCACTGGCACCACTGGGGATGCACTGCAGTGAGTCCAGAGAGTGCACTAGCGCCACTGGGGATGCAGTGCAGTGAGTCCAGAGAGTGGCGCTCCAGCCTCGGTTTCCGCTCCAGCCGCGTCAACCGCTCCAGCCGCGGTAGCCCCTCCAGCCGCGGCAGACGCTCTAGACGCTTCAACCGCGTCAGCCTCTCCAGCCGCGTTAGCCCCTCCAGCCGCGGCAGCCGCTCCAGCCGCGGCAGCCGCTCCAGCCGCTACCGAGTGGAGCGGCTGCCACGGCTGGAGCGGTTGCCGCGGTTGGAGCGCCTGCCGCGTTTGGAGCGGCTGCCGCGGCTTTCGCGGCTGGTGCGGCTGCCGCGGTTGGAGAGTCTGCCGCGTATGCCGCGGACGGAGCGGCTACCGCGGCTGGAGCGACTGCCGCGGCTGGAGTAGTGCAGTGAGTCCAGAGAGTGCACTGGCACCACTGGGTATGCAGTGCAGTGAGTCCAGAGAGTGCACTGGCACCACTGGGGATGCACTGCAGTGAGTCCAGAGTGTGCACTGGCACCACTGGGGATGCACTGCAGTGAGTCCAGAGAGTGCAGTGGCACCACTGGGGATGCAGTGCAGTGAGTCCAGAGAGTGCACTGTCACCGTTGGGGATGCACTGCAGTGTCTGCAGAGAGTGCCCTGGCACCACTAGGGATGCAGTGCAGTGAGACCAGAGAGTGCACTGGCACCACTGGTGATGCACTGCAGTGAGTCCAGAGAGTGCACTGGCACCACTCGGGATGCAGTGCAGTGAGTTCAGAGAGAGCCCTGGCAGCACAGGGGATGCAGTGCAGTGAGTCCAGAGAGTGCACTGGCACCACTAGGGATGCACTGCAGTGAGTCCAGAGAGTGCACTGGCACCACTCGGGATGCAGTGCAGTGAGTCCAGAGTGCATTAGCTCCTCTGGGGATGCATTGACGCGAGTCCAGAGAGTGCACTGGCACCACTGGGGATGCACTGCAGTCACTCCAGAGAGTGCACTGGCACCACTGGGGATGCGGTGCAGTGAGTCCAGAGAGTGCACTGGCACCACAGGGGATGCAGTGCAGTGAGTCCAGAGAGTGCACTGGAACCACTGGGGATGCGGTGGCGGGAGTCCAGAGAGTGCTTTGGCACCACTGGGGATGCACTGCAGTCACTCCAGAGAGTGCACTGGCACCACTGGGGATGCGGTGCAGTGAGTCCAGAGAGTGCACTGGCACCACAGGGGATGCAGTACAGTGAGTCCAGAGAGTGCACTGGCACCACTGGGGATGCAGCGCAGTGACTCTAGAGAGTGCACTGGCACCACTCAGGGTGCAGTGCGGTGAGTCCAGAGAGTGCACTGGCACCACTGGGGATGCAGTACAGTGAGTCCAGAGAGTGCACTGGCACCACTGGGTATGCAGTGCAGTGAGTCCAGAGAGTGCACTGGCACCACTGGGGATGCACTGCAGTGAGTCCAGAGTGCACTAGCACCACTGGGGATGCACTGCAGTGAGTCCAGAGAGTGCACTGGCACCACCGGGAATGCACTGCAGTGAGTCCAGGGAGTGCACTGGCACCACTGGGGATGCACTGCAGTGAGTCCAGAGTGCACTAGCACCACTGGGGATGCACTTCAGTGAGTCCAGAGAGTGCACTGGCACCACTGGGGATGCAGTGACGCGAGTCCAGAGAGTGCACTGGCACCACTGGGGATGCAGTGACGCGAGTCCAGAGAGTGCACTGGCACCGCTGGGGATGCAGTGCAGTCACTCCAGAGAGCGCACTGGCACAACTGGGGATGCAGCGCAGTGACTCTAGAGAGTGCACTGGCACCACTGCGGATGCGGTGCAGTGAGTCCAGAGAGTGCACTGGCACCACAGGTGATGCAGTGCAGTGAGTCCAGAGAGTGCACTGGCAGCACTGGGGATGCACTGCAGTGAGTCCAGAGAGTGCACTGGCACCACAGGTGATGCACTCCAGTGAGTCCAGAGAGTGCACTGGCACCACTGGGGATGCACTGCAGTGACTCGAAAGAGTGCACTGGCACCACTGGGGAAGCAGTGCAGTGAGTCCAGAGAGTGCACTGGCACCACTGGGGATGCACTGCAGTGAGTCCAGAGAGTGCACTGTCACTACTGGGGATGCAGTGCAGTGAGTCCAGAGAGTGCACTGGCACCACTGAGAATGCACTTCAGTGAGTCCAGAGAGTGCCCTGGCACCACTGGGGATGCACTGCAGTGAGTCCAGAGATTGCACTGGCACCACTGGGGATGCAGTACAGTGAGTCCACACAGTGCACTAGCACCACTGGGGATGCAGTGCAGTGAGTCCAGAGAGTGCACTGGCACCACTGGTGATGCACTGCTGTGAGTCCAGAGAGTGCTCTTGCACCACAGGGGATGCAGTGCAGTGACTCAAGAGAGTGCACTGGCAGCACTGGGGATGCAGTGCAGTGAGTGCAGAGAGTGCACTGGCACCACTGGGGATGCAGTGCAGTGAGTCCAGAGAGTGCAATGGCACCACTGCGGATGCACTGCAGTGAGTCCAGAGAGTGCACTGGCTCCACTGGGGATGCACTGCAGTGAGTCCAGAGAGTGCACTGGCACCACTGGGGATGCACTGCAATGAGTCCAGAGAGTGCACTGGCACCACTGGGGATGCAGTGCAGTGAGTCCAGAGAGTGCACTGGCACCACTGGGGATGCACTGCAGTGAGTCCAGAGAGTGCACTGGCACCACAGGGGATGCACTGCAGTGAGTCCACAGAGTGCACTAGCACTACTGGGGATGCAGTGCAGTGAGTCCAGAGAGTGCACTGGCAGCACTGGGGATGCAGTGCAGTGAGTCCAGAGAGTGCACTGGCACCACTGGGGATGCACTGCAGTGAGTCCAGAGAGTGCACTGTCACCGTTGGGGATGCACTGCAGTGTCTGCAGAGAGTGCCCTGGCACCACTAGGGATGCAGTGCAGTGAGTCCAGAGAGTGCACTGGCACCACTGGGGATGCAGTGCATTGAGTCCAGAGAGTGCACTGGCACCACTGGTGATGCACTGCTGTGAGTCCAGAGAGTGCTCTTGCACCACAGGGGATGCAGTGCAGTGACTAAAGAGAGTGCACTGGCAGCACTGGGGATGCAGTGCAGTGAGTCCAGAGAGTGCACTGGCACCACTGGGGATGCAGTGCAGTGAGTCCAGAGAGTGCAATGGCACCACTGCGGATGCACTGCAGTGAGTCCAGAGAGTGCACTGGCTCCACTGGGGATGCACTGCAGTGAGTCCAGAGAGTGCACTGGCACCACTGGGGATGCACTGCAGTGAGTCCAGAGAGTGCACTGGCACCACTGGGGATGCACTGCAGTGAGTCCACAGAGTGCACTAGCACTACTGGGGATGCAGTGCAGTGAGTCCAGAGAGTGCACTGGCAGCACTGGGGATGCAGTGCAGTTACTCCAGAGATTGCACTGGCTCCACCGGGGATGCAGTGCAGTGAGTCCAGAGAGTGCACTGGCACCACTGGGGATGCAGTGCAGTGAGTCCAGAGAGTGCACTGGCACCACTGGGGATGCAGTGCTGTGACTCCAGAGAGCGAACTGGCACCACTGGGGATGCAGTGCAGTGAGTCCAGAGAGTGCACTGGCACCACTGGGGATGCACTGCAGTGAGCCCAGAGAGTGCACTGGCACCAGTGGGGATGCACTGCAGTGAGTCCAGAGAGTGCACTGGCACCACTGGGGAAGCAGTGCAGTGAGTCCAGAGAGTGCAGTGGCACCACTGGGGATGCACTGCAGTGAGTCCAGAGATTGCACTGGCACCACTGGGGATGCAGTGCAGTGAGTCCAGAGAGTGCACTGGCACCACTGGGGATGCACTGCAGTGAGTCCAGAGAGTGCACTGGCACCACTGAGAATGCATTTCAATGAGTCCAGAGAGTACACTGGCACCACTGGGGATGCAGTGCAGTGAGTCCAGAGAGTGCACTGGCACCACTGGGGATGCACTGCAGTGAGTCCAGAGAGTGCACTGTCACTACTGGGGATGCAGTGCAGTGAGTCCAGAGAGTGCACTGGCACCACTGGGGATGCAGTGCAGTGAGTCCTGAGAGTGCACTGGCACCACTGGGGATGCAGTGCAGTGAGTCCAGAGAGTGCACTGGCACCACTGGGGATGCACTGCAGTGAGTCCAGAGAGTGCACTGGCACCACTGGGGATGCACTGCAGTGAGTCCAGAGATTGCACTGGCACCACTGGGGATGCAGTACAGTGAGTCCACACAGTGCACTAGCACCACTGGGGATGCAGTGCAGTGAGTCCAGAGAGTGCACTGGCACCACTGGGGATGCAGTGCAGTGAGTCCAGAGAGTGCACTGGCACCACTGGTGATGCACTGCAGTGAGTCCAGAGAGTGCACTGGCTCCACTGGGGATGCACTGCAGTGACTCCAGAGAGTGCACTGGCACCACTGGGGATGCACTGCAGTGAGTCCAGAGATTGCACTGGCACCACTGGGGATGCACTGAAGTGAGTCCAGAGAGTGCACTGGCACCACTGAGAATGCACTTCAGTGAGTCCAGAGAGTGCACTGGCACCACTGGGGATGCACTTCAGTGAGTCCAGAGACTGCACTGGCACCACTGGGGATGCAGTGCTGTGACTCCAGAGAGTGCACTGGCACCACTGGGGATGCAGTGCAGTGAGTCCAGAGAGTGCACTGGCACCACTGGGGATGCGGTGCCGGGAGTCCAGAGAGTGCTTTGGCACCAGTGGGGATGCACTGCAGTTACTCCAGAGACTGCACTGGCACCACTGGGGATGCAGTGCAGTGAGTCCAGAGAGTGCACTGGCACCACTGGGGATGCACTGCAGTGAGTCCAGAGAGTGCACTGGCACCACTGGGGATGCACTGCAGTGAGTCCAGAGAGTGTACTGGCACCACTGGGGATGCACTGCAGTGAGTCCAGAGAGTGCACTGGCACCACTGGGGATGCACTGCAGTGAGTCCAGAGAGTGCACTGGCACCACTGGGGATGCACTGCAGTGAGTCCACAGAGTGCACTAGCACTACTGGGGATGCAGTGCAGTGAGTCCAGAGAGTGCACTGGCAGCACTGGGGATGCAGTGCAGTGAGTCCAGAGAGTGCACTGGCACCACTGGGGATGCACTTCAGTGAGTCCAGAGAGTGCACTGGCACCACTGGGGATGCACTGCAGTGAGCCCAGAGAGTGCACTGGCACCAGTGGGGATGCACTGCAGTAAGTCCAGTGAGTGCACTGGCACCACTGGGGATGCAGTGCAGTGGGTCCAGTGAGTGTACTGGCACCACTGAGAATGCACTTCAGTGAGTCCAGAGAGTGCACTGGCACCACTGGGGATGCACTGCAGTGAGTCCAGAGAGTGCACTGGCACCACTGGGGATGCAGTGCAGTGAGTCCAGAGAGTGCACTGGCACCACTGGGGATGCAGTGCAGTGAGTCCAGAGAGTGCACTGGCACCACTGGGGATGCGGTGCTGGGAGTTCAGAGAGTGCTTTGGTACCAGTGGGGATGCAGTGCAGTTACTCCAGAGACTGCACTGGCACCACCGGGGATGCAGTGCAGTGAGTCCAGAGAGTGCACTGGCACCACTGGGGATGCAGTGCAGTGAGTCCAGAGATTGCACTGGCACCACTGGGGATGCACTGCAGTGAGTCCAGAGAGTGCACTGTCACTACTGGGGATGCAGTGCAGTGAGTCCAGAGAGTGCACTGGCACCACTGGGGATGCAGTGCAGTGAGTCCTGAGAGTGCACTGGCAGCACTGGGGATGCAGTGCAGTGAGTCCAGAGATTGCACTGGCACCACTGGGGATGCAGTACAGTGAGTCCACACAGTGCACTAGCACCACTGGGGATGCAGTGCAGTGAGTCCAGAGAGTGCACTGGCACCACTGGGGATGCAGTGCAGTGAGTCCAGAGAGTGCACTGGCACCACTGGTGATGCACTGCTGTGAGTCCAGAGAGTGCTCTTGCACCACAGGGGATGCAGTGCAGTGACTCAAGAGAGTGCACTGGCAGCACTGGGGATGCACTGCAGTGAGTCCAGAGAGTGCACTGGCACCACTGGGGATGCAGTGCTGTGACTCCAGAGAGTGCACTGGCACCACTGGGGATGCAGTGCAGTGAGTCCAGAGAGTGCACTGGCACCACTGGGGATGCGGTGCCGGGAGTCCAGAGAGTGCTTTGGCACCAGTGGGGATGCACTGCAGTTACTCCAGAGACTGCCCTGGCACCACTGGGGATGCAGTGCAGTGAGTTCAGAGAGTGCACTGGCACCACTGGGGATGCACTGCAGTGAGTCCAGAGAGTGCACTGTCACCACTGGGGATGCACTGCAGTGAGTCCAGAGAGTGCACTGTCACCACTGGGGATGCAGTGCAGTGAGTCCAGAGAGTGCACTGGCACCACTGGGGATGCAGTGCTGTGACTCCGGAGAGTGCACTAGCACCACTGAGAATGCACTTCAGTGAGTCCAGAGAGTGCACTGGCACCACTGGGGATGCACTTCAGTGAGTCCAGAGAGTGCACTGGCACCACTGGGGATGCAGTGCTGTGACTCCAGAGAGTGCACTGGCACCACTGGGGATGCAGTTTAGTGAGTCCAGAGAGTGCACTGGCACCACTGGGGATGCGGTGCCGGGAGTCCAGAGAGTGCTTTGGCACCAGTGGGGATGCACTGCAGTTACTCCAGAGACTGCACTGGCACCACTGGGGATGCAGTGCAGTGAGTCCAGAGAGTGCACTGGCACCACTGGGGATGCACTGCAGTGAGTCCAGAGAGTGCACTGTCACCACTGGGGATGCACTGCAGTGAGTCCAGAGAGTGCACTGTCACCACTGGGGATGCACTGCAGTGAGTCCAGAGAGTGCACTGGCACCACTGGGGATGTGTCCAGTGAGTCCAGTGAGTGCACTGGCACCACTGGGGATGCAGTGCTGTGAGTCCAGACAGTGCACTGGCACCACTGGGGATGCCCTGCAGTGAGTCCAGAGAGTGCACTGGCACCACTGGGGATGCAGTGCAGTGAGTTCAGAGAGTGCACTGGCACCACTGGGGATGCACTGCAGTGAGTCCAGAGAGTGCACTGGCAACACTGGGGCTTCAGTGCAGTGAGTCAAGAGAGTGCACTGGCACCACTGGGGATGCACTGCAGTGAGTCCAGAGAGTGCACTGGCACCACTGGGGATGCACTGCAGTGAGTCCAGAGAGTGCACTGTCACCACTGGGGATGCAGTACAGTGAGTCCACAGAGTGCACTGGCACCAGTGGGTATGCAGTACAGTGAGTCCAGAGAGTGCACTGGCACCACTGGGGCATGCAGTGCAGTGAGTCCAGAGAGTGCACTGGCACCACGGGGGATGCGGTGCTGGGAGTCCAGAGAGTGCTTTGGCACCAGTGGGGATGCAGTGCAGTTACTCCAGAGACTGCACTGGCACCACTGGGGATGCAGTGCAGTGAGTCCAGAGAGTGCACTGGCACCACTGGGGATGCAGTGCAGTGAGTCCAGAGATTTGCACTGGCACCACTGGGGATGCAGTGCTGTGACTCCAGAGAGCGCACTGGCACCACTGGGGATGCAGTGCAGTGAGTCCAGAGAGTGCACTGGCACCACTGGGGATGCACTGCAGTGAGCCCAGAGAGTGCACTGGCACCAGCGGGGATGCACTGCAGTGAGTCCAGTGAGTGCACTGGCACCACTGGAGAAGCAGTGCAGTGAGTCCAGAGAGTTCAGAGGCACCACTGGTGATGCAGTTTAGTGAGTCCAGAGAGTGCACTGGCACCACTGGGGATGCAGTGCAGTGAGTCCAGTGAGTGTACTGGCACCACTGGGGATGCACTGCTGTGAGTCCAGAGAGTGCACTGGCACCACTGAGAATGCACTTCAATGAGTCTAGAGAGTGCACTGGCACCACTGGGGATGCACTGCAGTGAGTCCAGAGAGTGCAGTGGCACCACTGGGGATGCACTGCAGTGAGTCCAGAGAGTGCTTTGGCACCAGTGGGGATGCACTGCAGTTACTCCAGAGACTGCACTGGCACCACTGGGGATGCAGTGCAGTGAGTCCAGAGAGTGCACTGGCACCAGTGGGGATGCAGTGCAGTGAGTCCAGAGAGTGCACTGGCACCACTGGGGATGCACTGCAGTGAGTCCAGAGAGTGCACTGTCACCACTGGGGATGCAGTACAGTGAGTCCACAGAGTGCACTGGCACCACTGGGGATGCAGTGCCGTGAGTCCAGAGAGTGCACTGGCACCACCGGGGATGCAGTGCAGTGAGTCCAGAGAGTGCACTGGCACCACTGGGGATGCAGTGCAGTGAGTCCAGATATTTGCACTGGCACCACTGGGGATGCAGTGCTGTGACTCCAGAGAGCGCACTGGCACCACTGGGGATGCAGTGCAGTGAGTCCAGAGAGTGCACTGGCACCACTGGGGATGCAGTGCAGTGAGCCCAGAGAGTGCACTGGCACCAGCGGGGATGCACTGCAGTGAGTCCAGTGAGTGCACTGGCACCACTGGTGATGCACTGCAGTGAGTCCAGAGAGTGCAGTGGCACCACTGGTGATGCAGTTTAGTGAGTCCAGAGAGTGCACTGGCACCACTGGGGATGCAGTGCAGTGAGTCCAGTGAGTACACTGGCACCAGTGGGGATGCAGTGCAGTGAGTCCAGAGAGTGCAGTGGCACCACTGGTGATGCAGTTTAGTGAGTCCAGAGAGTGCACTGGCACCACTGGGGATGCACTGCAGTGAGTCCAGAGAGTGCACTGGCACCACTGAGAATGCACTTCAATGAGTCCAGAGAGTGCACTGGCACCACTGCGGATGCACTGCAGTGAGTCCAGAGAGTGCAGTGGCACCACTGGGGATGCACTGCAGTGAGTCCAGAGAGTGCTTTGGCACCAGTGGGGATGCACTGCAGTTACTCCAGAGACTGCACTGGCACCACTGGGGATGCAGTGCAGTGAGTCCAGAGAGTGCACTGGCACCAGTGGGGATGCACTGCAGTGAGTCCAGAGAGTGCACTGGCACCACTGGGGATGCAGTGCAGTGAGTTCAGAGAGTGCACTGTCACCACTGGGGATGCAGTACAGTGAGTCCACAGACTGCACTGGCACCACTGGGGATGCAGTGCAGTGAGTCCAGAGAGTGCACTGGCACCACTGGGGATGCAGTGCAGTGAATCCAGTGAGTGCACTGGCACCACTGGGGATGCAGTGCAGTGAGTCCAGAGAGTGCACTGGCACCACTGGGGATGCAGTGCAGTAAGTCCAGAGAGTGCACTGGCACCACTGGGGATGCACTGCAGTGAGTCCAGAGAGTGCACTGTCACTACTGGGGATGCAGTGCAGTGAGTCCAGAGAGTGCACTGGCACCACTGAGGATGCAGTGCAGTGAGTCCTGAGAGTGCACTGGCACCACTGGGGATGCACTGCAGTGAGTCCAGAGAGTGCTCTGGCACCACTGGGGTTGCAGTACAGTGAGTCCAGAGAGTGCACTAGCGCCACTGGGGATGCAGTGCAGTGAGTCCAGAGAGTGCACTGGCACCACTGGTGATGCAGTGCAGTGAGTCCAGAGAGTGCACTGGCACCACTGGTGATGCACTGCTATGAGTCCAGAGAGTGCTCTTGCACCACAGGGGATGCAGTGCAGTGACTCAAGAGAGTGCACTGGCAGCACTGGGGATGCAGTGCAGTGAGTCCAGAGAGTGCACTGGCACCACTGGAGATGCAGTGCAGTGAGTCCAGAGAGTGCAATGGCACCACTGCGGATGCACTGCAGTGAGTCCAGAGAGTGCACTGGCTCCACTGGGGATGCACTGCAGTGAGTCCAGAGAGTGCACTGGCACCACTGGGGATGCACTTCAGTGAGTCCAGAGAGTGCACTGGCACCAGTGGGGATGCAGTGCAGTGAGTCCAGAGAGTGCACTGGCACCAGTGGGGATGCAGTGCAGTGAGTCCAGAGAGTGCACTGGCACCACTGGGGATGCACTGCAGTGAGTCCAGAGAGTACACTGGCACCACTGGGGATGCACTGCAGTGAGTCCAGAGAGTGCACTGGCACCACTGGGGATGCACTGCAGTGAGTCCAGAGAGTGCACTGGCACCACTGGGGATGTGTCCAGTGAGTCCAGTGAGTGCACTGGCACCACTGGGGATGCAGTACAGTGAGTCCACAGACTGCACTGGCACCACTGGGGATGCAGTGCAGTTACTCCAGAGACTGCACTGGCACCACCGGGGATGCAGTGCAGTGAGTCCAGAGAGTGCACTGGCACCACTGGGGATGCAGTGCAGTGAGTCCAGAGATTTGCACTGGTACCACTGGGGATGCAGTGCTGTGACTCCAGAGAGTGCACTGGCACCACTGGGGATGCACTGCAGTGAGCCCAGAGAGTGCACTGGCACCAGTGGGAATGCACTGCAGTGAGTCCAGTGAGTGCACTGGCACCACTGGGGAAGCAGTGCAGTGAGTCCAGAGAGTGCAGTGGCACCACTGGTGATGCAGTTTAGTGAGTCCAGAGAGTGCACTGGCACCACTGGGGATGCAGTGCAGTGAGTCCAGTGAGTGTACTGGCACCACTGGGGATGCACTGCAGTGAGTCCAGAGAGTGCACTGGCACCACTGAGAATGCACTTCAATGAGTCCAGAGAGTGCACTGGCACCACTGGGGATGCACTGCAGTGAGTCCAGAGAGTGCAGTGGCACCACTGGGGATGCACTACAGTGAGTCCAGAGAGTGCACTGGCACCACTGGGGATGCAGTGCAGTGAGTCCACAGAGTGCACTGGCACCACTGGGGATGCAGTGCAGTGAGTCCAGAGAGTGCACTGGCACCACTGGGGATGCAGTGCAGTGAGTCCAGAGAGTGCACTGGCACCACTGGGGATGCGGTGCCGGGAGTCCAGAGAGTGCTTTGGCACCAGTGGGGATGCACTGCAGTTACTCCAGAGACTGCACTGGCACCACTGGGGATGCAGTGCAGTGAGTTCAGAGAGTGCACTGGCACCACTGGGGATGCACTGCAGTGAGTCCAGAGAGTGCACTGTCACCACTGGGGATGCACTGCAGTGAGTCCAGAGAGTGCACTGTCACCACTGGGGATGCAGTGCAGTGAGTCCAGAGAGTGCACTGGCACCACTGGGGATGCAGTGCTGTGACTCCGGAGAGTGCACTGGCACCACTGAGAATGCACTTCAGTGAGTCCAGAGAGTGCACTGGCACCACTGGGGATGCAGTGCAGTGAGTCCAGAGAGTGCACTGGCACCACTGGGGATGCAGTGCTGTGACTCCGGAGAGTGCACTGGCACCACTGAGAATGCACTTCAGTGAGTCCAGAGAGTGCACTGGCACCACTGGGGATGCAGTGCTGTGACTCCAGAGAGTGCACTGGCACCACTGGGGATGCAGTGCAGTGAGTCCAGAGAGTGCACTGGCACCACTGGGGATGCGGTGCCGGGAGTCCAGAGAGTGCTTTGGCACCAGTGGGGATGCACTGCAGTTACTCCAGAGACTGCACTGGCACCACTGGGGATGCAGTGCAGTGAGTCCAGAGAGTGCACTGGCACCACTGGGGATGCACTGCAGTGAGTCCAGAGAGTGCACTGTCACCACTGGGGATGCAGTGCAGTGAGTCCACAGAGTGCACTGGCACCACTGGGGATGCAGTGCAGTGAGTCCAGAGAGTGCACTGGCACCACTGGGGATGCACTGCAGTGAATCCAGTGAGTGCACTGGCACCACTGGGGATACAGTGCAGTGAGTCCAGAGAGTGCACTGGCACCACTGGGGATGCAGTGCAGTGAGTCCAGAGAGTGCACTGGCACCACTGGGGATGCAGTGCAGTGAGTCCAGAGAGTGCACTGGCACCACTGGTGATGCACTGCAGTGAGTCCAGAGATTGCACTGGCACCACTGTGGATGCAGTGCAGTGAGTCCAGAGACTTCACTGGCACCACTGGGAATGCAGAGAAGTGAGTGCAGAGAGTGCACTGGCACCACTGGGGATGCAGTGCAGTGAGTCCAGAGAGTGCACTGGCACCATTGGGGATGCAGTGCAGTGAGTCCAGAGAGTGCACTGGCACCACCTGTGATGCAGTGCAGTGAGTCCAGAGAATGCACTGGCACCAATGGGGCTGCAGTGCAGTGAGTCCAAAGAGTGCACTGGCACCACTGGGAATGCACTGCAGTGAGTCCAGAGAGTACACTGGCACCACTGGGGATGCACTGCAGTGAGTCCAGAGAGTGCACTGGCACCACTGGGGATGCACTACAGTGAATCCAGAGATTGCACTGGCACCACTGGGGATGCAGTGCAGTGAGTCCAGAGAGTGCACTGGCACCACTGGGGATGCAGTGCATTGAGTCCAGAGAGTGCACTGGCACAACTGGGGATGCACTTCAGTGAGTCCAGAGAGTGCACTGGCACCAGTGGGGATGCAGTGCAGTGAGTCCAGAGAGTGCACTGGCACCACGGGGGATGCACTGCAGTGAGTCCTGAGAGTACACTGGCACCACTGGGGATGCAGTGCAGTGAGTCCAGAGAGTGCACTGGCACCACTGGGGATGCACTGCAGTGAGTCCAGAGAGTGCACTGGCACCACTGGGGATGTGTCCAGTGAGTCCAGTGAGTGCACTGGCACCACTGGGGATGCAGTGCAGTGAGTCCAGAGAGTACACTGGCACCAGTGGGGATGCAGTGCAGTGAGTCCAGAGAGTGCACTGGCACCACTGGGGATGCAGTGCAGTCAGTCCAGTGAGTGCACTGGCACCACTGGGGGTGCAGTACAGTGAGTCCAGAGAGTGCACTGGCACCACTGGGGATGCACTGCAGTGAGTCCAGACAGTGCACTGGCACCACTGGGGATGCCCTGCAGTGAGTCCAGAGAGTGCACTGGCACCACTGGGGATGCAGTGCAGTGAGTCCAGAGAGTGCACTGGCACCACTGGGGATGCACTGCAGTGAGTCCAGAGAGTGCACTGGCACCACTGGGGCTTCAGTGCAGTGAGTCAAGAGAGTGCACTGGCACCACTGGGGATGCACTGCAGTGAGTCCAGAGAGTGCACTGGCACCACTGGGGATGCACTTCAGTGAGTCCAGAGAGTGCACTGGCACCACTGGGGATGCAGTACAGTGAGTCCACAGAGTGCACTGGCACCAGTGGGTATGCAGTACAGTGAGTCCAGAGAGTGCACTGGCACCACTGGGCATGCAGTGCAGTGAGTCCAGAGAGTGCACTGGCACCACGGGGGATGCGGTGCTGGGAGTCCAGAGAGTGCTTTGGCACCAGTGGGGATGCAGTGCAGTTACTCCAGAGACTGCACTGGCACCACTGGGGATGCAGTGCAGTGAGTCCAGAGAGTGCACTGGCACCACTGGGGATGCAGTGCAGTGAGTCCAGAGATTTGCACTGGCACCACTGGGGATGCAGTGCTGTGACTCCAGAGAGCGCACTGGCACCACTGGGGATGCAGTGCAGTGAGTCCAGAGAGTGCACTGGCACCACTGGGGATGCACTGCAGTGAGCCCAGAGAGTGCACTGGCACCAGCGGGGATGCACTGCAGTGAGTCCAGTGAGTGCACTGGCACCACTGGGGATGCAGTGCAGTGAGTCCAGTGAGTGTACTGGCACCACTGGGGATGCACTGCAGTGAGTCCAGAGAGTGCACTGGCCCCACTGAGAATGCACTTCAATGAGTCCAGAGAGTGCACTGGCACCACTGGGGATGCACTGCAGTGAGACCAGAGAGTGCAGTGGCACCACTGGGGATGCACTGCAGTGAGTCCAGAGAGTGCTTTGGCACCAGTGGGGATGCACTGCAGTTACTCCAGAGACTGCACTGGCACCACTGGGGATGCAGTGCAGTGAGTCCAGAGAGTGCACTGGCACCACTGGGTATGCAGTGCAGTGAGTCCAGAGAGTGCACTGGCACCACTGGGGATGTAGAGCAGTGAGTCCAGAGAGTGCACTGGCACCTCTGGGGATGCACCCCGGTGACTCCAGAGAGTGCACTGGCACCACTGGGGATGCATCCCGGCAAGTCCAGAGAGTGCCCTGTCACCACTGGGGATGCAGTACAGTGAGTCCAGAGAGTGCACTAGCACCACTGGGGATGCAGTGCAGTGAGTCCAGAGAGTGCACTGGCACCACTGGGGATGCAGTGCAGTGAGTCCAGAGAGTGCACTGGTACCACTGGGGATGCAGTGCAGTGAGTCCAGAGAGTGCACTGGCACCACTGGGGATGCACTGCAGTGAGTCCAGAGAGTGCACTGGCACCACTGGGGATGCAGTGCAGTGAGTCCAGAGAGTGCACTGGTACGATTGGGGATGCACTGCAGTGAGTCCAGGGAGTGCACTGGCACCACTGGGGATGCACTGCAGTGAGTCCAGAGAGTGCACTGGCACCACTGCGGATGCACTGCAGTGAGACCAGAGGTTGCAGTGGCACCACTGGGGATGCACCCCGGCAAGTCCAGAGAGTGCACTGGCACCACTGGGGATGCAGCGCACTGAGTCCAGAGAGTGCACTGGCACCACTGGGGATGCAGTGCAGTGAGTCCAGAGAGTGCACTGGCACCACTGGGGATGCAGTGCAGTGAGTCCAGAGAGTGCACTGGCACCACTGGGGATGCACTGCAGTGACTCCAGGGAGTGCACTGGCACCACTGGGGATGCACTGCAGTGAGTCCAGAGAGTGCACTGGCACCACTGGGGATGCACTGCAGTGACTCCAGAGAGTGCACTGGCACCACTTGGGATGCACTGCAGTGAGTCCAGATGTTAGCCTAGCAACCACATAATCACCAAATGATTATATGAAGGTGCTTTATTCAGCGCTGGAAGCCGGGGCAGGTGCCCAAATCTGGCTTCAAGTCCCGTTACTTCCCAGCCGTTATTTATACATACAATATTGCGTCAGGTATACATATTCATTACAGGTTGCAACAGCAGCCTCGCTTTTCATTCTAATTAGCTCCCCTCCCCTTTGCACATGCGTGGCGCACTCTGGTGGTCGTCCAGATGAAGTAAGGAGTCTTCCTCTCCGCTAAACTTTTCACCTTTCTTACTCGACGCGTGCTCCCTCCGTTTCTTGGTTCTGCTTCAACTCATTTCATCATTTCCAGGCCCTTATCTAAGGTCAGGTTGTACCTGTTCCCTCCCAAGGTTCCCCTTCAATGATTCTTTTGATTGTTCAATGTACTCCCTAAGTATCCAGTATACATAGATTAATTGATAATGTAAGTACATTTGGCAATGCTTAATTATACTGTAGGTCCCATTACCTAAGAGACATTAGTAAAATATCCATTCGATTCTCCCCAACACTAACACAGAGACTGCACTGGCACCACTGGGGATGCACCCCGGCAAGTCCAGAGAGTGCACTGGCACCACTGGGGATGCAGTGCAGTGAGTCCAGAGAGTGCACTGGCACCTCTGGGGATGCACTGCCGTGAGTCCAGAGAGTGCACTGGCACCACTGGGGATGCACTGCCGTGAGTCCAGAGAGTGCACTGGCACCACTGGGGATGCACTGCAGTGAATCCAGAGAGTGCACTGGCACCACTGGGGATGCAGTGCAGTGAGTCAGAGAGTGCACTGGCACCACTGGGGATGCAGTACAGTGAGTCCAGAGAGTGCACTGGCACCAATGGGGATGCAGTGCAGTGAGTAAAGAGAGTGCACTGGCACCACTGGGGATGCAGTGCAGTGAGTCCAGAGAGTGCACTGGCACCACTGGGGATGCAGTGCAGTGAGCTCAGAGAGTGCACTGGTACCACTGGGGATGCAGTGCGGTGTGTCCAGAGAGTGCACTGGCACAACTGGGGATGCAGTGCAGTGAGTCCACAGAGGGCACTGGCACCACTGGGGATGCAGTGCAGTGAGTCCAGAGAGTGCACTGGCACCACTGGGGATGCACTGCAGTGAGTCCAGAGAGTGCACTGGCACCACTGGGGATGCACCCCGGTGAGTCCAGAGAGTGCACTGGCACCACTGGGGATGCACCCCGGCAAGTCCAGAGAGTACACTGTCACCACTGGGGATGCAGTGCAGTGAGTCCAGAGAGTGCACTGGCACCACTGGGGACGCAGTGCAGTGAGTCCACAGAGGGCACTGGCACCACTGGGGATGCCGTGCAGTGAGTCCAGAGAGTGCCCCGGCACCACTGGGGATGCAGTGCAGTGAGTCCAGAGAGTGCATTGGCACCACTGGGGATGCACTGCAGTGAGTCCAGATGTTAGCCTAGCAACCACATAATCACCAAGTGATTATATGAAGGTGCTTTATTCAGCGCTGGAAGCCGGGGCAGGTGCCCAAATCTGGCTTCAAGTCCCGTTACTTCCCAGCCGTTATTTATACATACAATATTGCGTCAGGTATACATATTCATTACAGGTTGCAACAGCAGCCTCGCTTTTCATTCTAATTAGCTCCCCTCCCCTTTGCACATGCGTGGCGCACTCTGGTGGTCGTCCAGGTGGTCGTCCAGATGAAGTAAGGAGTCTTCGTCTCCGCTAAACTTTTCACCTTTCTTACTCGATGCATGCTCCCTCCGCTTCTTGGTTCTGCTTCAACTCATTTCATCATTTCCAGGCCCTTATCCAAGGTCAGGTTGTACCTGTTCCCTCCCAAGGTTCCCCTTCAATGACTCTTTTGATTGTTCAATGTACTCCCTAAGTATCCAGTATACATAGATTAATTGATAATGTAAGTACATTTGGCAATGCTTAATTATACTGTAGGTCCCATTACGTAAGAGACATTAGTAAAACATCCATTCGATTCTCCCCAACACTAACACAGAGACTGCACTGGCACCACTGGGGATGCAGTGCAGTGAGTCCAGAGAGGGCACTGGCACCACTGGGGATGCACTGCAGTGAGTCCAGAGAGTGCACTGGCACCACTGGCGATGCACTGCAGTGAGTCCAGAGAGTGCACTGGCACCACCTGGGATGCAGTGCAGTGAGTCCAGAGAGTGCACTGGCACCACTGGGGATGCAATGCAGTGACTCCAGAGAGTGCACTGGCACCACTGGAGTTGCAGTGCAGTGAGTCCAGAGAGTGCACTGGAACCACTGGGGATGCAGCGCAGTGACTCCTGAGAGTGCACTGGCACCACTGGGGATGCAGTGCAGTGAGTCCAGAGAGTGCACTGGCTCCACTGGGGATGCAGTGCCGTGAGTCCAGAGAGTGCATTGGCACCACTGGGGATGCACTGCAATGAGTCCAGAGAGTGCACTGGCACCAACGGCAACGCAGAGCAGTGAGTCGAGAGAGTGCACTGGCACCACAGGGGATGCAGTGCAATTAGTCCAGAGAGTGCACTAGCACCACTGGGGATGCACTACAGTGAGTCCAGAGTGTGCACTGGCACCAATGGGGATGCAGTGCAGTGAGTCCAGAGAGTGCACTGGCACCACTGGGGATGCAGTGCAGTGAGTCCAGAGAGTGCACTGGCACCACTGGGGATGTAGTGCAGTGAGTCCACAGAGGGCCCTGGCACCACTGGGGATGCATTGTAGTGAGTCCAGAGAGTACAGTGGCACCACTGGGGATGCAGTGCAGTGAGTCCAAAGAGTGCACTGGCACCATTGGGGATGCACTGCAGTGAGCCCAGAGACTTCACAGGCACCACTGGGGATGCAGTGCAGTGAGTCCAGAGAGTGCCCTGGCACCTCTGGGAATGCAGTGAGTCCAGACAGTGCACTGGCACCACTGGGGATGCACTGCAGTGAGTCCAGAGAGTGCACTGGCACCACTGGGGATGCAGTGCAGTGAGTCCAGAGAGTGCACTGGCACCACTGGGGATGCACTGCAGTGAGTCCAAAGAGTGCACTGGCACCACTGGGGATGCAGTGCAGTGAGTAAAGAGAGTGCACTGGCACCACTGGGGATGCAGTGCAGTGAGTCCAGAGAGTGCACTGGCACCACTGGGGATGGACTGCAGTGAGTCCAGAGAGTGCACTGGCACCACTGGGGATGCAGTGCAGTGAGTCCAGAGAGTGCACTGGCACCAGTGGGGATGCACTGCAGTGAGTAAAGAGAATGCACTGGCACCACTGGGGGTGCAGTGCAGTGAGTCCAGAGAGTGCACTGGCACCACTGGGGATGCAGTGCAGTGAGTCCAGAGAGTGCACTGTCACCACGGTGGATGCAGTGCAGTGAGTCCAGAGAGTGCACTGGCACCACTGGGATGCAGTGCAGTGAGTCCAGAGAGTGCACTGGCACCACTGGGATGCAGTGCACTGAGTCCAGAGAGTGCACTGGCACCATAGGGGATACACTGCAGTGAGTCCAGAGAGTGCACTGGCACCACTGCTGATGCACTGCCGTGAGCGCAGAGAGTGCACTTGCACCGCTGCGGTTGCACCCCGGTGTTTTCAGAGAGTGTAGTGGCACCACTGGGGATGCAGTGCACTGAGTCCAGAGAGGGCACTGTCAGCAATGGGGATGCAGTGCAGTGAGTCCAGAGAGTGCACTGGCACCACTGGGGATGCACTGCAGTGAGTCCAGAGACTTCACAGGCACCACTGGGGATGCAGTGCAGTGAGTCCAGAGAGTGCACTGGCACCACTGGGGATGCAGTGCAGTGAGTAAAGAGAGTGCAATGGCACCACAGGGGATGCACTGCAGTGAGTCCAGAGAGTGCACTGGCACCACTGGGGATGCAATGCAGTGAGTCCAGAGAGTGCACTGGCACCACTGGGGATGCACTGCAGTGAGTCCAGAGAGTGCACTGGCACCAACTGGATCTGCACTGCTGTGAGTCCTGAGATTGCACTGGCACCACTGGGATGCACTGCAGTGAGTCCAGAGACTTCAGAGGCACCACTGGGGATGCAGTACAGTGAGTCCAGAGAGTGCACTGGCACCGCTGGGGATTCAGTTCCTTGAGTCTAGAGAGTGAACTGGCACCACTGGGGATGTAGAGCAGTGAGTCCAGAGAGTGCACTGGCACCTCTGGGGATGCACCCCGGTGACTCCAGAGAGTGCACTGGCACCACTGGGGATGCACCCCGGCAAGTCCAGAGAGTGCCCTGTCACCACTGGGGATGCAGTGCAGTGAGTCCAGAGAGTGCACTAGCACCACTGGGGATGCACTGCAGTGAGTGCAGAGAGTGCACTGGCACCACTGGGGATGCAGTGCAGTGAGTCCAGAGAGTGCACTGGTACCACTGGGGATGCACTGCAGTGAGTCCAGAGAGTGCACTGGCACCACTGGGGATGCACTGCAGTGAGACCAGAGGTTGCAGTGGCACCACTGGGGATGCAGTGCAGTGAGTCCAGAGAGTGCACTGGTACGATTGGGGATGCACTGCAGTGAGTCCAGAGAGTGCACTGGCACCACTGGGGATGCACTGCAGTGAGTCCAGAGAGTGCACTGGCACCACTGCGGATGCAATGCAGTGAGTCCAGAGAGTGCACTGGCACCACTGGGGATGCACCCCGGCAAGTCCAGAGAGTGCACTGGCACCACTGGGGATGCAGCGCACTGAGTCCAGAGAGTGCACTGGCACCACTGTGGATGCAGTGCAGTGAGTCCAGAGAGTGCACTGGCACCACTGGGGATGCAGTGCAGTGAGTCCAGAGAGTGCACTGGCACCACTGGGGATGCACTGCATAGAGTCCAGGGAGTGCACTGGCACCACTGGGGATGCACTGCAGTGAGTCCAGAGAGTGCACTGGCACCACTGGGGATGCACTGCAGTGACTCCAGAGAGTGCACTGGCACCACTGGGGATGCACTGCAGTGAGTCCAGATGTTAGCCTAGCAACCACATAATCACCAAGTGATTATATGAAGGTGCTTTATTCAGCGCTGGAAGCCGGGGCAGGTGCCCAAATCTGGCTTCAAGTCCCGTTACTTCCCAGCCGTTATTTATACATACAATATTGCGTCAGGTATACATATTCATTACAGGTTGCAACAGCAGCCTCGCTTTTCATTCTAATTAGCTCCCCTCCCCTTTGCACATGCGTTGCGCACTCTGGTGGTCGTCCAGATGAAGTAAGGAGTCTTCCTCTCCGCTAAACTTTTCACCTTTCTTACTCGATGCATGCTCCCTCCGCTTCTTGGTTCTGCTTCAACTCATTTCATCATTTCCAGGCCCTTATCCAAGGTCAGGTTGTACCTGTTCCCTCCCAAGGTTCCCCTTCAATGACTCTTTTGATTGTTCAATGTACTCCCTAAGTATCCAGTATACATAGATTAATTGATAATGTAAGTACATTTGGCAATGCTTAATTATACTGTAGGTCCCATTACGTAAGAGACATTAGTAAAACATCCATTCGATTCTCCCCAACACTAACACAGAGACTGCACTGGCACCACTGGGGATGCAGTGCAGTGAGTCCAGAGAGGGCACTGGCACCACTGGGGATGCAGTGCAGTGAGTCCAGAGAGTGCACTGGCACCACTGGCGATGCACTGCAGTGAGGCCAGAGAGTGCACTGGCACCACCTGGGATGCAGTGCAGTGAGTCCAGAGAGTGCACTGGCACCACTGGTGATGCAGTGCAGTGACTCCAGAGAGTGCACTGGCACCAGTGGAGTTGCAGTGCAGTGAGTCCAGAGAGTGCACTGGCACCACTGGGGATGCAGCGCAGTGACTCCTGAGAGTGCACTGGCACCACTGGGGATGCAGTACAGTGAGTCCAGAGAGTGCACTGGCACCACTGGGGATGCAGTGCCGTGAGTCCAGAGAGTGCATTGGCACCACTGGGGATGCACTGCAATCAGTCCAGAGAGTGCACTGGCACCAATGGCAACGCAGAAAAGTGAGTCGAGAGAGTGCACTGGCACCACAGGGGATGCAGTGCAGTGAGTCCAGAGAGTGCACTGGCACCACTGGGGATGCAGTGCAGTGAGTCCAGAGAGTGCACTGGCACCACTGGGGATGTAGTGCAGTGAGTACACAGAGGGCACTGGCACCACTGGGGATGCATTGTAGTGAGTCCAGAGAGTACAGTGGCACCACTGGGGATGCAGTGCAGTGAATCCAGAGAGTGCACTGGCACCACTCGTGATGCAGTGCAGTGAGTCCAGAGAGTGCACTGTCACCACTGGGGATGCAGTGCAGTGAGTCCAGAGACTTCACAGGCACCACTGGGGATGCAGTGCAGTGAGTCCAGAGAGTGCCCTGGCACCACTGGGAATGCAGTGAGTCCAGACAGTGCACTGGCACCACTGGGGATGCACTGCAGTGAGTCCAGAGAGTGCACTGGCACCACTGGGGATGCACCCCGGCAAGTCCAGAGAGTGCACTGGCACCACTGGGGATGCAGTGCAGTGAGTCCAGAGAGTGCACTGGCACCACTGGGGATGCAGTGCAGTGAGTCCAGAGAGTGCACTGGCACCACTGGGAATGGACTGCAGTGAGTCCAGAGAGTGCAGTGGCACCACTGGGTATGCAGTGCAGTGAGTCTAGAGAGTGCACTGGCACCACTGGGGATGCAATGCAGTGAGTCCAGAGAGTGCACTGGCACCACTTGGGATGCACTGCAGTGAGTCCAGAGAGTGCACTGGCACCACTGGGATGCAGTGCACTGAGTCCACAGAGTGCACTGGCACCACAGGGGATACACTGCAGTGAGTCCAGAGAGTGCCCTGGCACCACTGGGAATGCAGTGAGTCCAGAGAGTGCACTGGCACCACTGGGGATGCACTGCAGTGAGTCCAGAGAGTGCACTGGCACCACTGGGGATGCACCCCGGCAAGTCCAGAGAGTGCACTGGCACCACTGGGGATGCAGTGCAGTGAGTCCAGAGAGTGCACTGGCACCACTGGGGATGCACTGCCGTGAGTCCAGAGAGTGCACTGGCACCACTGGGGATGGACTGCAGTGAGTCCAGAGAGTGCACTGGCACCACTGGGGATGCAGTGCAGTGAGTCCAGAGAGTGCACTGGCACCACTGGGGATGCAGTACAGTGAGTCCAGAGAGTGCCTTGGCACCACTGGGGATGCAGTGCAGTGAGTAAAGAGAGTGCACTGGCACCACTGTGGATGCAGTGCAGTGAGTCCAGAGAGTGCACTGGCACCACTGGGGATGCACTGCAGTGACTCCAGAGACTGCACTGGCACCAATGGGGATGCAGTGCAGTGAGTCCAGAGAGTGCACTGGCAGCACTGGGGATGCACTGCAGTGAGTCCAGAGAGTGCACTGGCACCACTGGGGATGCACTGCAGTGAGTCCAGAGAGTGCACTGGCACCACTGGGATGCAGTGCAGTGAGTCCAGAGAGTGCACTGGCAGCACTGGGGATGCAGTGCAGTGAGTCCAGAGAGTGCACTGGCACCACTGGGATACAGTGCACTGAGTCCACAGAGTGCACTGGCACCACAGGGGATACACTGCAGTGAGTCCAGAGAGTGCAGTGGCACCACTGGGGATGCAGTGCACTGAGTCCAGAGAGTGCACTGGCACCACGGGGGATGCAGTGCAGTGAGTCCAGAGAGTGCACTGGCACCATTGGGGATGCACTGCAGTGAGTCCAGAGACTTCACAGGCACCACTGGGGATGCAGTGCAGTGAGTCCAGAGAGTGCACTGGCACCACTGGGGATGCACCCCGGCAAGTCCAGAGAGTGCACTGGCACCACTGGGGATGCAGTGCAGTGAGTCCAGAGAGTGCACTGGCACCACTGGGGATGCAGTGCAGTGAGTCCAGAGAGTGCACTGGCACCACTGGGGATGCACTGCAGTGAGTCCAGAGAGTGCACTGGCACCACTGGGGATGCACTGCCGTGAGTCCAGAGAGTGCACAGTCACCACTGGGGATGCAGTGCAGTGAGTCCAGAGAGTGCACTGGCACCACTGGGGATGCAGTGCAGTGAGTCCAGAGAGTGCACTGGCACCTTGGGGATGCAGTTCAGTGAGTCCAGAGAGTGCACTGGCACCACTGGGGATGCAGTGCAGTGAGTCCACAGAGTACACTGGCAACACTGGTGATGCAGTGCAGTGAGTCCAGAGAGTGCACTGGCACCACTGTGGATGCAGTGCAGTGAGTCCAGAGAGTGCAGTGGCACGATTGGGGATGCAGTGCAGTGAGTCCAGAGAGTGCACTGTCACCACTGGGGATGCAGTGCAGTGAGTTAAGAGAGTATACTGGCGCCACTGTGGATGCACTGCAGTGCGTCCAGAGAGTGCACTGGCACCACTGGTGATGCAGTGCAATGAGTCCAGAGAGCCACTGGCACCACTGGGGATGCAGTGCATTTAGTCCAGAGAGTGAACTGGCACCACTGGGGATGCAGTGCAGTGAGTCCAGAGAGGGCACTGGCACCACTGGGGATGCAGTGCAGTGAGACCAGAGAGTGCACTGGCACCACTGGGGATGCAGTGCAGTGAGACCACAGACTTCACAGGCACCACTGGGGATGCAGTGCAGTGAGTCCAGAGAGTGCACTGGCACCACTGGGGATGCAGTGCAGTGAGTCCAGAGAGTGCACTGGCACAAAAGGGAATGCACTGCAGTGAGTCCAAAGAGTGCACTGGCACCACTGGGGATGCAGTGCAGTGAGTCCAGAGAGTGCACTGGCACCAGTGGGGATGCACTGCAGTGAGTCCAGAGAGTGCAGTGGCACCACTGGGGATGCAGTGCAGTGAGTCCAGAGAGTACACTGGCACCACTGGGGATGCAGTGCAGTGAGTCCAGAGAGTGCACTGACACCACTGGGGATGCAGTGCGGTGAGTTCAGAGAGTGCACTGGCACCACTGGGGATGCACTGCAGTGAGTCCAGAGAGTGCACTGGCACCACAGGTGATACAGTGCAGTGAGTACAGAGAGTGCACTGGCACCACTGGGGATGCACTGCAGTGATTCCAGAGAGTGCACTGGCACCACTGGGGATGCAGTGCAGTGAGTCCAGAGAGTGCACCGGCACCACTGGGGATGCACTGCAGTGAGTCCAGAGAGTGCACTGGCACCACTGGGGATGCAGTGCAGTGAGTGCAGAGAGTGCACTGGCACCACTGGGGATGCACTGCAGTGACTCGAAAGAGTGCACTGGCACCTCTGCGGATGCACTGCAGTGAGTCCGGAGAGTGCCCTGGCACCAATGGTGATGCAGTGCAGTGAGTCCAGAGAGTGCACTGGCACCACTGGGGATGCAGTGCAGTGAGTCCAGAGAGTGCACTGGCACCACTGGGATACAGTGCACTGAGTCCACAGAGTGCACTGGCACCACAGGGGATACACTGCAGTGAGTCCAGAGAGTGCACTGGCACCACTTGGGATGCACTGCAGTGAGTCCAGAGAGTGCACTGGCACCACTGGGATGCAGTGCACTGAGTCCACAGAGTGCACTGGCAGCACAGGGGATACACTGCAGTGAGTCCAGAGAGTGCACTGGCACCACTGGGGATGCAGTGCCGTGAGTGCAGAGAGTGCACTGGCACCGCTGCGGTTGCACCCCGGTGTTTTCAGAGAGTGCAGTGGCACCACTGGGGATGCAGTGCAGTGAGTGCTGAGAGTGCACTGTCACCACTGGGGATGCAGTGCAGTGAGTCCAGAGAGTGCACTGGCACCACTGGGGATGCAGTGCAGTGAGTCCAGAGAGTGCACTGGCACCTTGGGGATGCAGTTCACTGAGTCCAGAGAGTGCACTGGCACCACTGGGGATGCAGTGCAGTGAGTCCACAGAGTACACTGGCACCACAGGTGATGCAGTGCAGTGAGTCCAGAGAGTGCACTGACACCACTGGGGATGCAGTGCAGTGAGTTCAGAGAGTGCAGTGGCACCATTGGGGATGCAAGCAGTGAGTCCAGAGAGTGCACTGGCACCACTGGTGATGCAGTGCAGTGAGTTAAGAGAGTACACTGGCGCCACTGTGGATGCACTGCAGTGAGTCCAGAGAGTGCACTGGCACCACTGGTGATGCAGTGCTATGAGTCCAGAGAGCCTCTGGCACCACTGGGGATGCAGTGCATTTAGTCCCGAGAGTGAACTGGCACCACTGGGGATGCAGTGCAGTGAGTCCAGAGAGGGCACTGTCAGCAATGGGGATGCAGTGCAGTGAGTCCAGAGAGTGCACTGGCACCACTGGGGATGCAGTGCAGTGAGACCAGAGACTTCACAGGCACCACTGGGGATGCAGTGCAGTGAGTCCAGAGAGTGCACTGGCACCACTGGGGATGCAGTGCAGTGAGTGCAGAGAGTGCACTGGCACAAAAGGGAATGCACTGCAGTGAGTCCAGAGAGTGCACTGGCACCACTGGGGATGCACTGCAGTGAGTCCAGAGAGTGCACTGGCACCACTGGGATGCAGTGCAGTGAGTCCAGAGAGTGCACTGGCACCAGTGGGGATGCACTGCAGTGAGTCCAGAGAGTGCACTGGCACCACTGGGATACAGTGTACTGAGTCCACAGAGTGCACTGGCACCACAGGGGATACACTGCAGTGAGTCCAGAGAGTGCACTGGCACCACTGGGGATGCAGTGCCGTGAGTGCAGTGAGTGCACTGGCACCGCTGCGGTTGCACCCCGGTGTTTTCAGAGAGTGCAGTGGCACCACTGGAGATGCAGTGCAGTGAGTCCATAGAGTGCACTGGCACCACGGGGGATGCACTGCAGTGAATCCAGAGAGTGCACTGGCACCACTGGGGATGCAGTGCAGTGAGTCCAGAGAGTGCACTGGCACCACTGGGGATGCAGTACAGTGAGTCCAGAGAGTGCACTGGCACCTTGGGGATGCAGTTCAGTGAGTCCAGAGAGTGCACTGGCACCACTGGGGATGCAGTGCAGTGAGTCCAGAGACTACACTGGCACCACTGGAAATGCACTGCAGTGAGTACAGAGAGTGCACTGGCACCACTGGGGATGCAGTGCAGTGAGTCCAGAGAGTGCAGTGGTACCATTGGGGATGCAGTGCAGTGAGTCCAGAGAGTGCACTGGCACCACTGGTGATGCAGTGCAATGAGTCCAGAGAGCCACTGGCACCACTGGGGATGCAGTGCATTTAGTCCAGAGAGTGAACTGGCACCACTGGGGATGCAGTGCACTGAGTCCAGAGAGGGCACTGTCAGCAATGGGGATGCAGAGCAGTGAGTCCAGAGAGTGCACTGGCACCACTGGGGATGCAGTGCAGTGAGACCAGAGACTTCACAGGCACCACTGGGGATGCAGTGCAGTGAGTCCAGAGAGTGCACTGGCACCACTGGGGATGCAGTGCAGTGAGTGCAGAGAGTGCACTGGCACAAAAGGGGATGAACTGCAGTGAGTCCAGAGAGTGCACTGGCACCACTGGGGATGCAGTGCAGTGAGTCCAGAGAGTGCACTGGCACCACTGGGGATGCACTGCAGTGAGTCCAGAGAGTGCACTGGCACCACTGGGGATGTAGTGCACTGAGTCCACAGAGGGCACTGGCACCACTGGGGATGCAGTGTAGTGAGTCCAGAGAGTACAGTGGCACCACTGGGGATGCAGTGCAGTGAGTCCAAAGAGTGCACTGGCACCATTGGGGATGCACTGCAGTGAGTGCAGAGAGTGCACTGGCACCACTTGGGATGCAGTGCAGTGAGTCCAGAGAGTGCACTGGCACCACTGGGGATGCACTGCAGTGAGTGCAGAGAGTGCACTGGCACCACTGGGGATGCACTGCAGTGAGTCCAGAGAGTGCACTGGCACCACTGGGGATGCAGTTCAGTGAGTCCAGAGAGTGCACTGGCACCACTGGGGATGCAGTGCAGTGAGTCCAGAGAGTGCACTGGCACCACTGGGGATGCAGTACAGTGAGTCCAGAGAGTGCACTGGCACCACTGGGGATGCAGTGCAGTGAGTAAAGAGAGTGCACTGGCACCACTGTGGATGCAGTGCAGTGAGACCAGAGAGTGCACTGGCACCACTGGGGATGGACTGCAGTGAGTCCAGAGAGTGCACTGGCACCAGTGGGGATGCCGTGCAGTGAGTCCAGAGAGTGCAGTGGCACCACTGGGGATGCAGTGCAGTGAGTCCAGAGAGTGCACTGGCACCACTTGGGATGCACTGCAGTGAGTCCAGAGAGTGCACTGGCACCATTGGGATGCAGTGCAGTGAGTCCAGAGAGTGCACTGGCACCACTGGGGATGCACTGCAGTGAGTCCAGAGAGTGCACTGGCACCACTGGGATGCAGTGCACTGAGTCCACAGAGTGCACTGGCACCACAGGGGATACACTGCAGTGAGTCCAGAGAGTGCACTAGCACCACTGGGGATGCAGTGCCGTGAGTGCAGAGAGTGCACTGGCAACGCTGCGGTTGCACCCCGGTGTTTTCAGAGAGTGCAGTGGCACCACTGGGGATGCAGTGCAGTGAGTCCAGAGAGTGCACTGGCACCACGGGGGATGCAGTGCAGTGAGTCCAGAGAGTGCACAGTCACCACTGGGGATGCAGTGCAGTGAGTCCAGAGAGTGCACTGGCACCACTGGGGATGCAGTGCAGTGAGTCCAGAGAGTGCACTGGCACCTTGGGGATGCAGTTCAGTGAGTCCAGAGAGTGCACTGGCACCACTGGGGATGCAGTGCAGTGAGTCCACAGAGTACACTGGCACCACTGGTGATGCAGTGCAGTGAGTCCAGAGAGTGCACTGGCACCACTGGGGATGCAGTGCAGTGAGTCCAGAGAGTGCAGTGGCACCATTGGGGATGCAGTGCAGTGAGTCCAGAGAGTGCACTGGCACCACTGGTGATGCAGTGCAGTGAGTTAAGAGAGTACACTGTCGCCACTGTGGATGCACTGCAGTGAGTCCAGAGAGTGCACTGGCACCACTGGTGATGCAGTGCAATGAGTCCAGAGAGCCACTGGCACCACTGGGGATGCAGTGCATTTAGTCCAGAGAGTGAACTGGCACCACTGGGGATGCAGTGCAGTGAGTCCAGAGAGGGCACTGTCAGCAATGGGGATGCAGTGCAGTGAGTCCAGAGAGTGCACTGGCACCACTGGGGATGCAGTGCAGTGAGACCAGAGACTTCACAGGCACCACTGGGGATGCAGTGCAGTGAGTCCAGAGAGTGCACTGGCACCACTGGGGATGCAGTGCAGTGAGTGCAGAGAGTGCACTGGCACCACTGGGAATGCACTGCAGTGAGTCCAAAGAGTGCATTGGCACCACTGGGGCTGCAGTGCAGTGAGTCCAGAGAGTGCACTGGCACCAGTGGGGATGCACTGCAGTGAGTCCAGAGAGTGCAGTGGCACCACTGGGGATGCAGTGCAGTGAGTCCAGAGAGTACACTGGCACCACTGGGGATGCAGTGCAGTGAGTCCAGAGAGTGCACTGACACCACTGGGGATGCAGTGCGGTGAGTTCAGAGACTGCAGTGGCACCACTGGGGATGCAGTGCCGTGAGTCCAGAGAGTGCACTGGCACCACGGGGGATGCAGTGCAGTGAGTCCAGAGAGTGCACTGGCACCACTGGGGATGCAGTGCAGTGAGTCCAGAGAGTGCACTGGCGCAAAAGGGATGCAGTTCAGTGAGTCCAGAGAGTGCACTGGCACCACTGGGGATGCAGTGCAGTGAGTCCAGAGACTACACTGGCACCACTGGAAATGCACTTCAGTGAGTCCAGAGAGTGCACTGGCACCACTGGGGATGCAGTGCAGTGAGTCCAGAGAGTGCAGTGGCACCATTGGGGATGCACTGCAGTGTGTCCAGAGAGTGCACTGGCACCACTGGGGATGCAGTGCAGTGAGTTAAGAGAGTACACTGGCGCCACTGTGGATGCACTGCACTGAGTCCAGAGAGTGCACTGGCACCACAGGTGATGCAGTGCAATGAGTCCAGAGAGCCACTGGCACCACTGGGGATGCAGTGCATTTAGTCCAGAGAGTGAACTGGCACCACTGGGGATACAGTGCACTGAGTCCAGAGAGGGCACTGTCAGCAATGGGGATGCAGAGCAGTGAGTCCAGAGAGTGCACTGGCACCACTGGGGATGCAGTGCAGTGAGACCAGAGACTTCACAGGCACCACTGGGGATGCAGTGCAGTGAGTCCAGAGAGTGCACTGGCACAAAAGGGGATGAACTGCAGTGAGTCCAGAGAGTGCACTGGCACCACTGGGGATGCAGTGCAGTGAGTCCAGAGAGTGCACTGGCACTTCTGGGGATGCAGTGCAGTGAGTCCAGAGAGTGCACTGGCACCACTGGGGATGTAGTGCACTGAGTCCACAGAGGGCACTGGCACCACTGGGGATGCAGTGTAGTGAGTCCAGAGAGTACAGTGGCACCACTGGGGATGCAGTGCAGTGAGTCCAAAGAGTGCACTGGCACCATTGGGGATGCACTGCAGTGAGTCCAGAGACTTCACAGGCACCACTGGGGATGCAGTGCAGTGAGTCCAGAGAGTGCACTGGCACCACTGGGGATGCACTGCAGTGAGTCCAGAGAGTGCACTGGCACCACTGGGAATGCACTGCAGTGAGGGCAGAGAGTGCACTGGGACCACTGGGGATGCACTGCAGTGAGTCCAGAGAGTGCACTGGCACCACTGGGGATGCACTGCAGTGAGTCCAGAGAGTGCACTGGCACCACTGGGGATGCAGTGCAGTGAGTCCAGAGAGTGCACTGGCACCACTGGGGATGCAGTACAGTGAGTCCAGAGAGTGCACTGGCACCACTGGGGATGCAGTGCAGTGAGTAAAGAGAGTGCACTGGCACCACTGTGGATGCAGTGCAGTGAGACCAGAGAGTGCACTGGCACCACTGGGGATGGACTGCAGTGAGTCCAGAGAGTGCACTGGCACCACTGGGGATGCAGTGCAGTGAGTCCAGAGAGTGCACTGGCACCACTGGGGATGCAGTGCAGTGAGTCCAGAGAGTGCACTGGCACCACTTGGGATGCACTGCAGTGAGTCCAGAGAGTGCACTGGCACCATTGGGATGCAGTGCAGTGAGTCCAGAGAGTGCACTGGCACCACTGGGGATGCACTGCAGTGAGTCCAGAGAGTGCACTGGCACCACTGGGATGCAGTGCACTGAGTCCACAGAGTGCACTGGCACCACAGGGGATACACTGCAGTGAGTCCAGAGAGTGCACTGGCACCACTGGGGATGCACTGCAGTGCCGTGAGTGCAGAGAGTGCACTGGCACCACTGGGGATGCACCCCGGTGTTTTCAGAGAGTGCAGTGGCACAACTGGGGATGCACTGCAGTGAGTCCAGAGAGTGCACTGGCACCACGGGGGATGCAGTGCAGTGAGTCCAGAGAGTGCACAGTCACCACTGGGGATGCAGTGCAGTGAGTCCAGAGAGTGCACTGGCACCACTGGGGATGCAGTGTAGTGAGTCCAGAGAGTGCACTGGCACCTTGGGGATGCAGTTCAGTGAGTCCAGAGAGTGCACTGGCACCACATGGGGATGCAGTGCAGTGAGTCCACAGAGTACACTGACACCACTGGTGATGCAGTGCAGTGAGTCCAGAGAGTGCACTGGCACCACTGGGGATGCAGTGCAGTGAGTCCAGAGAGTGCAGTGGCACCATTGGGGATGCAGTGCAGTGAGTCCAGAGAGTGCACTGGCACCACTGGTGATGCAGTGCAGTGAGTTAAGAGAGTACACTGGCGCCACTGTGGATGCACTGCAGTGAGTCCAGAGAGTGCACTGCCACCACTGGTGATGCAGTGCAATGAGTCCAGAGAGCCACTGGCACCACTGGGGATGCAGTGCATTTAGTCCAGAGAGTGAACTGGCACCACTGGGGATGCAGTGCAGTGAGTCCAGATAGGGCACTGTCAGCAATGGGGATGCAGTGCAGTGAGTCCAGAGAGTGCACTGGCACTTCTGGGGATGCAGTGCAGTGAGACCAGAGACTTCACAGGCACCACTGGGGATGCAGTGCAGTGAGTCCAGAGAGTGCACTGGCACCACTGGGGATGCAGTGCAGTGAGTGCAGAGAGTGCACTGGCACCACTGGGGATGCAGTGCAGTGAGTCCAGAGAGTACACTGGCACCACTGGGGATGCAGTGCAGTGAGTCCAGAGAGTGCACTGACACCACTGGGGATGCAGTGCGGTGAGTTCAGAGAGTGCACTGGCACCACTGGGGATGCACTGCAGTGAGTCCAGAGAGTGCACTGGCACCACAGGTGATGCACTGCAGTGAGTACAGAGAGTGCACTGGCACCACTGGGGATGCACTGCAGTGATTCCAGAGAGTGCACTGGCACCACTGGGGATGCAGTGCAGTGAGTCCAGAGAGTGCACTGGCACCACTGGGGATGTACTGCACTGAGTCCAGAGAGTGCACTGGCACCACTGCGGATGCAGTGCAGTGAGTCCAGAGAGTGCACTGGCACCACTGGGTATGCACTGCAGTGACTCGAAAGAGTGCACTGGCACCACTGCGGATGCACTGCAGTGAGTCCGGAGAGTGCCCTGGCACCAATGGTGATGCAGTGCAGTGAGTCCAGAGAGTGCACTGGCACCACTGGGGATGCAGTGCAGTGAGTCCAGAGAGTGCACTGGCACCACTGGGGATGCAATGCAGTGAGTCCAGAGAGTGCACTGGCACCACTGGGGATGCAGTGCACTGAGTTCAGAGAGTGCACTGGCACCACTGGTGATGCAGTGCAGTGAGTCCAGAGAGTGCACTGGCACCACTGGGGATGCAGTGCAGTGAGTCCAGAGAGTGCACTGGCAGCACTGGGGATGCACTGCACTGAGTCCAGAGAGTGCTCTGGCACCACTGGGGATGCAGTTCAGTGAGTCCAGAGAGTGCACTGGCACCAACTGGAGCTGCACTGCTGTGAGTCCTGAGATTGCACTGGCACCACTGGGGATGCACTGCAGTGAGTCCAGAGACTTCACAGGCACCACTGGGGATGCAGTACAGTGAGTCCAGAGAGTGCACTAGCACCACTGGGGATTCAGATCAGTGAGTCCAGAGAGTGAACTGGCACCACTGGGGATGTAGTGCAGTGAGTCCAGAGAGTGCACTGGCACCTCTGGGGATGCACCCCGGTGACTCCAGAGAGTGCACTGGCACCACTGGGGATGCACCCAGGCAAGTCCAGAGAGTGCACTGTCACCACTGGGGATGCAGTGCAGTGAGTCCAGAGAGTGCACTGGCACCACTGGGGATGCAGTGCAGTGAGTCCAGAGAGTGCACTGGCACCACTGGGGATGCAGTGCAGTGAGTCCAGAGAGTGCACTGGTACCACTGGGGATGCACTGCAGTGAGTCCAGAGAGTGCACTGGCACCACTGGGTATGCACTGCAGTGAGTCCAGAGAGTGCACTGGCACCACTGGGGATGCAGTGCAGTGAGTGCAGAGAGTGCACTGGCACCACTGGGGATGCACTGCAGTGGGTCCAGAGAGTGCACTGGCACCACTGGGGATGCAGTGCAGTGAGTCCAGAGAGTGCACTGGCACTTCTGGGGATGCACTGCAGTGGGTCCAGAGAGTGCACTGGCACCACTGGGGATGCAATGCAGTGAGTGCAGAGAGTGCACTGGCACAACAGGGGATGCACTGCAGTGACTCCAGAAAGTGTACTGGCACCATTGGGATGCAGTGCAGTGAGTCCAGAGAGTGCACTGGCACCACTGGGGATGCAGTGCTGTGAGTCCAGAGAGTGCCCCGGCACCACTGGGGATGCAGTGCAGTGAGTCCAGAGAGTGCACTGGCACCAGTGGGGATGCAGTGCAGTGAGTCCAGAGAGTGCATTGGCACCACTGGGGATGCACTGCAGTGACTCCAGAGAGTGCACTGGCACCACTGGGGATGCACTGCAGTGACTCCAGATGTTAGCCTAGCAACCACATAATCACCAAGTGATTATATGAAGGTGCTTTATTCAGCGCTGGAAGCCGGGGCAGGTGCCCAAATCTGGCTTCAAGTCCCGTTACTTCCCAGCCGTTATTTATACATACAATATTGCGTCAGGTATACATATTCTTACAGGTTGCAACAGCAGCCTCGCTTTTCATTCTAATTAGCTCCCCTCCCCTTTGCACATGCGTGGCGCACTCTGGTGGTCGTCCAGGTGGTCGTCCAGATGAAGTAAGGAGTCTTCGTCTCCGCTAAACCTTTCACCTTTCTTACTCGACGCATGCTCCCTCCGCTTCTTGGTTCTGCTTCAACTCATTTCATTATTTCCAGGCCCTTATCTAAGGTCAGGTTGTACCTGTTCCCTCCCAAGGTTCCCCTTCAATGACTCTTTTGATTGTTCAATGTACTCCCTAAGCATCCAGTATACATAGATTAATTGATAATGTAAGTACATTTGGCAATGCTTAATTATACTGTAGGTCCCACTACCTAAGAGACATTAGTAAAACATCCATTCGATTCTCCCCAACACTAACACAGAGACTGCACTGGCACCACTGGGGATGCAGTGCAGTGAGTCCAGAGAGGGCACTGGCACCACTGGGGATGCACTGCAGTGAGTCCAGAGAGTGCACTGGCACCACTGGGGATGCAGTGCAGTGAGTCCAGAGAGTGCACTGGCACCACCTGGGATGCAGTGCAGTGAGTCCAGAGAATGCACTGGTACCACTGGGGATGCAGTGCAGTGAGTCCAGAGAGTGCACTGGCACCACAGGAGTTGAAGTGCAGTGAGTCAAGAGAGTGCACTGGAACCACTGGGGATGCAGCGCAGTGAGTCCTGAGATTGCACTGGCACCAGTGGGGATGCACTGCAGTGAGTCCAGAGAGTGCACTGGCACCACAGGGGATGCAGTGCCGTGAGTCCAGAGAGTGCATTGGCACCACTTGGGATGCACTGCAATGAGTCCAGAGAGTGCACTGGCACCAATGGCAACGCAGTGCAGTGAGTCCAGAGAGTGCCTTGGCACCACAGGGGATGCAGTGCAGTGAGTCCAGAGAGTGCACTAGCACCACTGGGGATGCAGTTCAGTGAGTCCAGAGAGTGCACTGGCACCACTGGGGATGCAGTGCAGTGAGTCCAGAGAGTGCCCTGGCACCACTGGGATGCAGTGCACTGAGTCCACAGAGTGCACTGGCACCACTGGGGATGCACTGCAGTGACTCTAGTAAGTGCACTGGCACCTTCGGGATGAAGTGCAGTGACTCCAGAGAGTGCACTGGCACCACTGGGGATGCACTGCCGTGAGTGCAGAGAGTGCACTGGCAACGCTGCGTTTGCACCCCGGTGTTTTCAGAGAGTGCAGTGGCACCACTGGGGATGCAGTGCAGTGAGTCCAGAGAGTGCACTGGCACCACTGGGGATGCAGTGCAGTGAGTCCAGAGAGTGCACTGGCACCACTGGGGATGCAGTGCAGTGAGTCCAGAGAGTGCACTGGCACCACTGGGAATGCAGTGCAGTGAGTCCAGAGAGTGCACTGGCACCACTGGGGATGCAGTGCAGTGAGTCCACAGAGTGCACTGGCACCACTGGGGATGCACTGCAGTGAGTCCAGAGAGTGCACTGGCACCACTGGGGATGCAGTGCAGTGAGTCCAGAGAGTGCACTGGCACCACTGGGGTTGCAGTGCAGTGAGTCCAGAGAGTGCACTGGCACCACTGGGGATGCAGTGAAGTGTGTTAAGAGAGTGCACTGGCACCACTGTGGATGCACTGCAGTGAGTCCAGAGAGTGCACTGGCACCACTGGTGATGCAGTGCAATGAGTCCAGAGAGCCACTGGCACCACTGGGGATACACTGCTGTGAGACCAGAGAGTGCACTGGCACCACTGGGGATGCAGTGCAGTGAGTCCTGAGAGTGCAATGGCACCACAGGGGATGCACTGCAGTGAGTCCAGAGAGTGCACTGGCACCTCTGGGGATGCAGTGCAGTGAGTCCAGAGAGTGCACTGGCACCACTGGGGATGCACTGCAGTGAGTGCAGAGAGTGCACTGGCACCACTGGTGATGCAGTGCAGTGAGTCCAGAGAGTGCACTGGCACCACTGGGGATGCAGTGCAGTGAGTCCAGAGAGTGCACTGGCAGCACTGGGGATGCACTGCACTGAGTCCAGAGAGTGCTCTGGCACCACTGGGGATGCAGTTCAGTGAGTCCAGAGAGTGCACTGGCACCACTGGGGATACACTGCAGTGAGTCCAGAGAGTGCACTGGCACCAACTGGAGCTGCACTGCTGTGAGTCCTGAGATTGCACTGGCACCACTGGGGATGCACTGCAGTGAGTCCAGAGACTTCACAGGCACCACTGGGGATGCAGTACAGTGAGTCCAGAGAGTGCACTAGCACCACTGGGGATTCAGATCAGTGAGTCCAGAGAGTGAACTGGCACCACTGGGGATGTAGTGCAGTGAGTCCAGAGAGTGCACTGGCACCTCTGGGGATGCACCCCGGTGACTCCAGAGAGTGCACTGGCACCACTGGGGATGCACCCAGGCAAGTCCAGAGAGTGCACTGTCACCACTGGGGATGCAGTGCAGTGAGTCCAGAGAGTGCACTGGCACCACTGGGGATGCAGTGCAGTGAGTCCAGAGAGTGCACTGGCACCACTGGGGATGCAGTGCAGTGAGTCCAGAGAGTGCACTGGTACCACTGGGGATGCACTGCAGTGAGTCCAGAGAGTGCACTGGCACCACTGGGTATGCACTGCAGTGAGTCCAGAGAGTGCACTGGCACCACTGGGGATGCAGTGCAGTGAGTGCAGAGAGTGCACTGGCACCACTGGGGATGCACTGCAGTGGGTCCAGAGAGTGCACTGGCACCACTGGGGATGCAGTGCAGTGAGTCCAGAGAGTGCACTGGCACTTCTGGGGATGCACTGCAGTGGGTCCAGAGAGTGCACTGGCACCACTGGGGATGCAATGCAGTGAGTGCAGAGAGTGCACTGGCACAACAGGGGATGCACTGCAGTGACTCCAGAAAGTGTACTGGCACCACAGGGGATGCAGTGCAGTGAGTCCAGAGAGTGCACTGGCACCACTGGGAATGCAGTGCAGTGAGTCCAGACACTGCACTGGCACCACTGGGGATGCAGTGCAGTGAGTCCGGAGAGTGCACTGGCACCACTGGGGATGCAGTGCAGTGAGTCCAGAGAGTGCCCCGGCACCACTGGGGATGCAGTGCAGTGAGTCCAGAGAGTGCATTGGCACCACTGGGGATGCACTGCAGTGACTCCAGAGAGTGCACTGGCACCACTGGGGATGCACTGCAGTGACTCCAGATGTTAGCCTAGCAACCACATAATCACCAAGTGATTATATGAAGGTGCTTTATTCAGAGCTGGAAGCCGGGGCAGGTGCCCAAATCTGGCTTCAAGTCCCGTTACTTCCCAGCCGTTATTTATACATACAATATTGCGTCAGGTATACATATTCTTACAGGTTGCAACAGCAGCCTCGCTTTTCATTCTAATTAGCTCCCCTCCCCTTTGCACATGCGTGGCGCACTCTGGTGGTCGTCCAGGTGGTCGTCCAGATGAAGTAAGGAGTCTTCCTCTCCGCTAAACCTTTCACCTTTCTTACTCGACGCATGCTCCCTCCGCTTCTTGGTTCTGCTTCAACTCATTTCATTATTTCCAGGCCCTTATCTAAGGTCAGGTTGTACCTGTTCCCTCCCAAGGTTCCCCTTCAATGACTCTTTTGATTGTTCAATGTACTCCCTAAGTATCCAGTATACATAGATTAATTGATAATGTAAGTACATTTGGCAATGCTTAATTATACTGTAGGTCCCACTACCTAAGAGACATTAGTAAAACATCCATTCGATTCTCCCCAACACTAACACAGAGACTGCACTGGCACCACTGGGGATGCAGTGCAGTGAGTCCAGAGAGGGCACTGGCACCACTGGGGATGCACTGCAGTGAGTCCAGAGAGTGCACTGGCACCACTGGGGATGCAGTGCAGTGAGTCCAGAGAGTGCACTGGCACCACCTGGGATGCAGTGCAGTGAGTCCAGAGAATGCACTGGTACCACTGGGGATGCAGTGCAGTGAGTCCAGAGAGTGCACTGGCACCACAGGAGTTGAAGTGCAGTGAGTCAAGAGAGTGCACTGGAACCACTGGGGATGCAGCGCAGTGAGTCCTGAGATTGCACTGGCACCACTGGGGATGCACTGCAGTGAGTCCAGAGAGTGCACTGGCACCACAGGGGATGCAGTGCCGTGAGTCCAGAGAGTGCATTGGCACCACTTGGGATGCACTGCAATGAGTCCAGAGAGTGCACTGGCACCAATGGCAACGCAGTGCAGTGAGTCCAGAGAGTGCCTTGGCACCACAGGGGATGCAGTGCAGTGAGTCCAGAGAGTGCACTAGCACCACTGGGGATGCAGTGCAGTGAGTCCAGAGAGTGCACTGGCACCACTGGGGATGCAGTGCAGTGAGTCCAGAGAGTGCCCTGGCACCACTGGGATGCAGTGCACTGAGTCCAGAGAGTGCACTGGCACCACTGGGGATGCACTGCAGTGACTCTAGTAAGTGCACTGGCACCTTCGGGATGAAGTGCAGTGACTCCAGAGAGTGCACTGGCACCACTGGGGATGCACTGCCGTGAGTGCAGAGAGTGCACTGGCAACGCTGCGTTTGCACCCCGGTGTTTTCAGAGAGTGCAGTGGCACCACTGGGGATGCAGTGCAGTGAGTCCAGAGAGTGCACTGGCACCACTGGGGATGCAGTGCAGTGAGTCCAGAGAGTGCACTGGCACCAATGGGGATGCAGTGCAGTGAGTCCAGAGAGTGCACTGGCACCACTGGGGATGCAGTGCAGTGAGTCCAGAGAGTGCACTGGCACCACTGGGGATGCAGTGCAGTGAGTCCACAGAGTGCACTGGCACCACTGGGGATGCACTGCAGTGAGTCCAGAGAGTGCACTGGCACCACTGGGGATGCAGTGCAGTGAGTCCAGAGAGTGCACTGGCACCACTGGGGTTGCAGTGCAGTGAGTCCAGAGAGTGCACTGGCACCACTGGGGATGCAGTGAGGTGTGTTTAGAGAGTGCACTGGCACCACTGTGGATGCACTGCAGTGAGTCCAGAGAGTGCACTGGCACCACTGGTGATGCAGTGCAATGAGTCCAGAGAGCCACTGGCACCACTGGGGATGCACTGCTATGAGACCAGAGAGTGCACTGGCACCACTGGGGATGCAGTGCAGTGAGTCCTGAGAGTGCAATGGCACCACAGGGGATGCACTGCAGTGAGTGCAGAGAGTGCACTGGCACCTCTGGGGATGCAGTGCAGTGAGTCCAGAGAGTGCACTGGCACCACTGGGGATGCACTGCAGTGAGTGCAGAGAGTGCACTGGCACCAAATGGAGCTGCACTGCTGTGAGTCCTGAGATTGCACTGGCACAACTGGGGATGCACTGCAGTGAGTCCAGAGATTTCACAGGCACCAATGGCGATGCAGTACAGTGAGTCCAGAGAGTACACTAGCACTACTGGGGATTCAGTTCAGTGAGTCCAGAGAGTGAACTGGCACCATTGGGGAAGTATTGCAGTGAGTCCAGAGTGCACTGTCAGCACTGGGGATGCAGTGCAGTGAGTCCAGAGAGTGCACTGGCACCACTGGGGATGCAGTGCAGTGAGTGCAGAGAGTGCACTGGCACCAATGGGGATGCAGTGCAGTGAGTCCAGAGAGTGCACTGGCACCACTGGGGATGCAGTGCACTGAGTCCAGAGAGTGCACTGGCACCACTGGTGATGCAGTGCAGTGAGTCCAGAGAGTGCACTGGCACCACTGGGGATGCAGTGCAGTGAGTCCAGAGAGTGCACTGGCAGCACTGGGGATGCACTGCACTGAGTCCAGAGAGTGCTCTGGCACCACTGGGGATGCAGTTCAGTGAGTCCAGAGAGTGCACTGGCACCACTGGGGATACACTGCAGTGAGTCCAGAGAGTGCACTGGCACCAACTGGAGCTGCACTGCTGTGAGTCCTGAGATTGCACTGGCACCACTGGGGATGCACTGCAGTGAGTCCAGAGACTTCACAGGCACCACTGGGGATGCAGTACAGTGAGTCCAGAGAGTGCACTGGCACCACTGGGGATTCAGATCAGTGAGTCCAGAGAGTGAACTGGCACCACTGGGGATGTAGTGCAGTGAGTCCAGAGAGTGCACTGGCACCTCTGGGGATGCACCCCGGTGACTCCAGAGAGTGCACTGGCACCACTGGGGATGCACCCAGGCAAGTCCAGAGAGTGCACTGTCACCACTGGGGATGCAGTGCAGTGAGTCCAGAGAGTGCACTGGCACCACTGGGGATGCAGTGCAGTGAGTCCAGAGAGTGCACTGGCACCACTGGGGATGCAGTGCAGTGAGTCCAGAGAGTGCACTGGTACCACTGGGGATGCAGTGCAGTGAGTCCAGAGAGTGCACTGGTACAATTGGGGATGCACTGCAGTGAGTCCAGAGAGTGCACTGGCACCACTGGGTATGCACTGCAGTGAGTCCAGAGAGTGCACTGGCACCACTGGGGATGCAGTGCAGTGAGTGCAGAGAGTGCACTGGCACCACTGGGGATGCACTGCAGTGGGTCCAGAGAGTGCACTGGCACCACTGGGGATGCAGTGCAGTGAGTCCAGAGAGTGCACTGGCACTTCTGGGGATGCAGTGCAGTGAGTGCAGAGAGTGCACTGGCACAACAGGGGATGCACTGCAGTGACTCCAGAAAGTGCACTGGCACCACTGGGGATGCACTGCTGTGAGTCCAGAGAGTGCACTGGCACCGCTGGTGATGCAGTGCAGTGAGTCCAGAGAGTACACTGGCACAACTGGGGATGCACTGCAGTGAGTCCAGAGAGTGTACTGGCACCACAGGGGATGCAGTGCAGTGAGTCCAGAGAGTGCACTGGCACCACTGGGGATGCAGTGCAGTGAGTCCAGACACTGCACTGGCACCACTGGGGATGCAGTGCAGTGAGTCCGGAGAGTGCACTGGCACCACTGGGGATGCAGTGCAGTGAGTCCAGAGAGTGCCCCGGCACCACTGGGGATGCAGTGCAGTGAGTCCAGAGAGTGCATTGGCACCACTGGGGATGCACTGCAGTGACTCCAGAGAGTGCACTGGCACCACTGGGGATGCACTGCAGTGACTCCAGATGTTAGCCTAGCAACCACATAATCACCAAGTGATTATATGAAGGTGCTTTATTCAGCGCTGGAAGCCGGGGCAGGTGCCCAAATCTGGCTTCAAGTCCCGTTACTTCCCAGCCGTTATTTATACATACAATATTGCGTCAGGTATACATATTCATTACAGGTTGCAACAGCAGCCTCGCTTTTCATTCTAATTAGCTCCCCTCCCCTTTGCACATGCGTGGCGCACTCTGGTGGTCGTCCAGGTGGTCGTCCAGATGAAGTAAGGAGTCTTCCTCTCCGCTAAACCTTTCACCTTTCTTACTCGACGCATGCTCCCTCCGCTTCTTGGTTCTGCTTCAACTCATTTCATTATTTCCAGGCCCTTATCTAAGGTCAGGTTGTACCTGTTCCCTCCCAAGGTTCCCCTTCAATGACTCTTTTGATTGTTCAATGTACTCCCTAAGTATCCAGTATACATAGATTAATTGATAATGTAAGTACATTTGGCAATGCTTAATTATACTGTAGGTCCCACTACCTAAGAGACATTAGTAAAACATCCATTCGATTCTCCCCAACACTAACACAGAGACTGCACTGGCACCACTGGGGATGCAGTGCAGTGAGTCCAGAGAGTGCACTGGCACCACTGGGGATGCACTGCAGTGAGTCCAGAGAGTGCACTGGCACCACTGGGGATGCAGTGCAGTGAGTCCAGAGAGTGCACTGGCACCACCTGGGATGCAGTGCAGTGAGTCCAGAGAATGCACTGGCACCACTGGGGATGCAGTGCAGTGAGTCCAGAGAGTGCACTGGCACCACAGGAGTTGAAGTGCAGTGAGTCAAGAGAGTGCACTGGAACCACTGGGGATGCAGCGCAGTGAGTCCTGAGATTGCACTGGCACCACTGGGGATGCACTGCAGTGAGTCCAGAGAGTGCACTGGCACCACAGGGGATGCAGTGCCGTGAGTCCAGAGAGTGCATTGGCACCACTTGGGATGCACTGCAATGAGTCCAGAGAGTGCACTGGCACCAATGGCAACGCAGTGCAGTGAGTCCAGAGAGTGCCTTGGCACCACAGGGGATGCAGTGCAGTGAGTCCAGAGAGTGCACTAGCACCACTGGGGATGCAGTTCAGTGAGTCCAGAGAGTGCACTGGCACCACTGGGGATGCAGTTCAGTGAGTCCAGAGAGTGCACTGGCACCACTGGGGATGCAGTGCAGTGAGTCCAGAGAGTGCACTGGCACCACTGGTGATGCAGTGCAGTGAGTCCAGAGAGTGCACTGGCACCACTGGTGATGCACTGCTATGAGTCCAGAGAGTGCTCTTGCACCACAGGGGATGCAGTGCAGTGACTCAAGAGAGTGCACTGGCAGCACTGGGGATGCAGTGCAGTGAGTCCAGAGAGTGCACTGGCACCACTGGAGATGCAGTGCAGTGAGTCCAGAGAGTGCAATGGCACCACTGCGGATGCACTGCAGTGAGTCCAGAGAGTGCACTGGCTCCACTGGGGATGCACTGCAGTGAGTCCAGAGAGTGCACTGGCACCACTGGGGATGCACTTCAGTGAGTCCAGAGAGTGCACTGGCACCAGTGGGGATGCAGTGCAGTGAGTCCAGAGAGTGCACTGGCACCAGTGGGGATGCAGTGCAGTGAGTCCAGAGAGTGCACTGGCACCACTGGGGATGCACTGCAGTGAGTCCAGAGAGTACACTGGCACCACTGGGGATGCACTGCAGTGAGTCCAGAGAGTGCACTGGCACCACTGGGGATGCACTGCAGTGAGTCCAGAGAGTGCACTGGCACCACTGGGGATGTGTCCAGTGAGTCCAGTGAGTGCACTGGCACCACTGGGGATGCAGTACAGTGAGTCCACAGACTGCACTGGCACCACTGGGGATGCAGTGCAGTTACTCCAGAGACTGCACTGGCACCACCGGGGATGCAGTGCAGTGAGTCCAGAGAGTGCACTGGCACCACTGGGGATGCAGTGCAGTGAGTCCAGAGATTTGCACTGGTACCACTGGGGATGCAGTGCTGTGACTCCAGAGAGTGCACTGGCACCACTGGGGATGCACTGCAGTGAGCCCAGAGAGTGCACTGGCACCAGTGGGAATGCACTGCAGTGAGTCCAGTGAGTGCACTGGCACCACTGGGGAAGCAGTGCAGTGAGTCCAGAGAGTGCAGTGGCACCACTGGTGATGCAGTTTAGTGAGTCCAGAGAGTGCACTGGCACCACTGGGGATGCAGTGCAGTGAGTCCAGTGAGTGTACTGGCACCACTGGGGATGCACTGCAGTGAGTCCAGAGAGTGCACTGGCACCACTGAGAATGCACTTCAATGAGTCCAGAGAGTGCACTGGCACCACTGGGGATGCACTGCAGTGAGTCCAGAGAGTGCAGTGGCACCACTGGGGATGCACTACAGTGAGTCCAGAGAGTGCACTGGCACCACTGGGGATGCAGTGCAGTGAGTCCACAGAGTGCACTGGCACCACTGGGGATGCAGTGCAGTGAGTCCAGAGAGTGCACTGGCACCACTGGGGATGCAGTGCTGTGACTCCAGAGAGTGCACTGGCACCACTGGGGATGCAGTTTAGTGAGTCCAGAGAGTGCACTGGCACCACTGGGGATGCGGTGCCGGGAGTCCAGAGAGTGCTTTGGCACCAGTGGGGATGCACTGCAGTTACTCCAGAGACTGCACTGGCACCACTGGGGATGCAGTGCAGTGAGTTCAGAGAGTGCACTGGCACCACTGGGGATGCACTGCAGTGAGTCCAGAGAGTGCACTGTCACCACTGGGGATGCACTGCAGTGAGTCCAGAGAGTGCACTGTCACCACTGGGGATGCAGTGCAGTGAGTCCAGAGAGTGCACTGGCACCACTGGGGATGCAGTGCTGTGACTCCGGAGAGTGCACTGGCACCACTGAGAATGCACTTCAGTGAGTCCAGAGAGTGCACTGGCACCACTGGGGATGCAGTGCAGTGAGTCCAGAGAGTGCACTGGCACCACTGGGGATGCAGTGCTGTGACTCCGGAGAGTGCACTGGCACCACTGAGAATGCACTTCAGTGAGTCCAGAGAGTGCACTGGCACCACTGGGGATGCAGTGCTGTGACTCCAGAGAGTGCACTGGCACCACTGGGGATGCAGTGCAGTGAGTCCAGAGAGTGCACTGGCACCACTGGGGATGCGGTGCCGGGAGTCCAGAGAGTGCTTTGGCACCAGTGGGGATGCACTGCAGTTACTCCAGAGACTGCACTGGCACCACTGGGGATGCAGTGCAGTGAGTCCAGAGAGTGCACTGGCACCACTGGGGATGCACTGCAGTGAGTCCAGAGAGTGCACTGTCACCACTGGGGATGCAGTGCAGTGAGTCCACAGAGTGCACTGGCACCACTGGGGATGCAGTGCAGTGAGTCCAGAGAGTGCACTGGCACCACTGGGGATGCACTGCAGTGAATCCAGTGAGTGCACTGGCACCACTGGGGATACAGTGCAGTGAGTCCAGAGAGTGCACTGGCACCACTGGGGATGCAGTGCAGTGAGTCCAGAGAGTGCACTGGCACCACTGGGGATGCAGTGCAGTGAGTCCAGAGAGTGCACTGGCACCACTGGTGATGCACTGCAGTGAGTCCAGAGATTGCACTGGCACCACTGTGGATGCAGTGCAGTGAGTCCAGAGACTTCACTGGCACCACTGGGAATGCAGAGAAGTGAGTGCAGAGAGTGCACTGGCACCACTGGGGATGCAGTGCAGTGAGTCCAGAGAGTGCACTGGCACCATTGGGGATGCAGTGCAGTGAGTCCAGAGAGTGCACTGGCACCACCTGTGATGCAGTGCAGTGAGTCCAGAGAATGCACTGGCACCAATGGGGCTGCAGTGCAGTGAGTCCAAAGAGTGCACTGGCACCACTGGGAATGCACTGCAGTGAGTCCAGAGAGTACACTGGCACCACTGGGGATGCACTGCAGTGAGTCCAGAGAGTGCACTGGCACCACTGGGGATGCACTACAGTGAATCCAGAGATTGCACTGGCACCACTGGGGATGCAGTGCAGTGAGTCCAGAGAGTGCACTGGTACCACTGGGGATGCAGTGCATTGAGTCCAGAGAGTGCACTGGCACAACTGGGGATGCACTTCAGTGAGTCCAGAGAGTGCACTGGCACCAGTGGGGATGCAGTGCAGTGAGTCCAGAGAGTGCACTGGCACCACGGGGGATGCACTGCAGTGAGTCCTGAGAGTACACTGGCACCACTGGGGATGCAGTGCAGTGAGTCCAGAGAGTGCACTGGCACCACTGGGGATGCACTGCAGTGAGTCCAGAGAGTGCACTGGCACCACTGGGGATGTGTCCAGTGAGTCCAGTGAGTGCACTGGCACCACTGGGGATGCAGTGCAGTGAGTCCAGAGAGTACACTGGCACCAGTGGGGATGCAGTGCAGTGAGTCCAGAGAGTGCACTGGCACCACTGGGGATGCAGTGCAGTCAGTCCAGTGAGTGCACTGGCACCACTGGGGGTGCAGTACAGTGAGTCCAGAGAGTGCACTGGCACCACTGGGGATGCACTGCAGTGAGTCCAGACAGTGCACTGGCACCACTGGGGATGCCCTGCAGTGAGTCCAGAGAGTGCACTGGCACCACTGGGGATGCAGTGCAGTGAGTCCAGAGAGTGCACTGGCACCACTGGGGATGCACTGCAGTGAGTCCAGAGAGTGCACTGGCACCACTGGGGCTTCAGTGCAGTGAGTCAAGAGAGTGCACTGGCACCACTGGGGATGCACTGCAGTGAGTCCAGAGAGTGCACTGGCACCACTGGGGATGCACTTCAGTGAGTCCAGAGAGTGCACTGGCACCACTGGGGATGCAGTACAGTGAGTCCACAGAGTGCACTGGCACCAGTGGGTATGCAGTACAGTGAGTCCAGAGAGTGCACTGGCACCACTGGGCATGCAGTGCAGTGAGTCCAGAGAGTGCACTGGCACCACGGGGGATGCGGTGCTGGGAGTCCAGAGAGTGCTTTGGCACCAGTGGGGATGCAGTGCAGTTACTCCAGAGACTGCACTGGCACCACTGGGGATGCAGTGCAGTGAGTCCAGAGAGTGCACTGGCACCACTGGGGATGCAGTGCAGTGAGTCCAGAGATTTGCACTGGCACCACTGGGGATGCAGTGCTGTGACTCCAGAGAGCGCACTGGCACCACTGGGGATGCAGTGCAGTGAGTCCAGAGAGTGCACTGGCACCACTGGGGATGCACTGCAGTGAGCCCAGAGAGTGCACTGGCACCAGCGGGGATGCACTGCAGTGAGTCCAGTGAGTGCACTGGCACCACTGGGGATGCAGTGCAGTGAGTCCAGTGAGTGTACTGGCACCACTGGGGATGCACTGCAGTGAGTCCAGAGAGTGCACTGGCCCCACTGAGAATGCACTTCAATGAGTCCAGAGAGTGCACTGGCACCACTGGGGATGCACTGCAGTGAGACCAGAGAGTGCAGTGGCACCACTGGGGATGCACTGCAGTGAGTCCAGAGAGTGCTTTGGCACCAGTGGGGATGCACTGCAGTTACTCCAGAGACTGCACTGGCACCACTGGGGATGCAGTGCAGTGAGTCCAGAGAGTGCACTGGCACCACTGGGTATGCAGTGCAGTGAGTCCAGAGAGTGCACTGGCACCACTGGGGATGTAGAGCAGTGAGTCCAGAGAGTGCACTGGCACCTCTGGGGATGCACCCCGGTGACTCCAGAGAGTGCACTGGCACCACTGGGGATGCATCCCGGCAAGTCCAGAGAGTGCCCTGTCACCACTGGGGATGCAGTACAGTGAGTCCAGAGAGTGCACTAGCACCACTGGGGATGCAGTGCAGTGAGTCCAGAGAGTGCACTGGCACCACTGGGGATGCAGTGCAGTGAGTCCAGAGAGTGCACTGGTACCACTGGGGATGCAGTGCAGTGAGTCCAGAGAGTGCACTGGCACCACTGGGGATGCACTGCAGTGAGTCCAGAGAGTGCACTGGCACCACTGGGGATGCAGTGCAGTGAGTCCAGAGAGTGCACTGGTACGATTGGGGATGCACTGCAGTGAGTCCAGGGAGTGCACTGGCACCACTGGGGATGCACTGCAGTGAGTCCAGAGAGTGCACTGGCACCACTGCGGATGCACTGCAGTGAGACCAGAGGTTGCAGTGGCACCACTGGGGATGCACCCCGGCAAGTCCAGAGAGTGCACTGGCACCACTGGGGATGCAGCGCACTGAGTCCAGAGAGTGCACTGGCACCACTGGGGATGCAGTGCAGTGAGTCCAGAGAGTGCACTGGCACCACTGGGGATGCAGTGCAGTGAGTCCAGAGAGTGCACTGGCACCACTGGGGATGCACTGCAGTGACTCCAGGGAGTGCACTGGCACCACTGGGGATGCACTGCAGTGAGTCCAGAGAGTGCACTGGCACCACTGGGGATGCACTGCAGTGACTCCAGAGAGTGCACTGGCACCACTTGGGATGCACTGCAGTGAGTCCAGATGTTAGCCTAGCAACCACATAATCACCAAATGATTATATGAAGGTGCTTTATTCAGCGCTGGAAGCCGGGGCAGGTGCCCAAATCTGGCTTCAAGTCCCGTTACTTCCCAGCCGTTATTTATACATACAATATTGCGTCAGGTATACATATTCATTACAGGTTGCAACAGCAGCCTCGCTTTTCATTCTAATTAGCTCCCCTCCCCTTTGCACATGCGTGGCGCACTCTGGTGGTCGTCCAGATGAAGTAAGGAGTCTTCCTCTCCGCTAAACTTTTCACCTTTCTTACTCGACGCGTGCTCCCTCCGTTTCTTGGTTCTGCTTCAACTCATTTCATCATTTCCAGGCCCTTATCTAAGGTCAGGTTGTACCTGTTCCCTCCCAAGGTTCCCCTTCAATGATTCTTTTGATTGTTCAATGTACTCCCTAAGTATCCAGTATACATAGATTAATTGATAATGTAAGTACATTTGGCAATGCTTAATTATACTGTAGGTCCCATTACCTAAGAGACATTAGTAAAATATCCATTCGATTCTCCCCAACACTAACACAGAGACTGCACTGGCACCACTGGGGATGCACCCCGGCAAGTCCAGAGAGTGCACTGGCACCACTGGGGATGCAGTGCAGTGAGTCCAGAGAGTGCACTGGCACCTCTGGGGATGCACTGCCGTGAGTCCAGAGAGTGCACTGGCACCACTGGGGATGCACTGCCGTGAGTCCAGAGAGTGCACTGGCACCACTGGGGATGCACTGCAGTGAATCCAGAGAGTGCACTGGCACCACTGGGGATGCAGTGCAGTGAGTCAGAGAGTGCACTGGCACCACTGGGGATGCAGTACAGTGAGTCCAGAGAGTGCACTGGCACCAATGGGGATGCAGTGCAGTGAGTAAAGAGAGTGCACTGGCACCACTGGGGATGCAGTGCAGTGAGTCCAGAGAGTGCACTGGCACCACTGGGGATGCAGTGCAGTGAGCTCAGAGAGTGCACTGGTACCACTGGGGATGCAGTGCGGTGTGTCCAGAGAGTGCACTGGCACAACTGGGGATGCAGTGCAGTGAGTCCACAGAGGGCACTGGCACCACTGGGGATGCAGTGCAGTGAGTCCAGAGAGTGCACTGGCACCACTGGGGATGCACTGCAGTGAGTCCAGAGAGTGCACTGGCACCACTGGGGATGCACCCCGGTGAGTCCAGAGAGTGCACTGGCACCACTGGGGATGCACCCCGGCAAGTCCAGAGAGTACACTGTCACCACTGGGGATGCAGTGCAGTGAGTCCAGAGAGTGCACTGGCACCACTGGGGACGCAGTGCAGTGAGTCCACAGAGGGCACTGGCACCACTGGGGATGCCGTGCAGTGAGTCCAGAGAGTGCCCCGGCACCACTGGGGATGCAGTGCAGTGAGTCCAGAGAGTGCATTGGCACCACTGGGGATGCACTGCAGTGAGTCCAGATGTTAGCCTAGCAACCACATAATCACCAAGTGATTATATGAAGGTGCTTTATTCAGCGCTGGAAGCCGGGGCAGGTGCCCAAATCTGGCTTCAAGTCCCGTTACTTCCCAGCCGTTATTTATACATACAATATTGCGTCAGGTATACATATTCATTACAGGTTGCAACAGCAGCCTCGCTTTTCATTCTAATTAGCTCCCCTCCCCTTTGCACATGCGTGGCGCACTCTGGTGGTCGTCCAGGTGGTCGTCCAGATGAAGTAAGGAGTCTTCGTCTCCGCTAAACTTTTCACCTTTCTTACTCGATGCATGCTCCCTCCGCTTCTTGGTTCTGCTTCAACTCATTTCATCATTTCCAGGCCCTTATCCAAGGTCAGGTTGTACCTGTTCCCTCCCAAGGTTCCCCTTCAATGACTCTTTTGATTGTTCAATGTACTCCCTAAGTATCCAGTATACATAGATTAATTGATAATGTAAGTACATTTGGCAATGCTTAATTATACTGTAGGTCCCATTACGTAAGAGACATTAGTAAAACATCCATTCGATTCTCCCCAACACTAACACAGAGACTGCACTGGCACCACTGGGGATGCAGTGCAGTGAGTCCAGAGAGGGCACTGGCACCACTGGGGATGCACTGCAGTGAGTCCAGAGAGTGCACTGGCACCACTGGCGATGCACTGCAGTGAGTCCAGAGAGTGCACTGGCACCACCTGGGATGCAGTGCAGTGAGTCCAGAGAGTGCACTGGCACCACTGGGGATGCAATGCAGTGACTCCAGAGAGTGCACTGGCACCACTGGAGTTGCAGTGCAGTGAGTCCAGAGAGTGCACTGGAACCACTGGGGATGCAGCGCAGTGACTCCTGAGAGTGCACTGGCACCACTGGGGATGCAGTGCAGTGAGTCCAGAGAGTGCACTGGCTCCACTGGGGATGCAGTGCCGTGAGTCCAGAGAGTGCATTGGCACCACTGGGGATGCACTGCAATGAGTCCAGAGAGTGCACTGGCACCAACGGCAACGCAGAGCAGTGAGTCGAGAGAGTGCACTGGCACCACAGGGGATGCAGTGCAATTAGTCCAGAGAGTGCACTAGCACCACTGGGGATGCACTACAGTGAGTCCAGAGTGTGCACTGGCACCAATGGGGATGCAGTGCAGTGAGTCCAGAGAGTGCACTGGCACCACTGGGGATGCAGTGCAGTGAGTCCAGAGAGTGCACTGGCACCACTGGGGATGTAGTGCAGTGAGTCCACAGAGGGCCCTGGCACCACTGGGGATGCATTGTAGTGAGTCCAGAGAGTACAGTGGCACCACTGGGGATGCAGTGCAGTGAGTCCAAAGAGTGCACTGGCACCATTGGGGATGCACTGCAGTGAGCCCAGAGACTTCACAGGCACCACTGGGGATGCAGTGCAGTGAGTCCAGAGAGTGCCCTGGCACCTCTGGGAATGCAGTGAGTCCAGACAGTGCACTGGCACCACTGGGGATGCACTGCAGTGAGTCCAGAGAGTGCACTGGCACCACTGGGGATGCAGTGCAGTGAGTCCAGAGAGTGCACTGGCACCACTGGGGATGCACTGCAGTGAGTCCAAAGAGTGCACTGGCACCACTGGGGATGCAGTGCAGTGAGTAAAGAGAGTGCACTGGCACCACTGGGGATGCAGTGCAGTGAGTCCAGAGAGTGCACTGGCACCACTGGGGATGGACTGCAGTGAGTCCAGAGAGTGCACTGGCACCACTGGGGATGCAGTGCAGTGAGTCCAGAGAGTGCACTGGCACCAGTGGGGATGCACTGCAGTGAGTAAAGAGAATGCACTGGCACCACTGGGGGTGCAGTGCAGTGAGTCCAGAGAGTGCACTGGCACCACTGGGGATGCAGTGCAGTGAGTCCAGAGAGTGCACTGTCACCACGGTGGATGCAGTGCAGTGAGTCCAGAGAGTGCACTGGCACCACTGGGATGCAGTGCAGTGAGTCCAGAGAGTGCACTGGCACCACTGGGATGCAGTGCACTGAGTCCAGAGAGTGCACTGGCACCATAGGGGATACACTGCAGTGAGTCCAGAGAGTGCACTGGCACCACTGCTGATGCACTGCCGTGAGCGCAGAGAGTGCACTTGCACCGCTGCGGTTGCACCCCGGTGTTTTCAGAGAGTGTAGTGGCACCACTGGGGATGCAGTGCACTGAGTCCAGAGAGGGCACTGTCAGCAATGGGGATGCAGTGCAGTGAGTCCAGAGAGTGCACTGGCACCACTGGGGATGCACTGCAGTGAGTCCAGAGACTTCACAGGCACCACTGGGGATGCAGTGCAGTGAGTCCAGAGAGTGCACTGGCACCACTGGGGATGCAGTGCAGTGAGTAAAGAGAGTGCAATGGCACCACAGGGGATGCACTGCAGTGAGTCCAGAGAGTGCACTGGCACCACTGGGGATGCAATGCAGTGAGTCCAGAGAGTGCACTGGCACCACTGGGGATGCACTGCAGTGAGTCCAGAGAGTGCACTGGCACCAACTGGATCTGCACTGCTGTGAGTCCTGAGATTGCACTGGCACCACTGGGATGCACTGCAGTGAGTCCAGAGACTTCAGAGGCACCACTGGGGATGCAGTACAGTGAGTCCAGAGAGTGCACTGGCACCGCTGGGGATTCAGTTCCTTGAGTCTAGAGAGTGAACTGGCACCACTGGGGATGTAGAGCAGTGAGTCCAGAGAGTGCACTGGCACCTCTGGGGATGCACCCCGGTGACTCCAGAGAGTGCACTGGCACCACTGGGGATGCACCCCGGCAAGTCCAGAGAGTGCCCTGTCACCACTGGGGATGCAGTACAGTGAGTCCAGAGAGTGCACTAGCACCACTGGGGATGCACTGCAGTGAGTGCAGAGAGTGCACTGGCACCACTGGGGATGCAGTGCAGTGAGTCCAGAGAGTGCACTGGTACCACTGGGGATGCACTGCAGTGAGTCCAGAGAGTGCACTGGCACCACTGGGGATGCACTGCAGTGAGACCAGAGGTTGCAGTGGCACCACTGGGGATGCAGTGCAGTGAGTCCAGAGAGTGCACTGGTACGATTGGGGATGCACTGCAGTGAGTCCAGAGAGTGCACTGGCACCACTGGGGATGCACTGCAGTGAGTCCAGAGAGTGCACTGGCACCACTGCGGATGCAATGCAGTGAGTCCAGAGAGTGCACTGGCACCACTGGGGATGCACCCCGGCAAGTCCAGAGAGTGCACTGGCACCACTGGGGATGCAGCGCACTGAGTCCAGAGAGTGCACTGGCACCACTGTGGATGCAGTGCAGTGAGTCCAGAGAGTGCACTGGCACCACTGGGGATGCAGTGCAGTGAGTCCAGAGAGTGCACTGGCACCACTGGGGATGCACTGCATAGAGTCCAGGGAGTGCACTGGCACCACTGGGGATGCACTGCAGTGAGTCCAGAGAGTGCACTGGCACCACTGGGGATGCACTGCAGTGACTCCAGAGAGTGCACTGGCACCACTGGGGATGCACTGCAGTGAGTCCAGATGTTAGCCTAGCAACCACATAATCACCAAGTGATTATATGAAGGTGCTTTATTCAGCGCTGGAAGCCGGGGCAGGTGCCCAAATCTGGCTTCAAGTCCCGTTACTTCCCAGCCGTTATTTATACATACAATATTGCGTCAGGTATACATATTCATTACAGGTTGCAACAGCAGCCTCGCTTTTCATTCTAATTAGCTCCCCTCCCCTTTGCACATGCGTTGCGCACTCTGGTGGTCGTCCAGATGAAGTAAGGAGTCTTCCTCTCCGCTAAACTTTTCACCTTTCTTACTCGATGCATGCTCCCTCCGCTTCTTGGTTCTGCTTCAACTCATTTCATCATTTCCAGGCCCTTATCCAAGGTCAGGTTGTACCTGTTCCCTCCCAAGGTTCCCCTTCAATGACTCTTTTGATTGTTCAATGTACTCCCTAAGTATCCAGTATACATAGATTAATTGATAATGTAAGTACATTTGGCAATGCTTAATTATACTGTAGGTCCCATTACGTAAGAGACATTAGTAAAACATCCATTCGATTCTCCCCAACACTAACACAGAGACTGCACTGGCACCACTGGGGATGCAGTGCAGTGAGTCCAGAGAGGGCACTGGCACCACTGGGGATGCAGTGCAGTGAGTCCAGAGAGTGCACTGGCACCACTGGCGATGCACTGCAGTGAGGCCAGAGAGTGCACTGGCACCACCTGGGATGCAGTGCAGTGAGTCCAGAGAGTGCACTGGCACCACTGGTGATGCAGTGCAGTGACTCCAGAGAGTGCACTGGCACCAGTGGAGTTGCAGTGCAGTGAGTCCAGAGAGTGCACTGGCACCACTGGGGATGCAGCGCAGTGACTCCTGAGAGTGCACTGGCACCACTGGGGATGCAGTACAGTGAGTCCAGAGAGTGCACTGGCACCACTGGGGATGCAGTGCCGTGAGTCCAGAGAGTGCATTGGCACCACTGGGGATGCACTGCAATCAGTCCAGAGAGTGCACTGGCACCAATGGCAACGCAGAAAAGTGAGTCGAGAGAGTGCACTGGCACCACAGGGGATGCAGTGCAGTGAGTCCAGAGAGTGCACTGGCACCACTGGGGATGCAGTGCAGTGAGTCCAGAGAGTGCACTGGCACCACTGGGGATGTAGTGCAGTGAGTACACAGAGGGCACTGGCACCACTGGGGATGCATTGTAGTGAGTCCAGAGAGTACAGTGGCACCACTGGGGATGCAGTGCAGTGAATCCAGAGAGTGCACTGGCACCACTCGTGATGCAGTGCAGTGAGTCCAGAGAGTGCACTGTCACCACTGGGGATGCAGTGCAGTGAGTCCAGAGACTTCACAGGCACCACTGGGGATGCAGTGCAGTGAGTCCAGAGAGTGCCCTGGCACCACTGGGAATGCAGTGAGTCCAGACAGTGCACTGGCACCACTGGGGATGCACTGCAGTGAGTCCAGAGAGTGCACTGGCACCACTGGGGATGCACCCCGGCAAGTCCAGAGAGTGCACTGGCACCACTGGGGATGCAGTGCAGTGAGTCCAGAGAGTGCACTGGCACCACTGGGGATGCAGTGCAGTGAGTCCAGAGAGTGCACTGGCACCACTGGGAATGGACTGCAGTGAGTCCAGAGAGTGCAGTGGCACCACTGGGTATGCAGTGCAGTGAGTCTAGAGAGTGCACTGGCACCACTGGGGATGCAATGCAGTGAGTCCAGAGAGTGCACTGGCACCACTTGGGATGCACTGCAGTGAGTCCAGAGAGTGCACTGGCACCACTGGGATGCAGTGCACTGAGTCCACAGAGTGCACTGGCACCACAGGGGATACACTGCAGTGAGTCCAGAGAGTGCCCTGGCACCACTGGGAATGCAGTGAGTCCAGAGAGTGCACTGGCACCACTGGGGATGCACTGCAGTGAGTCCAGAGAGTGCACTGGCACCACTGGGGATGCACCCCGGCAAGTCCAGAGAGTGCACTGGCACCACTGGGGATGCAGTGCAGTGAGTCCAGAGAGTGCACTGGCACCACTGGGGATGCACTGCCGTGAGTCCAGAGAGTGCACTGGCACCACTGGGGATGGACTGCAGTGAGTCCAGAGAGTGCACTGGCACCACTGGGGATGCAGTGCAGTGAGTCCAGAGAGTGCACTGGCACCACTGGGGATGCAGTACAGTGAGTCCAGAGAGTGCCTTGGCACCACTGGGGATGCAGTGCAGTGAGTAAAGAGAGTGCACTGGCACCACTGTGGATGCAGTGCAGTGAGTCCAGAGAGTGCACTGGCACCACTGGGGATGCACTGCAGTGACTCCAGAGACTGCACTGGCACCAATGGGGATGCAGTGCAGTGAGTCCAGAGAGTGCACTGGCAGCACTGGGGATGCACTGCAGTGAGTCCAGAGAGTGCACTGGCACCACTGGGGATGCACTGCAGTGAGTCCAGAGAGTGCACTGGCACCACTGGGATGCAGTGCAGTGAGTCCAGAGAGTGCACTGGCAGCACTGGGGATGCAGTGCAGTGAGTCCAGAGAGTGCACTGGCACCACTGGGATACAGTGCACTGAGTCCACAGAGTGCACTGGCACCACAGGGGATACACTGCAGTGAGTCCAGAGAGTGCAGTGGCACCACTGGGGATGCAGTGCACTGAGTCCAGAGAGTGCACTGGCACCACGGGGGATGCAGTGCAGTGAGTCCAGAGAGTGCACTGGCACCATTGGGGATGCACTGCAGTGAGTCCAGAGACTTCACAGGCACCACTGGGGATGCAGTGCAGTGAGTCCAGAGAGTGCACTGGCACCACTGGGGATGCACCCCGGCAAGTCCAGAGAGTGCACTGGCACCACTGGGGATGCAGTGCAGTGAGTCCAGAGAGTGCACTGGCACCACTGGGGATGCAGTGCAGTGAGTCCAGAGAGTGCACTGGCACCACTGGGGATGCACTGCAGTGAGTCCAGAGAGTGCACTGGCACCACTGGGGATGCACTGCCGTGAGTCCAGAGAGTGCACAGTCACCACTGGGGATGCAGTGCAGTGAGTCCAGAGAGTGCACTGGCACCACTGGGGATGCAGTGCAGTGAGTCCAGAGAGTGCACTGGCACCTTGGGGATGCAGTTCAGTGAGTCCAGAGAGTGCACTGGCACCACTGGGGATGCAGTGCAGTGAGTCCACAGAGTACACTGGCAACACTGGTGATGCAGTGCAGTGAGTCCAGAGAGTGCACTGGCACCACTGTGGATGCAGTGCAGTGAGTCCAGAGAGTGCAGTGGCACGATTGGGGATGCAGTGCAGTGAGTCCAGAGAGTGCACTGTCACCACTGGGGATGCAGTGCAGTGAGTTAAGAGAGTATACTGGCGCCACTGTGGATGCACTGCAGTGCGTCCAGAGAGTGCACTGGCACCACTGGTGATGCAGTGCAATGAGTCCAGAGAGCCACTGGCACCACTGGGGATGCAGTGCATTTAGTCCAGAGAGTGAACTGGCACCACTGGGGATGCAGTGCAGTGAGTCCAGAGAGGGCACTGGCACCACTGGGGATGCAGTGCAGTGAGACCAGAGAGTGCACTGGCACCACTGGGGATGCAGTGCAGTGAGACCACAGACTTCACAGGCACCACTGGGGATGCAGTGCAGTGAGTCCAGAGAGTGCACTGGCACCACTGGGGATGCAGTGCAGTGAGTCCAGAGAGTGCACTGGCACAAAAGGGAATGCACTGCAGTGAGTCCAAAGAGTGCACTGGCACCACTGGGGATGCAGTACAGTGAGTCCAGAGAGTGCACTGGCACCAGTGGGGATGCACTGCAGTGAGTCCAGAGAGTGCAGTGGCACCACTGGGGATGCAGTGCAGTGAGTCCAGAGAGTACACTGGCACCACTGGGGATGCAGTGCAGTGAGTCCAGAGAGTGCACTGACACCACTGGGGATGCAGTGCGGTGAGTTCAGAGAGTGCACTGGCACCACTGGGGATGCACTGCAGTGAGTCCAGAGAGTGCACTGGCACCACAGGTGATACAGTGCAGTGAGTACAGAGAGTGCACTGGCACCACTGGGGATGCACTGCAGTGATTCCAGAGAGTGCACTGGCACCACTGGGGATGCAGTGCAGTGAGTCCAGAGAGTGCACCGGCACCACTGGGGATGCACTGCAGTGAGTCCAGAGAGTGCACTGGCACCACTGGGGATGCAGTGCAGTGAGTGCAGAGAGTGCACTGGCACCACTGGGGATGCACTGCAGTGACTCGAAAGAGTGCACTGGCACCTCTGCGGATGCACTGCAGTGAGTCCGGAGAGTGCCCTGGCACCAATGGTGATGCAGTGCAGTGAGTCCAGAGAGTGCACTGGCACCACTGGGGATGCAGTGCAGTGAGTCCAGAGAGTGCACTGGCACCACTGGGATACAGTGCACTGAGTCCACAGAGTGCACTGGCACCACAGGGGATACACTGCAGTGAGTCCAGAGAGTGCACTGGCACCACTTGGGATGCACTGCAGTGAGTCCAGAGAGTGCACTGGCACCACTGGGATGCAGTGCACTGAGTCCACAGAGTGCACTGGCAGCACAGGGGATACACTGCAGTGAGTCCAGAGAGTGCACTGGCACCACTGGGGATGCAGTGCCGTGAGTGCAGAGAGTGCACTGGCACCGCTGCGGTTGCACCCCGGTGTTTTCAGAGAGTGCAGTGGCACCACTGGGGATGCAGTGCAGTGAGTGCTGAGAGTGCACTGTCACCACTGGGGATGCAGTGCAGTGAGTCCAGAGAGTGCACTGGCACCACTGGGGATGCAGTGCAGTGAGTCCAGAGAGTGCACTGGCACCTTGGGGATGCAGTTCACTGAGTCCAGAGAGTGCACTGGCACCACTGGGGATGCAGTGCAGTGAGTCCACAGAGTACACTGGCACCACAGGTGATGCAGTGCAGTGAGTCCAGAGAGTGCACTGACACCACTGGGGATGCAGTGCAGTGAGTTCAGAGAGTGCAGTGGCACCATTGGGGATGCAAGCAGTGAGTCCAGAGAGTGCACTGGCACCACTGGTGATGCAGTGCAGTGAGTTAAGAGAGTACACTGGCGCCACTGTGGATGCACTGCAGTGAGTCCAGAGAGTGCACTGGCACCACTGGTGATGCAGTGCTATGAGTCCAGAGAGCCTCTGGCACCACTGGGGATGCAGTGCATTTAGTCCCGAGAGTGAACTGGCACCACTGGGGATGCAGTGCAGTGAGTCCAGAGAGGGCACTGTCAGCAATGGGGATGCAGTGCAGTGAGTCCAGAGAGTGCACTGGCACCACTGGGGATGCAGTGCAGTGAGACCAGAGACTTCACAGGCACCACTGGGGATGCAGTGCAGTGAGTCCAGAGAGTGCACTGGCACCACTGGGGATGCAGTGCAGTGAGTGCAGAGAGTGCACTGGCACAAAAGGGAATGCACTGCAGTGAGTCCAGAGAGTGCACTGGCACCACTGGGGATGCACTGCAGTGAGTCCAGAGAGTGCACTGGCACCACTGGGATGCAGTGCAGTGAGTCCAGAGAGTGCACTGGCACCAGTGGGGATGCACTGCAGTGAGTCCAGAGAGTGCACTGGCACCACTGGGATACAGTGTACTGAGTCCACAGAGTGCACTGGCACCACAGGGGATACACTGCAGTGAGTCCAGAGAGTGCACTGGCACCACTGGGGATGCAGTGCCGTGAGTGCAGTGAGTGCACTGGCACCGCTGCGGTTGCACCCCGGTGTTTTCAGAGAGTGCAGTGGCACCACTGGAGATGCAGTGCAGTGAGTCCATAGAGTGCACTGGCACCACGGGGGATGCACTGCAGTGAATCCAGAGAGTGCACTGGCACCACTGGGGATGCAGTGCAGTGAGTCCAGAGAGTGCACTGGCACCACTGGGGATGCAGTACAGTGAGTCCAGAGAGTGCACTGGCACCTTGGGGATGCAGTTCAGTGAGTCCAGAGAGTGCACTGGCACCACTGGGGATGCAGTGCAGTGAGTCCAGAGACTACACTGGCACCACTGGAAATGCACTGCAGTGAGTACAGAGAGTGCACTGGCACCACTGGGGATGCAGTGCAGTGAGTCCAGAGAGTGCAGTGGTACCATTGGGGATGCAGTGCAGTGAGTCCAGAGAGTGCACTGGCACCACTGGTGATGCAGTGCAATGAGTCCAGAGAGCCACTGGCACCACTGGGGATGCAGTGCATTTAGTCCAGAGAGTGAACTGGCACCACTGGGGATGCAGTGCACTGAGTCCAGAGAGGGCACTGTCAGCAATGGGGATGCAGAGCAGTGAGTCCAGAGAGTGCACTGGCACCACTGGGGATGCAGTGCAGTGAGACCAGAGACTTCACAGGCACCACTGGGGATGCAGTGCAGTGAGTCCAGAGAGTGCACTGGCACCACTGGGGATGCAGTGCAGTGAGTGCAGAGAGTGCACTGGCACAAAAGGGGATGAACTGCAGTGAGTCCAGAGAGTGCACTGGCACCACTGGGGATGCAGTGCAGTGAGTCCAGAGAGTGCACTGGCACCACTGGGGATGCACTGCAGTGAGTCCAGAGAGTGCACTGGCACCACTGGGGATGTAGTGCACTGAGTCCACAGAGGGCACTGGCACCACTGGGGATGCAGTGTAGTGAGTCCAGAGAGTACAGTGGCACCACTGGGGATGCAGTGCAGTGAGTCCAAAGAGTGCACTGGCACCATTGGGGATGCACTGCAGTGAGTGCAGAGAGTGCACTGGCACCACTTGGGATGCAGTGCAGTGAGTCCAGAGAGTGCACTGGCACCACTGGGGATGCACTGCAGTGAGTGCAGAGAGTGCACTGGCACCACTGGGGATGCACTGCAGTGAGTCCAGAGAGTGCACTGGCACCACTGGGGATGCAGTTCAGTGAGTCCAGAGAGTGCACTGGCACCACTGGGGATGCAGTGCAGTGAGTCCAGAGAGTGCACTGGCACCACTGGGGATGCAGTACAGTGAGTCCAGAGAGTGCACTGGCACCACTGGGGATGCAGTGCAGTGAGTAAAGAGAGTGCACTGGCACCACTGTGGATGCAGTGCAGTGAGACCAGAGAGTGCACTGGCACCACTGGGGATGGACTGCAGTGAGTCCAGAGAGTGCACTGGCACCAGTGGGGATGCCGTGCAGTGAGTCCAGAGAGTGCAGTGGCACCACTGGGGATGCAGTGCAGTGAGTCCAGAGAGTGCACTGGCACCACTTGGGATGCACTGCAGTGAGTCCAGAGAGTGCACTGGCACCATTGGGATGCAGTGCAGTGAGTCCAGAGAGTGCACTGGCACCACTGGGGATGCACTGCAGTGAGTCCAGAGAGTGCACTGGCACCACTGGGATGCAGTGCACTGAGTCCACAGAGTGCACTGGCACCACAGGGGATACACTGCAGTGAGTCCAGAGAGTGCACTAGCACCACTGGGGATGCAGTGCCGTGAGTGCAGAGAGTGCACTGGCAACGCTGCGGTTGCACCCCGGTGTTTTCAGAGAGTGCAGTGGCACCACTGGGGATGCAGTGCAGTGAGTCCAGAGAGTGCACTGGCACCACGGGGGATGCAGTGCAGTGAGTCCAGAGAGTGCACAGTCACCACTGGGGATGCAGTGCAGTGAGTCCAGAGAGTGCACTGGCACCACTGGGGATGCAGTGCAGTGAGTCCAGAGAGTGCACTGGCACCTTGGGGATGCAGTTCAGTGAGTCCAGAGAGTGCACTGGCACCACTGGGGATGCAGTGCAGTGAGTCCACAGAGTACACTGGCACCACTGGTGATGCAGTGCAGTGAGTCCAGAGAGTGCACTGGCACCACTGGGGATGCAGTGCAGTGAGTCCAGAGAGTGCAGTGGCACCATTGGGGATGCAGTGCAGTGAGTCCAGAGAGTGCACTGGCACCACTGGTGATGCAGTGCAGTGAGTTAAGAGAGTACACTGTCGCCACTGTGGATGCACTGCAGTGAGTCCAGAGAGTGCACTGGCACCACTGGTGATGCAGTGCAATGAGTCCAGAGAGCCACTGGCACCACTGGGGATGCAGTGCATTTAGTCCAGAGAGTGAACTGGCACCACTGGGGATGCAGTGCAGTGAGTCCAGAGAGGGCACTGTCAGCAATGGGGATGCAGTGCAGTGAGTCCAGAGAGTGCACTGGCACCACTGGGGATGCAGTGCAGTGAGACCAGAGACTTCACAGGCACCACTGGGGATGCAGTGCAGTGAGTCCAGAGAGTGCACTGGCACCACTGGGGATGCAGTGCAGTGAGTGCAGAGAGTGCACTGGCACCACTGGGAATGCACTGCAGTGAGTCCAAAGAGTGCATTGGCACCACTGGGGCTGCAGTGCAGTGAGTCCAGAGAGTGCACTGGCACCAGTGGGGATGCACTGCAGTGAGTCCAGAGAGTGCAGTGGCACCACTGGGGATGCAGTGCAGTGAGTCCAGAGAGTACACTGGCACCACTGGGGATGCAGTGCAGTGAGTCCAGAGAGTGCACTGACACCACTGGGGATGCAGTGCGGTGAGTTCAGAGACTGCAGTGGCACCACTGGGGATGCAGTGCCGTGAGTCCAGAGAGTGCACTGGCACCACGGGGGATGCAGTGCAGTGAGTCCAGAGAGTGCACTGGCACCACTGGGGATGCAGTGCAGTGAGTCCAGAGAGTGCACTGGCGCAAAAGGGATGCAGTTCAGTGAGTCCAGAGAGTGCACTGGCACCACTGGGGATGCAGTGCAGTGAGTCCAGAGACTACACTGGCACCACTGGAAATGCACTTCAGTGAGTCCAGAGAGTGCACTGGCACCACTGGGGATGCAGTGCAGTGAGTCCAGAGAGTGCAGTGGCACCATTGGGGATGCACTGCAGTGTGTCCAGAGAGTGCACTGGCACCACTGGGGATGCAGTGCAGTGAGTTAAGAGAGTACACTGGCGCCACTGTGGATGCACTGCACTGAGTCCAGAGAGTGCACTGGCACCACAGGTGATGCAGTGCAATGAGTCCAGAGAGCCACTGGCACCACTGGGGATGCAGTGCATTTAGTCCAGAGAGTGAACTGGCACCACTGGGGATGCAGTGCACTGAGTCCAGAGAGGGCACTGTCAGCAATGGGGATGCAGAGCAGTGAGTCCAGAGAGTGCACTGGCACCACTGGGGATGCAGTGCAGTGAGACCAGAGACTTCACAGGCACCACTGGGGATGCAGTGCAGTGAGTCCAGAGAGTGCACTGGCACAAAAGGGGATGAACTGCAGTGAGTCCAGAGAGTGCACTGGCACCACTGGGGATGCAGTGCAGTGAGTCCAGAGAGTGCACTGGCACTTCTGGGGATGCACTGCAGTGAGTCCAGAGAGTGCACTGGCACCACTGGGGATGTAGTGCACTGAGTCCACAGAGGGCACTGGCACCACTGGGGATGCAGTGTAGTGAGTCCAGAGAGTACAGTGGCACCACTGGGGATGCAGTGCAGTGAGTCCAAAGAGTGCACTGGCACCATTGGGGATGCACTGCAGTGAGTCCAGAGACTTCACAGGCACCACTGGGGATGCAGTGCAGTGAGTCCAGAGAGTGCACTGGCACCACTGGGGATGCACTGCAGTGAGTCCAGAGAGTGCACTGGCACCACTGGGAATGCACTGCAGTGAGGGCAGAGAGTGCACTGGGACCACTGGGGATGCACTGCAGTGAGTCCAGAGAGTGCACTGGCACCACTGGGGATGCACTGCAGTGAGTCCAGAGAGTGCACTGGCACCACTGGGGATGCAGTGCAGTGAGTCCAGAGAGTGCACTGGCACCACTGGGGATGCAGTACAGTGAGTCCAGAGAGTGCACTGGCACCACTGGGGATGCAGTGCAGTGAGTAAAGAGAGTGCACTGGCACCACTGTGGATGCAGTGCAGTGAGACCAGAGAGTGCACTGGCACCACTGGGGATGGACTGCAGTGAGTCCAGAGAGTGCACTGGCACCACTGGGGATGCAGTGCAGTGAGTCCAGAGAGTGCACTGGCACCACTGGGGATGCAGTGCAGTGAGTCCAGAGAGTGCACTGGCACCACTTGGGATGCACTGCAGTGAGTCCAGAGAGTGCACTGGCACCATTGGGATGCAGTGCAGTGAGTCCAGAGAGTGCACTGGCACCACTGGGGATGCACTGCAGTGAGTCCAGAGAGTGCACTGGCACCACTGGGATGCAGTGCACTGAGTCCACAGAGTGCACTGGCACCACAGGGGATACACTGCAGTGAGTCCAGAGAGTGCACTGGCACCACTGGGGATGCACTGCAGTGCCGTGAGTGCAGAGAGTGCACTGGCACCACTGGGGATGCACCCCGGTGTTTTCAGAGAGTGCAGTGGCACAACTGGGGATGCACTGCAGTGAGTCCAGAGAGTGCACTGGCACCACGGGGGATGCAGTGCAGTGAGTCCAGAGAGTGCACAGTCACCACTGGGGATGCAGTGCAGTGAGTCCAGAGAGTGCACTGGCACCACTGGGGATGCAGTGTAGTGAGTCCAGAGAGTGCACTGGCACCTTGGGGATGCAGTTCAGTGAGTCCAGAGAGTGCACTGGCACCACATGGGGATGCAGTGCAGTGAGTCCACAGAGTACACTGACACCACTGGTGATGCAGTGCAGTGAGTCCAGAGAGTGCACTGGCACCACTGGGGATGCAGTGCAGTGAGTCCAGAGAGTGCAGTGGCACCATTGGGGATGCAGTGCAGTGAGTCCAGAGAGTGCACTGGCACCACTGGTGATGCAGTGCAGTGAGTTAAGAGAGTACACTGGCGCCACTGTGGATGCACTGCAGTGAGTCCAGAGAGTGCACTGCCACCACTGGTGATGCAGTGCAATGAGTCCAGAGAGCCACTGGCACCACTGGGGATGCAGTGCATTTAGTCCAGAGAGTGAACTGGCACCACTGGGGATGCAGTGCAGTGAGTCCAGATAGGGCACTGTCAGCAATGGGGATGCAGTGCAGTGAGTCCAGAGAGTGCACTGGCACTTCTGGGGATGCAGTGCAGTGAGACCAGAGACTTCACAGGCACCACTGGGGATGCAGTGCAGTGAGTCCAGAGAGTGCACTGGCACCACTGGGGATGCAGTGCAGTGAGTGCAGAGAGTGCACTGGCACCACTGGGGATGCAGTGCAGTGAGTCCAGAGAGTACACTGGCACCACTGGGGATGCAGTGCAGTGAGTCCAGAGAGTGCACTGACACCACTGGGGATGCAGTGAGGTGAGTTCAGAGAGTGCACTGGCACCACTGGGGATGCACTGCAGTGAGTCCAGAGAGTGCACTGGCACCACAGGTGATGCACTGCAGTGAGTACAGAGAGTGCACTGGCACCACTGGGGATGCACTGCAGTGATTCCAGAGAGTGCACTGGCACCACTGGGGATGCAGTGCAGTGAGTCCAGAGAGTGCACTGGCACCACTGGGGATGTACTGCACTGAGTCCAGAGAGTGCACTGGCACCACTGCGGATGCAGTGCAGTGAGTCCAGAGAGTGCACTGGCACCACTGGGTATGCACTGCAGTGACTCGAAAGAGTGCACTGGCACCACTGCGGATGCACTGCAGTGAGTCCGGAGAGTGCCCTGGCACCAATGGTGATGCAGTGCAGTGAGTCCAGAGAGTGCACTGGCACCACTGGGGATGCAGTGCAGTGAGTCCAGAGAGTGCACTGGCACCACTGGGGATGCAATGCAGTGAGTCCAGAGAGTGCACTGGCACCACTGGGGATGCAGTGCACTGAGTTCAGAGAGTGCACTGGCACCACTGGGGATGCAGTGCAGTGAGTCCAGAGAGTGCACTGGCACCACTGGGGATGCAGTGCAGTGAGTCCAGAGAGTGCACTGGCAGCACTGGGGATGCACTGCACTGAGTCCAGAGAGTGCTCTGGCACCACTGGGGATGCAGTTCAGTGAGTCCAGAGAGTGCACTGGCACCAACTGGAGCTGCACTGCTGTGAGTCCTGAGATTGCACTGGCACCACTGGGGATGCACTGCAGTGAGTCCAGAGACTTCACAGGCACCACTGGGGATGCAGTACAGTGAGTCCAGAGAGTGCACTAGCACCACTGGGGATTCAGATCAGTGAGTCCAGAGAGTGAACTGGCACCACTGGGGATGTAGTGCAGTGAGTCCAGAGAGTGCACTGGCACCTCTGGGGATGCACCCCGGTGACTCCAGAGAGTGCACTGGCACCACTGGGGATGCACCCAGGCAAGTCCAGAGAGTGCACTGTCACCACTGGGGATGCAGTGCAGTGAGTCCAGAGAGTGCACTGGCACCACTGGGGATGCAGTGCAGTGAGTCCAGAGAGTGCACTGGCACCACTGGGGATGCAGTGCAGTGAGTCCAGAGAGTGCACTGGTACCACTGGGGATGCACTGCAGTGAGTCCAGAGAGTGCACTGGCACCACTGGGTATGCACTGCAGTGAGTCCAGAGAGTGCACTGGCACCACTGGGGATGCAGTGCAGTGAGTGCAGAGAGTGCACTGGCACCACTGGGGATGCACTGCAGTGGGTCCAGAGAGTGCACTGGCACCACTGGGGATGCAGTGCAGTGAGTCCAGAGAGTGCACTGGCACTTCTGGGGATGCACTGCAGTGGGTCCAGAGAGTGCACTGGCACCACTGGGGATGCAATGCAGTGAGTGCAGAGAGTGCACTGGCACAACAGGGGATGCACTGCAGTGACTCCAGAAAGTGTACTGGCACCATTGGGATGCAGTGCAGTGAGTCCAGAGAGTGCACTGGCACCACTGGGGATGCAGTGCTGTGAGTCCAGAGAGTGCCCCGGCACCACTGGGGATGCAGTGCAGTGAGTCCAGAGAGTGCACTGGCACCAGTGGGGATGCAGTGCAGTGAGTCCAGAGAGTGCATTGGCACCACTGGGGATGCACTGCAGTGACTCCAGAGAGTGCACTGGCACCACTGGGGATGCACTGCAGTGACTCCAGATGTTAGCCTAGCAACCACATAATCACCAAGTGATTATATGAAGGTGCTTTATTCAGCGCTGGAAGCCGGGGCAGGTGCCCAAATCTGGCTTCAAGTCCCGTTACTTCCCAGCCGTTATTTATACATACAATATTGCGTCAGGTATACATATTCTTACAGGTTGCAACAGCAGCCTCGCTTTTCATTCTAATTAGCTCCCCTCCCCTTTGCACATGCGTGGCGCACTCTGGTGGTCGTCCAGGTGGTCGTCCAGATGAAGTAAGGAGTCTTCGTCTCCGCTAAACCTTTCACCTTTCTTACTCGACGCATGCTCCCTCCGCTTCTTGGTTCTGCTTCAACTCATTTCATTATTTCCAGGCCCTTATCTAAGGTCAGGTTGTACCTGTTCCCTCCCAAGGTTCCCCTTCAATGACTCTTTTGATTGTTCAATGTACTCCCTAAGCATCCAGTATACATAGATTAATTGATAATGTAAGTACATTTGGCAATGCTTAATTATACTGTAGGTCCCACTACCTAAGAGACATTAGTAAAACATCCATTCGATTCTCCCCAACACTAACACAGAGACTGCACTGGCACCACTGGGGATGCAGTGCAGTGAGTCCAGAGAGGGCACTGGCACCACTGGGGATGCACTGCAGTGAGTCCAGAGAGTGCACTGGCACCACTGGGGATGCAGTGCAGTGAGTCCAGAGAGTGCACTGGCACCACCTGGGATGCAGTGCAGTGAGTCCAGAGAATGCACTGGTACCACTGGGGATGCAGTGCAGTGAGTCCAGAGAGTGCACTGGCACCACAGGAGTTGAAGTGCAGTGAGTCAAGAGAGTGCACTGGAACCACTGGGGATGCAGCGCAGTGAGTCCTGAGATTGCACTGGCACCACTGGGGATGCACTGCAGTGAGTCCAGAGAGTGCACTGGCACCACAGGGGATGCAGTGCCGTGAGTCCAGAGAGTGCATTGGCACCACTTGGGATGCACTGCAATGAGTCCAGAGAGTGCACTGGCACCAATGGCAACGCAGTGCAGTGAGTCCAGAGAGTGCCTTGGCACCACAGGGGATGCAGTGCAGTGAGTCCAGAGAGTGCACTAGCACCACTGGGGATGCAGTTCAGTGAGTCCAGAGAGTGCACTGGCACCACTGGGGATGCAGTGCAGTGAGTCCAGAGAGTGCCCTGGCACCACTGGGATGCAGTGCACTGAGTCCACAGAGTGCACTGGCACCACTGGGGATGCACTGCAGTGACTCTAGTAAGTGCACTGGCACCTTCGGGATGAAGTGCAGTGACTCCAGAGAGTGCACTGGCACCACTGGGGATGCACTGCCGTGAGTGCAGAGAGTGCACTGGCAACGCTGCGTTTGCACCCCGGTGTTTTCAGAGAGTGCAGTGGCACCACTGGGGATGCAGTGCAGTGAGTCCAGAGAGTGCACTGGCACCACTGGGGATGCAGTGCAGTGAGTCCAGAGAGTGCACTGGCACCACTGGGGATGCAGTGCAGTGAGTCCAGAGAGTGCACTGGCACCACTGGGAATGCAGTGCAGTGAGTCCAGAGAGTGCACTGGCACCACTGGGGATGCAGTGCAGTGAGTCCACAGAGTGCACTGGCACCACTGGGGATGCACTGCAGTGAGTCCAGAGAGTGCACTGGCACCACTGGGGATGCAGTGCAGTGAGTCCAGAGAGTGCACTGGCACCACTGGGGTTGCAGTGCAGTGAGTCCAGAGAGTGCACTGGCACCACTGGGGATGCAGTGAAGTGTGTTAAGAGAGTGCACTGGCACCACTGTGGATGCACTGCAGTGAGTCCAGAGAGTGCACTGGCACCACTGGTGATGCAGTGCAATGAGTCCAGAGAGCCACTGGCACCACTGGGGATACACTGCTGTGAGACCAGAGAGTGCACTGGCACCACTGGGGATGCAGTGCAGTGAGTCCTGAGAGTGCAATGGCACCACAGGGGATGCACTGCAGTGAGTCCAGAGAGTGCACTGGCACCTCTGGGGATGCAGTGCAGTGAGTCCAGAGAGTGCACTGGCACCACTGGGGATGCACTGCAGTGAGTGCAGAGAGTGCACTGGCACCACTGGTGATGCAGTGCAGTGAGTCCAGAGAGTGCACTGGCACCACTGGGGATGCAGTGCAGTGAGTCCAGAGAGTGCACTGGCAGCACTGGGGATGCACTGCACTGAGTCCAGAGAGTGCTCTGGCACCACTGGGGATGCAGTTCAGTGAGTCCAGAGAGTGCACTGGCACCACTGGGGATACACTGCAGTGAGTCCAGAGAGTGCACTGGCACCAACTGGAGCTGCACTGCTGTGAGTCCTGAGATTGCACTGGCACCACTGGGGATGCACTGCAGTGAGTCCAGAGACTTCACAGGCACCACTGGGGATGCAGTACAGTGAGTCCAGAGAGTGCACTAGCACCACTGGGGATTCAGATCAGTGAGTCCAGAGAGTGAACTGGCACCACTGGGGATGTAGTGCAGTGAGTCCAGAGAGTGCACTGGCACCTCTGGGGATGCACCCCGGTGACTCCAGAGAGTGCACTGGCACCACTGGGGATGCACCCAGGCAAGTCCAGAGAGTGCACTGTCACCACTGGGGATGCAGTGCAGTGAGTCCAGAGAGTGCACTGGCACCACTGGGGATGCAGTGCAGTGAGTCCAGAGAGTGCACTGGCACCACTGGGGATGCAGTGCAGTGAGTCCAGAGAGTGCACTGGTACCACTGGGGATGCACTGCAGTGAGTCCAGAGAGTGCACTGGCACCACTGGGTATGCACTGCAGTGAGTCCAGAGAGTGCACTGGCACCACTGGGGATGCAGTGCAGTGAGTGCAGAGAGTGCACTGGCACCACTGGGGATGCACTGCAGTGGGTCCAGAGAGTGCACTGGCACCACTGGGGATGCAGTGCAGTGAGTCCAGAGAGTGCACTGGCACTTCTGGGGATGCACTGCAGTGGGTCCAGAGAGTGCACTGGCACCACTGGGGATGCAATGCAGTGAGTGCAGAGAGTGCACTGGCACAACAGGGGATGCACTGCAGTGACTCCAGAAAGTGTACTGGCACCACAGGGGATGCAGTGCAGTGAGTCCAGAGAGTGCACTGGCACCACTGGGAATGCAGTGCAGTGAGTCCAGACACTGCACTGGCACCACTGGGGATGCAGTGCAGTGAGTCCGGAGAGTGCACTGGCACCACTGGGGATGCAGTGCAGTGAGTCCAGAGAGTGCCCCGGCACCACTGGGGATGCAGTGCAGTGAGTCCAGAGAGTGCATTGGCACCACTGGGGATGCACTGCAGTGACTCCAGAGAGTGCACTGGCACCACTGGGGATGCACTGCAGTGACTCCAGATGTTAGCCTAGCAACCACATAATCACCAAGTGATTATATGAAGGTGCTTTATTCAGAGCTGGAAGCCGGGGCAGGTGCCCAAATCTGGCTTCAAGTCCCGTTACTTCCCAGCCGTTATTTATACATACAATATTGCGTCAGGTATACATATTCTTACAGGTTGCAACAGCAGCCTCGCTTTTCATTCTAATTAGCTCCCCTCCCCTTTGCACATGCGTGGCGCACTCTGGTGGTCGTCCAGGTGGTCGTCCAGATGAAGTAAGGAGTCTTCCTCTCCGCTAAACCTTTCACCTTTCTTACTCGACGCATGCTCCCTCCGCTTCTTGGTTCTGCTTCAACTCATTTCATTATTTCCAGGCCCTTATCTAAGGTCAGGTTGTACCTGTTCCCTCCCAAGGTTCCCCTTCAATGACTCTTTTGATTGTTCAATGTACTCCCTAAGTATCCAGTATACATAGATTAATTGATAATGTAAGTACATTTGGCAATGCTTAATTATACTGTAGGTCCCACTACCTAAGAGACATTAGTAAAACATCCATTCGATTCTCCCCAACACTAACACAGAGACTGCACTGGCACCACTGGGGATGCAGTGCAGTGAGTCCAGAGAGGGCACTGGCACCACTGGGGATGCACTGCAGTGAGTCCAGAGAGTGCACTGGCACCACTGGGGATGCAGTGCAGTGAGTCCAGAGAGTGCACTGGCACCACCTGGGATGCAGTGCAGTGAGTCCAGAGAATGCACTGGTACCACTGGGGATGCAGTGCAGTGAGTCCAGAGAGTGCACTGGCACCACAGGAGTTGAAGTGCAGTGAGTCAAGAGAGTGCACTGGAACCACTGGGGATGCAGCGCAGTGAGTCCTGAGATTGCACTGGCACCACTGGGGATGCACTGCAGTGAGTCCAGAGAGTGCACTGGCACCACAGGGGATGCAGTGCCGTGAGTCCAGAGAGTGCATTGGCACCACTTGGGATGCACTGCAATGAGTCCAGAGAGTGCACTGGCACCAATGGCAACGCAGTGCAGTGAGTCCAGAGAGTGCCTTGGCACCACAGGGGATGCAGTGCAGTGAGTCCAGAGAGTGCACTAGCACCACTGGGGATGCAGTGCAGTGAGTCCAGAGAGTGCACTGGCACCACTGGGGATGCAGTGCAGTGAGTCCAGAGAGTGCCCTGGCACCACTGGGATGCAGTGCACTGAGTCCAGAGAGTGCACTGGCACCACTGGGGATGCACTGCAGTGACTCTAGTAAGTGCACTGGCACCTTCGGGATGAAGTGCAGTGACTCCAGAGAGTGCACTGGCACCACTGGGGATGCACTGCCGTGAGTGCAGAGAGTGCACTGGCAACGCTGCGTTTGCACCCCGGTGTTTTCAGAGAGTGCAGTGGCACCACTGGGGATGCAGTGCAGTGAGTCCAGAGAGTGCACTGGCACCACTGGGGATGCAGTGCAGTGAGTCCAGAGAGTGCACTGGCACCAATGGGGATGCAGTGCAGTGAGTCCAGAGAGTGCACTGGCACCACTGGGGATGCAGTGCAGTGAGTCCAGAGAGTGCACTGGCACCACTGGGGATGCAGTGCAGTGAGTCCACAGAGTGCACTGGCACCACTGGGGATGCACTGCAGTGAGTCCAGAGAGTGCACTGGCACCACTGGGGATGCAGTGCAGTGAGTCCAGAGAGTGCACTGGCACCACTGGGGTTGCAGTGCAGTGAGTCCAGAGAGTGCACTGGCACCACTGGGGATGCAGTGAGGTGTGTTTAGAGAGTGCACTGGCACCACTGTGGATGCACTGCAGTGAGTCCAGAGAGTGCACTGGCACCACTGGTGATGCAGTGCAATGAGTCCAGAGAGCCACTGGCACCACTGGGGATGCACTGCTATGAGACCAGAGAGTGCACTGGCACCACTGGGGATGCAGTGCAGTGAGTCCTGAGAGTGCAATGGCACCACAGGGGATGCACTGCAGTGAGTGCAGAGAGTGCACTGGCACCTCTGGGGATGCAGTGCAGTGAGTCCAGAGAGTGCACTGGCACCACTGGGGATGCACTGCAGTGAGTGCAGAGAGTGCACTGGCACCAAATGGAGCTGCACTGCTGTGAGTCCTGAGATTGCACTGGCACAACTGGGGATGCACTGCAGTGAGTCCAGAGATTTCACAGGCACCAATGGCGATGCAGTACAGTGAGTCCAGAGAGTACACTAGCACTACTGGGGATTCAGTTCAGTGAGTCCAGAGAGTGAACTGGCACCATTGGGGAAGTATTGCAGTGAGTCCAGAGTGCACTGTCAGCACTGGGGATGCAGTGCAGTGAGTCCAGAGAGTGCACTGGCACCACTGGGGATGCAGTGCAGTGAGTGCAGAGAGTGCACTGGCACCAATGGGGATGCAGTGCAGTGAGTCCAGAGAGTGCACTGGCACCACTGGGGATGCAGTGCACTGAGTCCAGAGAGTGCACTGGCACCACTGGTGATGCAGTGCAGTGAGTCCAGAGAGTGCACTGGCACCACTGGGGATGCAGTGCAGTGAGTCCAGAGAGTGCACTGGCAGCACTGGGGATGCACTGCACTGAGTCCAGAGAGTGCTCTGGCACCACTGGGGATGCAGTTCAGTGAGTCCAGAGAGTGCACTGGCACCACTGGGGATACACTGCAGTGAGTCCAGAGAGTGCACTGGCACCAACTGGAGCTGCACTGCTGTGAGTCCTGAGATTGCACTGGCACCACTGGGGATGCACTGCAGTGAGTCCAGAGACTTCACAGGCACCACTGGGGATGCAGTACAGTGAGTCCAGAGAGTGCACTGGCACCACTGGGGATTCAGATCAGTGAGTCCAGAGAGTGAACTGGCACCACTGGGGATGTAGTGCAGTGAGTCCAGAGAGTGCACTGGCACCTCTGGGGATGCACCCCGGTGACTCCAGAGAGTGCACTGGCACCACTGGGGATGCACCCAGGCAAGTCCAGAGAGTGCACTGTCACCACTGGGGATGCAGTGCAGTGAGTCCAGAGAGTGCACTGGCACCACTGGGGATGCAGTGCAGTGAGTCCAGAGAGTGCACTGGCACCACTGGGGATGCAGTGCAGTGAGTCCAGAGAGTGCACTGGTACCACTGGGGATGCAGTGCAGTGAGTCCAGAGAGTGCACTGGTACAATTGGGGATGCACTGCAGTGAGTCCAGAGAGTGCACTGGCACCACTGGGTATGCACTGCAGTGAGTCCAGAGAGTGCACTGGCACCACTGGGGATGCAGTGCAGTGAGTGCAGAGAGTGCACTGGCACCACTGGGGATGCACTGCAGTGGGTCCAGAGAGTGCACTGGCACCACTGGGGATGCAGTGCAGTGAGTCCAGAGAGTGCACTGGCACTTCTGGGGATGCAGTGCAGTGAGTGCAGAGAGTGCACTGGCACAACAGGGGATGCACTGCAGTGACTCCAGAAAGTGCACTGGCACCACTGGGGATGCACTGCTGTGAGTCCAGAGAGTGCACTGGCACCGCTGGTGATGCAGTGCAGTGAGTCCAGAGAGTACACTGGCACAACTGGGGATGCACTGCAGTGAGTCCAGAGAGTGTACTGGCACCACAGGGGATGCAGTGCAGTGAGTCCAGAGAGTGCACTGGCACCACTGGGGATGCAGTGCAGTGAGTCCAGACACTGCACTGGCACCACTGGGGATGCAGTGCAGTGAGTCCGGAGAGTGCACTGGCACCACTGGGGATGCAGTGCAGTGAGTCCAGAGAGTGCCCCGGCACCACTGGGGATGCAGTGCAGTGAGTCCAGAGAGTGCATTGGCACCACTGGGGATGCACTGCAGTGACTCCAGAGAGTGCACTGGCACCACTGGGGATGCACTGCAGTGACTCCAGATGTTAGCCTAGCAACCACATAATCACCAAGTGATTATATGAAGGTGCTTTATTCAGCGCTGGAAGCCGGGGCAGGTGCCCAAATCTGGCTTCAAGTCCCGTTACTTCCCAGCCGTTATTTATACATACAATATTGCGTCAGGTATACATATTCATTACAGGTTGCAACAGCAGCCTCGCTTTTCATTCTAATTAGCTCCCCTCCCCTTTGCACATGCGTGGCGCACTCTGGTGGTCGTCCAGGTGGTCGTCCAGATGAAGTAAGGAGTCTTCCTCTCCGCTAAACCTTTCACCTTTCTTACTCGACGCATGCTCCCTCCGCTTCTTGGTTCTGCTTCAACTCATTTCATTATTTCCAGGCCCTTATCTAAGGTCAGGTTGTACCTGTTCCCTCCCAAGGTTCCCCTTCAATGACTCTTTTGATTGTTCAATGTACTCCCTAAGTATCCAGTATACATAGATTAATTGATAATGTAAGTACATTTGGCAATGCTTAATTATACTGTAGGTCCCACTACCTAAGAGACATTAGTAAAACATCCATTCGATTCTCCCCAACACTAACACAGAGACTGCACTGGCACCACTGGGGATGCAGTGCAGTGAGTCCAGAGAGTGCACTGGCACCACTGGGGATGCACTGCAGTGAGTCCAGAGAGTGCACTGGCACCACTGGGGATGCAGTGCAGTGAGTCCAGAGAGTGCACTGGCACCACCTGGGATGCAGTGCAGTGAGTCCAGAGAATGCACTGGCACCACTGGGGATGCAGTGCAGTGAGTCCAGAGAGTGCACTGGCACCACAGGAGTTGAAGTGCAGTGAGTCAAGAGAGTGCACTGGAACCACTGGGGATGCAGCGCAGTGAGTCCTGAGATTGCACTGGCACCACTGGGGATGCACTGCAGTGAGTCCAGAGAGTGCACTGGCACCACAGGGGATGCAGTGCCGTGAGTCCAGAGAGTGCATTGGCACCACTTGGGATGCACTGCAATGAGTCCAGAGAGTGCACTGGCACCAATGGCAACGCAGTGCAGTGAGTCCAGAGAGTGCCTTGGCACCACAGGGGATGCAGTGCAGTGAGTCCAGAGAGTGCACTAGCACCACTGGGGATGCAGTTCAGTGAGTCCAGAGAGTGCACTGGCACCACTGGGGATGCAGTGCAGTGAGTCCAGAGAGTGCCCTGGCACCACTGGGATGCAGTGCACTGAGTCCAGAGAGTGCACTGGCACCACTGGGGATGCACTGCAGTGACTCTAGTAAGTGCACTGGCACCTTCGGGATGAAGTGCAGTTAGTCCAGAGAGTGCACTGGCACCACTGGGGATGCACTGCCGTGAGTGCAGAGAGTGCACTGGCAACGCTGCGTTTGCACCCCGGTGTTTTCAGAGAGTGCAGTGGCACCACTGGGGATGCAGTGCAGTGAGTCCAGAGAGTGCACTGGCACCTTGGGGATGCAGTGCAGTGAGTCCAGAGAGTGCACTGGCACCAATGGGGATGCAGTGCAGTGAGTCCAGAGAGTGCACTGGCACCACTGGGGATGCAGTGCAGTGAGTCCAGAGAGTGCACTGGCACCACTGGGGATGCAGTGCAGTGAGTCCACAGAGTGCACTGGCACCACTGGGGATGCACTGCAGTGAGTCCAGAGAGTGCACTGGCACCACTGGGGATGCAGTGCAGTGAGTCCAGAGAGTGCACTGGCACCACTGGGGTTGCAGTGCAGTGAGTCCAGAGAGTGCACTGGCACCACTGGGGATGCAGTGAAGTGTGTTAAGAGAGTGCACTGGCACCACTGTGGATGCACTGCAGTGAGTCCAGAGAGTGCACTGGCACCACTGGTGATGCAGTGCAATGAGTCCAGAGAGCCACTGGCACCACTGGGGATGCACTGCTGTGAGACCAGAGAGTGCACTGGCACCACTGGGGATGCAGTGCAGTGAGTCCTGAGAGTGCAATGGCACCACAGGGGATGCAGTGCAGTGAGTCCAGAGAGTGCACTGGCACCTCTGGGGATGCAGTGCAGTGAGTCCAGAGAGTGCACTGGCACCACTGGGGATGCACTGCAGTGAGTGCAGAGAGTGCACTGGCACCAAATGGAGCTGCACTGCTGTGAGTCCTGAGATTGCACTGGCACAACTGGGGATGCACTGCAGTGAGTCCAGAGATTTCACAGGCACCAATGGCGATGCAGTACAGTGAGTCCAGAGAGTACACTGGCACTACTGGGGATTCAGTTCAGTGAGTCCAGAGAGTGAACTGGCACCATTGGGGAAGTATTGCAGTGAGTCCAGAGTGCACTGTCAGCACTGGGGATGCAGTGCAGTGAGTCCAGAGAGTGCACTGGCACCACTGGGGATGCAGTGCAGTGAGTGCAGAGAGTGCACTGGCACCAATGGGGATGCAGTGCAGTGAGTCCAGAGAGTGCACTGGTACCACTGGGGATGCACTGCAGTGAGTCCAGAGAGTGCACTGGCACCACTGGGGATGCAGTGCAGTGAGACCAGAGGTTGCAGTGGCACCACTGGGGATGCAGTGCAGTGAGTGCAGAGAGTGCACTGGCACCAATGGGGATGCAGTGCAGTGAGTCCAGAGAGTGCACTGGTACCACTGGGGATGCACTGCAGTGAGTCCAGAGAGTGCACTGGCACCACTGGGGATGCAGTGCAGTGAGACCAGAGGTTGCAGTGGCACCACTGGGGATGCAGTGCAGTGAGTCCAGAGAGTGCACTGGCACCTTGGGGATGTAGTGCAGTGAGTCCAGAGAGTGCACTGGCACCACTGGGGATTCAGATCAGTGAGTCCAGAGAGTGAACTGGCACCACTGGGGATGTAGTGCAGTGAGTCCAGAGAGTGCACTGGCACCTCTGGGGATGCACCCCGGTGACTCCAGAGAGTGCACTGGCACCACTGGGGATGCACCCAGGCAAGTCCAGAGAGTGCACTGTCACCACTGGGGATGCAGTGCAGTGAGTCCAGAGAGTGCACTGGCACCACTGGGGATGCAGTGCAGTGAGTCCAGAGAGTGCACTGGCACCACTGGGGATGCAGTGCAGTGAGTCCAGAGAGTGCACTGGTACCACTGGGGATGCACTGCAGTGAGTCCAGAGAGTGCACTGGCACCACTGGGTATGCACTGCAGTGAGTCCAGAGAGTGCACTGGCACCACTGGGGATGCAGTGCAGTGAGTGCAGAGAGTGCACTGGCACCACTGGGGATGCACTGCAGTGGGTCCAGAGAGTGCACTGGCACCACTGGGGATGCAGTGCAGTGAGTCCAGAGAGTGCACTGGCACTTCTGGGGATGCACTGCAGTGAGTCCAGAGAGTGCACTGGCACTTCTGGGGATGCACTGCAGTGGGTCCAGAGAGTGCACTGGCACAACAGGGGATGCACTGCAGTGACTCCAGAAAGTGTACTGGCACCACAGGGGATGCAGTGCAGTGAGTCCGGAGAGTGCACTGGCACCACTGGGGATGCAGTGCAGTGAGTCCAGAGAGTGCCCCGGCACCACTGGGGATGCAGTGCAGTGAGTCCAGAGAGTGCATTGGCACCACTGGGGATGCACTGCAGTGACTCCAGAGAGTGCACTGGCACCACTGGGGATGCACTGCAGTGACTCCAGATGTTAGCCTAGCAACCACATAATCACCAAGTGATTATATGAAGGTGCTTTATTCAGCGCTGGAAGCCGGGGCAGGTGCCCAAATCTGGCTTCAAGTCCCGTTACTTCCCAGCCGTTATTTATACACTGGGGATGAAGTGCAGTGAGTCCAGAGAGTGCACTGGCACCACTGGGGATGCAGTGCAGTGAGTCCAGAGAGTGCACTGGCACCACTGGTGATGCACTGCAGTGAGTCCAGAGAGTGCACTGGCTCCACTGGGGATGCACTGCAGTGACTCCAGAGAGTGCACTGGCACCACTGGGGATGCACTGCAGTGAGTCCAGAGATTGCACTGGCACCACTGGGGATGCACTGAAGTGAGTCCAGAGAGTGCACTGGCACCACTGAGAATGCACTTCAGTGAGTCCAGAGAGTGCACTGGCACCACTGGGGATGCACTTCAGTGAGTCCAGAGACTGCACTGGCACCACTGGGGATGCAGTGCTGTGACTCCAGAGAGTGCACTGGCACCACTGGGGATGCAGTGCAGTGAGTCCAGAGAGTGCACTGGCACCACTGGGGATGCGGTGCCGGGAGTCCAGAGAGTGCTTTGGCACCAGTGGGGATGCACTGCAGTTACTCCAGAGACTGCACTGGCACCACTGGGGATGCAGTGCAGTGAGTCCAGAGAGTGCACTGGCACCACTGGGGATGCACTGCAGTGAGTCCAGAGAGTGCACTGGCACCACTGGGGATGCACTGCAGTGAGTCCAGAGAGTGTACTGGCACCACTGGGGATGCACTGCAGTGAGTCCAGAGAGTGCACTGGCACCACTGGGGATGCACTGCAGTGAGTCCAGAGAGTGCACTGGCACCACTGGGGATGCACTGCAGTGAGTCCACAGAGTGCACTAGCACTACTGGGGATGCAGTGCAGTGAGTCCAGAGAGTGCACTGGCAGCACTGGGGATGCAGTGCAGTGAGTCCAGAGAGTGCACTGGCACCACTGGGGATGCACTTCAGTGAGTCCAGAGAGTGCACTGGCACCACTGGGGATGCACTGCAGTGAGCCCAGAGAGTGCACTGGCACCAGTGGGGATGCACTGCAGTAAGTCCAGTGAGTGCACTGGCACCACTGGGGATGCAGTGCAGTGGGTCCAGTGAGTGTACTGGCACCACTGAGAATGCACTTCAGTGAGTCCAGAGAGTGCACTGGCACCACTGGGGATGCACTGCAGTGAGTCCAGAGAGTGCACTGGCACCACTGGGGATGCAGTGCAGTGAGTCCAGAGAGTGCACTGGCACCACTGGGGATGCAGTGCAGTGAGTCCAGAGAGTGCACTGGCACCACTGGGGATGCGGTGCTGGGAGTTCAGAGAGTGCTTTGGTACCAGTGGGGATGCAGTGCAGTTACTCCAGAGACTGCACTGGCACCACCGGGGATGCAGTGCAGTGAGTCCAGAGAGTGCACTGGCACCACTGGGGATGCAGTGCAGTGAGTCCAGAGATTGCACTGGCACCACTGGGGATGCACTGCAGTGAGTCCAGAGAGTGCACTGTCACTACTGGGGATGCAGTGCAGTGAGTCCAGAGAGTGCACTGGCACCACTGGGGATGCAGTGCAGTGAGTCCTGAGAGTGCACTGGCAGCACTGGGGATGCAGTGCAGTGAGTCCAGAGATTGCACTGGCACCACTGGGGATGCAGTACAGTGAGTCCACACAGTGCACTAGCACCACTGGGGATGCAGTGCAGTGAGTCCAGAGAGTGCACTGGCACCACTGGGGATGCAGTGCAGTGAGTCCAGAGAGTGCACTGGCACCACTGGTGATGCACTGCTGTGAGTCCAGAGAGTGCTCTTGCACCACAGGGGATGCAGTGCAGTGACTCAAGAGAGTGCACTGGCAGCACTGGGGATGCACTGCAGAGAGTCCAGAGAGTGCACTGGCACCACTGGGGATGCAGTGCTGTGACTCCAGAGAGTGCACTGGCACCACTGGGGATGCAGTGCAGTGAGTCCAGAGAGTGCACTGGCACCACTGGGGATGCGGTGCCGGGAGTCCAGAGAGTGCTTTGGCACCAGTGGGGATGCACTGCAGTTACTCCAGAGACTGCCCTGGCACCACTGGGGATGCAGTGCAGTGAGTTCAGAGAGTGCACTGGCACCACTGGGGATGCACTGCAGTGAGTCCAGAGAGTGCACTGTCACCACTGGGGATGCACTGCAGTGAGTCCAGAGAGTGCACTGTCACCACTGGGGATGCAGTGCAGTGAGTCCAGAGAGTGCACTGGCACCACTGGGGATGCAGTGCTGTGACTCCGGAGAGTGCACTAGCACCACTGAGAATGCACTTCAGTGAGTCCAGAGAGTGCACTGGCACCACTGGGGATGCACTTCAGTGAGTCCAGAGAGTGCACTGGCACCACTGGGGATGCAGTGCTGTGACTCCAGAGAGTGCACTGGCACCACTGGGGATGCAGTTTAGTGAGTCCAGAGAGTGCACTGGCACCACTGGGGATGCGGTGCCGGGAGTCCAGAGAGTGCTTTGGCACCAGTGGGGATGCACTGCAGTTACTCCAGAGACTGCACTGGCACCACTGGGGATGCAGTGCAGTGAGTCCAGAGAGTGCACTGGCACCACTGGGGATGCACTGCAGTGAGTCCAGAGAGTGCACTGTCACCACTGGGGATGCACTGCAGTGAGTCCAGAGAGTGCACTGTCACCACTGGGGATGCACTGCAGTGAGTCCAGAGAGTGCACTGGCACCACTGGGGATGTGTCCAGTGAGTCCAGTGAGTGCACTGGCACCACTGGGGATGCAGTGCTGTGAGTCCAGACAGTGCACTGGCACCACTGGGGATGCCCTGCAGTGAGTCCAGAGAGTGCACTGGCACCACTGGGGATGCAGTGCAGTGAGTTCAGAGAGTGCACTGGCACCACTGGGGATGCACTGCAGTGAGTCCAGAGAGTGCACTGGCAACACTGGGGCTTCAGTGCAGTGAGTCAAGAGAGTGCACTGGCACCACTGGGGATGCACTGCAGTGAGTCCAGAGAGTGCACTGGCACCACTGGGGATGCACTGCAGTGAGTCCAGAGAGTGCACTGTCACCACTGGGGATGCAGTACAGTGAGTCCACAGAGTGCACTGGCACCAGTGGGTATGCAGTACAGTGAGTCCAGAGAGTGCACTGGCACCACTGGGGCATGCAGTGCAGTGAGTCCAGAGAGTGCACTGGCACCACGGGGGATGCGGTGCTGGGAGTCCAGAGAGTGCTTTGGCACCAGTGGGGATGCAGTGCAGTTACTCCAGAGACTGCACTGGCACCACTGGGGATGCAGTGCAGTGAGTCCAGAGAGTGCACTGGCACCACTGGGGATGCAGTGCAGTGAGTCCAGAGATTTGCACTGGCACCACTGGGGATGCAGTGCTGTGACTCCAGAGAGCGCACTGGCACCACTGGGGATGCAGTGCAGTGAGTCCAGAGAGTGCACTGGCACCACTGGGGATGCACTGCAGTGAGCCCAGAGAGTGCACTGGCACCAGCGGGGATGCACTGCAGTGAGTCCAGTGAGTGCACTGGCACCACTGGAGAAGCAGTGCAGTGAGTCCAGAGAGTTCAGAGGCACCACTGGTGATGCAGTTTAGTGAGTCCAGAGAGTGCACTGGCACCACTGGGGATGCAGTGCAGTGAGTCCAGTGAGTGTACTGGCACCACTGGGGATGCACTGCTGTGAGTCCAGAGAGTGCACTGGCACCACTGAGAATGCACTTCAATGAGTCTAGAGAGTGCACTGGCACCACTGGGGATGCACTGCAGTGAGTCCAGAGAGTGCAGTGGCACCACTGGGGATGCACTGCAGTGAGTCCAGAGAGTGCTTTGGCACCAGTGGGGATGCACTGCAGTTACTCCAGAGACTGCACTGGCACCACTGGGGATGCAGTGCAGTGAGTCCAGAGAGTGCACTGGCACCAGTGGGGATGCAGTGCAGTGAGTCCAGAGAGTGCACTGGCACCACTGGGGATGCACTGCAGTGAGTCCAGAGAGTGCACTGTCACCACTGGGGATGCAGTACAGTGAGTCCACAGAGTGCACTGGCACCACTGGGGATGCAGTGCCGTGAGTCCAGAGAGTGCACTGGCACCACCGGGGATGCAGTGCAGTGAGTCCAGAGAGTGCACTGGCACCACTGGGGATGCAGTGCAGTGAGTCCAGATATTTGCACTGGCACCACTGGGGATGCAGTGCTGTGACTCCAGAGAGCGCACTGGCACCACTGGGGATGCAGTGCAGTGAGTCCAGAGAGTGCACTGGCACCACTGGGGATGCAGTGCAGTGAGCCCAGAGAGTGCACTGGCACCAGCGGGGATGCACTGCAGTGAGTCCAGTGAGTGCACTGGCACCACTGGTGATGCACTGCAGTGAGTCCAGAGAGTGCAGTGGCACCACTGGTGATGCAGTTTAGTGAGTCCAGAGAGTGCACTGGCACCACTGGGGATGCAGTGCAGTGAGTCCAGTGAGTACACTGGCACCAGTGGGGATGCAGTGCAGTGAGTCCAGAGAGTGCAGTGGCACCACTGGTGATGCAGTTTAGTGAGTCCAGAGAGTGCACTGGCACCACTGGGGATGCACTGCAGTGAGTCCAGAGAGTGCACTGGCACCACTGAGAATGCACTTCAATGAGTCCAGAGAGTGCACTGGCACCACTGGGGATGCACTGCAGTGAGTCCAGAGAGTGCAGTGGCACCACTGGGGATGCACTGCAGTGAGTCCAGAGAGTGCTTTGGCACCAGTGGGGATGCACTGCAGTTACTCCAGAGACTGCACTGGCACCACTGGGGATGCAGTGCAGTGAGTCCAGAGAGTGCACTGGCACCAGTGGGGATGCACTGCAGTGAGTCCAGAGAGTGCACTGGCACCACTGGGGATGCAGTGCAGTGAGTTCAGAGAGTGCACTGTCACCACTGGGGATGCAGTACAGTGAGTCCACAGACTGCACTGGCACCACTGGGGATGCAGTGCAGTGAGTCCAGAGAGTGCACTGGCACCACTGGGGATGCAGTGCAGTGAATCCAGTGAGTGCACTGGCACCACTGGGGATGCAGTGCAGTGAGTCCAGAGAGTGCACTGGCACCACTGGGGATGCAGTGCAGTAAGTCCAGAGAGTGCACTGGCACCACTGGGGATGCACTGCAGTGAGTCCAGAGAGTGCACTGTCACTACTGGGGATGCAGTGCAGTGAGTCCAGAGAGTACACTGGCACCACTGGGGATGCACTGCAGTGAGTCCAGAGAGTGCACTGGCACCACTGGGGATGCACTGCAGTGAGTCCAGAGAGTGCACTGGCACCACTGGGGATGTGTCCAGTGAGTCCAGTGAGTGCACTGGCACCACTGGGGATGCAGTACAGTGAGTCCACAGACTGCACTGGCACCACTGGGGATGCAGTGCAGTTACTCCAGAGACTGCACTGGCACCACCGGGGATGCAGTGCAGTGAGTCCAGAGAGTGCACTGGCACTAGTGAGGATGCAGTGCAGTGAGTCCAGAGAGTGCACTGGCACCACTGGGGATGCACTGCAGTGAGTGCAGAGAGTGCACTGGCACCACTGGGGATGCAGTGCAGTGAGTCCAGAGAGTGCACTGGCACCACTTGGGATGCAGTGCAGTGAGTGCAGAGAATGCACTGGCACCAATGGGGATGCAGCGCAGTGAGTCCAGAGAGTGCACTGGCACCACTGGGAATGCACTGCAGTGAGTCCAGAGAGTGCACTGGCACCACTGGGGATGCACTGCAGTGAGTCCAGAGAGTGCACTGGCACCACTGGGGATTCAGTGCAGTGAGTCCAAAGAGTGCACTGGCACCACTGGGGATGCACTGCAGTGAGTCCAGAGAGTGCACTGGCACCATGGGATTTTAGTGCAGTGAGTGCAGAGAGTGCACTGGCACCACTGGGGATGCAGTGCAGTGAGTCCAGAGAGTGCACTGGCACCACTGGGGATGCACTGCAGTGAGTGCAGAGAGTGCACTGGCACCACACTGGATGCACTACAGTGAGTCCAGAGAGTGCACTGGCACCACTGGGAATGCAGTTCAGTGAGTCCAGAGAGTGCACTGGCACCACTGGGGATGAAGTGCAGTGAGTCCAGAGAGTGCATTGGTACTACTGAGGATGCACTGCAGTGATTTCAGAGAGTGCACTGGCACCACTGGGGATGCACTGCAGTGAGTGCAGAGAGTGCACTGGCACCACTGGGAATGCAGTGCAGTGAGCCCAGAGAGTGCACTGGCACCACTGGGGATGCACTTCAGTGACTCCAGAGAGTGCACTGGCACCTCTGGGGATGCACTGCAGTGAGTCCAGAGAGTGCACTGGCACCACTGCGGATGCAGTGCAGTGAGTCCAGAGAGTGCACTGTCACCACACTGGATGCACTGCAGTGAGTCCAGAGAGTGCACTGGCATAACTGCGGTTGCAGCGCAGTGAGTCCAGAGAGTGCACTGTCACCACTGGGGATGCAGTGCAGTGAGTCCAGAGAGTGCACTGGCACCACTGCGGATGCAGTGCAGTGAGTGCAGAGAGTGCACTGGCACCACTGTGGATGCACTGCAGTGACTCTAGAGAGTGCACTGGCACCACTGGGGATGCAGTGCAGTGAGTCCAGAGAGGGCACTGGCACCACGGGGGATGCAGTGCAGTGAGTCCAGAGAGTGCACTGGCACCACTGGGGATGCACTGCAGTGAATCCAGAGAGTGCACTGGCACCACGGGAGATGCACTGCAGTGAGTCCAGAGAGTGCACTGGCACCACTGGGGATGCAGTGCAGTGAGTCCAGAGAGTGCACTGGCACCACTGGGGATGCAGTTCAGTGAGTCCAGAGAGTGCACTGGCACCATTGGGGATGCAGTGCAGTGAGTCCAGAGAGTGCACTGGCACCACTGGGGATGCACTGCAGTGAGTCCTGTTGTGGTTTAACCCGGCTGGCAGCTAAACACCGCACAGCCGTTCGCTCACCGTCCCCCCTCCCTCTCTGGGATGGGGGAGAGAAAGGGGAAATTGAAGCCGGTGAGTTGAGATAAAGACAGTTTATTAAGACAGGAATATAATAACAATAATAATAATAGTGATAACGATAATAGTATTAATAATAATAATGTGTAAGAAAACAAGTGATGCACAAAGCAATTGCTCACCACCCGCTGACCGATGCCCAGCCTATCCCCGAGCAGCCGGCCACCCACCCCGGCCAGCCACCCCTATATATTGTTTAGCATGACGTCAGATGGTATGGAATACCCCTTTGGCCAGTTTGGGTCAGCTGTCCTGGGTCTGTCCTCTCCCAGCTCCTGCTGCACCGCCAGCCTGCTCGCTGGCAGGACAGAGCGAGAAGCCGAAAAGTCCTTGGCCTGGTGTAAACACTGCTCTGCAACAATTAAAACATCAGCATGTTATCAGCATTCTTCTCACCCTAATCCAAAACATAGCACCCTACCAGCTACTATGAGGGAAAATTATCTCTGTCCTAACTGGAACCAGGACAGATATCCACCCCTTATTCCATACCATTTATGTCATGCTCAGGTTACACTCTTTCCAATACATTCTGATTAATCACCATTTTCACGTATGATATATAGCAATCATGGTAGTGATGACATACAGTATTATATAATAATTAACATACTACAATTCAACTCATAGGCTATTCTCACCCGGTATCAAATCCCCTTGAGGTACACATCGGACCTCCCCATTCTTTTGCATTACCCACCAAGTGCATCCAGGTCCCTGAGCAAAAGCAATTCCATGAATGGGTTTGCCTTTTCCTGAGGCAGGAGTAGCCCAGACTGTTTTACCCAACATGTTTCTTACGTGCACTACAGGAGCTTTATCCCCTTCTACAGTGCGTAACAGGTTTGATTGGGCAGGTCCAGCTCGGTTGGCAGATCCCCTGGTATTGACTAACCAGGTGGCCTTTGCCAAATGTGTATCCCAGTTTTTGAATGTCCCAGCACCCATTGCTTTCAGTGTAGTCTTTAACAGTCCATTGCATCGTTCAACTTTTCCAGAGGCTGGTGCATGATAGGGGATGTGATATACCCACTCAATACCATGTTCTTTGGCCCAAGTGTCTATAAGGTTATTTCGGAAATGAGTCCCGTTGTCTGACTCAATTCTCTCTGGGGTGCCATGTCGCCATAGGACTTGCTTTTCAAGGCCCAGGATAGTGTTCCGGGTGGTGGCATGGGGCACCGGATATGTTTCCAGCCATCCGGTGGTTGCTTCCACCATTGTAAGTACGTGGCGCTTGCCGCCACGGGTTTGAGAGAGTGTGATGTAATCAATCTGCCAGGCCTCTCCATATTTATATTTCAGCCATCGTCCTCCATACCAAAGAGGCTTTGACCGTTTGGCTTTCTTGATTGCAGCACATGTTTCACAGTCATGAATAACCTGTGCTATAGTGTCCATGGTCAGGTCCACCCCTCGATCACGAGCCCATCTGTATGTTGCATCTCTACCTTGATGGCCTGAAGTGTCATGGGCCCATCGGGCTATAAATAATTCACCTTTATGTTGCCAGTCCAGGTCCACCTGAGCCACTTCAGTCTTAGCAGCCTGATCCACCTGCTGGTTGTTTTGATGTTCTTCAGTAGCCCGATTCTTGGGCACATGAGCATCTACATGGCGTACCTTTACAACCTGGTTCTCTACCCGGGCAGCAATATCTTGCCACAATGCCACAGCCCAGATGGGCTTGCCCCTGCGCTGCCAGTTGTTCTGCTTCCATTGCTGTAACCACCCCCACAGGGCATTTGCTACCATCCATGAATCAGTATAGAGATAGAGAACTGGCCACTTTTCTCGTTCAGCAATATCTAAAGCCAGCTGAATGGCTTTCACTTCTGCAAACTGACTCGATTCACCTTCTCCCTCAGCAGCTTCTGCAACTCGTCGTGTAGGACTCCATACAGCAGCTTTCCATCTCCGATGCTTTCCCACAATACGACAGGACCCGTCAGTGAACAAGGCATATTTCTTCTCATTTTCCGGTAGCTTGTTGTACAGTGGGGCTTCTTCAGCACGAACCACCTCCTCCTCTGATGATATCCCAAAGTATTTGCCTTCTGGCCAGTCCATAATCATCTCCAAGATTCCTGGGCGACTGGGGTTTCCTATTCGAGCCCGCTGAGTAATCAGTGCAACCCACTTGCTCCATGTAGCATCAGTTGCATGATGTGTAGAGGGGACCCTTCCTTTGAACATCCAGCCTAGTACCGGCAGTCGGGGTGCCAGGAGGAGCTGCGCTTCAGTACCGACCACTTCCGAAGCAGATCGAACTCCTTCATATGCTGCCAATATCTCCTTTTCAGCTGGAGTATAGCGGGCTTCAGATCCTCTGTATCCCCGACTCCAAAACCCCAGGGGTCGACCTCGAGTTTCCCCAGGTTCTTTCTGCCAGAGGCTCCAGGTGGGGCCATTCTCCCCGGCTGCGGTGTAGAGCACATTCTTTACATCTGGTCCTGTTCGGACTGGCCCGAGGGCTACTGCATGAACTATTTCCTGCTTAATTTGTTCAAAGGCTTGTCGTTGCTCAGGGCCCCATTCAAAAGCATTCTTCTTACGGGTTACTTGGTAGAGCGGGTTTACAATCAGACTGTAATTTGGAATATGCATTCTCCAAAACCCCACGACACCTAGGAAAGTTTGTGTTTCTTTTTTGCTAGTTGGTGGAGACATAGCTGTTATTTTGTTGATCACATCCATTGGGATTTGACGACGTCCATCTTGCCATTTTATTCCTAAAAACTGGATCTCTCGTGCAGGTCCTTTAACTTTATTCTGTTTTATGGCAAAACCGGCCTTCAGAAGGATTTGGACTGTTTTCTTCCCTTTCTCGAAAACTTCTTCTGCAGTGTCACCCCACACAATGATGTCATCGATGTACTGCAGGTGTTCAGGAGCTTCCCCCTGCTCCAGCACAGACTGGATCAGTCCATCGCAAATGGTAGGGCTGTGTTTCCACCCCTGGGGCAGCCGATTCCAAGTATATTGGACTCCCCTCCAAGTGAAAGCAAACTGTGGCCTGCATTGTGCTGCTAGAGGGATGGAGAAAAATGCATTAGAAAAATGCATTAGCGATATCAATTGTGGCATACCACTTGGCTGCCTTTGATTCCAGTTCATACTGGAGTTCTAGCATGTCTGGCACTGCAGCACTCAGTGGTGGCGTGACTTCGTTCAGGCCACGATAGTCCACTGTTAGTCTCCACTCACCATTAGACTTTCGCACTGGCCATATGGGACTATTAAAAGGTGAATGAGTCTTGCTGATCACTCCTTGGCTCTCCAGTTGACGAATTAGCGTATGGATGGGACTCAGGGAGTCTCGGTTGGTGCGATATTGCCGCCGGTGCACAGTTGTGGTAGCGATCGGCACTTGCTGTTCTTCAACCCTCAGCAACCCCACAACAGAAGGGTCCTCTGAGAGACCCGGCAAGGTAGACAACTGTTTAATGTCCTCTGTCTCCAAGGCAGCTATGCCAAAAGCCCAGCGGAACCCTTTTGGGTCCTTGAAATATCCTCTTCTAAGATAGTCTATGCCAAGGATGCACGGAGCATCCGGGCCAGTCACAATACGGTGCTTTTGCCACTCATTGCCGGTTAGACTCACTTCAGCCTCCAATACAGTTAACTGCTGGGATCCCTCCGTCACACCATAAATACAGATGGGCTCTGGCCCTGTATAGCTTGATGGCATTAGAGTACATTGTGCACCACTGTCTATCAAAGCCTTATACTTCTGTGCGTCTGACGTGCCAGGCCATCGAATCCACACAGTCCAATAAACTCGATTGTCCCTTTCCTCCCCCTGGCTGGAGGCAGGGCCCCTCTAGTCCTGGTCAGAATCTTCGTTTCTGTGTCTAAAGGACTGCCTGCTGGAAGTTGGAGCAGCAAACTTTTCAGAGAATTCCTTTTTCCCAATTGTTTTCCTTTGCAATTCACGTACCCGTGCCTCTAGGGTCGCAGTAGATTTTCCATCCCATTTTCTCATGTCCTCTCCATGGTCACGTACGTAAAACCACAGGGTGGCGCGGTGTGTGTGCCCACCATATTGTCTTCCTTGCATAGATGAACGTTTAGCCCTAATAGCTGAGACACTGGTTTGTACAGGTGGGGAGGAAAATAATCTCTCTTCAAGTTGGTGGATCTTTTCAGAAAGTTTCTCCAAAGTATTCTCTTTTAGCTGGTGGACACTGGTTCGTTCAGGTGGAAGGGAAGATAATCTTTCTTCAAGTTGGTGGATCTTTTCAGAAAGTTTCTCCAAAGCATTCTCTTTTAGCTGGTGGACACTGGTTCGTTCAGGTGGAGGGGAAGATAAATTCTCTTTAAGTTGGTGGACCTCTTCAGAGAGTTTCTCCACAGCCGAGACACAGGCCTGTAGGGAAGAAGAGAGATTTCCTTCGTACTGCCGGAGTAATTTAGCCACTTCATTCACTGGGGGATTCTCCTCCGCTTTCCAGGCTATTATTGCCAATGAACTGGCATATGATGATGGTGCACTCCGTACAAACTTCCACCACATAGGTGGTGTACACTGGACTGCATCTGGCTCTGCGGATGTTTGTGCGTCGTCTAGGGCCTTATAAATTACTTCCCGTACGGCCAATTCCCTCAGGTACTGAATTCCCTTCTCCATGGTGGTCCACTTGCCTGGTAGACATACAAGTTCTTCCTTGAAGGGATACCTTTCCTGCACAGCTGACAGGAGACGCCTCCAGAGACTGCGAGATCGTGCTCCATCTCCAATTGCTTTGTCAATGCATGCGTCCCTAGCAAGGGATCCCAGCCGCCTGGCTTTCTTGCCCTCTAATTCCACATAATCGGCTCCAGTGTCCCAGCACTGGAGCAGCCAGGTGACAAGCTGCTCACCTATACAGCAACCAAAATCTTTTCGCACATCTCGTAGCTCACACTGGTATAGAGTACGGGTAGTTACTGTTGATTTTTCGACATCCCCATCCTCATCTTCAGTCTCCTGCACCTTTGATGGCCCAGCCTCGTCTTCACTATGCCCAGACTTAGCAGAAGACTGTTTGCGTTCTAAACGACCTGAGCCTCTATACCATTTCTTCACCTTGTCTACAGGGTCAACTTGCACTGCTACAGTTCGTTTCTCTGACCCAGACGCCACCACATTGTACTTAGGGAAAATTTTGCCTTACCTGCGTTAGTTCTGGAAAAGCAGCTTACCTGTCTGGTATTTGTTACCTGCCTGTGTCTGCATGTCCTGTAGCTCTCACGGATTACCTCAAATTGTACGGAGGTTCCCCACTTTTTTCTCCATTTGTTGAGGTCTGCTCCTGTTTGACCCTTAAGGCTCTTTCCAAGCATCTCTTTGAGCCTTTCCTTTTGGCATTCTCTGAACACAGCTGAAACCTCGGCTTGCTGCCTCAAACTCCTCCAAGGCTGTTGCTCTAATTCCTTTGTGTCCATCGGTGTACGTTCCCAACCCTGCAGCAATGGAATAGACAGTTTTTCTTTGATTTTGTTTTGTCTGGTTGTTTCTTTTCATTATGACCTTTTCTTTCTTTGGTCTTTCCTTCAATCCTACCACTTTTGATAGTTTGAATCCTCCTCTTAGTTTTGTTGTTTCTTTGCTTTTTTCAGACATCAGCACCCCACCCCATTTTCCTTGTGCACTGCCTCCCTCATAGAATCCTACAATGCCTGGGGTTGGAAGGGACCTTAAAGACCATCCAGCTCGAGCCCACCTGCACTGGTGCCCCAGGACCCTGTTGGGAGCCGCACGTCTGGGCTGGGGCCAGCTCTGCCTTGGGGGTGACTGAGGCTGTGCCTGTCAGCCCTGCAGTGGGACATGGCGGTTGCCTAGCACCACTCTGGGTCACAATATGCACTGCCCCTGACAGCACAGGGCTGCCATGTGGTCACGGTCCCTGTCCTTGGCTTCCCAAGGAGCTGGGTCCCCATGCTTGGTCCTGAGTGAGGTGGTGCATGTGCGAGTCCAGGAGTCCCCAAGTGCCACAGGGTGGACTTCTCTCTCTTTCCCCTGGAGATGAACACTCTCTTTTGGTTCCACCATACCTGTGCCCCTGAGAAGCTCCACAGCCAGGACGTCCATGGCCCAGCTCTCTCAAGCTCACGGCTGGGCTGTCCTGCCCCAGGAGGTCCTGACAGGTGCCTGGAGCACACTGGAAAAGTTGGGCCTACATGCCTTAGTTCTGAACAAAAGCAGCATACCCAGGCTGTGACAAACCCTCTTTGCGCATCAGAACAGAATCTTGAAGTCTGCGGTGCCCAAAGTGAAACCTTTTGCTTCACTCCTTATAAAATAAACATTAAAGTTAACTCTTAAGGAGATAATGAGATTAAGGAAGTACATGCTAAACATAGAAGACTATAATACGCAACTTTTTGCCCAAAATATGCTCATTGTCATCCCAGGGTGGGACAGATAAGCTTAGGATATAAAAGTGTTAGGAGGTAGTGGTAAAAAAGTTAATGACAGCAAAACCCTAGAGTGAGGAAAAAAGGGAGAGCTGGGGGGTTGGGGGGCAGAAGAAAAATTGAAAACCTACAAGAGGCAGTCGATGTTCTGTGCTCCTTCTCCACCAAGACAGGGACACCTCCTTGGTAAGCTCTGCACCTTCACCTTCACTTTGGTGAGGAATACCTGCGATAGCATTTATACGTTAAATAAACATATTAACTGCCTATTGGGTTAGGGGCATAGATTCATTTTAGCTGCCTATCAGGTCAGTGGAATAGACCCACAAGAAAGAGGACAATCCCTTGTCATGAAGACCTCAGGGTTCTCCCATTTGGCTGCATCTGTTCAAAAACCAGCCTGCATACAAGCGATGCAGGAGAAGGATCTCACGGAGATCCCCAAGGCTAGCCCTGATTGATCTGGCAAGGTTAACTCCCCCTTATCTGTAGCCTCCCAGACTGCATAAAGACACACGTAGCTAGTCTCCAAGACCACATACAAACTGCATGTGCTATCAATGCTGCCCTGGATGCCACACAGCTGGCAGATCTGGTTTGCCAAAACCTTGTGGCTACCTCCACATACAGATTTACTTTGGGATCCTGCCCTCAGATCGCTTCAGGCTAGGTACCTGACAACTTTGCCCCATTTCCGACGGAGGTACCTGCCTGGGTACCTTCACTTCCCTTCGCTCATCTTGTTTTCCAAAACTTTGGGGCTAGCTCCAAATACACAAATGCTTGTCATAACCAGCTGAAGACCCCTCCACGTTATGTCTCTCTCAACTTTGGCCCTACTTTGGACGTAGCTGCATGCCTGCTAGCAACCATCGCTTCCTCCACAAAAGCTTCTCAAAATGTTTGGGATTATTCCTGGGAGAGATTTACCAGCTGCAAAACCCTTCAGGGTAGGGACACCACAAGTTTGGCCAAGTTTATGCATAACTGTATGCCTGGTAGCTACCCTTGTCTTCTCACCTTGGCATGCTTCTAGAAAAAAGATTTGGCTTCCTCCAACAGAGATTTTTTCTTTGGGGATCCTAAACTCGGATTCCCCTGGGCTAGGTAAAAGAATTTGGGCTATTTTGGACGTTGGTACATGCCCGGTAGCATACTTTGCCTCCGCCAGATTGTACTTTTGAAAAAGTTTTGCCTCCCTGCAGAAGTTCTGGACAAAAGCAGCATACCCACCTGGGGTAGCTACCTGAAGTTTGGACAAATTGGGAATTATGTGCATGCCCAGCAGCTACCCATTCCTCCTCCCAGGCATACTTTCTGAAATGTTTTGGCCTCTTCCAGAGAGAGAGGGACTTGTGGATTCGGTCCGCAGAACCCTTCAGGCTAGGTACTGGAGAACTTGGGCCAATTTTCGATGGAGATGCATGCGAAAAGGCTTCTCTTGCCTCCCGCTTATCTTGGTTGATAAAACTTTGTGGCTACCTCCACATACAGATTTACTTTGGGATCCTGCCCTCAGATCGCTTCAGCGTAGGTACCTGACAACTTTGCCCAATTTCCGACGGAGGTACCTGCCTGGGTACCTTCACTTCCCTTCGCTCATCTTGTTTTCCAAAACTTCTGGGCTAGCTCCAAATACACAAATGCTTGTCAATACCAGCTGAAGACCCCTCCACGTTACGTCTCTCTCAACTTTGGCCCTACTTTGGACGTAGCTGCATGCCTGCTAGCAACCATCGCTTCCTCCACAAAAGCTTCTCAAAATGTTTGGGATTATTCCTGGGAGAGATTTAGCTCTGGGTACCAGCTGCAACGCCCTTCAGGGTAGGGACACCACAAGTTTGGCCAAGTTTATGCATAACTGTATGCCTGGTAGCTACCCTTGCCTTCTCACCTCGGCATGCTTCTGCAAAAGATTTGGCTTCCTCCAACAGAGATTTCTTCTTTGGGGATCCTAAACTCGGATACCTCTGAGCTAGGTAACAGAGAATTTGGGATAGTTTGGAGGTTTTTACATGCCCGCTAGCAACCTTTGCCTCCGCCACATTGTACTTTTGAAAAAGTTTCGCCTCCCTGCGGCAGTTCTTGATAAAAGCAGCGTACCCGTCTAGGGTAGCTACCTGAATTTCGGCCAAATTGGGAATTATGCGCATGCCCAGTAGCTACCCGTTCCTCCTCCCAGGCATACTTTCTGAAATGTTTTTGGCCTCTTCCAGAGAGAGAGGGACTTGTGGATTCGGTCCGCAGAACCCTTCAGGCTAGGTACCTGAGAACTTGGGCCAATTTTCGACGGAGGTGCATGCCAAGAGGCTTCTCTTGCCTCTGGCTGATCTGCTTTGCCAAAACCTTGTGGCTACCTCCACATACAGGTTTACTTTGGGATCCTGCCCTCAGATCGCTTCAGGCTAGGTACCTGACAACTTTGCCCAATTTCCGACGGAGGTACCTGCCTGGGTACCTTCACTTCTCTTCCCTCATCTTTTTTTCCAAAACTTCTGGGCTAGCTCGAAATACACAACTGCTTCTCAATACCAGCTGAAGACCCCTCCACGTTACGTCTCTCTCAACTTTGGCCCTACTTTGGACGTAGCTGCATGCCTGCTAGCAACCATCGCTTCCTCCACAAAAGCTTCTCAAAATGTTTGGGATTATTCCTGGGAGAGATTTAGCTCTGGGTACCAGCTGCAAAGCCCTTCAGGGTAGGGACACCACAAGTTTGGCCAAGTTTATGCATAACTGTATGCCTGGTAGCCACCCTTGCCTTCTCACCTCGGCATGCTTCTGCAAAAGATTTGGCTTCCTCCAACAGACATTTTTTCTTTGGGGATCCTAAACTCGGATTCCCCTGGGCTAGGTAACAGAGAATTTGGGATAGTTTGGAGGTTTTTACATGCCCGCTAGCTACCTTTCCCTCCGCCACATTGTACTTTTGAAAAAGTTTCGCCTCCCTGCGGCAGTTCTGGATAAAAGCACCGTACCCGTCTGGGGTAGCTACCTGAAGTTTGGCCAAATTGGGAATTATATGCATGCCCAGTAGCTACCCATTCCTCCTCCCAGGCATACTTTCTGAAATGTTTTGGCCTCTTCCAGAGAGAGAGGGACTTGTGGATTCGGACCGCAGAACCCTTCAGGCTAGGTACCTGAGAACTTGGGCCAATTTTCGACGGAGGTGCATGCCAAGAGGCTTCTCTTGCCTCTGGCTGATCTGCTTTGCCAAAACCTTGTGGCTACCTCCACATACAGATTTCCTTTGGGATCCTGCCCTCAGATCGCTTCAGGCTAGGTACCTGACAACTTTGCCCAATTTCCGACGGAGGTACCTGCCTGGGTACCTTCACTTCCCTTCGCTCATCTTGTTTTCCAAAACTTCTGGGCTAGCTCCAAATAAACAACTGCTTGTCAATACCAGCTGAAGACCCCTCCACGTTACGTCTCTCTCAACTTTGGCCCTACTTTGGACGTAGCTGCATGCCTGCTAGCAACCATCGCTTCCTCCACAAAAGCCTCTCAATATGTTTGGGATTATTCCTGGGAGAGATTTACCTCTGGGTACCAGCTGCAAAGCCCTTCAGGGTAGGGACACCACAAGTTTGGCCAACTTTATGCATAACTGTATGCCTGGTAGCTACCCTTGCCTTCTCACCTCGGCATGCTTCTAGAAAAAAGATTTGGCTTCCTCCAACAGAGATTTTTTCTTTGGGGATCCTAAACTCGGATTCCCCTGGGCTAGGTAACAGAGAATTTGGGCGACTTTGGAGGTTGGTACATGCCCGGTAGAATACTTTGCCTCCGCCAGGTTGTACTTAGGAAAACGTTTCGCCTCCCTGCGGCTGTTCTGGACAAAAGCAGCGTACCCGTCTGGGGTGGCTATAGGAATTTTGGCCAAATTGGGAATTTGTGCATGCCCAGTAGCTACCCGTTCCTCCTCCCAGGCATACTTTCTGAAATGTTTTGGCCTCTTCCAGAGAGAGAGGGACTTGTGGATTCGGTCCGCAGAACCCTTCAGGCTAGGTACCTGAGAACTTGGGCCAATTTTCGACGGAGGTGCATGCCAAGAGGCTTCTCTTGCCTCTGGCTGATCTGGTTTGCCAAAACCTTGTGGCTACCTCCACATACAGATTTACTTTGGGATCCTGCCCTCAGATCGCTTCAGCGTAGGTACCTGACAACTTTGCCCAATTTCCGACGGAGGTACCTGCCTGGGTACCTTCACTTCCCTTCGCTCATCTTGTTCTCCAAAACTTCTGGGCTAGCTCCAAATAAACAAGTGCTTGTCAATACCAGCTGAAGACCCCTCCACGTTACGTCTCTCTCAACTTTGGCCCTACTTTGGACGTAGCTGCATGCCTGCTAGCAACCATCGCTTCCTCCACAAAAGTTTCTCAAAATGTATGGGATTCTGCCTGAGACACATTTAGCTCTGGGTACCAGCTGCAAAGCCCTTCAGGGTAGGGACACCACAAGTTTGGCCAAGTTTATGCATAACTGTATGCCTGGTAGCTACCCTTCCCTCCTCACCTCGGCATGCTTCTAGAAAAAAGATTTGGCTTCCTCCAAGAGAGATTTTTTCTTTGAGGATCCTAAACCCGGATCCTCTAGGCTAGGTAACAGAGAATTCTGGCTTATTTGGACGTTGGTACATGCCCGCTAGCTACCTTTGCCTCCACCACATTGTACTTAGGGAAAATTTTGCCTTACCTGCGTTAGTTCTGGAAAAGCAGCTTACCTGTCTGGTATTTGTTACCTACCTGTGTCTGCATGTCCTGTAGCTCTCACGGATTACCTCAAATTGTACGGAGGTTCCCCAGGTTTTTCTCCATTTGTTGAGGTCTGCTCCTGTTTGACCCTTAAGGCTCTTTCCAAGCATCTCTTTCAGCCTTTCCTTTTGGCATTCTCCGAACACAGCTGAAACCTCGGCTTGCTGCCTCAAACTCCTCCAAGGCTGTTGCTCTAATTCCTTTGTGTCCATCGGTGTACGTTCCCAACCCTGCAACAATGGAATAGACAGTTTTTGTTTGATTTTGTTTTGTCTGGTTGTTTCTTTTCATTATGACCTTTTCTTTCTTTGGTCTTTCCTTCAGTCCTACCACTTTTGTTAGTTTGAATCCTCCTCTTAGTTTTGTTGTTTCTTTGCTTTCTTCAGACATCAGCACCCCACCCCATTTTCCTTGTGCACTGCCTCCCTCACAGAATCCTACAATGGCTGGGGTTGGAAGAGACCTTAAAGACCATCCAGCTCGAGCCCACCTGCACTGGTGCCCCAGGACCCTGTTGGGAGCCGCACGTCTGGGCTGGGGCCAGCTATGCCTTGGGGCTGACTGAGGCTGTGCCTGTCAGCCCTGCAGTGGGACATGGCGGTTGCCTAGCACCACTCTGGGTCACAATATGCACTGCCCCTGACAGCACAGGGCTGCCATGTGGTCACGGTCCCTGTCCTTGGCTTCCCAAGGAGCTGGGTCCCCATGCTTGGTCCTGAGCAAGGTGGTGCATGTGCGAGTCCATGAGCCCCCAAGTGCCACAGTGCGGACTTCTCACTCTTTCCCCTGGAGATGAACACTCTCTTTTGGTTCCACCATACCTGTGCCCCTGAGAAGCTCCACACCCACGACGTCCATGGCCCAGCTCCCTCGAGCTCACGGCTGGGCTGTCCTGCCCCAGGGGGTCCTGCCAGGTGCCTGGAGCACACTGGAAAAGTTGGGCCTACATGCCTTAGTTCTGAACAAAAGCAGCATACCCAGGCTGTGACAAACCCTCTCTGGGCATCAGAACAGAATCTTGAAGTCTGCGGTGCCCAAAGTGAAACCTTTTTCTTCATTCCTTATAAAATAAACATTAAAGTTAACTCTTAAGGAGATAATGAGATTAAGGAAGTACATGCTAAACAGAAGACTATAATACGCAACTTTTTGCCCAAAATATGCTCATTGTCATCCCAGGGTGGGACAGATAAGCTTAGGATATAAAAGTGTTAGGAGGTAGTGGTAAAAAAGTTAATGACAGCAAAACCCTAGAGTGAGGAAAAAAGGGAGAGCTGGGGGTTGGGGGGGAGAAGAAAAATTGAAAACCTACAAGAGGCAGGCGATGTTCTGTGCTCCTTCTCCACCAAGACAGGGACACCTCCTTGGTAAGCTCTGCACCTTCACCTTCACTATGGTGAGGAATACCTGCGATAGCATTTATACGTTAAATAAACATATTAACTGCCTATTGGGTTAGGGGCATAGATTCATTTTAGCTGCCTATCAGGTCAGTGGAATAGACCCACAAGAAAGAGGACAATCCCTTGTCATGAAGACCTCAGGGTTCTCCCATTTGGCTGCATCTGTTCAAAAACCAGCCTGCATACAAGCGATGCAGGAGAAGGATCTCACGGAGATCCCCAAGGCTAGCCCTGATTGATCTGGCAAGGTTAACTCCCCCTTATCTGTAGCCTCCCAGACTGCATAAAGACACACGTAGCTAGTCTCCAAGACCACATACAAACTGCATGTGCTATCAATGCTGCCCTGGATGCCACACAGCTGGCAGATCTGGTTTGCCAAAACCTTGTGGCTACCTCCACATACAGATTTACTTTGGGATCCTGCCCTCAGATCGCTTCAGGCTAGGTACCTGACAACTTTGCCCAATTTCCGACGGAGGTACCTGCCTGGGTACCTTCACTTCCCTTCGCTCATCTTGTTTTCCAAAACCTCTGGGCTAGCTCCAAATACACAAATGCTTGTCAATACCAGCTGAAGACCCCTCCACGTTACGTCTCTCTCAACTTTGGCCCTACTTTGGACGTAGCTGCATGCCTGCTAGCAACCATCGCTTCCTCCACAAAAGCTTCTCAAAATGTTTGGGATTATTCCTGGGAGAGATTTAGCTCTGGGTACCAGCTGCAAAGCCCTTCAGGGTAGGGACACCACAAGTTTGGCCAACTTTATGCATAACTGTATGCCTGGTAGCTAACCTTGTCTTCTCACCTTGGCATGCTTCTAGAAAAAAGATTTGGCTTCCTCCAACAGAGATTTTTCCTTTGGGGATCCTAAACTCGGATTCCCCTGGGCTAGGTAACAGAGAATTTGGGCTACTTTGGAGGTTGGTACATGCCCGCTAGCATACTTTGCCTCCGCCACATTGTACTTTTGAAAAAGTTTCGCCTCCCTGCGGCAGTTCTTGATAAAAGCAGCGTACCCGTCTAGGGTAGCTACCTGAATTTTGGCCAAATTGGGAATTATGCGCATGCCCAGTAGCTACCTGTTCCTCCTCCCAGGCATACTTTCTGAAATGTTTTGGCCTCTTCCAGAGAGAGAGGGACTTGTGGATTCGGTCCGCAGAACCCTTCAGGATAGGTACCTGAGAACTTGGGCCAATTTTCGACGGAGGTGCATGCCAAGAGGCTTCTCTTGCCTCCCGCTTATCTTGGTTGCCAAAACTTTGTGGCTACCTCCACATACAGATTTACTTTGGGATCCTGCCCTCAGATCGCTTCAGGCTAGGTACCTGACAACTTTGCCCAATTTGGGATCGAGGTACCTGCCTGGGTACCTTCACTTCCCTTCGCTCATCTTGTTTTCCAAAACTTCTGGGCTAGCTCAAAATACACAACTGCTTGTCAATACCAGCTGAAGACCCCTCCACGTTACGTCTCTCTCAACTTTGGCCCTACTTTGGACGTAGCTGCATGCCTGCTAGCAACCATCGCTTCCTCCACAAAAGCTTCTCAAAATGTTTGGGATTATTCCTGGGAGAGATTTACCAGCTGCAAAGCCCTTCAGGGTAGGGACACCACAAGTTTGGCCAAGTTTATGCATAACTGTATGCCTGGTAGCTACCCTTGCCTTCTCACCTCGGCATGCTTCTGCAAAAGATTTGGCTTCCTCCAACAGAAATTTTTTCTTTGGGGATCCTAAACTCGGATTCCCCTGGGCTAGGTAACAGAATTTGGGCTATTTTGGACGTTGGTACATGCCCGGTAGCATACTTTGCCTCCGCCAGATTGTACTTTTGAAAAAGTTTCGCCTCCCTGCGGCAGTTCTTGATAAAAGCAGCGTACCCGTCTGGGGTAGCAACCGGAATTTTGGCCAACTTGGGAATTATCTGCATGCCCAGTAGCTACCCGTTCCTCCTCCCAGGCATACTTTCTGAAATGTTTTGGCCTCTTCCAGAGAGAGAGGGACTTGTGGATTCGGTCCGCAGAACCCTTCAGGATTGGTACCCAAGAACTTGGGCCAATTTTCGACGGAGGTGCATGCCAAGAGGCTTCTCTTGCCTCTGGCTGATCTGGTTTGCCAAACCCTTGTGGCTACCTCCACATACAGATTTCCTTTGGGATCCTGCCCTCAGATCGCTTCAGGGGAGGTACCTGACAACTTTGCCCAATTTCCGACGGAGGTACCTGCCTGGGTACCTTCACTTCCCTTCGCTCATCTTGTTTTCCAAAACTTCTGGGCTAGCTCCAAATACACAACTGCTTCTCAATACCAGCTGAAGACCCCTCCACGTTACGTCTCTCTCAACTTTGGCCCTACTTTGGACGTAGCTGCATGCCTGCTAGCAACCATCGCTTCCTCCACAAAAGCCTCTCAATATGTTTGGGATTATTCCTGGGAGAGATTTACCTCTGGGTACCAGCTGCAAAGCCCTTCAGGGTAGGGACACCACAAGTTTGGCCAAGTTTATGCATAACTGTATGCCTGGTAGCTACCCTTGTCTTCTCACCTTGGCATGCTTCTAGAAAAAAGATTTGGCTTCCTCCAACAGAGATTTTTTCTTTGGGGATCCTAAACTCGGATTCCCCTGGGCTAGGTAACAGAATTTTGGCTATTTTGGACGTTGGTACATGCCCGGTAGCATACTTTGCCTCCGCCAGATTGTACTTTTGAAAAAGTTTCGCCTCCCTGCGGCAGTTCTTGATAAAAGCAGCGTACCCGTCTGGGGTAGCAACCGGAATTTTGGCCAACTTGGGAATTATATGCATGCCCAGTAGCTACCCGTTCCTCCTCCCAGGCATACTTTCTGAAATGTTTTGGCCTCTTCCAGAGAGAGAGGGACTTGTGGATTCGGTCCGCAGAACCCTTCAGGATAGGTACCTGAGAACTTGGGCCAATTTTCGACGGAGGTGCATGCCAAGAGGCTTCTCTTGCCTCTGGCTGATCTGGTTTGCCAAACCCTTGTGGCTACCTCCACATACAGATTTACTTTGGGATCCTGCCCTCAGATCGCTTCAGGGGAGGTACCTGACAACTTTACCCAGTTTCCGACGGAGGTACCTGCCTGGGTACCTTCACTTCCCTTCGCTCATCTTGTTTTCCAAAACTTCTGGGCTAGCTCCGAATACACAACTGCTTGTCAATACCAGCTGAAGACCCCTCCACGTTACGTCTCTCTCAACTTTGGCCCTACTTTGGACGTAGCTGCATGCCTGCTAGCTACCTCTCCTTCCTCCACGAGAGTTTCTCAAAATGTATGGGATTCTGCCTGACACACATTTAGCTCTGGGTACCAGCTGCAAAGCCCTTCAGGGTAGGGACACCACAAGTTTGGCCAAGTTTATGCATAACTGTATGCCTGGTAGCTACCCTTGTCTTCTCACCTTGGCATGCTTCTAGAAAAAAGATTTGGCTTCCTCCAACAGAGATTTTTTCTTTGGGGATCCTAAACTCGGATTCCCCTGGGCTAGGTAACAGAATTTTGGCTATTTTGGACGTTGGTACATGCCCGGTAGCATACTTTGCCTCCGCCAGATTGTACTTTTGAAAAAGTTTTGCCTCCCTGCAGAAGTTCTGGACAAAAGCAGCATACCCACCTGGGGTAGCTACCTGAAGTTTGGACAAATTGGGAATTATGTGCATGCCCAGCAGCTACCCGTTCCTCCTCCCAGGCATACTTTCTGAAATGTTTTGGCCTCTTCCAGAGAGAGAGGGACTTGTGGATTCGGTCCGCAGAACCCTTCAGGGTAGGTACTGGAGAACTTGGGCCAATTTTCGATGGAGATGCATGCGAAAAGGCTTCTCTTGCCTCCCGCTTATCTTGGTTGATAAAACTTTGTGGCTACCTCCACATACAGATTTCCTTTGGGATCCTGCCCTCAGATCGCTTCAGCGTAGGTACCTGACAACTTTGCCCAATTTCCGACGGAGGTACCTGCCTGGGTACCTTCACTTCCCTTCGCTCATCTTGTTTTCCAAAACTTCTGGGCTAGCTCCAAATACACAACTGCTTGTCAATACCAGCTGAAGACCCCTCCACGTTACGTCTCTCTCAACTTTGGCCCTACTTTGGACGTAGCTGCATGCCTGCTATCAACCATCGCTTCCTCCACAAAAGCTTCTCAAAATGTTTGGGATTATTCCTGGGAGAGATTTACCTCTGGGTACCAGCTGCAACGCCCTTCAGGGTAGGGACACCACAAGTTTGCCCAACTTTATGCATAACTGTATGCCTCGTAGCTACCCTTGCCTTCTCACCTCGGCATGCTTCTGCAAAAGATTTGGCTTCCTCCAACAGAGATTTCTTCTTTGGGGATCCTAAACTCGGATACCTCTGAGCTAGGTAACAGAGAATTTGGGATAGTTTGGAGGTTTTTACATGCCCGCTAGCAACCTTTGCCTCCGCCACATTGTACTTTTGAAAAAGTTTCGCCTCCCTGCGGCAGTTCTTGATAAAAGCAGCGTACCCGTCTAGGGTAGCTACCTAAATTTCGGCCAAATTGGGAATTATGCGCATGCCCAGTAGCTACCCGTTCCTCCTCCCAGGCATACTTTCTGAAATGTTTTTGGCCTCTTCCAGAGAGAGAGGGACTTGTGGATTCGGTCCGCAGAACCCTTCAGGATAGGTACCTGAGAACTTGGGCCAATTTTCGACGGAGGTGCATGCCAAGAGGCTTCTCTTGCCTCTGGCTGATCTGCTTTGCCAAAACCTTGTGGCTACCTCCACATACAGGTTTACTTTGGGATCCTGCCCTCAGATCGCTTCAGGCTAGGTACCTGACAACTTTGCCCAATTTCCGACGGAGGTACCTGCCTGGGTACCTTCACTTCTCTTCCCTCATCTTTTTTTCCAAAACTTCTGGGCTAGCTCCAAATACACAACTGCTTCTCAATACCAGCTGAAGACCCCTCCACGTTACGTCTCTCTCAACTTTGGCCCTACTTTGGACCTAGCTGCATGCCTGCTAGCAACCATCGCTTCCTCCACAAAAGCTTCTCAAAATGTTTGGGATTATTCCTGGGAGAGATTTACCTCTGGGTACCAGCTGCAAAGCCCTTCAGGGTACGGACACCACAAGTTTGGCCAAGTTTATGCATAACTGTATGCCTGGTAGCTACCCTTGCCTTCTCACCTCGGCATGCTTCTGCAAAAGATTTGGCTTCCTCCAAGAGAGATTTTTTCTTTGGGGATCCTAAACTCGGATTCCCCTGGGCTAGGTAACAGAGAATTTGGGATAGTTTGGAGGTTTTTACATGCCTGCTAGCTACCTTTGCCTCCGCCACATTGTACTTTTGAAAAAGTTTTGCCTCCCTGCGGCAGTTCTGGATAAAAGCACCGTACCCGTCTGGGGTAGCTACCTGAATTTTGGCCAAATTGGGAATTATACGCATGCCCAGTAGCTACCCATTCCTCCTCCCAGGCATACTTTCTGAAATGTTTTGAGCCTCTTCCAGAGAGAGAGGGACTTGTGGATTCGGTCCGCAGAACCCTTCAGGCTAGGTACCTGAGAACTTGGGCCAATTTTCGACGGAGGTGCATGCCAAGAGGCTTCTCTTGCCTCTGGCTGATCTGGTTTGCCAAAACCTTGTGGCTACCTCCACATACAGATTTACTTTGGGATCCTGCCCTCAGATCGCTTCAGGCTAGGTACCTGACAACTTTGCCCAATTTCCGACGGAGGTACCTGCCTGGGTACCTTCACTTCTCTTCGCTCATCTTGTTTTCCAAAACTTCTGGGCTAGCTCCAAATAAACAACTGCTTGTCAATACCAGCTGAAGACCCCTCCACGTTACGTCTCTCTCAACTTTGGCCCTACTTTGGACCTAGCTGCATGCCTGCTAGCAACCATCGCTTCCTCCACAAAAGCCTCTCAATATGTTTGGGATTATTCCTGGGAGAGATTTACCTCTGGGTACCAGCTGCAAAGCCCTTCAGGGTAGGGACACCACAAGTTTGGCCAACTTTATGCATAACTCTATGCCTGGTACCTACCCTTGCCTTCTCACCTCGGCATGCTTCTAGAAAAAAGATTTGGCTTCCTCCAAGAGAGATTTTTTCTTTGGGGATCCTAAACTCGGATTCCCCTGGGCTAGGTAACAGAGAATTTGGGCGACTTTGGAGGTTGGTACATGCCCGGTAGAATACTTTGCCTCCGCCAGGTTGTACTTAGGAAAACGTTTCGCCTCCCTGCGGCTGTTCTGGACAAAAGCAGCGTACCCGTCTGGGGTGGCTATAGGAATTTTGGCCAAATTGGGAATTTGTGCATGCCCAGTAGCTACCCGTTCCTCCTCCCAGGCATACTTTCTGAAATGTTTTGGCCTCTTCCAGAGAGAGAGGGACTTGTGGATTCGGTCCGCAGAACCCTTCAGGCTAGGTACCTGAGAACTTGGGCCAATTTTCGACGGAGGTGCATGCCAAGAGGCTTCTCTTGCCTCTGGCTGATCTGGTTTGCCAAAACCTTGTGGCTACCTCCACATACAGATTTCCTTTGGGATCCTGCCCTCAGATCGCTTCAGGCTAGGTACCTGACAACTTTGCCCAATTTCCGACGGAGGTACCTGCCTGGGTACCTTCACTTCCCTTCCCTCATCTTGTTCTCCAAAACTTCTGGGCTAGCTCCAAATAAACAAGTGCTTGTCAATACCAGCTGAAGACCCCTCCACGTTACGTCTCTCTCAACTTTGGCCCTACTTTGGACGTAGCTGCATGCCTGCTAGCAACCATCGCTTCCTCCACAAAAGTTTCTCAAAATGTATGGGATTCTGCCTGACACACATTTAGCTCTGGGTACCAGCTGCAAAGCCCTTCAGGGTAGGGACACCACAAGTTTGGCCAAGTTTATGCATAACTGTATGTCTGGTAGCTACCCTTCCCTCCTCACCTCGGCATGCTTCTAGAAAAAAGATTTGGCTTCCTCCAAGAGAGATTTTTTCTTTGAGGATCCTAAACCCGGATCCTCTAGGCTAGGTAACAGAGAATTCTGGCTTATTTGGACGTTGGTACATGCCCGCTAGCTACCTTTGCCTCCACCACATTGTACTTAGGGAAAATTTTGCCTTACCTGCGTTAGTTCTTGAAAAGCAGCTTACCTGTCTGGTATTTGTTACCTGCCTGTGTCTGCATGTCCTGTAGCTCTCACGGATTACCTCAAATTGCACGGAGGTTCCCCACTTTTTTCTCCATTTGTTGAGGTCTGCTCCTGTTTGACCCTTAAGGCTCTTTCCAAGCATCTCTTTGAGCCTTTCCTTTTGGCATTCTCCGAACACAGCTGAAACCTCGGCTTGCTGCCTCAAACTCCTCCAAGGCTGTTGCTCTAATTCCTTTGTGTCCATCGGTGTACGTTCCCAACCCTGCAGCAATGGAATAGACAGTCTTTGTTTCATTTTCTTTTGTCTGGTTGTTTCTTTTCATTATGACCTTTTCTTTCTTTGGTCTTTCCTTCAGTCCTACCACTTTTGTTAGTTTGAATCCTCCTCTTAGTTTTGTTGTTTCTTTGCTTTTTTCAGACATCAGCACCCCACCCCATTTTCCCTGTGCACTGCCTCCCTCATAGAATCCTACAATGCCTGGGGTTGGAAGGGACCTTAAAGACCATCCAGCTCGAGCCCACCTGCACTGGTGCCCCAGGACCCTGTTGGGAGCCGCACGTCTGGGCTGGGGCCAGCTCTGCCTTGGGGCTGACTGAGGCTGTGCCTGTCAGCCCTGCAGTGGGACATGGCGGTTGCCTAGCACCACTCTGGGTCACAATATGCACTGCCCCTGACAGCACAGGGCTGCCATGTGGTCACGGTCCCTGTCCTTGGCTTCCCAAGGAGCTGCGTCCCCATGCTTGGTCCTGAGCGAGGTGCTGGATGTGCGAGTCCAGGAGTCCCAAGTGCCACAGGGTGGACTTCTCTCTCTTCCCCTGGAGCTGAACACTCTCTTTTGGTTCCACCATACCTGTGCCCCTGAGAAGTTCCACACCCACGACGTCCATGGCCCAGCTCTCTCAAGCTCACGGCTGGGCTGTCCTGCCCCAGGGGGTCCTGCCAGGTGCCTGGAGCACACTGGAAAAGTTGGGCCTACATGCCTTAGTTCTGAACAAAAGCAGCATACCCAGGCTGTGACAAACCCTCTTTGCGCATCAGAACAGAATCTTGAAGTCTGCCGTGCCCAAAGTGAAACCTTTTTCTTCATTCCTTATAAAATAAACATTAAAGTTAACTCTTAAGGAGATAATGAGATTAAGGAAGTACATGCTAAACATAGAAGACTATAATACGCAACATTTTGCCCAAAATATGCTCATTGTCATCCCAGGGTGGGACAGATAAGCTTAGGATATAAAAGTGTTAGGAGGTAGTGGTAAAAAAGTTAATGACAGCAAAACCCTAGAGTGAGGAAAAAAGGGAGAGCTGGGGGGTTGGGGGGCAGAAGAAAAATTGAAAACCTACAAGAGGCAGGCGATGTTCTGTGCTCCTTCTCCACCAAGACAGGGACACCTCCTTGGTAAGCTCTGCACCTTCACCTTCACTTTGGTGAGGAATACCTGCGATAGCATTTATACGTTAAATAAACATATTAACTGCCTAGAGGTTAGGGGCATAGATTCATTTTAGCTGCCTATCAGGTCAGTGGAATAGACCCACAGGAAAGAGGACAATCCCTTGTCATGAAGACCTCAGGGTTCTCCCATTTGGCTGCATCTGTTCAAAAACCAGCATGCATACAAGCAATGCAGGAGAAGGATCTCTTCCGGAGATCCCCAAGGCTAGCCCTGATTGATCTGGCAAGGTTAACTCCCCCTTATCTGTAGCCTCCCAGACAGCATAAAGACACACGTAGCTAGTCTCCAAGACCACATACAAACTGCCTGTGCTATGGATGCCACACAGCTGCCCTGGATGCCACACAGCTGGCAGATCTGGTTTGCCAAAACCTTGTGGCTACCTCCACATACAGATTTACTTTGGGATCCTGCCCTCAGATCGCTTCAGGGGAGGTACCTGAAAACTTTGCCCAATTAGGGACCGAGGTACCTGCCTGGGTACCTTCACTTCCCTTCGCTCATCTTGTTTTCCAAAACTTCTGGGCTAGCTCCAAAACACAACTGCTTGTCAATACCAGCTGAAGACCCCTCCACGTTACGTCTCTCTCAACTTTGGCCCTACTTTGGACGTAGCTGCATGCCTGCTAGCTACCTTTGCTTCCTCCACAAAAGCTTCTCAAAATGTATGGGATTCTGCCTGACACACATTTAGCTCTGGGTACCAGCTGCAAAGCCCTTCAGGGTAGGGACACCACAAGTTTGGCCAAGTTTATGCATAACTGTATGCCTGGTAGCTACCCTTCCCTCCTCACCTCGGCATGCTTCTAGAAAAAAGATTTGGCTTCCTCCAACAGAGATTTTTTCTTTGGGGATCCTAAACTCGGATTCCCCTGGGCTAGGTAACAGAGAATTTGGGCGACTTTGGAGGTTGGTACATGGCCGGTAGAATACTTTGCCTCCGCCAGATTGTACTTAGGAAAACGTTTCGCCTCCCTGCGTTAGTTCTGGACAAAAGCAGCGTACCCGTCTGGGGTAGCAACCGGAATTTTGGCCAAATTGGGAATTATGTGCGTGCCCAGTAGCTACCCGTTCCTCCTCCCAGGCATACTTTCTGAAATGTTTTGGCCTCTTCCAGAGAGAGAGGGACTGGTGGATTCGGTCCGCAGAACCCTTCAGGATAGGTACCCGAGAACTTGGGCCAATTTTTGACGGAGGGGCATGCCAAGAGGCTTCTCTTGCCTCTGGCTGATCTGCTTTGCCAAAACCTTGTGGCTACCTCCACATACAGATTTCCTTTGGGATCCTGCCCTCAGATCGCTTCAGGCTAGGTACCTGACAACTTTGCCCAATTTCCGATGGAGGTACCTGCCTGGGTACCTTCACTACCCTTCGCTCATCTTGTTTTCCAAAACTTTTGGGCTAGCTCCAAATACACAACTGCTTGTCAATACCAGCTGAAGACCCCTCCACGTTACGTCTCTCTCAACTTTGGCCCTACTTTGGACCTAGCTGCATGCCTGCTAGCAACCATCGCTTCCTCCACAAAAGCCTCTCAATATGTTTGGGATTATTCCTGGGAGAGATTTACCTCTGGGTACCAGCTGCAAAGCCCTTCAGGGTAGGGACACCACAAGTTTGGCCAAGTTTATGCATAACTCTATGCCTGGTACCTACCCTTGCCTTCTCACCTCGGCATGCTTCTAGAAAAAAGATTTGGCTTCCTCCAAGAGAGATTTTTTCTTTGGGGATCCTAAACTCGGATTCCCCTGGGCTAGGTAACAGAGAATTTGGGCGACTTTGGAGGTTGGTACATGCCCGGTAGAATACTTTGCCTCCGCCAGGTTGTACTTAGGAAAACGTTTCGCCTCCCTGCGGCTGTTCTGGACAAAAGCAGCGTACCCGTCTGGGGTGGCTATAGGAATTTTGGCCAAATTGGGAATTTGTGCATGCCCAGTAGCTACCCGTTCCTCCTCCCAGGCATACTTTCTGAAATGTTTTGGCCTCTTCCAGAGAGAGAGGGACTTGTGGATTCGGTCCGCAGAACCCTTCAGGCTAGGTACCTGAGAACTTGGGCCAATTTTCGACGGAGGTGCATGCCAAGAGGCTTCTCTTGCCTCTGGCTGATCTGGTTTGCCAAAACCTTGTGGCTACCTCCACATACAGATTTCCTTTGGGATCCTGCCCTCAGATCGCTTCAGGCTAGGTACCTGACAACTTTGCCCAATTTCCGACGGAGGTACCTGCCTGGGTACCTTCACTTCCCTTCCCTCATCTTGTTCTCCAAAACTTCTGGGCTAGCTCCAAATAAACAAGTGCTTGTCAATACCAGCTGAAGACCCCTCCACGTTACGTCTCTCTCAACTTTGGCCCTACTTTGGACGTAGCTGCATGCCTGCTAGCAACCATCGCTTCCTCCACAAAAGTTTCTCAAAATGTATGGGATTCTGCCTGACACACATTTAGCTCTGGGTACCAGCTGCAAAGCCCTTCAGGGTAGGGACACCACAAGTTTGGCCAAGTTTATGCATAACTGTATGTCTGGTAGCTACCCTTCCCTCCTCACCTCGGCATGCTTCTAGAAAAAAGATTTGGCTTCCTCCAAGAGAGATTTTTTCTTTGAGGATCCTAAACCCGGATCCTCTAGGCTAGGTAACAGAGAATTCTGGCTAATTTGGACGTTGGTACATGCCCGCTAGCTACCTTTGCCTCCACCACATTGTACTTAGGGAAAATTTTGCCTTACCTGCGTTAGTTCTTGAAAAGCAGCTTACCTGTCTGGTATTTGTTACCTGCCTGTGTCTGCATGTCCTGTAGCTCTCACGGATTACCTCAAATTGCACGGAGGTTCCCCACTTTTTTCTCCATTTGTTGAGGTCTGCTCCTGTTTGACCCTTAAGGCTCTTTCCAAGCATCTCTTTGAGCCTTTCCTTTTGGCATTCTCCGAACACAGCTGAAACCTCGGCTTGCTGCCTCAAACTCCTCCAAGGCTGTTGCTCTAATTCCTTTGTGTCCATCGGTGTACGTTCCCAACCCTGCAGCAATGGAATAGACAGTCTTTGTTTCATTTTCTTTTGTCTGGTTGTTTCTTTTCATTATGACCTTTTCTTTCTTTGGTCTTTCCTTCAGTCCTACCACTTTTGTTAGTTTGAATCCTCCTCTTAGTTTTGTTGTTTCTTTGCTTTTTTCAGACATCAGCACCCCACCCCATTTTCCCTGTGCACTGCCTCCCTCATAGAATCCTACAATGCCTGGGGTTGGAAGGGACCTTAAAGACCATCCAGCTCGAGCCCACCTGCACTGGTGCCCCAGGACCCTGTTGGGAGCCGCACGTCTGGGCTGGGGCCAGCTCTGCCTTGGGGCTGACTGAGGCTGTGCCTGTCAGCCCTGCAGTGGGACATGGCGGTTGCCTAGCACCACTCTGGGTCACAATATGCACTGCCCCTGACAGCACAGGGCTGCCATGTGGTCACGGTCCCTGTCCTTGGCTTCCCAAGGAGCTGCGTCCCCATGCTTGGTCCTGAGCGAGGTGCTGGATGTGCGAGTCCAGGAGTCCCAAGTGCCACAGGGTGGACTTCTCTCTCTTCCCCTGGAGCTGAACACTCTCTTTTGGTTCCACCATACCTGTGCCCCTGAGAAGTTCCACACCCACGACGTCCATGGCCCAGCTCTCTCAAGCTCACGGCTGGGCTGTCCTGCCCCAGGGGGTCCTGCCAGGTGCCTGGAGCACACTGGAAAAGTTGGGCCTACATGCCTTAGTTCTGAACAAAAGCAGCATACCCAGGCTGTGACAAACCCTCTTTGCGCATCAGAACAGAATCTTGAAGTCTGCCGTGCCCAAAGTGAAACCTTTTTCTTCATTCCTTATAAAATAAACATTAAAGTTAACTCTTAAGGAGATAATGAGATTAAGGAAGTACATGCTAAACATAGAAGACTATAATACGCAACATTTTGCCCAAAATATGCTCATTGTCATCCCAGGGTGGGACAGATAAGCTTAGGATATAAAAGTGTTAGGAGGTAGTGGTAAAAAAGTTAATGACAGCAAAACCCTAGAGTGAGGAAAAAAGGGAGAGCTGGGGGGTTGGGGGGCAGAAGAAAAATTGAAAACCTACAAGAGGCAGGCGATGTTCTGTGCTCCTTCTCCACCAAGACAGGGACACCTCCTTGGTAAGCTCTGCACCTTCACCTTCACTTTGGTGAGGAATACCTGCGATAGCATTTATACGTTAAATAAACATATTAACTGCCTAGAGGTTAGGGGCATAGATTCATTTTAGCTGCCTATCAGGTCAGTGGAATAGACCCACAGGAAAGAGGACAATCCCTTGTCATGAAGACCTCAGGGTTCTCCCATTTGGCTGCATCTGTTCAAAAACCAGCATGCATACAAGCAATGCAGGAGAAGGATCTCTTCCGGAGATCCCCAAGGCTAGCCCTGATTGATCTGGCAAGGTTAACTCCCCCTTATCTGTAGCCTCCCAGACAGCATAAAGACACACGTAGCTAGTCTCCAAGACCACATACAAACTGCCTGTGCTATGGATGCCACACAGCTGCCCTGGATGCCACACAGCTGGAAGATCTGGTTTGCCAAAACCTTGTGGCTACCTCCACATACAGATTTACTTTGGGATCCTGCCCTCAGATCGCTTCAGGGGAGGTACCTGAAAACTTTGCCCAATTAGGGACCGAGGTACCTGCCTGGGTACCTTCACTTCCCTTCGCTCATCTTGTTTTCCAAAACTTTTGGGCTAGCTCCAAAACACAACTGCTTGTCAATACCAGCTGAAGACCCCTCCACGTTACGTCTCTCTCAACTTTGGCCCTACTTTGGACGTAGCTGCATGCCTGCTAGCTACCTTTGCTTCCTCCACAAAAGCTTCTCAAAATGTATGGGATTCTGCCTGACACACATTTAGCTCTGGGTACCAGCTGCAAAGCCCTTCAGGGTAGGGACACCACAAGTTTGGCCAAGTTTATGCATAACTGTATGCCTGGTAGCTACCCTTCCCTCCTCACCTCGGCATGCTTCTAGAAAAAAGATTTGGCTTCCTCCAAGAGAGATTTTTTCTTTGGGGATCCTAAACTCGGATTCCCCTGGGCTAGGTAACAGAGAATTTGGGCTACTTTGGAGGTTGGTACATGGCCGGTAGAATACTTTGCCTCCGCCAAGATTGTACTTAAGGAAACTGTAAGGAACTGTAAGGATTGTACTTAAGGAAACTGTACTTAAGATTGTACTTAGGAAAACGTTTCGCCTCCCTGCGTTAGTTCTGGACAAAAGCAGCGTACCCGTCTGGGGTAGCAACCGGAATTTTGGCCAAATTGGGAATTATGTGCGTGCCCAGTAGCTACCCGTTCCTCCTCCCAGGCATACTTTCTGAAATGTTTTGGCCTCTTCCAGAGAGAGAGGGACTGGTGGATTCGGTCCGCAGAACCCTTCAGGATAGGTACCCGAGAACTTGGGCCAATTTTTGACGGAGGGGCATGCCAAGAGGCTTCTCTTGCCTCTGGCTGATCTGCTTTGCCAAAACCTTGTGGCTACCTCCACATACAGATTTCCTTTGGGATCCTGCCCTCAGATCGCTTCAGGCTAGGTACCTGACAACTTTGCCCAATTTCCGATGGAGGTACCTGCCTGGGTACCTTCACTAGCCTTCGCTCATCTTGTTTTCCAAAACTTTTGGGCTAGCTCCAAATACACAACTGCTTGTCAATACCAGCTGAAGACCCCTCCACGTTACGTCTCTCTCAACTTTGGCCCTACTTTGGACGTAGCTGCATGCCTGCTAGCTACCTTTGCTTCCTCCACAAAAGCCTCTCAATATGTATGGGATTCTGCCTGAGATACATCTAGCTCTGGGTACCAGCTGCAAAGCCCTTCAGGGTAGGGACACCACAAGTTCGGTCAAGTTTACAGGGAAGTGTATGCCTGGTAGCTACCCTTGCCTTCTCACCTTGGCATGCTTCTAGAAAAAAGATTTGGCTTCCTCCAACAGAGATTTTTTCTTTGGGGATCCTAAACTCGGATACCTCTGGGCTAGGTAACAGAGAATTTGGGCTAATTTGGAGGTTGGTACATGCCCCGTAGCATACTTTGCCTCCGCCAGATTGTACTTCGGAAAACGTTTCGCCTCCCTGCGGCAGTTCTGGACAAAAGCAGCGTACCCGTCTGGGGTAGCTACCGGAATTTTGGCCAAATTTGGAATTATGCGCATGCCCCGTAGCTACCCGTTCCTCCTCCCAGGCATACTTTCTGAAATGTTTTGGCCTCTTCCAGAGAGAGAGGGACTTGTGGATTCGGTCCGCAGAACCCTTCAGGATAGGTACCCGAGAACTTGGGCCAATTTTTGACGGAGGGGCATGCCAAGAGGCTTCTCTTGCCTCTGGCTGATCTGGTTTGCCAAAACCTTGTGGCTACCTCCACATACAGATTTCCTTTGGGATCCTGCCCTCAGATCGCTTCAGGCTAGGTACCTGACAACTTTCCCAATTTCCGACGGGGGTACCTCCCTGGGTACCTTCACTTCCCTTCGCTCATCTTGTTTTCCAAAACTTTTGGGCTAGCTCCAAATACACAACTGCTTGTCAATACCAGCTGAAGACCCCTCCACGTTACGTCTCTCTCAACTTTGGCCCTACTTTGGACGTAGCTCCATGCCTGCTAGCAACGATCGCTTCCTCCACAAAAGCCTCTCAAAATGTATGGGATTCTGCCTGACACACATTTAGCTCTGGGTACCAGCTGCAAAGCCCTTCAGGGTAGGGACACCACAAGTTTGGCCAACTTTATGCATAACTGTATGCCTGGTAGCTACCCTTGCCTTCTCACCTCGGCATGCTTCTGCAAAAGATTTGGCTTCCTCCAACAGAGATTTCTTCTTTGGGGATCCTAAACTCGGATACCTCTGAGCTAGGTAACAGAGAATTTGGGATAGTTTGGAGGTTTTTACATGCCCGCTAGCAACCTTTGCCTCCGCCACATTGTACTTTTGAAAAAGTTTCGCCTCCCTGCGGCAGTTCTTGATAAAAGCAGCGTACCCGTCTAGGGTAGCTACCTAAATTTCGGCCAAATTGGGAATTATGCGCATGCCCAGTAGCTACCCGTTCCTCCTCCCAGGCATACTTTCTGAAATGTTTTTGGCCTCTTCCAGAGAGAGAGGGACTTGTGGATTCGGTCCGCAGAACCCTTCAGGCTAGGTACCTGAGAACTTGGGCCAATTTTCGACGGAGGTGCATGCCAAGAGGCTTCTCTTGCCTCTGGCTGATCTGCTTTGCCAAAACCTTGTGGCTACCTCCACATACAGGTTTACTTTGGGATCCTGCCCTCAGATCGCTTCAGCGTAGGTACCTGACAACTTTGCCCAATTTGGGACGAAGGTACCTGCCTGGGTACCTTCACTTCTCTTCCCTCATCTTTTTTTCCAAAACTTCTGGGCTAGCTCCAAATACACAACTGCTTCTCAATACCAGCTGAAGACCCCTCCACGTTACGTCTCTCTCAACTTTGGCCCTACTTTGGACGTAGCTGCATGCCTGCTAGCAACCATCGCTTCCTCCACAAAAGCTTCTCAAAATGTTTGGGATTATTCCTGGGAGAGATTTAGCTCTGGGTACCAGCTGCAAAGCCCTTCAGGGTACGGACACCACAAGTTTGGCCAAGTTTATGCATAACTGTATGCCTGGTAGCTACCCTTGCCTTCTCACCTCGGCATGCTTCTGCAAAAGATTTGGCTTCCTCCAACAGAAATTTTTTCTTTGGGGATCCTAAACTCGGATTCCCCTGGGCTAGGTAACAGAGAATTTGGGATAGTTTGGAGGTTTTTACATGCCTGCTAGCTACCTTTGCCTCCGCCACATTGTACTTTTGAAAAAGTTTCGCCTCCCTGCGGCAGTTCTGGATAAAAGCACCGTACCCGTCTGGGGTAGCTACCTGAATTTTGGCCAAATTGGGAATTATACGCATGCCCAGTAGCTACCCATTCCTCCTCCCAGGCATACTTTCTGAAATGTTTTGAGCCTCTTCCAGAGAGAGAGGGACTTGTGGATTCGGTCCGCAGAACCCTTCAGGCTAGGTACCTGAGAACTTGGGCCAATTTTCGACAGAGGTGCATGCCAAGAGGCTTCTCTTGCCTCTGGCTGATCTGGTTTGCCAAAACCTTGTGGCTACCTCCACATACAGATTTACTTTGGGATCCTGCCCTCAGATCGCTTCAGGCTAGGTACCTGACAACTTTGCCCAATTTCCGACGGAGGTACCTGCCTGGGTACCTTCACTTCTCTTCGCTCATCTTGTTTTCCAAAACTTCTGGGCTAGCTCCAAATAAACAACTGCTTGTCAATACCAGCTGAAGACCCCTCCACGTTACGTCTCTCTCAACTTTGGCCCTACTTTGGACCTAGCTGCATGCCTGCTAGCAACCATCGCTTCCTCCACAAAAGCCTCTCAATATGTTTGGGATTATTCCTGGGAGAGATTTACCTCTGGGTACCAGCTGCAAAGCCCTTCAGGGTAGGGACACCACAAGTTTGGCCAACTTTATGCATAACTCTATGCCTGGTACCTACCCTTGCCTTCTCACCTCGGCATGCTTCTAGAAAAAAGATTTGGCTTCCTCCAAGAGAGATTTTTTCTTTGGGGATCCTAAACTCGGATTCCCCTGGGCTAGGTAACAGAGAATTTGGGCGACTTTGGAGGTTGGTACATGCCCGGTAGAATACTTTGCCTCCGCCAGGTTGTACTTAGGAAAACGTTTCGCCTCCCTGCGTTAGTTCTGGACAAAAGCAGCGTACCCGTCTGGGGTGGCTATAGGAATTTTGGCCAAATTGGGAATTTGTGCATGCCCAGTAGCTACCCGTTCCTCCTCCCAGGCATACTTTCTGAAATGTTTTGGCCTCTTCCAGAGAGAGAGGGACTTGTGGATTCGGTCCGCAGAACCCTTCAGGCTAGGTACCTGAGAACTTGGGCCAATTTTCGACGGAGGTGCATGCCAAGAGGCTTCTCTTGCCTCTGGCTGATCTGGTTTGCCAAAACCTTGTGGCTACCTCCACATACAGATTTCCTTTGGGATCCTGCCCTCAGATCGCTTCAGGCTAGGTACCTGACAACTTTGCCCAATTTCCGACGGAGGTACCTGCCTGGGTACCTTCACTTCCCTTCCCTCATCTTGTTCTCCAAAACTTCTGGGCTAGCTCCAAATAAACAAGTGCTTGTCAATACCAGCTGAAGACCCCTCCACGTTACGTCTCTCTCAACTTTGGCCCTACTTTGGACGTAGCTGCATGCCTGCTAGCAACCATCGCTTCCTCCACAAAAGTTTCTCAAAATGTATGGGATTCTGCCTGACACACATTTAGCTCTGGGTACCAGCTGCAAAGCCCTTCAGGGTAGGGACACCACAAGTTTGGCCAAGTTTATGCATAACTGTATGTCTGGTAGCTACCCTTCCCTCCTCACCTCGGCATGCTTCTAGAAAAAAGATTTGGCTTCCTCCAAGAGAGATTTTTTCTTTGAGGATCCTAAACCCGGATCCTCTAGGCTAGGTAACAGAGAATTCTGGCTAATTTGGACGTTGGTACATGCCCGCTAGCTACCTTTGCCTCCACCACATTGTACTTAGGGAAAATTTTGCCTTACCTGCGTTAGTTCTTGAAAAGCAGCTTACCTGTCTGGTATTTGTTACCTGCCTGTGTCTGCATGTCCTGTAGCTCTCACGGATTACCTCAAATTGCACGGAGGTTCCCCACTTTTTTCTCCATTTGTTGAGGTCTGCTCCTGTTTGACCCTTAAGGCTCTTTCCAAGCATCTCTTTGAGCCTTTCCTTTTGGCATTCTCCGAACACAGCTGAAACCTCGGCTTGCTGCCTCAAACTCCTCCAAGGCTGTTGCTCTAATTCCTTTGTGTCCATCGGTGTACGTTCCCAACCCTGCAGCAATGGAATAGACAGTCTTTGTTTCATTTTCTTTTGTCTGGTTGTTTCTTTTCATTATGACCTTTTCTTTCTTTGGTCTTTCCTTCAGTCCTACCACTTTTGTTAGTTTGAATCCTCCTCTTAGTTTTGTTGTTTCTTTGCTTTTTTCAGACATCAGCACCCCACCCCATTTTCCCTGTGCACTGCCTCCCTCATAGAATCCTACAATGCCTGGGGTTGGAAGGGACCTTAAAGACCATCCAGCTCGAGCCCACCTGCACTGGTGCCCCAGGACCCTGTTGGGAGCCGCACGTCTGGGCTGGGGCCAGCTCTGCCTTGGGGCTGACTGAGGCTGTGCCTGTCAGCCCTGCAGTGGGACATGGCGGTTGCCTAGCACCACTCTGGGTCACAATATGCACTGCCCCTGACAGCACAGGGCTGCCATGTGGTCACGGTCCCTGTCCTTGGCTTCCCAAGGAGCTGCGTCCCCATGCTTGGTCCTGAGCGAGGTGCTGGATGTGCGAGTCCAGGAGTCCCAAGTGCCACAGGGTGGACTTCTCTCTCTTCCCCTGGAGCTGAACACTCTCTTTTGGTTCCACCATACCTGTGCCCCTGAGAAGTTCCACACCCACGACGTCCATGGCCCAGCTCTCTCAAGCTCACGGCTGGGCTGTCCTGCCCCAGGGGGTCCTGCCAGGTGCCTGGAGCACACTGGAAAAGTTGGGCCTACATGCCTTAGTTCTGAACAAAAGCAGCATACCCAGGCTGTGACAAACCCTCTTTGCGCATCAGAACAGAATCTTGAAGTCTGCCGTGCCCAAAGTGAAACCTTTTTCTTCATTCCTTATAAAATAAACATTAAAGTTAACTCTTAAGGAGATAATGAGATTAAGGAAGTACATGCTAAACATAGAAGACTATAATACGCAACATTTTGCCCAAAATATGCTCATTGTCATCCCAGGGTGGGACAGATAAGCTTAGGATATAAAAGTGTTAGGAGGTAGTGGTAAAAAAGTTAATGACAGCAAAACCCTAGAGTGAGGAAAAAAGGGAGAGCTGGGGGGTTGGGGGGCAGAAGAAAAATTGAAAACCTACAAGAGGCAGGCGATGTTCTGTGCTCCTTCTCCACCAAGACAGGGACACCTCCTTGGTAAGCTCTGCACCTTCACCTTCACTTTGGTGAGGAATACCTGCGATAGCATTTATACGTTAAATAAACATATTAACTGCCTAGAGGTTAGGGGCATAGATTCATTTTAGCTGCCTATCAGGTCAGTGGAATAGACCCACAGGAAAGAGGACAATCCCTTGTCATGAAGACCTCAGGGTTCTCCCATTTGGCTGCATCTGTTCAAAAACCAGCATGCATACAAGCAATGCAGGAGAAGGATCTCTTCCGGAGATCCCCAAGGCTAGCCCTGATTGATCTGGCAAGGTTAACTCCCCCTTATCTGTAGCCTCCCAGACAGCATAAAGACACACGTAGCTAGTCTCCAAGACCACATACAAACTGCCTGTGCTATGGATGCCACACAGCTGCCCTGGATGCCACACAGCTGGCAGATCTGGTTTGCCAAAACCTTGTGGCTACCTCCACATACAGATTTACTTTGGGATCCTGCCCTCAGATCGCTTCAGGGAAGGTACCTGAAAACTTTGCCCAATTAGGGACCGAGGTACCTGCCTGGGTACCTTCACTTCCCTTCGCTCATCTTGTTCTCCAAAACTTCTGGGCTAGCTCCAAAACACAACTGCTTGTCAATACCAGCTGAAGACCCCTCCACGTTACGTCTCTCTCAACTTTGGCCCTACTTTGGACGTAGCTGCATGCCTGCTAGCTACCTTTGCTTCCTCCACAAAAGCTTCTCAAAATGTATGGGATTCTGCCTGAGATACATTTAGCTCTGGGTACCAGCTGCAAAGCCCTTCAGGGTAGGGACACCACAAGTTTGGCCAAGTTTATGCATAACTGTATGCCTGGTAGCTACCCTTCCCTCCTCACCTCGGCATGCTTCTAGAAAAAAGATTTGGCTTCCTCCAACAGAGATTTTTTCTTTGGGGATCCTAAACTCGGATTCCCCTGGGCTAGGTAACAGAGAATTTGGGCTACTTTGGAGGTTGGTACATGGCCGGTAGAATACTTTGCCTCCGCCAGATTGTACTTAGGAAAACGTTTCGCCTCCCTGCGTTAGTTCTGGACAAAAGCAGCGTACCCGTCTGGGGTAGCAACCGGAATTTTGGCCAAATTGGGAATTATGTGCGTGCCCAGTAGCTACCCGTTCCTCCTCCCAGGCATACTTTCTGAAATGTTTTGGCCTCTTCCAGAGAGAGAGGGACTGGTGGATTCGGTCCGCAGAACCCTTCAGGATAGGTACCCGAGAACTTGGGCCAATTTTTGACGGAGGGGCATGCCAAGAGGCTTCTCTTGCCTCTGGCTGATCTGCTTTGCCAAAACCTTGTGGCTACCTCCACATACAGATTTCCTTTGGGATCCTGCCCTCAGATCGCTTCAGGCTAGGTACCTGACAACTTTGCCCAATTTCCGATGGAGGTACCTGCCTGGGTACCTTCACTACCCTTCGCTCATCTTGTTTTCCAAAACTTTTGGGCTAGCTCCAAATACACAACTGCTTGTCAATACCAGCTGAAGACCCCTCCACGTTACGTCTCTCTCAACTTTGGCCCTACTTTGGACCTAGCTGCATGCCTGCTAGCAACCATCGCTTCCTCCACAAAAGCCTCTCAATATGTTTGGGATTATTCCTGGGAGAGATTTACCTCTGGGTACCAGCTGCAAAGCCCTTCAGGGTAGGGACACCACAAGTTTGGCCAACTTTATGCATAACTCTATGCCTGGTACCTACCCTTGCCTTCTCACCTCGGCATGCTTCTAGAAAAAAGATTTGGCTTCCTCCAAGAGAGATTTTTTCTTTGGGGATCCTAAACTCGGATTCCCCTGGGCTAGGTAACAGAGAATTTGGGCGACTTTGGAGGTTGGTACATGCCCGGTAGAATACTTTGCCTCCGCCAGGTTGTACTTAGGAAAACGTTTCGCCTCCCTGCGGCTGTTCTGGACAAAAGCAGCGTACCCGTCTGGGGTGGCTATAGGAATTTTGGCCAAATTGGGAATTTGTGCATGCCCAGTAGCTACCCGTTCCTCCTCCCAGGCATACTTTCTGAAATGTTTTGGCCTCTTCCAGAGAGAGAGGGACTTGTGGATTCGGTCCGCAGAACCCTTCAGGCTAGGTACCCGAGAACTTGGGCCAATTTTCGACGGAGGTGCATGCCAAGAGGCTTCTCTTGCCTCTGGCTGATCTGGTTTGCCAAAACCTTGTGGCTACCTCCACATACAGATTTCCTTTGGGATCCTGCCCTCAGATCGCTTCAGGCTAGGTACCTGACAACTTTGCCCAATTTCCGACGGAGGTACCTGCCTGGGTACCTTCACTTCCCTTCCCTCATCTTGTTCTCCAAAACTTCTGGGCTAGCTCCAAATAAACAAGTGCTTGTCAATACCAGCTGAAGACCCCTCCACGTTACGTCTCTCTCAACTTTGGCCCTACTTTGGACGTAGCTGCATGCCTGCTAGCAACCATCGCTTACTCCACAAAAGTTTCTCAAAATGTATGGGATTCTGCCTGACACACATTTAGCTCTGGGTACCAGCTGCAAAGCCCTTCAGGGTAGGGACACCACAAGTTTGGCCAAGTTTATGCATAACTGTATGTCTGGTAGCTACCCTTCCCTCCTCACCTCGGCATGCTTCTAGAAAAAAGATTTGGCTTCCTCCAAGAGAGATTTTTTCTTTGAGGATCCTAAACCCGGATCCTCTAGGCTAGGTAACAGAGAATTCTGGCTAATTTGGACGTTGGTACATGCCCGCTAGCTACCTTTGCCTCCACCACATTGTACTTAGGGAAAATTTTGCCTTACCTGCGTTAGTTCTTGAAAAGCAGCTTACCTGTCTGGTATTTGTTACCTGCCTGTGTCTGCATGTCCTGTAGCTCTCACGGATTACCTCAAATTGCACGGAGGTTCCCCACTTTTTTCTCCATTTGTTGAGGTCTGCTCCTGTTTGACCCTTAAGGCTCTTTCCAAGCATCTCTTTGAGCCTTTCCTTTTGGCATTCTCCGAACACAGCTGAAACCTCGGCTTGCTGCCTCAAACTCCTCCAAGGCTGTTGCTCTAATTCCTTTGTGTCCATCGGTGTACGTTCCCAACCCTGCAGCAATGGAATAGACAGTCTTTGTTTCATTTTCTTTTGTCTGGTTGTTTCTTTTCATTATGACCTTTTCTTTCTTTGGTCTTTCCTTCAATCCTACCACTTTTGATAGTTTGAATCCTCCTCTTAGTTTTGTTGTTTCTTTGCTTTTTTCAGACATCAGCACCCCACCCCATTTTCCTTGTGCACTGCCTCCCTCATAGAATCCTACAATGCCTGGGGTTGGAAGGGACCTTAAAGACCATCTAGCTCGAGCCCACCTGCACTGGTGCCCCAGGACCCTGTTGGGAGCCGCACGTCTGGGCTGGGGCCAGCTCTGCCTTGGGGCTGACTGAGGCTGTGCCTGTCAGCCCTGCAGTGGGACATGGCGGTTGCCTAGCACCACTCTGGGTCACAATATGCACTGCCCCTGACAGCACAGGGCTGCCATGTGGTCACGGTCCCTGTCCTTGGCTTCCCAAGGAGCTGCGTCCCCATGCTTGGTCCTGAGCGAGGTGCTGGATGTGCGAGTCCAGGAGTCCCAAGTGCCACAGGGTGGACTTCTCTCTCTTCCCCTGGAGCTGAACACTCTCTTTTGGTTCCACCATACCTGTGCCCCTGAGAAGTTCCACACCCACGACGTCCATGGCCCAGCTCTCTCAAGCTCACGGCTGGGCTGTCCTGCCCCAGGGGGTCCTGCCAGGTGCCTGGAGCACACTGGAAAAGTTGGGCCTACATGCCTTAGTTCTGAACAAAAGCAGCATACCCAGGCTGTGACAAACCCTCTTTGCGCATCAGAACAGAATCTTGAAGTCTGCCGTGCCCAAAGTGAAACCTTTTTCTTCATTCCTTATAAAATAAACATTAAAGTTAACTCTTAAGGAGATAATGAGATTAAGGAAGTACATGCTAAACATAGAAGACTATAATACGCAACATTTTGCCCAAAATATGCTCATTGTCATCCCAGGGTGGGACAGATAAGCTTAGGATATAAAAGTGTTAGGAGGTAGTGGTAAAAAAGTTAATGACAGCAAAACCCTAGAGTGAGGAAAAAAGGGAGAGCTGGGGGGTTGGGGGGCAGAAGAAAAATTGAAAACCTACAAGAGGCAGGCGATGTTCTGTGCTCCTTCTCCACCAAGACAGGGACACCTCCTTGGTAAGCTCTGCACCTTCACCTTCACTTTGGTGAGGAATACCTGCGATAGCATTTATACGTTAAATAAACATATTAACTGCCTAGAGGTTAGGGGCATAGATTCATTTTAGCTGCCTATCAGGTCAGTGGAATAGACCCACAGGAAAGAGGACAATCCCTTGTCATGAAGACCTCAGGGTTCTCCCATTTGGCTGCATCTGTTCAAAAACCAGCATGCATACAAGCAATGCAGGAGAAGGATCTCTTCCGGAGATCCCCAAGGCTAGCCCTGATTGATCTGGCAAGGTTAACTCCCCCTTATCTGTAGCCTCCCAGACAGCATAAAGACACACGTAGCTAGTCTCCAAGACCACATACAAACTGCCTGTGCTATGGATGCCACACAGCTGCCCTGGATGCCACACAGCTGGCAGATCTGGTTTGCCAAAACCTTGTGGCTACCTCCACATACAGATTTACTTTGGGATCCTGCCCTCAGATCGCTTCAGGGGAGGTACCTGAAAACTTTGCCCAATTAGGGACCGAGGTACCTGCCTGGGTACCTTCACTTCCCTTCGCTCATCTTGTTTTCCAAAACTTCTGGGCTAGCTCCAAAACACAACTGCTTGTCAATACCAGCTGAAGACCCCTCCACGTTACGTCTCTCTCAACTTTGGCCCTACTTTGGACGTAGCTGCATGCCTGCTAGCTACCTTTGCTTCCTCCACAAAAGCTTCTCAAAATGTATGGGATTCTGCCTGACACACATTTAGCTCTGGGTACCAGCTGCAAAGCCCTTCAGGGTAGGGACACCACAAGTTTGGCCAAGTTTATGCATAACTGTATGCCTGGTAGCTACCCTTCCCTCCTCACCTCGGCATGCTTCTAGAAAAAAGATTTGGCTTCCTCCAACAGAGATTTTTTCTTTGGGGATCCTAAACTCGGATTCCCCTGGGCTAGGTAACAGAGAATTTGGGCGACTTTGGAGGTTGGTACATGGCCGGTAGAATACTTTGCCTCCGCCAGATTGTACTTAGGAAAACGTTTCGCCTCCCTGCGTTAGTTCTGGACAAAAGCAGCGTACCCGTCTGGGGTAGCAACCGGAATTTTGGCCAAATTGGGAATTATGTGCGTGCCCAGTAGCTACCCGTTCCTCCTCCCAGTCATACTTTCTGAAATGTTTTGGCCTCTTCCAGAGAGAGAGGGACTGGTGGATTCGGTCCGCAGAACCCTTCAGGATAGGTACCCGAGAACTTGGGCCAATTTTTGACGGAGGGGCATGCCAAGAGGCTTCTCTTGCCTCTGGCTGATCTGCTTTGCCAAAACCTTGTGGCTACCTCCACATACAGATTTCCTTTGGGATCCTGCCCTCAGATCGCTTCAGGCTAGGTACCTGACAACTTTGCCCAATTTCCGATGGAGGTACCTGCCTGGGTACCTTCACTACCCTTCGCTCATCTTGTTTTCCAAAACTTTTGGGCTAGCTCCAAATACACAACTGCTTGTCAATACCAGCTGAAGACCCCTCCACGTTACGTCTCTCTCAACTTTGGCCCTACTTTGGACGTAGCTGCATGCCTGCTAGCAACCATCGCTTCCTCCACAAAAGCTTCTCAAAATGTTTGGGATTATTCCTGGGAGAGATTTAGCTCTGGGTACCAGCTGCAAAGCCCTTCAGGGTACGGACACCACAAGTTTGGCCAAGTTTATGCATAACTGTATGCCTGGTAGCTACCCTTGCCTTCTCACCTCGGCATGCTTCTGCAAAAGATTTGGCTTCCTCCAACAGAAATTTTTTCTTTGGGGATCCTAAACTCGGATTCCCCTGGGCTAGGTAACAGAGAATTTGGGATAGTTTGGAGGTTTTTACATGCCTGCTAGCTACCTTTGCCTCCGCCACATTGTACTTTTGAAAAAGTTTCGCCTCCCTGCGGCAGTTCTGGATAAAAGCACCGTACCCGTCTGGGGTAGCTACCTGAATTTTGGCCAAATTGGGAATTATACGCATGCCCAGTAGCTACCCATTCCTCCTCCCAGGCATACTTTCTGAAATGTTTTGAGCCTCTTCCAGAGAGAGAGGGACTTGTGGATTCGGTCCGCAGAACCCTTCAGGCTAGGTACCTGAGAACTTGGGCCAATTTTCGACGGAGGTGCATGCCAAGAGGCTTCTCTTGCCTCTGGCTGATCTGGTTTGCCAAAACCTTGTGGCTACCTCCACATACAGATTTACTTTGGGATCCTGCCCTCAGATCGCTTCAGGCTAGGTACCTGACAACTTTGCCCAATTTCCGACGGAGGTACCTGCCTGGGTACCTTCACTTCTCTTCGCTCATCTTGTTTTCCAAAACTTCTGGGCTAGCTCCAAATAAACAACTGCTTGTCAATACCAGCTGAAGACCCCTCCACGTTACGTCTCTCTCAACTTTGGCCCTACTTTGGACCTAGCTGCATGCCTGCTAGCAACCATCGCTTCCTCCACAAAAGCCTCTCAATATGTTTGGGATTATTCCTGGGAGAGATTTACCTCTGGGTACCAGCTGCAAAGCCCTTCAGGGTAGGGACACCACAAGTTTGGCCAACTTTATGCATAACTCTATGCCTGGTACCTACCCTTGCCTTCTCACCTCGGCATGCTTCTAGAAAAAAGATTTGGCTTCCTCCAAGAGAGATTTTTTCTTTGGGGATCCTAAACTCGGATTCCCCTGGGCTAGGTAACAGAGAATTTGGGCGACTTTGGAGGTTGGTACATGCCCGGTAGAATACTTTGCCTCCGCCAGGTTGTACTTAGGAAAACGTTTCGCCTCCCTGCGTTAGTTCTGGACAAAAGCAGCGTACCCGTCTGGGGTGGCTATAGGAATTTTGGCCAAATTGGGAATTTGTGCATGCCCAGTAGCTACCCGTTCCTCCTCCCAGGCATACTTTCTGAAATGTTTTGGCCTCTTCCAGAGAGAGAGGGACTTGTGGATTCGGTCCGCAGAACCCTTCAGGCTAGGTACCTGAGAACTTGGGCCAATTTTCGACGGAGGTGCATGCCAAGAGGCTTCTCTTGCCTCTGGCTGATCTGGTTTGCCAAAACCTTGTGCCTACCTCCACATACAGATTTCCTTTGGGATCCTGCCCTCAGATCGCTTCAGGCTAGGTACCTGACAACTTTGCCCAATTTCCGACGGAGGTACCTGCCTGGGTACCTTCACTTCCCTTCCCTCATCTTGTTCTCCAAAACTTCTGGGCTAGCTCCAAATAAACAAGTGCTTGTCAATACCAGCTGAAGACCCCTCCACGTTACGTCTCTCTCAACTTTGGCCCTACTTTGGACGTAGCTGCATGCCTGCTAGCAACCATCGCTTCCTCCACAAAAGTTTCTCAAAATGTTTGGGATTCTGCCTGACACACATTTAGCTCTGGGTACCAGCTGCAAAGCCCTTCAGGGTAGGGACACCACAAGTTTGGCCAAGTTTATGCATAACTGTATGTCTGGTAGCTACCCTTCCCTCCTCACCTCGGCATGCTTCTAGAAAAAAGATTTGGCTTCCTCCAAGAGAGATTTTTTCTTTGAGGATCCTAAACCCGGATCCTCTAGGCTAGGTAACAGAGAATTCTGGCTAATTTGGACGTTGGTACATGCCCGCTAGCTACCTTTGCCTCCACCACATTGTACTTAGGGAAAATTTTGCCTTACCTGCGTTAGTTCTTGAAAAGCAGCTTACCTGTCTGGTATTTGTTACCTGCCTGTGTCTGCATGTCCTGTAGCTCTCACGGATTACCTCAAATTGCACGGAGGTTCCCCACTTTTTTCTCCATTTGTTGAGGTCTGCTCCTGTTTGACCCTTAAGGCTCTTTCCAAGCATCTCTTTGAGCCTTTCCTTTTGGCATTCTCCGAACACAGCTGAAACCTCGGCTTGCTGCCTCAAACTCCTCCAAGGCTGTTGCTCTAATTCCTTTGTGTCCATCGGTGTACGTTCCCAACCCTGCAGCAATGGAATAGACAGTCTTTGTTTCATTTTCTTTTGTCTGGTTGTTTCTTTTCATTATGACCTTTTCTTTCTTTGGTCTTTCCTTCAGTCCTACCACTTTTGTTAGTTTGAATCCTCCTCTTAGTTTTGTTGTTTCTTTGCTTTTTTCAGACATCAGCACCCCACCCCATTTTCCCTGTGCACTGCCTCCCTCATAGAATCCTACAATGCCTGGGGTTGGAAGGGACCTTAAAGACCATCCAGCTCGAGCCCACCTGCACTGGTGCCCCAGGACCCTGTTGGGAGCCGCACGTCTGGGCTGGGGCCAGCTCTGCCTTGGGGCTGACTGAGGCTGTGCCTGTCAGCCCTGCAGTGGGACATGGCGGTTGCCTAGCACCACTCTGGGTCACAATATGCACTGCCCCTGACAGCACAGGGCTGCCATGTGGTCACGGTCCCTGTCCTTGGCTTCCCAAGGAGCTGCGTCCCCATGCTTGGTCCTGAGCGAGGTGCTGGATGTGCGAGTCCAGGAGTCCCAAGTGCCACAGGGTGGACTTCTCTCTCTTCCCCTGGAGCTGAACACTCTCTTTTGGTTCCACCATACCTGTGCCCCTGAGAAGTTCCACACCCACGACGTCCATGGCCCAGCTCTCTCAAGCTCACGGCTGGGCTGTCCTGCCCCAGGGGGTCCTGCCAGGTGCCTGGAGCACACTGGAAAAGTTGGGCCTACATGCCTTAGTTCTGAACAAAAGCAGCATACCCAGGCTGTGACAAACCCTCTTTGCGCATCAGAACAGAATCTTGAAGTCTGCCGTGCCCAAAGTGAAACCTTTTTCTTCATTCCTTATAAAATAAACATTAAAGTTAACTCTTAAGGAGATAATGAGATTAAGGAAGTACATGCTAAACATAGAAGACTATAATACGCAACATTTTGCCCAAAATATGCTCATTGTCATCCCAGGGTGGGACAGATAAGCTTAGGATATAAAAGTGTTAGGAGGTAGTGGTAAAAAAGTTAATGACAGCAAAACCCTAGAGTGAGGAAAAAAGGGAGAGCTGGGGGGTTGGGGGGCAGAAGAAAAATTGAAAACCTACAAGAGGCAGGCGATGTTCTGTGCTCCTTCTCCACCAAGACAGGGACACCTCCTTGGTAAGCTCTGCACCTTCACCTTCACTTTGGTGAGGAATACCTGCGATAGCATTTATACGTTAAATAAACATATTAACTGCCTAGAGGTTAGGGGCATAGATTCATTTTAGCTGCCTATCAGGTCAGTGGAATAGACCCACAGGAAAGAGGACAATCCCTTGTCATGAAGACCTCAGGGTTCTCCCATTTGGCTGCATCTGTTCAAAAACCAGCATGCATACAAGCAATGCAGGAGAAGGATCTCTTCCGGAGATCCCCAAGGCTAGCCCTGATTGATCTGGCAAGGTTAACTCCCCCTTATCTGTAGCCTCCCAGACAGCATAAAGACACACGTAGCTAGTCTCCAAGACCACATACAAACTGCCTGTGCTATGGATGCCACACAGCTGCCCTGGATGCCACACAGCTGGCAGATCTGGTTTGCCAAAACCTTGTGGCTACCTCCACATACAGATTTACTTTGGGATCCTGCCCTCAGATCGCTTCAGGGAAGGTACCTGAAAACTTTGCCCAATTAGGGACCGAGGTACCTGCCTGGGTACCTTCACTTCCCTTCGCTCATCTTGTTCTCCAAAACTTCTGGGCTAGCTCCAAAACACAACTGCTTGTCAATACCAGCTGAAGACCCCTCCACGTTACGTCTCTCTCAACTTTGGCCCTACTTTGGACGTAGCTGCATGCCTGCTAGCTACCTTTGCTTCCTCCACAAAAGCTTCTCAAAATGTATGGGATTCTGCCTGAGATACATTTAGCTCTGGGTACCAGCTGCAAAGCCCTTCAGGGTAGGGACACCACAAGTTTGGCCAAGTTTATGCATAACTGTATGCCTGGTAGCTACCCTTCCCTCCTCACCTCGGCATGCTTCTAGAAAAAAGATTTGGCTTCCTCCAACAGAGATTTTTTCTTTGGGGATCCTAAACTCGGATTCCCCTGGGCTAGGTAACAGAGAATTTGGGCTACTTTGGAGGTTGGTACATGGCCGGTAGAATACTTTGCCTCCGCCAGATTGTACTTAGGAAAACGTTTCGCCTCCCTGCGTTAGTTCTGGACAAAAGCAGCGTACCCGTCTGGGGTAGCAACCGGAATTTTGGCCAAATTGGGAATTATGTGCGTGCCCAGTAGCTACCCGTTCCTCCTCCCAGGCATACTTTCTGAAATGTTTTGGCCTCTTCCAGAGAGAGAGGGACTGGTGGATTCGGTCCGCAGAACCCTTCAGGATAGGTACCCGAGAACTTGGGCCAATTTTTGACGGAGGGGCATGCCAAGAGGCTTCTCTTGCCTCTGGCTGATCTGCTTTGCCAAAACCTTGTGGCTACCTCCACATACAGATTTCCTTTGGGATCCTGCCCTCAGATCGCTTCAGGCTAGGTACCTGACAACTTTGCCCAATTTCCGATGGAGGTACCTGCCTGGGTACCTTCACTACCCTTCGCTCATCTTGTTTTCCAAAACTTTTGGGCTAGCTCCAAATACACAACTGCTTGTCAATACCAGCTGAAGACCCCTCCACGTTACGTCTCTCTCAACTTTGGCCCTACTTTGGACCTAGCTGCATGCCTGCTAGCAACCATCGCTTCCTCCACAAAAGCCTCTCAATATGTTTGGGATTATTCCTGGGAGAGATTTACCTCTGGGTACCAGCTGCAAAGCCCTTCAGGGTAGGGACACCACAAGTTTGGCCAACTTTATGCATAACTCTATGCCTGGTACCTACCCTTGCCTTCTCACCTCGGCATGCTTCTAGAAAAAAGATTTGGCTTCCTCCAAGAGAGATTTTTTCTTTGGGGATCCTAAACTCGGATTCCCCTGGGCTAGGTAACAGAGAATTTGGGCGACTTTGGAGGTTGGTACATGCCCGGTAGAATACTTTGCCTCCGCCAGGTTGTACTTAGGAAAACGTTTCGCCTCCCTGCGGCTGTTCTGGACAAAAGCAGCGTACCCGTCTGGGGTGGCTATAGGAATTTTGGCCAAATTGGGAATTTGTGCATGCCCAGTAGCTACCCGTTCCTCCTCCCAGGCATACTTTCTGAAATGTTTTGGCCTCTTCCAGAGAGAGAGGGACTTGTGGATTCGGTCCGCAGAACCCTTCAGGCTAGGTACCCGAGAACTTGGGCCAATTTTCGACGGAGGTGCATGCCAAGAGGCTTCTCTTGCCTCTGGCTGATCTGGTTTGCCAAAACCTTGTGGCTACCTCCACATACAGATTTCCTTTGGGATCCTGCCCTCAGATCGCTTCAGGCTAGGTACCTGACAACTTTGCCCAATTTCCGACGGAGGTACCTGCCTGGGTACCTTCACTTCCCTTCCCTCATCTTGTTCTCCAAAACTTCTGGGCTAGCTCCAAATAAACAAGTGCTTGTCAATACCAGCTGAAGACCCCTCCACGTTACGTCTCTCTCAACTTTGGCCCTACTTTGGACGTAGCTGCATGCCTGCTAGCAACCATCGCTTCCTCCACAAAAGTTTCTCAAAATGTATGGGATTCTGCCTGACACACATTTAGCTCTGGGTACCAGCTGCAAAGCCCTTCAGGGTAGGGACACCACAAGTTTGGCCAAGTTTATGCATAACTGTATGTCTGGTAGCTACCCTTCCCTCCTCACCTCGGCATGCTTCTAGAAAAAAGATTTGGCTTCCTCCAAGAGAGATTTTTTCTTTGAGGATCCTAAACCCGGATCCTCTAGGCTAGGTAACAGAGAATTCTGGCTAATTTGGACGTTGGTACATGCCCGCTAGCTACCTTTGCCTCCACCACATTGTACTTAGGGAAAATTTTGCCTTACCTGCGTTAGTTCTTGAAAAGCAGCTTACCTGTCTGGTATTTGTTACCTGCCTGTGTCTGCATGTCCTGTAGCTCTCACGGATTACCTCAAATTGCACGGAGGTTCCCCACTTTTTTCTCCATTTGTTGAGGTCTGCTCCTGTTTGACCCTTAAGGCTCTTTCCAAGCATCTCTTTGAGCCTTTCCTTTTGGCATTCTCCGAACACAGCTGAAACCTCGGCTTGCTGCCTCAAACTCCTCCAAGGCTGTTGCTCTAATTCCTTTGTGTCCATCGGTGTACGTTCCCAACCCTGCAGCAATGGAATAGACAGTCTTTGTTTCATTTTCTTTTGTCTGGTTGTTTCTTTTCATTATGACCTTTTCTTTCTTTGGTCTTTCCTTCAGTCCTACCACTTTTGTTAGTTTGAATCCTCCTCTTAGTTTTGTTGTTTCTTTGCTTTTTTCAGACATCAGCACCCCACCCCATTTTCCCTGTGCACTGCCTCCCTCATAGAATCCTACAATGCCTGGGGTTGGAAGGGACCTTAAAGACCATCCAGCTCGAGCCCACCTGCACTGGTGCCCCAGGACCCTGTTGGGAGCCGCACGTCTGGGCTGGGGCCAGCTCTGCCTTGGGGCTGACTGAGGCTGTGCCTGTCAGCCCTGCAGTGGGACATGGCGGTTGCCTAGCACCACTCTGGGTCACAATATGCACTGCCCCTGACAGCACAGGGCTGCCATGTGGTCACGGTCCCTGTCCTTGGCTTCCCAAGGAGCTGCGTCCCCATGCTTGGTCCTGAGCGAGGTGCTGGATGTGCGAGTCCAGGAGTCCCAAGTGCCACAGGGTGGACTTCTCTCTCTTCCCCTGGAGCTGAACACTCTCTTTTGGTTCCACCATACCTGTGCCCCTGAGAAGTTCCACACCCACGACGTCCATGGCCCAGCTCTCTCAAGCTCACGGCTGGGCTGTCCTGCCCCAGGGGGTCCTGCCAGGTGCCTGGAGCACACTGGAAAAGTTGGGCCTACATGCCTTAGTTCTGAACAAAAGCAGCATACCCAGGCTGTGACAAACCCTCTTTGCGCATCAGAACAGAATCTTGAAGTCTGCCGTGCCCAAAGTGAAACCTTTTTCTTCATTCCTTATAAAATAAACATTAAAGTTAACTCTTAAGGAGATAATGAGATTAAGGAAGTACATGCTAAACATAGAAGACTATAATACGCAACATTTTGCCCAAAATATGCTCATTGTCATCCCAGGGTGGGACAGATAAGCTTAGGATATAAAAGTGTTAGGAGGTAGTGGTAAAAAAGTTAATGACAGCAAAACCCTAGAGTGAGGAAAAAAGGGAGAGCTGGGGGGTTGGGGGGCAGAAGAAAAATTGAAAACCTACAAGAGGCAGGTGATGTTCTGTGCTCCTTCTCCACCAAGACAGGGACACCTCCTTGGTAAGCTCTGCACCTTCACCTTCACTTTGGTGAGGAATACCTGCGATAGCATTTATACGTTAAATAAACATATTAACTGCCTAGAGGTTAGGGGCATAGATTCATTTTAGCTGCCTATCAGGTCAGTGGAATAGACCCACAGGAAAGAGGACAATCCCTTGTCATGAAGACCTCAGGGTTCTCCCATTTGGCTGCATCTGTTCAAAAACCAGCATGCATACAAGCAATGCAGGAGAAGGATCTCTTCCGGAGATCCCCAAGGCTAGCCCTGATTGATCTGGCAAGGTTAACTCCCCCTTATCTGTAGCCTCCCAGACAGCATAAAGACACACGTAGCTAGTCTCCAAGACCACATACAAACTGCCTGTGCTATGGATGCCACACAGCTGCCCTGGATGCCACACAGCTGGCAGATCTGGTTTGCCAAAACCTTGTGGCTACCTCCACATACAGATTTACTTTGGGATCCTGCCCTCAGATCGCTTCAGGGGAGGTACCTGAAAACTTTGCCCAATTAGGGACCGAGGTACCTGCCTGGGTACCTTCACTTCCCTTCGCTCATCTTGTTTTCCAAAACTTCTGGGCTAGCTCCAAAACACAACTGCTTGTCAATACCAGCTGAAGACCCCTCCACGTTACGTCTCTCTCAACTTTGGCCCTACTTTGGACGTAGCTGCATGCCTGCTAGCTACCTTTGCTTCCTCCACAAAAGCTTCTCAAAATGTATGGGATTCTGCCTGACACACATTTAGCTCTGGGTACCAGCTGCAAAGCCCTTCAGGGTAGGGACACCACAAGTTTGGCCAAGTTTATGCATAACTGTATGCCTGGTAGCTACCCTTCCCTCCTCACCTCGGCATGCTTCTAGAAAAAGATTTGGCTTCCTCCAACAGAGATTTTTTCTTTGGGGATCCTAAACTCGGATTCCCCTGGGCTAGGTAACAGAGAATTTGGGCGACTTTGGAGGTTGGTACATGGCCGGTAGAATACTTTGCCTCCGCCAGATTGTACTTAGGAAAACGTTTCGCCTCCCTGCGTTAGTTCTGGACAAAAGCAGCGTACCCGTCTGGGGTAGCAACCGGAATTTTGGCCAAATTGGGAATTATGTGCGTGCCCAGTAGCTACCCGTTCCTCCTCCCAGGCATACTTTCTGAAATGTTTTGGCCTCTTCCAGAGAGAGAGGGACTGGTGGATTCGGTCCGCAGAACCCTTCAGGATAGGTACCCGAGAACTTGGGCCAATTTTTGACGGAGGGGCATGCCAAGAGGCTTCTCTTGCCTCTGGCTGATCTGCTTTGCCAAAACCTTGTGGCTACCTCCACATACAGATTTCCTTTGGGATCCTGCCCTCAGATCGCTTCAGGCTAGGTACCTGACAACTTTGCCCAATTTCCGATGGAGGTACCTGCCTGGGTACCTTCACTACCCTTCGCTCATCTTGTTTTCCAAAACTTTTGGGCTAGCTCCAAATACACAACTGCTTGTCAATACCAGCTGAAGACCCCTCCACGTTACGTCTCTCTCAACTTTGGCCCTACTTTGGATGTAGCTGCATGCCTGCTAGCTACCTTTGCTTCCTCCACAAAAGCCTCTCACTATGTATGGGATTCTGCCTGAGATACATCTAGCTCTGGGTACCAGCTGCAAAGCCCTTCAGGGTAGGGACACCACAAGTTCGGTCAAGTTTACAGGGAAGTGTATGCCTGGTAGCTACCCTTGCCTTCTCACCTTGGCATGCTTCTAGAAAAAAGATTTGGCTTCCTCCAACAGAGATTTTTTCTTTGGGGATCCTAAACTCGGATACCTCTGGGCTAGGTAACAGAGAATTTGGGCTAATTTGGAGGTTGGTACATGCCCCGTAGCATACTTTGCCTCCGCCAGATTGTACTTCGGAAAACGTTTCGCCTCCCTGCGGCAGTTCTGGACAAAAGCAGCGTACCCGTCTGGGGTAGCTACCGGAATTTTGGCCAAATTTGGAATTATGCGCATGCCCCGTAGCTACCCGTTCCTCCTCCCAGGCATACTTTCTGAAATGTTTTGGCCTCTTCCAGAGAGAGAGGGACTTGTGGATTCGGTCCGCAGAACCCTTCAGGATAGGTACCCGAGAACTTGGGCCAATTTTTGACGGAGGGGCATGCCAAGAGGCTTCTCTTGCCTCTGGCTGATCTGGTTTGCCAAAACCTTGTGGCTACCTCCACATACAGATTTCCTTTGGGATCCTGCCCTCAGATCGCTTCAGGCTAGGTACCTGACAACTTTCCCAATTTCCGACGGGGGTACCTCCCTGGGTACCTTCACTTCCCTTCGCTCATCTTGTTTTCCAAAACTTTTGGGCTAGCTCCAAATACACAACTGCTTGTCAATACCAGCTGAAGACCCCTCCACGTTACGTCTCTCTCAACTTTGGCCCTACTTTGGACGTAGCTCCATGCCTGCTAGCAACGATCGCTTCCTCCACAAAAGCCTCTCAAAATGTATGGGATTCTGCCTGACACACATTTAGCTCTGGGTACCAGCTGCAAAGCCCTTCAGGGTAGGGACACCACAAGTTTGGCCAACTTTATGCATAACTGTATGCCTGGTAGCTACCCTTGCCTTCTCACCTCGGCATGCTTCTGCAAAAGATTTGGCTTCCTCCAACAGAGATTTCTTCTTTGGGGATCCTAAACTCGGATACCTCTGAGCTAGGTAACAGAGAATTTGGGATAGTTTGGAGGTTTTTACATGCCCGCTAGCAACCTTTGCCTCCGCCACATTGTACTTTTGAAAAAGTTTCGCCTCCCTGCGGCAGTTCTTGATAAAAGCAGCGTACCCGTCTAGGGTAGCTACCTAAATTTCGGCCAAATTGGGAATTATGCGCATGCCCAGTAGCTACCCGTTCCTCCTCCCAGGCATACTTTCTGAAATGTTTTTGGCCTCTTCCAGAGAGAGAGGGACTTGTGGATTCGGTCCGCAGAACCCTTCAGGCTAGGTACCTGAGAACTTGGGCCAATTTTCGACGGAGGTGCATGCCAAGAGGCTTCTCTTGCCTCTGGCTGATCTGCTTTGCCAAAACCTTGTGGCTACCTCCACATACAGGTTTACTTTGGGATCCTGCCCTCAGATCGCTTCAGCGTAGGTACCTGACAACTTTGCCCAATTTGGGACGAAGGTACCTGCCTGGGTACCTTCACTTCTCTTCCCTCATCTTTTTTTCCAAAACTTCTGGGCTAGCTCCAAATACACAACTGCTTCTCAATACCAGCTGAAGACCCCTCCACGTTACGTCTCTCTCAACTTTGGCCCTACTTTGGACCTAGCTGCATGCCTGCTAGCAACCATCGCTTCCTCCACAAAAGCTTCTCAAAATGTTTGGGATTATTCCTGGGAGAGATTTAGCTCTGGGTACCAGCTGCAAAGCCCTTCAGGGTAGGGACACCACAAGTTTGGCCAAGTTTATGCATAACTGTATGCCTGGTAGCTACCCTTGCCTTCTCACCTCGGCATGCTTCTGCAAAAGATTTGGCTTCCTCCAACAGAGATTTTTTCTTTGGGGATCCTAAACTCGGATTCCCCTGGGCTAGGTAACAGAGAATTTGGGATAGTTTGGAGGTTTTTACATGCCTGCTAGCTACCTTTGCCTCCGCCACATTGTACTTTTGAAAAAGTTTCGCCTCCCTGCGGCAGTTCTGGATAAAAGCACCGTACCCGTCTGGGGTAGCTACCTGAATTTTGGCCAAATTGGGAATTATACGCATGCCCAGTAGCTACCCATTCCTCCTCCCAGGCATACTTTCTGAAATGTTTTGAGCCTCTTCCAGAGAGAGAGGGACTTGTGGATTCGGTCCGCAGAACCCTTCAGGCTAGGTACCTGAGAACTTGGGCCAATTTTCGACGGAGGTGCATGCCAAGAGGCTTCTCTTGCCTCTGGATGATCTGGTTTGCCAAAACCTTGTGCCTACCTCCACATACAGATTTCCTTTGGGATCCTGCCCTCAGATCGCTTCAGGCTGGGTACCTGACAACTTTGCCCAATTTCCGACGGAGGTACCTGCCTGGGTACCTTCACTTCTCTTCGCTCATCTTGTTTTCCAAAACTTCTGGGCTAGCTCCAAATAAACAACTGCTTGTCAATACCAGCTGAAGACCCCTCCACGTTACGTCTCTCTCAACTTTGGCCCTACTTTGGACCTAGCTGCATGCCTGCTAGCAACCATCGCTTCCTCCACAAAAGCCTCTCAATATGTTTGGGATTATTCCTGGGAGAGATTTACCTCTGGGTACCAGCTGCAAAGCCCTTCAGGGTAGGGACACCACAAGTTTGGCCAACTTTATGCATAACTCTATGCCTGGTACCTACCCTTGCCTTCTCACCTCGGCATGCTTCTAGAAAAAAGATTTGGCTTCCTCCAAGAGAGATTTTTTCTTTGGGGATCCTAAACTCGGATTCCCCTGGGCTAGGTAACAGAGAATTTGGGCGACTTTGGAGGTTGGTACATGCCCGGTAGAATACTTTGCCTCCGCCAGGTTGTACTTAGGAAAACGTTTCGCCTCCCTGCGGCTGTTCTGGACAAAAGCAGCGTACCCGTCTGGGGTGGCTATAGGAATTTTGGCCAAATTGGGAATTTGTGCATGCCCAGTAGCTACCCGTTCCTCCTCCCAGGCATACTTTCTGAAATGTTTTGGCCTCTTCCAGAGAGAGAGGGACTTGTGGATTCGGTCCGCAGAACCCTTCAGGCTAGGTACCTGAGAACTTGGGCCAATTTTCGACGGAGGTGCATGCCAAGAGGCTTCTCTTGCCTCTGGCTGATCTGGTTTGCCAAAACCTTGTGCCTACCTCCACATACAGATTTCCTTTGGGATCCTGCCCTCAGATCGCTTCAGGCTAGGTACCTGACAACTTTGCCCAATTTCCGACGGAGGTACCTGCCTGGGTACCTTCACTTCCCTTCCCTCATCTTGTTCTCCAAAACTTCTGGGCTAGCTCCAAATAAACAAGTGCTTGTCAATACCAGCTGAAGACCCCTCCACGTTACGTCTCTCTCAACTTTGGCCCTACTTTGGACGTAGCTGCATGCCTGCTAGCAACCATCGCTTCCTCCACAAAAGTTTCTCAAAATGTATGGGATTCTGCCTGACACACATTTAGCTCTGGGTACCAGCTGCAAAGCCCTTCAGGGTAGGGACACCACAAGTTTGGCCAAGTTTATGCATAACTGTATGTCTGGTAGCTACCCTTCCCTCCTCACCTCGGCATGCTTCTAGAAAAAAGATTTGGCTTCCTCCAAGAGAGATTTTTTCTTTGAGGATCCTAAACCCGGATCCTCTAGGCTAGGTAACAGAGAATTCTGGCTAATTTGGACGTTGGTACATGCCCGCTAGCTACCTTTGCCTCCACCACATTGTACTTAGGGAAAATTTTGCCTTACCTGCGTTAGTTCTTGAAAAGCAGCTTACCTGTCTGGTATTTGTTACCTGCCTGTGTCTGCATGTCCTGTAGCTCTCACGGATTACCTCAAATTGCACGGAGGTTCCCCACTTTTTTCTCCATTTGTTGAGGTCTGCTCCTGTTTGACCCTTAAGGCTCTTTCCAAGCATCTCTTTGAGCCTTTCCTTTTGGCATTCTCCGAACACAGCTGAAACCTCGGCTTGCTGCCTCAAACTCCTCCAAGGCTGTTGCTCTAATTCCTTTGTGTCCATCGGTGTACGTTCCCAACCCTGCAGCAATGGAATAGACAGTCTTTGTTTCATTTTCTTTTGTCTGGTTGTTTCTTTTCATTATGACCTTTTCTTTCTTTGGTCTTTCCTTCAGTCCTACCACTTTTGTTAGTTTGAATCCTCCTCTTAGTTTTGTTGTTTCTTTGCTTTTTTCAGACATCAGCACCCCACCCCATTTTCCCTGTGCACTGCCTCCCTCATAGAATCCTACAATGCCTGGGGTTGGAAGGGACCTTAAAGACCATCCAGCTCGAGCCCACCTGCACTGGTGCCCCAGGACCCTGTTGGGAGCCGCACGTCTGGGCTGGGGCCAGCTCTGCCTTGGGGCTGACTGAGGCTGTGCCTGTCAGCCCTGCAGTGGGACATGGCGGTTGCCTAGCACCACTCTGGGTCACAATATGCACTGCCCCTGACAGCACAGGGCTGCCATGTGGTCACGGTCCCTGTCCTTGGCTTCCCAAGGAGCTGCGTCCCCATGCTTGGTCCTGAGCGAGGTGCTGGATGTGCGAGTCCAGGAGTCCCAAGTGCCACAGGGTGGACTTCTCTCTCTTCCCCTGGAGCTGAACACTCTCTTTTGGTTCCACCATACCTGTGCCCCTGAGAAGTTCCACACCCACGACGTCCATGGCCCAGCTCTCTCAAGCTCACGGCTGGGCTGTCCTGCCCCAGGGGGTCCTGCCAGGTGCCTGGAGCACACTGGAAAAGTTGGGCCTACATGCCTTAGTTCTGAACAAAAGCAGCATACCCAGGCTGTGACAAACCCTCTTTGCGCATCAGAACAGAATCTTGAAGTCTGCCGTGCCCAAAGTGAAACCTTTTTCTTCATTCCTTATAAAATAAACATTAAAGTTAACTCTTAAGGAGATAATGAGATTAAGGAAGTACATGCTAAACATAGAAGACTATAATACGCAACATTTTGCCCAAAATATGCTCATTGTCATCCCAGGGTGGGACAGATAAGCTTAGGATATAAAAGTGTTAGGAGGTAGTGGTAAAAAAGTTAATGACAGCAAAACCCTAGAGTGAGGAAAAAAGGGAGAGCTGGGGGGTTGGGGGGCAGAAGAAAAATTGAAAACCTACAAGAGGCAGGCGATGTTCTGTGCTCCTTCTCCACCAAGACAGGGACACCTCCTTGGTAAGCTCTGCACCTTCACCTTCACTTTGGTGAGGAATACCTGCGATAGCATTTATACGTTAAATAAACATATTAACTGCCTAGAGGTTAGGGGCATAGATTCATTTTAGCTGCCTATCAGGTCAGTGGAATAGACCCACAGGAAAGAGGACAATCCCTTGTCATGAAGACCTCAGGGTTCTCCCATTTGGCTGCATCTGTTCAAAAACCAGCATGCATACAAGCAATGCAGGAGAAGGATCTCTTCCGGAGATCCCCAAGGCTAGCCCTGATTGATCTGGCAAGGTTAACTCCCCCTTATCTGTAGCCTCCCAGACAGCATAAAGACACACGTAGCTAGTCTCCAAGACCACATACAAACTGCCTGTGCTATGGATGCCACACAGCTGCCCTGGATGCCACACAGCTGGCAGATCTGGTTTGCCAAAACCTTGTGGCTACCTCCACATACAGATTTACTTTGGGATCCTGCCCTCAGATCGCTTCAGGGGAGGTACCTGAAAACTTTGCCCAATTAGGGACCGAGGTACCTGCCTGGGTACCTTCACTTCCCTTCGCTCATCTTGTTTTCCAAAACTTCTGGGCTAGCTCCAAAACACAACTGCTTGTCAATACCAGCTGAAGACCCCTCCACGTTACGTCTCTCTCAACTTTGGCCCTACTTTGGACGTAGCTGCATGCCTGCTAGCTACCTTTGCTTCCTCCACAAAAGCTTCTCAAAATGTATGGGATTCTGCCTGAGATACATTTAGCTCTGGGTACCAGCTGCAAAGCCCTTCAGGGTAGGGACACCACAAGTTTGGCCAAGTTTATGCATAACTGTATGCCTGGTAGCTACCCTTCCCTCCTCACCTCGGCATGCTTCTAGAAAAAAGATTTGGCTTCCTCCAACAGAGATTTTTTCTTTGGGGATCCTAAACTCGGATTCCCCTGGGCTAGGTAACAGAGAATTTGGGCTACTTTGGAGGTTGGTACATGGCCGGTAGAATACTTTGCCTCCGCCAGATTGTACTTAGGAAAACGTTTCGCCTCCCTGCGTTAGTTCTGGACAAAAGCAGCGTACCCGTCTGGGGTAGCAACCGGAATTTTGGCCAAATTGGGAATTATGTGCGTGCCCAGTAGCTACCCGTTCCTCCTCCCAGGCATACTTTCTGAAATGTTTTGGCCTCTTCCAGAGAGAGAGGGACTGGTGGATTCGGTCCGCAGAACCCTTCAGGATAGGTACCCGAGAACTTGGGCCAATTTTTGACGGAGGGGCATGCCAAGAGGCTTCTCTTGCCTCTGGCTGATCTGCTTTGCCAAAACCTTGTGGCTACCTCCACATACAGATTTCCTTTGGGATCCTGCCCTCAGATCGCTTCAGGCTAGGTACCTGACAACTTTGCCCAATTTCCGATGGAGGTACCTGCCTGGGTACCTTCACTACCCTTCGCTCATCTTGTTTTCCAAAACTTTTGGGCTAGCTCCAAATACACAACTGCTTGTCAATACCAGCTGAAGACCCCTCCACGTTACGTCTCTCTCAACTTTGGCCCTACTTTGGATGTAGCTGCATGCCTGCTAGCTACCTTTGCTTCCTCCACAAAAGCCTCTCACTATGTATGGGATTCTGCCTGAGATACATCTAGCTCTGGGTACCAGCTGCAAAGCCCTTCAGGGTAGGGACACCACAAGTTCGGTCAAGTTTACAGGGAAGTGTATGCCTGGTAGCTACCCTTGCCTTCTCACCTTGGCATGCTTCTAGAAAAAAGATTTGGCTTCCTCCAACAGAGATTTTTTCTTTGGGGATCCTAAACTCGGATACCTCTGGGCTAGGTAACAGAGAATTTGGGCTAATTTGGAGGTTGGTACATGCCCCGTAGCATACTTTGCCTCCGCCAGATTGTACTTCGGAAAACGTTTCGCCTCCCTGCGGCAGTTCTGGACAAAAGCAGCGTACCCGTCTGGGGTAGCTACCGGAATTTTGGCCAAATTTGGAATTATGCGCATGCCCCGTAGCTACCCGTTCCTCCTCCCAGGCATACTTTCTGAAATGTTTTGGCCTCTTCCAGAGAGAGAGGGACTTGTGGATTCGGTCCGCAGAACCCTTCAGGATAGGTACCCGAGAACTTGGGCCAATTTTTGACGGAGGGGCATGCCAAGAGGCTTCTCTTGCCTCTGGCTGATCTGCTTTGCCAAAACCTTGTGGCTACCTCCACATACAGATTTCCTTTGGGATCCTGCCCTCAGATCGCTTCAGGCTAGGTACCTGACAACTTTCCCAATTTCCGACGGGGGTACCTCCCTGGGTACCTTCACTTCCCTTCGCTCATCTTGTTTTCCAAAACTTCTGGGCTAGCTCCAAATACACAACTGCTTGTCAATACCAGCTGAAGACCCCTCCACGTTACGTCTCTCTCAACTTTGGCCCTACTTTGGACGTAGCTCCATGCCTGCTAGCAACGATCGCTTCCTCCACAAAAGCCTCTCAAAATGCATGGGATTCTGCCTGAGATACATTTAGCTCTGGGTACAAGCTGCAAAGACCTTCAGGGTAGGGACACCACAAGTTTGGCCAAGTTTATGCATAACTGTATGCCTGGTAGCTACCCTTCCCTCCTCACCTCGGCATGCTTCTAGAAAAAAGATTTGGCTTCCTCCAACAGAGATTTTTTCTTTGGGGATCCTAAACTCGGATTCCCCTGGGCTAGGTAACAGAGAATTTGGGCGACTTTGGAGGTTGGTACATGCCCGGTAGAATACTTTGCCTCCGCCAGATTGTACTTTTGAAAAAGTTTTGCCTCCCTGCGGCAGTTCTGGACAAAAGCAGCGTACCCGTCTGGGGTAGCTACCGGAATTTTGGCCAACTTGGGAATTATCTGCATGCCCAGTAGCTACCCGTTCCGCCACCCAGGCATACTTTCTGAAATGTTTTGGCCTCTTCCAGAGAGAGAGGGACTTGTGGATTCGGTCCGCAGAACCCTTCAGGCTAGGTATCTGAGAACTTGGGCCAATTTTCGACGGAGGTGCATGCCAAGAGCCTTCTCTTGCCTCTGGCTGATCTGGTTTGCCAAAACCTTGTGGCTACCTCCACATGCAGATTTACTTTGGGATCCTGCCCTCAGATCGCTTCAGGCTAGGTAACTGACACCTTTGCCCAATTTCCGACGGAGGTACCTGCCTGGGTACCTTCACTTCCCTTTGCTCATCTTGTTTTCCAAAACTTCTGGGCTAGCTCCAAATACACAACTGCTTGTCAATACCAGCTGAAGACCCCTCCACGTTACGTCTCTCTCAACTTTGGCCCTACTTTGGACGTAGCTGCATGCCTGCTAGCAACGATCGCTTCCTCCACAAAAGCCTCTCAAAATGTATGGGATTCTGCCTGAGATACATTTAGCTCTGGGTACCAGCTGCAAAGCCCTTCATGGTAGGGACACCACAAGTTTGGCCAAGTTTATGCATAACTGTATGCCTGGTAGCTACCCTTGCCTTCTCACCTTGGCATGCTTCTAGAAAAAAGATTTGGCTTCCTCCAAGAGAGATTTTTTCTTTGGGGATCCTAAACTCGGATTCCCCTGGGCTAGGTAATAGAGAATTTGGGCTAATTTCGAGGTTGGTACATGCCCCGTAGCATACCTTTGCCTCCGCCAGATTGTACTTTTGAAAACGTTTCGCCTACCTGCAGCAGTTCTGGACAAAAGCAGTGTACCCGTCTGGGGTAGCTACCGGAATTTTGGCCAAACTGGGAATTATGCGCATGCCCAGTAGCTACCCGTTCCTCCTCCCAGGCATACTTTCTGAAATGTTTTGGCCTCTTCCAGAGAGAGAGGGACTTGTGGATTCGGTCCGCAGAACCCTTCAGGATAGGTACCTGAGAACTTGGGCCAATTTTCGACGGAGGGGCATGCCAAGAGGCTTCTCTTGCCTCCCGTTTATCTTGGTTGCCAAAACTTTGTGGCTACCTCCACATACAGATTTACTTTGGGATCTTGCCCTCAGATCGCTTCAGGGGAGGTACCTGACAACTTTGCCCAATTTGGGACGGAGGTACCTGCCTGGGTACCTTCACTTCCCTTCCCTCATCTTGTTTTCCAAAACTTCTGGGCTAGCTCCAAATAAACAACTGCTTCTCAATACCAGCTGAAGACCCCTCCACATTACGTCTCTCTCAACTTTGGCCCTACTTTGGACGTAGCTGCATGCCTGCTAGCTACCTTTGCTTCCTCCACAAAAGCTTCTCAAAATGTATGGGATTCTGCCTGAGACACATTTAGCTCTGGGAACCAGCTGCAAAGCCCTTCAGGGTACGGACACCACAAGTTTGGCCACGTTTATGCATAACTGTATGCCTGGTAGCTACCCTTGCCTTCTCACCTTGGCATGCTTCTGCAAAACTTTGGCTTCCTCCAACAGAGATTTTTTTTTGGGGGATCCTAAACTCGGATTCCCCTGGGCTAGGTAATAGAGAATTTGGGCTAATTTGGAGGTTGGTACATGCCCGCTAGCTACCTTTGCCTCCGCAACATTGTACTTTTGAATAAGTTTTGCCTCCCTGCAGCAGTTCTGGACAAAAGCAGCGTACCCGTCTCGGGTAGCTACCTGAAGTTTGGCCAAATTGGGAATTATGCACATGCCCAGTAGCTACCCGTTCCTCCTCCCAGGCATACTTCGTAAAATGTTTTGGCCTCTTCCAGAGAGAGAGGGACTTGTGGATTCGGTCCGCAGAACCCTTCAGGCTAGGTACCTGAGAACTTGGGCCAATTTTCGACAGAGGTGCATGCCAAGAGGCTTCTCTTGCCTCTGGCTGATCTGGTTTGCCAAAACCTTGTGCCTACCTCCACATACAGATTTCCTTTGGGATCCTGCCCTCAGATCGCTTCCGGTTAGGTTTCCTGACAACTTTGCCCAATTTGAGATGGAGGTACCTGCCTGGGTACCTTCACTTCCCTTCGCTCATCTTCTTTTCCAAAACTTTGGGGCTAGCTCCAAATACACAACTGCTTGTCAATACCAGCTGAAGACCCCTCCGTATTAAGTCCCTCACAATTTTGCCTCTACTTTGGAGGTAGCTGCATGCCTGCTACCTACCTTTGCTTCTTCCACAAAAACTTCTCAAAATGTATGGGATTCTGCCTGAGAAACATTTAGCTCTGGGTACCAGCTGCAAAGCCCTTCAGGGTGGGGACACCACACGTTTGGCCAGCATTCTGCAGAAGTGTATGCCTGGTAGCTACCCTTGCCTTCTCACCTCGGCATGCTTCTGCAAAAGATTTGGCTTCCTCCAAGAGAGATTTTTTCTTTGAGGATCCTAAACTCGGATTCCTCTGGGCTAGGTAACAGAGAATTTGGGCTACTTTGGACGTTGGTACATGCCCGCTAGCTACCTTTGCCTCCGCCACATTGTACTTTTCAAACCATTTTGCCTCTCTGCGGCAGTTCTGGACAAAAGCAGCGTACCCGTCTGGGGTAGCTACCTGAAGTTTGGCCAAATTGGGAATTATGCGCATGCCCAGTAGCTACCCATTCCTCCTCCCAGGCATACTTTCTGAAATGTTTTGGCCTCTCCCAGAGAGAGAGGGACTTGTGGATTCGGTCCGCAGAACCCTTCAGGCTAGGTACCTGAGGACTTGGGCCAAATTTGGAGGGAGGTGCATGCCAAGAGGCTTCTCTTGCCTCTGGATGATCTGGTTTGCCAAAACCTTGTGCCTACCTCCACATACAGATTTCCTTTGGGATCCTCTCCTCAGATCGCTTCAGGGGAGGTACCTGACACCTTTGCCCAATTTGAGAAGGAGGTACCTGCCTGGGTACCTTCACTTCCCTTCGCTCATCTTCTTTTCCAAAACTTTGGGGCTAGCTCCAAATACACAACTGCTTCTCAATACCAGCTGAAGACCCCTCCACGTTACATCTCTCTCAACTTTGGCCCTACTTTGGACATAGCTCCATACCTGCTAGCTACCTTTGCTTCCTCCACAAAAGCTGCTCAAGATGTTTGGGATTCTGCCTGAGACACATTTAGCTCTGGGTACCAGCTGCAAAGCCCTTCAGGGTACGGACACCACAGGTTTGGCCAAGTTTAGAGGGAAGTGTATGCCTGGTAGCTTCCCTTGCCTTCTCACCTTGGCATGCTTCTAGAAAAAAGATTTGGCTTCCTCCAAGAGAGATTTTTTCTTTGAGGATACTAAACTCGGATCCCTCTAGGCTAGGTAACAGAGAATTCTGGCTAATTTGGACGTTGGTACATGCCCGCTAGCTACCTTTGCCTCCACCACATTGTACTTAGGGAAAATTTTGCCTTACCTGCGTTAGTTCTGGAAAAGCAGCATACCCGTCTCTTATTTGTTACCTGCCTGTGTCTGCATGTCCTGTAGCTCTCACGGATTACCTCAAATTGCACGGAGCTTCCCCAGGTTTTTCTCCATTTGTTGAGGTCTGGTCCTCTTTGCCCCTTAATGCTCTTTCCAAGCATCTCTTTCAGCCTTTCCTTTTGGCATTCTCTGAACACAGCTGAAACCTCGGGTTGCTGCCTCAAACTCCTCCAAGGCTGTTGCTCTAATTCCTTTGTGTCCATCGGTGTACGTTCCTAACCCTGCAACAATGGAATAGACAGTCTTTGTTTCATTTTCTTTTGTCTGGTTGTTTCTTTTCATTATGACCTTTTCTTTCTTTGGTCTTTCCTTCAATCCTACCACTTTTGATAGTTTGAATCCTCCTCTTAGTTTTGTTGTTTCTTTGCTTTTTTCAGACATCAGCACCCCACCCCATTTTCCTTGTGCACTGCCTCCCTCACAGAATCCTACAATGGCTGGGGTTGGAAGAGACCTTGAAGACCATCCAGCTCGAGCCCACCTGCACTGGTGCCCCAGGACCCTGTTGGGAGCCGCACGTCTGGGCTGGGGCCAGCTCTGCCTTGGGGCTGACTGAGGCTGTGCCTGTCAGCCCTGCAATGGGACATGGCGGTTGCCTAGCACCACTCTGGGTCACAATATGCACTGCCCCTGACAGCACAGGGCTGCCATGTGGTCACGGTCCCTGTCCTTGGCTTCCCAAGGAGCTGGGTCCCCATGCTTGGTCCTGAGCAAGGTGGTGCATGTGCGAGTCCATGAGCCCCCAAGTGCCACAGTGCGGACTTCTCACTCTTTCCCCTGGAGATGAACACTCTCTTTTGGTTCCACCATACCTGTGCCCCTGAGAAGTTCCATACCCACGACGTCCATGGCCCAGCTCTCTCAAGCTCACCGCTGGGCTGTCCTGCCCCAGGGGGTCCTGCCAGGTGCCTGGAGCACACTGGAAAAGTTTGGCCTACATGCCTTAGTTCTGAACAAAAGCAGCATACCCAGGCTGTGACAAACCCTCTTTGCGCATCAGAACAGAATCCTGAAGTCTGCCGTGCCCAAAGTGAAACCTTTTTCTTCATTCCTTGTAAAATAAACATTAAAGTTAACTCTTAATAAGATAATGAGATTAAGGAAGTACATGCTAAACATAGAAGACTATAATACTCAACTTTTTGCCCAAATTACGCTCATTGTCATCCCAGGCTGGGACAGATAAGCTAGGATATAAAAGTGTTAGGAGGTAGTGGTAAAAAAATTAATGATAGCAAAACCCTAGAGTGAGGAAAAAAGGGAGAGCTGGGGGGTTGGGGGGGAGAAGAAAAATTGAAAACCTACAAGAGGCAGGCAATGTTCTGTGCTCCTTCTCCACCAAGACAGGGACACCTCCTTGGTAAGCTCTGCACCTTCACCTTCACTTTGGTGAGGAATACCTGCGATAGCATTTATACGTTAAATAAACATATTAACTTCCTTGTGGGTTAGTGGCATAGATTCATTTTAGCTGCCTATCGGGTCAGTGGAATAGACCCACAAGAAAGAGGACAATCCCTTGTCATTAAGACGTCAGGATTCTCCGATTTGGCTGCATCTGTTCAAAAACCAGCCTGCATACAAGCGATGCAGGAGAAGGATCTCTTCCGGAGATCCCCAAAGCTAGCCCTGATTCAGCTGGCAAGGTTAACTCCCCCTTAACTGTAGCCTCCCACACAGCATAAAGACACACGTAGCTCCTCTCCAAGACCACATACAAACTGCCTGTGCTATGAATGCTGCCCTGGATGCCACACAGATGGCTGATCTGGTTTGCCAAAACCTTGTGCCTACCTCCACATACAGATTTACTTTGGGATCCTGCCCTCAGATCTCTTCAGGGGAGGTACCTGACAACTTTGCCCAATTTGGGACGGAGGTACCTGCCTGGGTACCTTCACTTCCCTTCGCTCATCTTGTTTTCCAAAACTTTGGGGCTAGCTCCAAATACACAACTGCTTGTCAATACCAGCTGAAGACCCCTCCGTATTAAGTCCCTCACAATTTTGCCTCTACTTTGGAGGTAGCTGCATGCCTGCTAGCTACCTTTGCTTCCTCCACAAAAGCTTCTCAAAATGTATGGGATTCTGCCTGAGACACATTTAGCTCTGGGTACCAGCTGCAAAGCCCTTCAGGGTGGGGACACCACACGTTTGGCCAACTTTCTGCAGAAGTGTATGCCTCGTAGCTACCCTTGCCTTCTCACCTCGGCATGCTTCTGCAAAAGTTTTGGCTTCCTCCAAGAGAGATTTTTTCTTTGAGGATCCTAAACTCGGATTCCTCTGGGCTAGGTAACAGAGAATTTGGGCTACTTTGGACGGTGGTACATGCCCGCTAGCTACCTTTGCCTCCGCCACATTGTACTTTTCAAAATATTTCGCCTCTCTGCGGCAGTTCTGGACAAAAGCAGCGTACCCGTCTGGGGTAGCTACCTGAAGTTTGGCCAAATTGGGAATTATGCGCATGCCCAGTAGCTACCCATTCCTCCTCCCAGGCATACTTTCTGAAATGTTTTGGCCTCTTCCAGAGAGAGAGGGACTTGTGGATTCGGTCCGCAGAACCCTTCAGGCTAGGTACCTGAGAACTTGGGCCAATTTTCGACAGAGGTGCATGCCAAGAGGCTTCTCTTGCCTCTGGCTGATCTGGTTTGCCAAAACCTTGTGCCTACCTCCACATACAGATTTACTTTGGGATCCTGCCCTCAGATCGCTTCAGGCTAGGTACCTGACAACTTTGCCCAATTTGGGACGGAGGTACCTGCCTGGGTACCTTCACTTCCCTTCGCTCATCTTCTTTTCCAAAACTTCTGGGCTAGCTCCAAATAAACAACTGCTTCTCAATACCAGCTGAAGACCCCTCCACGTTACGTCTCTCTCAACTTTGGCCCTACTTTGGACGTAGCTCCATGCCTGCTACATACCTTTGCTTCCTCCACAAAAGCTTCTCAAAATGTATGGGATTCTGCCTGAGAAACATTTAGCTCTGGGTACCAGCTGCAAAGCCCTTCAGGGTGGGGACACCACACGTTTGGCCAACTTTCTGCAGAAGTGTATGCCTCGTAGCTACCCTTGCCTTCTCACCTCGGCATGCTTCTGCAAAAGATTTCGCTTCCTCCAAGAGAGATTTTTTCTTTGAGGATCCTAAACTCGGATTCCTCTGGGCTAGGTAACAGAGAATTTGGGCTACTTTGGACGTTGGTACATGCCCGCTAGCTACCTTTGCCTCCGCCACATTGTACTTTTCAAAACATTTTGCCTCTCTGCGGCAGTTCTGGACAAAAGCAGCGTACCCGTCTGGGGTAGCTACCTGAAGTTTGGCCAAATTGGGAATTATGCGCATGCCCAGTAGCTACCCATTCCTCCTCCCAGGCATACTTTCTGAAATGTTTTGGACTCTCCCAGAGAGAGAGGGACTTGTGGATTCAGTCCGCAGAACCCTTCAGGCTAGGTACCAGAGAACTTGGGCCAAATTTGGAGGGAGGTGCATGCCAAGAGGCTTCTCTTGCCTCTGGATGATCTGGTTTGCCAAAACCTTGTGCCTACCTCCACATACAGATTTCCTTTGGGATCCTGCCCTCAGATCGCTTCCGGTTAGGTTTCCTGACAACTTTGCCCAATTTGAGATGGAGGTACCTGCCTGGGTACCTTCACTTCCCTTCGCTCATCTTCTTTTCCAAAACTTTGGGGCTAGCTCCAAATACACAACTGCTTGTCAATATCAGCTGAAGACCCCTCCGTATTAAGTCCCTCACAATTTTGCCTCTACTTTGGAGGTAGCTGCATGCCTGCTTCCTACCTTTGCTTCTTCCACAAAAACTTCTCAAAATGTATGGGATTCTGCCTGAGAAACATTTAGCTCTGGGTACCAGCTGCAAAGCTCTTCAGGGTGGGGACACCACACGTTTGGCCAGCATTCTGCAGAAGTGTATGCCTGGTAGCTACCCTTGCCTTCTCACCTTGGCATGCTTCTGCAAAAGATTTGGCTTCCTCCAAGAGAGATTTTTTCTTTGAGGATCCTAAACTCGGATTCCTCTGGGCTAGGTAACAGAGAATTTGGGCTACTTTGGACGTTGGTACATGCCCGCTAGCTACCTTTGCCTCCGCCACATTGTACTTTTCAAACCATTTCGCCTCTCTGCGGCAGTTCTGGACAAAAGCAGCGTACCCGTCTGGGGTAGCTACCTGAAGTTTGGCCAAATTGGGAATTATGCGCATGCCCAGTAGCTACCCATTCCTCCTCCCAGGCATACTTTCTGAAATGTTTTGGCCTCTCCCAGAGAGAGAGGGACTTGTGGATTCGGTCCGCAGAACCCTTCAGGCTAGGTACCTGAGGACTTGGGCCAAATTTGGAGGGAGGTGCATGCCAAGAGGCTTCTCTTGCCTCTGGATGATCTGGTTTGCCAAAACCTTGTGCCTACCTCCACATACAGATTTCCTTTGGGATCCTCTCCTCAGATCGCTTCAGGGGAGGTACCTGACACCTTTGCCCAATTTGAGAAGGAGGTACCTGCCTGGGTACCTTCACTTCCCTTCGCTCATCTTCTTTTCCAAAACTTTGGGGCTAGCTCCAAATACACAACTGCTTCTCAATACCAGCTGAAGACCCCTCCACGTTACGTCTCTCTCAACTTTGGCCCTACGTTGGACATAGCTCCATACCTGCTAGCTACCTTTGCTTCCTCCACAAAAGCTGCTCAAGATGTTTGGGATTCTGCCTGAGACACATTTAGCTCTGGGTACCAGCTGCAAAGCCCTTCAGGGTACGGACACCACAGGTTTGGCCAAGTTTAGAGGGAAGTGTATGCCTGGTAGCTTCCCTTGCCTTCTCACCTTGGCATGCTTCTAGAAAAAAGATTTGGCTTCCTCCAAGAGAGATTTTTTCTTTGAGGATACTAAACTCGGATCCCTCTAGGCTAGGTAACAGAGAATTCTGGCTTATTTGGACGTTGGTACATGCCCGCTAGCTACCTTTGCCTCCACCACATTGTACTTAGGGAAAATTTTGCCTTACCTGCGTTAGTTCTGGAAAAGCAGCATACCCGTCTCTTATTTGTTACCTGCCTTTGTCTGCATGTCCTGTAGCTCTCACGGATTACCTCAAATTGCACGGAGCTTCCCCAGGTTTTTCTCCATTTGTTGAGGTCTGGTCCTCTTTGCCCCTTAATGCTCTTTCCAAGCATCTCTTTCAGCCTTTCCTTTTGGCATTCTCTGAACACAGCTGAAACCTCGGGTTGCTGCCTCAAACTCCTCCAAGGCTGTTGCTCTAATTCCTTTGTGTCCATCGGTGTACGTTCCCAACCCTGCAACAATGGAATAGACAGTCTTTGTTTCATTTTCTTTTGTCTGGTTGTTTCTTTTCATTATGACCTTTTCTTTCTTTGGTCTTTCCTTCAGTCCTACCACTTTTGATAGTTTGAATCCTCCTCTTAGTTTTGTTGTTTCTTTGCTTTTTTCAGACATCAGCACCCCACCCCATTTTCCTTGTGCACTGCCTCCCTCACAGAATCCTACAATGGCTGGGGTTGGAAGAGACCTTGAAGACCATCCAGCTCGAGCCCACCTGCACTGGTGCCCCAGGACCCTGTTGGGAGCCGCACGTCTGGGCTGGGGCCAGCTCTGCCTTGGGGCTGACTGAGGCTGTGCCTGTCAGCCCTGCAGTGGGACATGGCGGTTGCCTAGCACCACTCTGGGTCACAATATGCACTGCCCCTGACAGCACAGGGCTGCCATGTGGTCACGGTCCCTGTCCTTGGCTTCCCAAGGAGCTGGGTCCCCATGCTTGGTCCTGAGCAAGGTGGTGCATGTGCGAGTCCATGAGCCCCCAAGTGCCACAGTGCGGACTTCTCACTCTTTCCCCTGGAGATGAACACTCTCTTTTGGTTCCACCATACCTGTGCCCCTGAGAAGTTCCATACCCACGACGTCCATGGCCCAGCTCTCTCAAGCTCACCGCTGGGCTGTCCTGCCCCAGGGGGTCCTGCCAGGTGCCTGGAGCACACTGGAAAAGTTTGGCCTACATGCCTTAGTTCTGAACAAAAGCAGCATACCCAGGCTGTGACAAACCCTCTTTGCGCATCAGAACAGAATCCTGAAGTCTGCCGTGCCCAAAGTGAAACCTTTTTCTTCATTCCTTGTAAAATAAACATTAAAGTTAACTCTTAATAAGATAATGAGATTAAGGAAGTACATGCTAAACATAGAAGACTATAATACTCAACTTTTTGCCCAAATTACGCTCATTGTCATCCCAGGCTGGGACAGATAAGCTAGGATATAAAAGTGTTAGGAGGTAGTGGTAAAAAAATTAATGATAGCAAAACCCTAGAGTGAGGAAAAAAGGGAGAGCTGGGGGGTTGGGGGGGAGAAGAAAAATTGAAAACCTACAAGAGGCAGGCAATGTTCTGTGCTCCTTCTCCACCAAGACAGGGACACCTCCTTGGTAAGCTCTGTACCTTCACCTTCACTTTGGTGAGGAATACCTGCGATAGCATTTATACGTTAAATAAACATATTAACTTCCTTGTGGGTTAGTGGCATAGATTCATTTTAGCTGCCTATCGGGTCAGTGGAATAGACCCACAAGAAAGAGGACAATCCCTTGTCATTAAGACGTCAGGATTCTCCGATTTGGCTGCATCTGTTCAAAAACCAGCCTGCATACAAGCGATGCAGGAGAAGGATCTCTTCCGGAGATCCCCAAAGCTAGCCCTGATTCAGCTGGCAAGGTTAACTCCCCCTTAACTGTAGCCTCCCACACAGCATAAAGACACACGTAGCTAGTCTCCAAGACCACATACAAACTGCCTGTGCTATGAATGCTGCCCTGGATGCCACACAGATGGCTGATCTGGTTTGCCAAAACCTTGTGCCTACCTCCACATACAGATTTACTTTGGGATCCTGCCCTCAGATCTCTTCAGGGGAGGTACCTGACAACTTTGCCCAATTTGGGACGGAGGTACCTGCCTGGGTACCTTCACTTCCCTTCGCTCATCTTGTTTTCCAAAACTTTGGGGCTAGCTCCAAATACACAACTGCTTGTCAATACCAGCTGAAGACCCCTCCGTATTAAGTCCCTCACAATTTTGCCTCTACTTTGGAGGTAGCTGCATGCCTGCTAGCTACCTTTGCTTCCTCCACAAAAGCTTCTCAAAATGTATGGGATTCTGCCTGAGACACATTTAGCTCTGGGTACCAGCTGCAAAGCCCTTCAGGGTGGGGACACCACACGTTTGGCCAACTTTCTGCAGAAGTGTATGCCTCGTAGCTACCCTTGCCTTCTCACCTCGGCATGCTTCTGCAAAAGATTTGGCTTCCTCCAAGAGAGATTTTTTCTTTGAGGATCCTAAACTCGGATTCCTCTGGGCTAGGTAACAGAGAATTTGGGCTACTTTGGACGGTGGTACATGCCCGCTAGCTACCTTTGCCTCCGCCACATTGTACTTTTCAAAACATTTTGCCTCTCTGCGGCAGTTCTGGACAAAAGCAGCGTACCCGTCTGGGGTAGCTACCTGAAGTTTGGCCAAATTGGGAATTATGCGCATGCCCAGTAGCTACCCGTTCCTCCTCCCAGGCATACTTTCTGAAATGTTTTGGCCTCTTCCAGAGAGAGAGGGACTTGTGGATTCAGTCCGCAGAACCCTTCAGGCTAGGTACCTGAGAACTTGGGCCAATTTTCGACGGAGGTGCATGCCAAGAGGCTTCTCTTGCCTCTGGATGATCTGGTTTGCCAAAACCTTGTGCCTACCTCCACATACAGATTTCCTTTGGGATCCTGCCCTCAGCTCGCTTTAGGCTAGGTACCTGACAACTTTGCCCAGTTTGGGACTGAGGTACCTGCCTGGGTACCTTCACTTCCCTTCGCTCATTTCTTTTCCAAACCTTTGGGGCTAGCTCCAAATACACAAATGCTTGTCAATACCAGCTGAAGACCCCTCCGTATTAAGTCCCTCACAATTTTGCCTCTACTTTGGAGGTAGCTGCATGCCTGCTAGCTACCTTTGCTTCCTCCACAAAAGCTTCTCAAAATGTATGGGATTCTGCCTGAGACACATTTAGCTCTGGGTACCAGCTGCAAAGCCCTTCAGGGTGGGGACACCACACGTTTGGCCAACTTTCTGCAGAAGTGTATGCCTCGTAGCTACCCTTGCCTTCTCACCTCGGCATGCTTCTGCAAAAGATTTGGCTTCCTCCAAGAGGGATTTTTGCTTTGAGGATCCTAAACTCGGATTCCTCTGGGCTAGGTAACAGAGAATTTGGGCTACTTTGGACGTTGGTCCATGCCCGCTAGCTACCTTTGCCTCCGCCACATTGTACTTTTCAAAACATTTTGCCACTCTGCGGCAGTTCTGGACAAAAGCAGCGTACCCGTCTGGGGTAGCTACCTGAAGTTTGGCCAAATTGGGAATTATGCGCATGCCCAGTAGCTACCCATTCCTCCTCCCAGGCATACTTTCTGAAATGTTTTGGCCTCTTCCAGAGAGAGAGGGACTTGTGGATTCGGTCCGCAGAACCCTTCAGGCTACATACGTGAGAACTTGGGCCAATTTATGGAGGGAGGTGCATGCCAAGAGGCTTCTCTTGCCTCTGGCTGATCTGGTTTGCCAAAACCTTGTGCCTACCTCCACATACAGATTTACTTTGGGATCCTGCCCTCAGATCGCTTCCGGTTAGGTTCCTGACAACTTTGCCCAATTTGAGATGGAGGTACCTGCCTGGGTACCTTCACTTCCCTTCGCTCATCTTGTTTTCCAAAACTTCTGGGCTAGCTCCAAATACACAACTGCTTGTCAATAGCAGCTGAAGACCCCTCCACGTTACGTCTCTCTCAACTTTGGCCCTACTTTGGACATAGCTCCATACCTGCTAGCTACCTTTGCTTCCTCCACAAAAGCTGCTCAAGATGTTTGGGATTCTGCCTGAGACACATTTAGCTCTGGGTACCAGCTGCAAAGCCCTTCAGGGTACGGACACCACAGGTTTGGCCAAGTTTAGAGGGAAGTGTATGCCTGGTAGCTTCCCTTGCCTTCTCACCTTGGCATGCTTCTAGAAAAAAGATTTGGCTTCCTCCAAGAGAGATTTTTTCTTTGAGGATACTAAACTCGGATCCCTCTAGGCTAGGTAACAGAGAATTCTGGCTTATTTGGACGTTGGTACATGCCCGCTAGCTACCTTTGCCTCCACCACATTGTACTTAGGGAAAATTTTGCCTTACCTGCGTTAGTTCTGGAAAAGCAGCATACCCGTCTCTTATTTGTTACCTGCCTGTGTCTGCATGTCCTGTAGCTCTCACGGATTACCTCAAATTGCACGGAGCTTCCCCAGGTTTTTCTCCATTTGTTGAGGTCTGGTCCTCTTTGCCCCTTAATGCTCTTTCCAAGCATCTCTTTCAGCCTTTCCTTTTGGCATTCTCTGAACACAGCTGAAACCTCGGGTTGCTGCCTCAAACTCCTCCAAGGCTGTTGCTCTAATTCCTTTGTGTCCATCGGTGTACGTTCCCAACCCTGCAACAATGGAATAGACAGTTTTTGTTTGATTTTGTTTTGTCTGGTTGTTTCTTTTCATTATGACCTTTTCTTTCTTTGGTCTTTCCTTCAGTCCTACCACTTTTGTTAGTTTGAATCCTCCTCTTAGTTTTGTTGTTTCTTTGCTTTCTTCAGACATCAGCACCCCACCCCATTTTCCTTGTGCACTGCCTCCCTCACAGAATCCTACAATGCCTGGGGTTGGAAGGGACCTTAAAGACCATCCAGCTCGAGCCCACCTGCACTGGTGCCCCAGGACCCTGTTGGGAGCCGCACGTCTGGGCTGGGGCCAGCTCTGCCTTGGGGCTGACTGAGGCTGTGCCTGTCAGCCCTGCAGTGGGACATGGCGGTTGCCTAGCACCACTCTGGGTCACAATATGCACTGCCCCTGACAGCACAGGGCTGCCATGTGGTCACGGTCCCTGTCCTTGGCTTCCCAAGGAGCTGGGTCCCCATGCTTGGTCCTGAGCAAGGTGGTGCATGTGCGAGTCCATGAGCCCCCAAGTGCCACAGTGCGGACTTCTCACTCTTTCCCCTGGAGATGAACACTCTCTTTTGGTTCCACCATACCTGTGCCCCTGAGAAGCTCCACATCCACAACGTCCATGGCCCAGCTCCCTCGAGCTCACCGCTGGGCTGTCCTGCCCCAGGGGGTCCTGCCAGGTGCCTGGAGCACACTGGAAAAGTTTGGCCTACATGCCTTAGTTCTGAACAAAAGCAGCATACCCAGGCTGTGCCAAACCCTCTTTGCGCATCAGAACAGAATCCTGAAGTCTGCCGTGCCCAAAGTGAAACCTTTTTCTTCATTCCTTGTAAAATAAACATTAAAGTTAACTCTTAATAAGATAATGAGATTAAGGAAGTACATGCTAAACATAGAAGACTATAATACTCAACTTTTTGCCCAAATTACGCTCATTGTCATCCCAGGCTGGGACAGACAAGCTTAGGTCTCTCACAATTTTGGCCCTACTTTGGAGGTAGCTGCAGCATGCCTACTAGCTACCATCGCTTCCTGCAGGGAAGCTTCTGCAAATGTTTGGGATTCTGCCTGAGAGACATTTAGCTCTAGGTACCACAGAATCACAGAATCCTCTAGGTTGGAAGAGACCTCCAAGATCACCTAGTCCAACCTCTGACCTAACACTAACAAGACCTCCACTAAACCATATCACTAAGCTCTACGTCTAAACGTCTTTTAAAGACCTCCAGGGATTGACTGTACCACTTCCCTGGGCAGCCCATTCCAATGCCTAGCAACCCTTTCAACAATGAATTTTTTCCTAATATCCAACCTAAACCTCCCCTGGCGCAACTTTAGCCCATTCCCCCTCGTCCTGTCACCAGGCACGTGGGAGAATAGACCAACCCCCACCTCGCTACAGCCTCCTTTAAGGTACCTGTAGAGTGTGATAAGGTCACCCCTGAGCCTCCCTCCTCTTCTCCAGACTGAACAATCCCAGCTCCCTCAGCCGCTCCTCGTAAGACTTGTTCTCCAGACCCCTCACCAGTTGCCCTTCTCGTTGTCCTCGTTGTCCTTCCTTTAGCAAGGGGCCCAAAACTGAACACAGTACTTGAGATGCGGCCTCACCAGAGCCGAGTACAGGGGGACAATCACCTCCCTAGACCTGCTGGCCACACTGTTTCTTATGCAAGCCAGGATGCTGTTGGCCTTCTTGGCCACCTGAGCACACTGCTGGCTCATATTCAGCTGACTATCAACCAGTATTCCCAGGTCCTTCTCGGCCAGGCAGCTTTCCAACCACTCATCTCCCAGCCTGTAGCGCTGCTTGGGGTTGTTGTGCCCCAGGTGCAGGACCCGGCACTTGGCCTTGTTGAACCTCATACAGTTGGCCTCAGCCCATCGGTCCAGCCTATCCAGATCCTCCTGCAGAGCCTTCCTACCCTCAAGCAGATCGACACACGCACCTAACTTGGTGTCATCTGCAAACTTACTGAGGGGGCACTCGATCCCCTCATCCAGATCATCGATATGAAAGAGAACTGGCCCCAGTTCTGAGCCCTGGGGGACTCCACTAGTGACCGGCCTCCAACTGGATTTAACTGCATTCACCACGACTCTTTGGGCCCTGCTACCCAGCCAGTTTCTAACCCAATGAAGCGTATGCCAATCCAAGCCAAGAGCAGCCAGTTTCTCAAAAAGAATGCTGTGGGAAACGGTGTCAAAAGCCTTACTGAATTCAAGGTAGACCACATCCACAGCCTTTCCCTCATCCACCAAGCGCGTCACTTTGTCAGAGAAGGAGATCAGGTTTGTCAAGCAGGACCTGCCTTTCATAAACCCATGCTGACTGGGCCTGATCGCCTGGTTGCCCTGTAAGTGCCGCATGATGACACTCAAGATAATCTGCTCCATGAGCTTCCCTGGCACTGAGGTCAAACTAACAGGCCTATAGTTTCCCGGGTCAACCTTCCAGCCCTTCTTGTAGATGGGCGTCACATTTGCTAGCTGCCAGTCCACTGGGACCTCCCCTGATAGCCAGGACTGCTGATAAATCATGGAAAGCGGCTTGGCCAGTTCTTCCACCACTTCTCTCAGCACCCCCGGTGGATCCCATCCGGCCCCATCGACTTGCATACATCCAAGTGCTGTAGCAGGTCGCCAAACATTTCCTCGTGGATTGTGAGGGCCACATCCTGCTCCCCATCCTCTTCCACCAGCTCAGGGTGCTGGGTATCTAGAGAACAACTGGTCTTGCCACTAAAGACTGAGGCAAAGAAGGCATTAAGCACCTCAGCCTTTTCCTCATCTCTCGTCACTAAGTTTCCCCCCGCATCCAGTAAAGGATGGCGATTCTCCTTAGTCCTGGGTCCTCCGGGGCCCCCGGGGGCCCACCGGGGATCACCGGAGTGAATCCTCCGGGGCACTCGGGGGCCCCACCGGGGGTCACCAGGGTGGGTCCTCTGGGGCCCCTGGGGGCCCGCTGGGGATCACGGGGGTGGGTCCTCTCGGGCACACAGTGGCCCACCTGGGGGTCACCGGGGTGGGTCCTCCAGGGCCCCTGGGGGCCCACCGGGGGTGTCCTGGTTTCAGTTAGGACAGAGTTAATTTTCCTCCTAATAGCTGGTAGGGTGCTATGTTTTGGATTAGGATGAGAAGAGCGCTGATAACATGCTGATGTTTTAAGTGTTGCAGAGCAGTGCTTACACCAAGCCAAGGACTATTCAGCTTCTCGCTCGGTCCTGCCAGCGGGCAGGCTGGGGATGCAGCAGGAGCTGGGAGGGGATAGACCCAGGACAGCTGACCCCAACTGGCCAAAGTGGTATTCCGTACCATGTGACATCATGCTGAACAATATATAGGGGTGGCTGGCCGGGGTGGGGGGGCCGGCTGCTCGGGGATAGGCTGGGCATCGGTCAGCAGGTGGTGAGCAATTGCATTGTGCATCACTTGTTTCGTACACATTATTATTAGTAATACTATTATTATTATTATTGTTATTATTTTCCTGTCTTAATAAACTGTCTTTATCTCAACTCACAGGCTTCACTTTCCTGTTTCTCTCCCCATCCCAGAGTGGGAGGGGGGAGGGTGAGTGAACAGCTGTGTGGTGTTTAGCTGCCGGCCGGGTTAAACCACAACAGTCCATTTGGCGCCCAACGTGGGGCAAAGGGGCACAAAGGGTTGAGATAACGACAGATTTGACCAGAGTGTGTTAAACTAAAATTGGTATAAGTATTGGACCTGCTTAATAGTTGCTAGTCACAATGTTGATTGCCTTAATCTCAAGTCTGCTGTGCCTGTTTTTCAAACTGAGTTTTATAGCACGTTACTTTCTGTATGTGCTCCCTGTTGCACTGTTTATCCTTTCCGGGCCCTGGTTTAAGATTGTTATGGTACTGTGCGGTGTAACAATGGCCTATGAAATGATGAGATTTCTTGTCATGACTCTTACCTGGTATTTGTACTCAGCACTGTCGTTGACGCTATACTTTGGAAACCATATCTCAGAAACTATTAGCAGTTACACCTATTGCTTTTTTTCGTCAGGGAGCCAATCTGTGGAGGGGACAGTGGAAGATATTTTTTTCCTACCTGTTCACTCTCCCCTTCTCCTTCACCACCCTCTTATCCCCCGAGCTAGTTACGATAGTTCTCCAAGATGTTGAATATCCTTGGGATACTCAGACCAGCCTGCTCTTGTTGTTATGTCTCCTGAATGCACTTCAGGTTTTGTTTAAGATTAAACAACTACTTAGGAATCTCATCCGGAGATCTGTCTTGAGGCGGGATAGTTGTGAGTGGGAGGGAGTGTGGGAGGATATGGGCAGGTTTCTAGAGCAGTGGTCACCTCCAGTGTTTTGGACATTCACCCCTGAACAACTGCAAAATCCTAAAAAACTGGTAGAATGCTTGAAAAAAAGGTGTCATGACTCTGGCAGTTCCAAAGTGACACAAATCATTGTAGCGTGCTGGGGTCTGGCTTGTGCCTATCGAGCTGCAATTGATGCTACTATCAACCTAGTGACAGACCCTGCAGCCGCTCCAGCTCCTGCAGCCGCTCCAGCTCCTGCAGCAGTTCCAGTTCCAGCTCCTGCAGCCGCTCCAGCTCCTGCAGCAGTTCCAGTTCCAGCTCCTGCAGCCGCTCCAGCTCCTGCAGCAGTTCCAGTTCCAGCTCCTGCAGCCGCTCCAGCTCCTGCAGCAGTTCCAATTCCAGCCCCTGCAGCCACTCCAGCTCCAGCTCCTGCAGCCGCTCCAGCTCCAGCCCCTGCAGCCGCTCCAGCTCCAGCTCCTGCAGCTGCCCCAGCTCCTGCAGCTGCCCCAGCTCGTGCAGCTGCTCCCACTCCTGTGGCTGGGTCAGAGAAACGAGCTGTAGCAGTGCAAGTTGCCCCTGCAGAGGGTATTCCAACCCCTGTGGCAGACCCTGTGGCTGGGTCAGAGAAACGAGCTGTAGCAGTGCAAGTTGACCCTGTAGGCAAGGTGAAAAAATGGTATAGAGACTCAGGTCGTTTAGAACGCAGACAGTCTTCTGCTAGGTCTAGGTATAGAGGAGACAAGGCTGGGCCATCAAATGTGCAGGAGGATGAAGATGAGGATGAGGATGTCAAAAAATCAACAGTAACTACCCGAACCCTATACCAGTGTGAGCTACGAGATGTGCGAAAAGATTTTGGTCGCTGCATAGGTGAGCAGCTTGTCACCTGGCTGCTCCGGTGCTGGGACACCGGAGTCAATTATGTGGAATTAGAGGGCAAGGAAGCCAGGCGGCTGGGATCCCTTGCTAGAGACGCAGGCATTGACAAAGCAATTGGAGGTGGAGCACCATCTCACAGTCTCTGGAGGCGTCTCCTGTCAGCTGTGAAGGAAAGGTATCCCTTCATGGAAGAACTTGTATGTCTACCAGGCAAGTGGACCACCATGGAGAAGGGAATTCAGTACCTGAGGGAATTAGCCGTACGGGAGGTAATTTATAAGGACCCAGACGACGCACAAATACCCACAGATCCAGATCAAGTCCAGTGTACACGACCCATGTGGCAGAAGTTTGTACAGAGTGCACCATCAACATATGCCAGCTCATTGGCAATAATGGCCTGGAAAGAGGATGAGAAACCCACAGTGGATGAAGTGGCTAAACAACTCCAGCAGTACGAAGAAAGTCTCTCCTCTTCCCTACAGGCCTGCGTCTCAGCTGTGGAGAAACTCTCTGAAGAGTTCCACCAACTTATAGAGAATTTATCTTCCCCCCCCCACCTGAACGAACCAGTGTCCACCAACTAAAAGAGAATACTTTAGAGAAACTTTCTGAAGAGGTCCACCAACATAAAGAGAGTTTATTTTCCTCCCCACCTGTACAAACCAGTGTCTCAGCTATTAGGGGTAAGTGTTCATCCATGCAAGGAAGACAATATGGTGGGTACACACCCCGTGCCACCCTGTGGTTTTACCCACGTGACCATGGAGAGGACATGAGAAAATGGGATGGAAAATCTACCGCGACCCTAGAGGCACGGGTACGTGAGTTGCAAAAGAAAACAATTCGGAAAAAGGGGTTCTCTGAAAAATTTGCTGCTCCACCTTCCAGCAGACAGTCCTTTAAACACAGAAACGAAGATTCTGACCAGGACTAGAGGGGCCCTGCCTCCAGCCAGGGGGAGGAAAGGGACAATCGAGTTTATTGGACTGTGTGGATTCGATGGTCTGGCACATCAGATGCACAGAAGTATAAGGCTTTAGTAGACACCGGTGCAAAATGTACTCTAATGCCATCAAGATATAAAGGGCCAGAGCCCATCTGTATTCATGGCGTGACAGGGGGATCCCAGCAGTTAACTGTATTGGAGGCTGAAGTGAGTCTAACTGGAAATGAGTGGCAAAAGCACCGTATTGTGACTGGCCCAGATGCTCCATGCATCCTTGGCATAGACTGTCTTATAAGAGGATATTTCAAAGACCCAAAAGGGTTCCGCTGGGCTTTTGGCATAGCTGCCTTAGAGACAGAGGACATTAAACAGTTGTCTACCTTGCCTGGTCTCTCAGAGGACCCTTCTGTTGTGGGGTTGCTGAGGGTTGAAGAACAGCAAGTGCCGATCGCTACCACAACTGTGCACCGGCGGCAATATCGCACCAACCGAGACTCCCCGATTCCCATCCATAAGCTAATTCGTCAACTGGAGAGCCAAGGAGTGATCAGCAAGACTCATTCACCTTTTAATAGTCCCATATGGCCAGCGCGAAAGTCTAATGGTGAGTGGAGACTAACAGTGGACTATCGTGGCCTGAACGAAGTCACGCCACCACTGAGTGCTGCAGTGCCAGACATGCTAGAACTCCAGTATGAACTGGAATCAAAGGCAGCCAAGTGGTATGCCACAATTGATATCGCTAATGCATTTTTCTAATGCATTTTTCTCCATCCCTCTAGCAGCACAATGCAGGCCACAGTTTGCTTTCACTTGGAGGGGAGTCCAATATACTTGGAATCGGCTGCCCCAGGGGTGGAAACACAGCCCTACCATTTGCGATGGACTGATCCAGTCTGTGCTGGAGCAGGGGGAAGCTCCTGAACACCTGCAGTACATCGATGACATCATTGTGTGGGGTGACACTGCAGAAGAAGTTTTCGAGAAAGGGAAGAAAACAGTCCAAATCCTTCTGAAGGCCGGTTTTGCCATAAAACAGAATAAAGTTAAAGGACCTGCACGAGAGATCCAGTTTTTAGGAATAAAATGGCAAGATGGACGTCGTCAAATCCCAATGGATGTGATCAACAAAATAACAGCTATGTCTCCACCAACTAGCAAAAAAGAAACACAAACTTTCCTAGGTGTCGTGGGGTTTTGGAGAATGCATATTCCAAATTACAGTCTGATTGTAAACCCGCTCTACCAAGTAACCCGTAAGAAGAATGCTTTTGAATGGGGCCCTGAGCAACGACAAGCCTTTGAACAAATTAAGCAGGAAATAGTTCATGCAGTAGCCCTCGGGCCAGTCCGAACAGGACCAGATGTAAAGAATGTGCTCTACACCGCAGCCGGGGAGAATGGCCCCACCTGGAGCCTCTGGCAGAAAGAACCTGGGGAAACTCGAGGTCGACCCCTGGGGTTTTGGAGTCGGGGATACAGAGGATCTGAAGCCCGCTATACTCCAGCTGAAAAGGAGATATTGGCAGCATATGAAGGAGTTCGATCTGCTTCGGAAGTGGTCGGTACTGAAGCGCAGCTCCTCCTGGCACCCCGACTGCCGGTACTAGGCTGGATGTTCAAAGGAAGGGTCCCCTCTATGCATCATGCAACTGATGCTACATGGAGCAAGTGGGTTGCACTGATTACTCAGCGGGCTTGAATAGGAAACCCCAGTCGCCCAGGAATCTTGGAAGTGATTATGGACTGGCCAGAAGGCAAATACTTTGGGATATCATCAAAGGAGGAGGTGGTCCGTGCTGAAGAAGCCCCACTATACAACAAGCTACCGGAAAATGAGAAGAAATATGCCCTGTTCACTGACGGGTCCTGTCGTATTGTGGGAAAGCATCGGAGATGGAAAGCTGCTGTATGGAGTCCTACACGACGAGTTGCAGAAGCTGCTGAGGGAGAAGGTGAATCGAGTCAGTTTGCAGAAGTGAAAGCCATTCAGCTGGCTTTAGATATTGCTGAACAAGAAAAGTGGCCAGTTCTCTATCTCTATACTGATTCATGGATGGTAGCAAATGCCCTGTGGGGGTGGTTACAGCAATGGAAGCAGAACAACTGGCAGCGCAGGGGCAAACCAATCTGGGTTGCTGCATTGTGGCAAGATATTGCTGCCCGGGTAGAGAACTTGGTTGTAAACGTACGCCATGTAGATGCTCATGTGCCCAAGAATCGGACTACTGAAGAACATCAAAACAACCAGCAGGTGGATCAGGCTGCTAAGACTGAAGTGGCTCAGGTGGACCTGGACTGGCAACATAAAGGTGAATTATTTATAGCCCGATGGGCCCATGACACTTCAGGCCATCAAGGTAGAGATGCAACATACAGATGGGCTCGTGATCGAGGGGTGGACCTGACCATGGACACTATAGCACAAGTGATTGTGAAACACGTGCTGCAATCAAGCAAGCCAAACGGTCAAAGCCTCTTTGGTATGGAGGACGATGGCTGAAATATAAATATGGAGAGGCCTGGCAGATTGATTACATCACACTCCCTCAAACCCGTGGCGGCAAGCGCCACGTACTTACAATGGTGGAAGCAACCACTGGATGGCAGGAAACATATCCTGTGCCCCACGCCACCGCCCGGAACACTATCCTGGGCCTTGAAAAGCAAGTCCTGTGGTGACATGGCACCCCAGAGAGAATCGAGTCGGACAATGGGACTCATTTCCGAAACAACCTTATAGACACTTGGGCCAAAGAACATGGTATTGAGTGGGTGTATCACATCCCCTATCATGCACCAGCCTCTGGGAAAGTCGAACGATACAATGGACTGTTAAAGACTACACTGAAAGCAATGGGTGCTGGGACATTCAAAAATTGGGATACACACTTGACAAAGGCCACCTGGTTAGTCAATACTAGGGGATCTGCCAACCAAGCTGGACCTGCCCAATCAAACCTGTTACGCACTGTAGAAGGAGATAAAGTTCCTGTAGTGCACGTAAGAAACATGCTGGGTAAAACAATCTGGGCTACTCCTGCCTCAGGAAAAGGCAAACCCATTCGTGGGATTGCTTTTGCTCAGGGACCTGGATGCACTTGGTGGGTAATGCAAAAGAATGGGGAGGTCCAGTGTGTACCTCAAGGGGATTTAATACTGGGTGAGAATAGCCCATGAGTTGAATTGTAGTATGTTAATTATTATATAATACTGTATGTCATCACTACCATGATTGCTATATACCATAGATGAAAATGGTGATTAATTAGAATGTATTGGAAAGAGTGTAACCTGAGCATGACATAAATGGTATGGAATAAGGGGTGGATATCTGCCCTGGTTTCAGTTAGGACAGAGTTAATTTTCCTCCTAATAGCTGGTAGGGTGCTATGTTTTGGATTAGGGTGAGAAGAATGCTGATAACATGCTGATGTTTTAATTGTTGCAGAGCAGTACTTACACCAAGCTAAGGACTATTCAGATTCTCGCTCGATCCTGCTAGCGAGCAGGCTAGGGGTGCAGCAGGAGCTGGGAGGGGATAGACCCAGGACAGCTGACCCCAACTGGCCAAAGTGGTATTCCATACCATGTGACGTCATGCTGAACAATATATGGGGTGGGGGAGCTGGCTGCTCGGGGATAGGCTGGGCATCGGTCAACGGGAGGTGAGCAATTGCATTGTGCATCACTTGTTTCGTACTCATTATTATTAGTAATACTATTATTATTATTTATTATTTATTATTATTTTGTTATTTATAATTATTATTATTGTTATTATTTTCCTTTCTTAATACACTGTCTTTATCTCAACTCACAGGCTTCACTTTCCCGTTTCTCTCCCCATCCCAGAGAGGGAGGGGGGAGAGTGAGCAAACGGCTGTGTGGTGTTTAGCTGCCAGCCAGGTTAAACCACAACACCCCCGGCGGGCCTCTGGGCGCCAAGGAGGACCCACCCTGGTGACCCCCGGTGGGTCCAGGGCGCCCCAGACGACCCCCCCGGTGACGAACGGTGGCCCCGGTGGACCCACCACGGTGGCCCCCCGGCGGGCCCGCAGGCCACCCGGAGGACCCAGTCCGGTGATCCCCTGGCGGGCAACCGGGCGCACCACAGTATCCACACCGGGGACCCCCGGCGGGCCCCCAGGCGCCCCGGAGGACCCACCTCGGTGACCCCCGGCGGGCCACTGGGCGCACCGAAGTATCCACACTGGTGACCCCCGGCGGGCCCCCGAGTACCCTGGAGACCCACCCCGGTGACCCCCGGCGGACCCCCAGGGACAAGGAATGCCACCCCCCATGACCCCTGGCAGGCCCCTGTTGACCTGGGGGACCCACCCCAGTGACCCCCGGCGGGTCACCTGGCGCACCAAAGTATCCACCCCGGTGACACCCGGCGGGCACTTGGGTGACCCGGAGGACCCACCCCGGTGACTCCCGGAGGGCACCTGGGCGCCCCTCAGGACCCAACCCAGTAACCCCCGGCGGGCCCCCAGGTGCCCCGGAGGACCCACCTCAGTGACCCCAACGGGCCACCGGGCGCCCCAGAGGATCCACTGCTGTAACCCCCGGTCGGCCCTCGGGGGCCCCGGAGGACCCACCCCGGTGACCCCCGGCGGGCCCTGGTGTGCCCTGCAGGACGCACCCCGGTGACCCCCGGTGGGCCCCGGGCGCTCCAGAGGACCCAGCGCGGTAAGTCCTGATGGCCCCCCGGGCGCCCCAGAGGACCAGCCCGGTGACCCCAGGCGGGCTCCCAGGCGCCCCAGAGGACCCGCCGCAGTGACCCCCAGCAGGCCCCTGGCCAAAGTGAAGGACCCACCCTGGTGACCCCCAGAGGGTCACTGGGCGCACTGAAGTATCCACCCCGGTGACACCCAGTGGGCCACCAGGCGCCCGGTTGGAGCCACCCCGGTGACCCCTGGTGGGCGCGCAGGCACCCCAGAGGACCAAGCGCGGTGACCCTCGGAGGGCCCCCGGGGGCCCCGGAGGACCCACCACGGTGACCCCTGGCGGGCCCCCAGGCAGTCTGGAGGACCCACCCCGGTGACTGCCCGGTGGTCCCAGGGACGTCCCGGAGGACCCACCCCGGTGGACCCCAGCGGGCCAATGGGCGCTATGCAGGACCCACCCCGGTGATCCCCAGTGGGACCCCGGGCGCCCGGGAGAACCCACCTCAGTGACCCCATGCGGGCCCCCGGGCCCCCGGGCACCCCAGAGGACCCATCCCGGTGATCCCTGACAGGCCCCCGGGTGCCCCGGAGGACCCAACCCAGTGTCCCCTGGCGGGCCACTGGGTGACCTGGAGAACCCATAACGGTGACCCCCAGCGGGACCCCGGGCGCCACGGAGGACCCACCCCGTTGACCCCCGGCAGGCCCCCGGGCGCCCCGCAGAACCCAACCCGGTGACCCCCGGTGGCCCCCGGATGCCCTGCAGGTCTAACCCCGGTGACCCCCGGGGGGCACCTGGGCGTCTAGAAGGACCCACCACGGTGACACCCAGCAGGCCCCTGGGTGCCCTGGAGGACTCACCTGGTGACACCCGGTGGGCCCCTGGTTGCCTAGGAGGACCCACCCCGGTGACACCTGGGGGGCCCCCGGACACCATGGAGGACCCACCCTGGTGACACCCGGCGAGCCCCCGGGCGCCACAGAGGACCTACCTGGGTGACCCTCTGCGGGCCACTGGGCACACAGAAATATGCACCTGGGGAACCCCGGCGGGCCCCAGGGCGCCCCGGAGGAACCACCCTGCTGACCCCTGGTTGGTCACCGGGCACACTGAATTATCCACCCCAGTGACCCCAGTGGGCTCCCAGGCGCCTTGGAGGACCCACCCCGGTTACCCCCGGCGGGACACCAGGTGCCACGGAGGACCCACCCCGGTGACACCCGGTGGACCCCTGACTGCCCCTGGGGACCCACGGTGGTGATCCCCGGTGGGCCCCCAGGCACCCCCGAGGACCCACCCCGTTGACCCCCACTGGGACCCCGGGCGCCCTGGAGGACCCACCCCGGTGACCTCTGGCAGGCCCCAGGCCTCCCCGGAAGACCCACACCGGTGACCCCTGGCGGGCCCCCGGGCGCCCCGGAGTACCCACCCTGGTGACCCCTGGCGGCCCAGCAGGCCCCCCAGAGGACCCACCCCGGTGACCCCCAGCGGGCCCCCAGTCTCTTAGGAGGACCCTCCCCAGTGACCCCCGACAGGCCCCCAGGCGCCCTGGAGGACACAACCCGGTGACCCCTGGCGGGCCCCAGGTACCCCAGATGACCCACCCCAGTGACCCCTGGCAGGCCCCCAGGCGCCCCGGAGGACCCACCCCAGTGACCCCCGACGGGCCCCTGTGTGCCCTAGAGGACCGTGGCCAGTGACCCCCTGCAGAGCTGGACGCCCCGGAGGACCCACTCCGGTGACCCCCGATGGGCCCCGAGGCAGCCCAGAGGATCACCCCCCGTGACCCCCGGCAGGCCCCAGGGCGCCCCGGAGGACCGCCCCCAGTGAACCCCGGTGGGCCCACGGGCGCCCCAGAGGACCAACCCCTGTGACTCCCGGTGGGCACCCGGGCACCCCGGAGGACCCACCCCGGTGACCCCCGGTGGGCCCCCAGGCACTGCAAAGAACCCACTACAGTGACCTCATCAGTCCCCCAGGCAACCCGAAAGACCCACCCCAGTGAACCCCAGCGGGCCACCGGGCGCCCCGGAGGACCCACCCCGCTGACCCCTGGTGGGCCTCCGGGCACCCCAGCATTCCCTGCCCGGTTACCCCTGTCAAGCCACCAGGCGCAGAGGCGGACCCTGCCCGGCGACCACCGTCGGGGCCCCCGGGAGCCCCAGCAGACCCCGCCCGGCAACCCCTGGAGGGCCCCTGAGCATCCCGGCAGACCCTGCTCGGTGACCCCCATCTGGTCCCCAGGTGACCTGATGGACCCTGCCAGGCGACCCCCAGCGGCCCCCGGGCGAGATTGAGATATGCTTGCAGTGATAAGAAAGCTTAACAGACAACCTTGTAAAATGCAGACAACCAGAATCCTTAGAGCAATTAGGTGGAAATCACTGTGAAGAAACATTACCACCTCAAAGAGTATAAAAGTCAAAAGAAATTTGAGTTATAACAGGCCAGCAACTGAAAGCCATGTATTGTCTGTGAAGCACGGGATAGATTGTGAACCTGGATTACCCAGTCAATGGGGAAATAGGGGAGGGTCCCGGTCCTCGAGAAAAAAAGTATATAAACTGTGTTATGGAACTAGTAGGTGCACTCCTGCTTGTGGGATGCCCGCCATTGCAATCACGAATAAATTACTACTTCACTGAGATCCTGGCCTGAGCCTAAGTTATTGGCTACAGAGTGTTTCTCACACTGGGGCTCGGAGTCAGCACTCTGGGTCCGCCATGGGGCCTGGGGCTCAGAGTCAGTACTCGGTGTCAGCCACGGGGCTTGGGTCCCGGGAGTCAGCGCTCAGCATCAGCCACAGGGCCCAGGGCTCCGAGTCGGTGCTTGGGGTCCACCGTGGGGCCTGGGGTTCAGAGTCCCTCTCGGGTCAGCTATGGGGTCTGGGGCCTGGGAGTCGAAGCTCGGGGTCAGCCACAGAGCCTGGGGCTCCGAGTCAGCTCTTGGGGTCAGCCGCGGACTCTGGAGCTCGGAGTTGGCGCTCAGGGTCCGCCGTGGGGCCTGGGGTTCGGAGTCACTCTCGGGTTCAGCTGCAGGGTCTGGGGTGTGGGAGTCGGCGCTCAGGGTCAGCCACAGAGCCTGGGGCTCCAAGTCAGCTCTCAGGGTCATCTGTGGGCTCTGGGGCTCGGAGTCGGCGCTCGGGGTCAGCCACGGGGTATGAGGCTCGGAGTGGGTGCTCAGGGTCAGCTGTGGGCTCCGGGGCTAGAAGTTGTCACTCGGGGTCAGCTGCGGGGCCTGGGGCTCAGGAGTCAGCACTTGGGGTCAGCCACAGAGCCTGGAGCCTGGGAGTCAGTGCTCGGGGTCAGCCACAGGGCCTGGGGCCCAGGAGTCGGCGCTCAGGGTCAGCTGCGGGACCTGGGGATCGGAGTCAGCGCTCGGGGTCAGCCGCTTGGAGTCAGGTCCGTGCCTCAGGGTCAGGTCCAGGGCTTGGGGCTGGGGTTTGGGGTTGGGGCTCAGGGTCCAGGGTCAGGGGTCAAGGGTCTGTGATCAAGGGTCTGGAGTTGGGGCTCAGGGTTAGCTCCGGGTCCAGGTTCTGTTCCGGGGGTGGCGGGTCGGGGTTATCTCTGGGGTCATGGTCAGCTCCAGGGTCGGCAGCTCAGGGTCAAGGGCTCAGGGTTGGGGTCTGGCTTCGGGGCTCTGGGTCCAGGGTCCGTTTTGGGGTTGGGGGCTCGGGGTCAGCTTTGGGGTTGGGGGCTTGGGGTCAGCCTTGGGGTCAGGGGTTCGGGATCAGCTCCTGGGTCGGGGCTCGGGGTCAGCTGCTGGGTCGCATCTTGGGGTCAGCTCCAGGGTGGGGGCTACGGGGTCAAGGCTGCAAGGTCAAGGGTCTGGGGTCTATGGTCCCAGGTTGAGTGTATGGCGCTCAGGGTTCAGGCTCAGTGTTAGCTCTGGGTCTGAGGTCCATTCTGGGTGGCGGGGGCTTGGGGTCAGCTCAGGGTGGGGGCTCCAGACTCAAGGGTCCAGGGTTGGACTCAGGGTTGGGACTCAGGATTAGCTCTGGGTCTGGGTCCGAGGTCCGTTTCGGGGTCTGGGTCAGCTCTGGCTTGGTCTGAGGCTTGGGCTCAGCTCCGGGTCTGGGGCTTGCGGTCAGCTTCGGGGTTGAGGGTCTGGGGTCGAGGGTGCGGGCTTGGGGCTTGGAGCTGGGGCTCGGGGCTGGGGCTCTGGACTGGGGCCCAGGGTTGGGGCACGGGGTCAGCTCCGGGCCCGGGTCCTTGGCTCAGGTCCGGGTCCAGGACTCGGGGTTAGATCTGGGGTGGGGGCTCCAGGGTCAGGTCCAGGGTGGGGGTTCCAGGTTTGAAGGTCTGGTGTTGAGGGTCCGGTTTTGGGGCTCAGAGTTGAAGCTCATGGAGTCATGGTTGGGGCTCAGGTTTGGGTCTCGGGGTTGGAGCTTGGGGTTGGAGCTTGGGGTTAGCTCCAGGTCCGGTCTGAACTATTGACTGGGGGCTTGGGGTCAGCTCCAGGTTCAGAGCCCGGGATCAGCTCCAGGGTGGGGCTCCGGGTCAGCTACGGCGCTGGGGCTTGGGGTTAGCTATGGGGTCTGGGGCTCGGGTCCGAGGCTCAGATTTAGCTCCAGGGTGGGGGCTCTGTGGTCAAGAGTCTGGGATTGGAGCTGGGTGTTGGGGTTCAGGGTTGGGCCTCATGGTCGGGTCCAGTTCCAGGGCTCGTCTCCAGGGTCCGGGGTTGGCCTGGGTTGGGGGTTCTGGGGTCATGTTTCCAAGGTCAAGGGTCCGGAGTTGAGGGTCTGGGGTTGGGGTTCGTGGTTGGGGCTCAGGCTTATCTCTGCGTCCAGGATCCGTTCCGGGAGTCAGGGGCTCAGGGTCAGCTCTAGGGTGGGGGCTCCACAGTCAAGGGTCCGGGGTCGAGGGTTCAAGTGTCCAGGGCTCAGGCTCAGGGTTTGGGCTCAGGGTTGGGGATCGGGGTTTGCTCCGGGTCCAGAGTATATTCCGGGTGTCGGGGGCTTGAGGTTAGCTCTGGGTCCGGGTTCTGTTCCGGGGGTCGCGAGTCAGGGTCAGCTCTGGGGTTGGGGTCAGCTCCAGCATCGGGGTCAGCTCTGGGGTCGGGGCTTGGGGTCAGCTCCGAGGTGGGGGCTCCAGGCTCGAGGGTCTGGGGTTGAGGGGCTGGGGTTGGGGCTCGGGGTTCGGGCTTGGGGTTGGAAATCGGGGTTAGGTCCAGGTCCAGGATCCATTCTGGGTGTCAGGGGCTCGGGGTCAGCTCTGGGGTGGGGGCTATGGGTTCGAGGAGCCGGGGTTGGGGCTTGGGGTTGGCGTTTGGGGTTAGCGCTTGGGGTTAGCTTCGAGTATGGGTCCAAGGTCCGTTTCAGGGCTCGGGGTCAGCTCTGGGGTCCAGGCTCGGGGTCACCTCCAGGTCGGTCCAGGGCTCAGGGTCAGGTCTAGGTCAGGGGCTCGGGGTCAAGGGTCTGGGAATGGGGCTCAGGGCTGGGGCTCGGGATTGGGGATCAAGGTTGGCACTTGGGTGAGGTCCAGGTCAGGGGCTCAGGGTCAGCTCCAGGTCCGGGTCTTTGGGTCAGGTACAGGTCCGGGGTGTGGGGTTGGGTCCAGGGTGGATGATCCAGGGTCGGGTCCAGGTTGGGGGCTCCAGGTTTTAAGGTCCGGGTTCGAGGGCTCGGAGTATAGGCTCAGGGTTGGGGCTTGGGTTTGGGTCTCCGGGTGTGAGCTCGGGGCTGGGGACTCAGGGTCAGCTCTGGTGTTGGGGCTCTGGGTCCGGGTCTGGTTCCGGGAATTTGGGTCTCAGGGTCAGCTCCAGAGCTGGGGGCTCAGGGTCAGCTGCAGTGTCAGGGATTGGGGTCAGGGCCTAGGGTTATCTCCAGGTTTGGGTCTGGGGTCTGTTTCAGGGGTCGGGTTCAGCTCTGGGGTTGGGGTTCGGGGTCAGCTCCAGTGTCAGGGCTCTGGGGTTGGGCCTGGGTCAGAGGCTCCAGAGTCGGGTCCGCGGTGGGGGCTCTGGGGTTGGGTGCTCCGGCATCGAGGGTTCGGGGTGGGGGCTCATTACTGGGGCTCAGGGTTGGGCCTGGGGGTCGAGTCCGGGTCGGGGGCTCTGGAATCGGGTCTGGGGTCAGGGGCTCCGTGGTCAGGTCCGGGTCGGGTGCTCCGGGGTCAAGGGTCCGGAGTCAAGGGTCCAGGGTTTGGGCTCGGGGTTGGGACTCAGGTTTGGGGCTCAGTGTTAGGGCTCAATGTTGGGGCTCCAGTTTAGCTCTGGGTCCGGGGTCAGCTCCGGGTTTGGGGGCTCAGGGTCAGCTAAGCTTTGGGGCTCTGAGCTGGGGCTCAGGGCTGGGACTCACGGTTGAGGCTCGGAGTCCAGGGTCAGGGGTCCAGGGTCTGGGATCCAGGATCTGGTGTTGGGGCTTGCGGTCATCTCCGGGTCTGGGTTCTGTTCCGGGGGTCGCAGGTCAGGGTCAGCTCTGGGGCTCGGGTCCAGGGCTCGGGGTGAGCTTCAGGGTGGGGGCTCCGGGTCAAGGGTCTAGGTTCAAGGGCCTGGGGTCAAGGGTCCAGGGTTGTGGCTCCGGGGTCGAGGGTCCAGTGTCAAGGGTCTGGAGTTAGGGTTTGGGGTTCAGGCTCGGGGTTAGCTCCGGGGTCAAGGGTCTGTTTTGGGGGTTGGGGTTTGTGGTCTGTTTTAGGGGTCATTTTGTCAGGGTCAGCTCCGTGGTTGGGATCAGCTCCAAAGTCTGGGGCTCAGATTTGGGGCTTGGGGTTAGCTCTGGGGTGGGGGCTCAGGGTCAGCTCTGGGGTCGGCTTCGGGATTGATGGTCCGAGGTCTGCTCCAGGTTCAGGGGCTCAGGGTTTTGGGCTTGGGGTCAGAGCTCAGTTCCAGGTGTTGGGGTCACCTCCAGGTTTGGGGCACAGGGTTGAGGGTCTGGGGTTGAGTGTCCAGGGTCGAGCATCTGGAGCTGGGGCTTGGGGTTCAGGCTTGCGGTTGGGAATTGGGCTTAGCTCTGGGTCCAGGGTCCATTCCAGGTGTTGGGGGCTTGGGGTTAGCACCAGGGCAGGGGCTCCGGGATCGGGGGTCCAGGATTGGGGCTCAGGGTTGGTGCTCGGGGTTAGCTCCAGGTCCGGGTCCGAGAACCATTTCAGGGGTTGGGGTCAGCTCAGGGTCCTGGCTTGGGGTCAGCTCTGGGTCAGTCCAGGGCTCGGGGTCAGCTCTGGATCCAGGCTTGGGGGTCAGCTTCAGGGTGGGGGCTCCCCAGTCGAGGGTCCGGGTCTGGGGCTCGGGGTTGGCGCTTGGGGTCAGGGGCTCGGGGTCAGCTCCAGGTCTGGGACTTTGGGTCAGGTCCAGGTCCGGGGCTTGGGGTCAACTCTGGGGTGGGGGCTCTGGGGTCGAGGGTCTGGGGTCAAGGGTCCGCTGTCAATTGTCCCAGGTTGGGGCTCAGGATTTGGGCTCGGGGTTAGCTCTGGTCCGGGGTCCATTCTGGGTGTCAGGGGCTCAGGGTCAGCTCTGGGGTGTGGGCTCTGGCGTCAAGGGTCCAGGGCTGGGGCTCGGGGTTGGGTCTTGGGGTTAGCTCCGGGTCCACATTCACGGTCTGTTTTGGGAGTCGGGATCAGCTCCGGGGCGGGGGCTCCGGGGTCGAGTGTCCACGGCTGGGGCTCGGGGTTGGGGCTCAAGGCTGGGGTTCGGGGTTGGTGCTCGGGGTCAGCTCCGGGTCAGGTGCCCTGTGGAGCGGCCGTGCCGAGCGGTGCCAGTTACCGCAGCGGGGCCTACACACACGCACGGGCGCTCCACGCAGCCGCCGCTAAAGGATAGCTGCGGGAGGGAACCAGGGCCGGGACCGAGCGCTGCAGCCGCGCAGGGGGGCTTCACCGGAGCGGGGAAACGGCAGCCGCGGCCTGCAGCCGGCCGCCCCTGCGAGGTGCCCACGGGAGCCCAGCGCCGAGGCGGGGACTCCGCGAAGCCTCCGAGCGCCCTCCCCCCAAACCGCGGGGCCCAGGCGAGGCAGCGGCAGAGCCGCGCCCCCACGGCCCCCCTCAGCTCCCTCAGGCCCTCGCCGCCCGCCCGCCCCTCTGGCTGCCGGGCGCGCGCGCAGCGCCGAGCGCGGAGCACGCCGGGACTTGTAGTCCGGGCGCCCCGGCCGCGGCTCCGGCGGCTCCGCGCGTGCGCGGATCCCGCCCGACTTCGGAAAGTCGCTGCTTCGGGTCGGGCCCGGACCGGCTGCCATCTTGGCCGAGGGTCGGAGGAGCCGCCGCGCCCGGTGAGGGGAGCGGGTACCGCGCCGCGGGCAGCCAAGGAGGGCGGGGGCGAAGGCGGCGGGGAGGGGGCCTGTGGGGGAGGCGCGGCGGCCCCGCCGCTCCCCTGGGCTCCGAGCGGCAGAGGCGGGGGGCGCGAGGACCCCGGAGGGCGCGGGCCTGGCTCCTCCAGGGGCTCCGGGTCCCCGCAGCGCCTCGCCGAGGGGCGGCCCCGCCGCGCTGCCTCCCCTGGGCGCCGGGCGGCCGCTGCCGGGCCGGGGGTATCGTTCTGCCTCCCCAGGGCACGGGGCGGCGGTGCCGGGACCCCGGCGCGCCCCTGCGGGGCTGCCGGGCTGTGTGCAGGGCCCTTCCCGGCTTTTGCTGGTGGGGCCGCCCGACGCCGGGCACCCAGGCTCCAGTGTTTGCTTGCCCTCCCCAGTCGGCCCCTGTCATCCTCTCCGGGCTCCTTGTGGCAGAGATCAGCCCGTGGACCTTCGCCCTTTCGGGGCCTTGGGGGTTGCTCCCGTCACAGGCTTTGCTTTCCGGTAGCCGCGCCGTAGCACAGCCCCTCCTGCAGGCTTTGTTTTTAGTCTCCTCCGAGGATCTCGTTCCCTCTCTTCTGGGGTCTTATCCAGCTAAGGCTGCTGCAGCCGCTTTACGAGGGTTTGCTGTCTTTGTCTTGTCAAGATACAGCCGTGCCATAAAGTAATGCTACCCAGTGATAAAGTACGAGTTGGGGTGGAGGTTTATGGTGAACTGTGTTATCTCCTGCTGGTGCCACTGCTGTATTTTGGAAACATGGATAAGTTCTAGCTGTTAACCCTCCTGCTGCCAGATAGGGGTTTTTGACCTTGTGTGGTGATAATATCCAAGTGAAAGTAGAAGACGCTGTTTGAGATTATGAATGCCTTGATGGAATTGGCTCTGAAATCCGGGCATTCAGCTTGTTTTGATAGGTGTAATTTGTGATGTTAAATTGACAAAAGAACTTTGTATCTGCATATAATGCAGAGAGAGAAGACCGAGCGTAGCACTTAGCACTTATGACTTGTTGTCATTTGTGTGGTGTTCTTTACCCTTGAAGCTTCAGAAAATGTTCCGAGTTAAACTAATCTATATAGCTTGGTTAGAATTGAAGAAATCAGAAACCAGGGGGTTTTAAACCATCTTTTCTCAAGGTATTATTGCTCTTTTTTTTAAATGAGTTTCTCATTGCTTTATTCCATCTCTGCTACCTTGCTACTTGTCCTTTTTGCAGAGTAAAGCAGAGAAATTTGCACCAATTCCAATGATGACAATCAGTATTGAGAGAATGACAATAGATCCAGCTATTGATTACTTGAATTGACCTGAACAAGGCATATAGAAGAATGAAAAATCAACTGCAATCTGTCATCAGCTCTTTATTGCTTTAAAAAGCATCTTGTTTGGAAAAAAAAAAATCACTTCTCTCTTCTTACAGTGAAGGACCAAAGCAGTTCTGATTTAATTACAATTATATTGCTCTTAGCTACAGCCGTTTAAATCTGAACTTCATCTGGTGTGCATTCTTAGTTGTGGTTTGACTGACAGTTTTAATCACTGTCCTGAATGCATTCACCTCAAGTGATCATCAGGGTAATATGCACCATTCTGATCTAAAGTGAGTTTTCTTGTGTTTAAACAAAGAACTGATACAGTACACATGAAAGATGATGTTGCAGTGGAAAATAACTGAGACTTCCGAGTGCTAACTTGGAAAGCTTCTTACAGATTAAATAGTTATTTCGGGTCTTAAGAGAGGTTGAGAGAAGATTATTCATATGAATTTATTGGTTAAGCAACAGCATTTTCTTCAGTCAATTTTCTCTCCCTCTGTTAAGTTATGTTTCTTCTGTGATGAGACGGGCCTGAAATATGAAGTTGTCTTGTTTCTTTGGTTGTAAGTTTCAGAATGATTTGTGAAATTAACTACTGAATAGATAAGCTAATAGGAAGACAGGTGTTAAAGTAGTATTATATTTCTCATGTGGAGTTTACATTTGTCATTATCTCTAAGAAAGCTTGCCTTTGGACTGCTTGAAAAAATGTTAAATGAGATTTTAAAAATTATTTTTCTTTTATTTTGTGGCACATACAATAGGTAAGTCACTTAACTTTATCTGTATCAGTCGATGGCAACGTCTAAACAAACATCTGTAAATGTGGACTGTATAAGCAGAGTGGTAAACATTCAACCCTGGCAAAATGCTTCCTGTGCTGCAGCTGAAACAATTTGATTTCTCCTTAAAAGCAAGGAAAAAGCATCTATAGGGTTAGACCAGAATGAAAACCTTAGAAAGGATAATTATGAAGATTCTGGGATTGCTATCGCCAATTTGCTATTTATTTTTAAGACTTTGTTTGGCTGTCCAGTTAAGTTCATATAATACTCTAATTTTTGTTAGTCTGCTCTATTTATACATAATTGGAGGAACTGCTTTGTGCCCTTACAGCTAAGGAGAACGAACAGGCATGCATAACTTGGAGGAGAGCACTGGCCTCAGTTGCGTGCTGTAACTGCACTTTGCTCAACTGCCGATGCACTTTGAAGTGTGTGCTCACCTCAGAAGAGGAAGTAGACGAGCAGTGATTACAGTCTAGCTTGGGAGCATTCTGTTTGTAAAGTTACTTTTTTACTGTCTCGTAAACTGAGTATTTTTAAAGGTTTTAGCCAGTCAACCTGCTTGTTTGTATTCTTGGGCTGTGGTTTGCCCGTTACCAGAGCTAATTCTGTGCCCATATTTTGGAGAGGGAAAGGTAGTTTTTCTTCTTCATCCCTCTTGCGTGAAGTGTAAAGCGATAAGGACTGGAGAGTTTTCTGCAAGTGGCTGGCATTCAGCTTTTACTTACTGTGCAGAGTTCTTGCAGCTGAAAGATTGATCATTTTCTTCATCAGAATTGCAAATTGCACTTTGATGAAATGAAAATACTGCATCAAACTGGGAAAGAACATTTTAAAGAAACCAAGGCCCCATTTCTTATGACCAGCTTTTAAGTTATGCCTGGAATTACTCCCTTTACTACAGTGGGGCAAAGAACAAAATTCCTGATAAAACATCAAGGACAGAGTTTTTTTTCTTTTTTTCCTCTCTGAGGAAATGTGATACTAGATGTTGTTGCACTGGTTATTCAAATATTTTTATTTAAAAAAAAAAAACTGGCAGTATGTTAATACACTGTTCTTTTTTTTTTTAAAAAAAAAAAAGGTCCTCCCGTTTAGAAATTGATAATGCATGCCTTCCACCCACCTGCATGATCTATTCTAAACTGTGCTCGTAGAAGATGCCTATTGTTTCAGTCGGCACAGAACTACTTAACATGTTTGCATTTAGATAATTGGTTTTGAAGTTCAGAGTTTGCATTTAAATAGTGTGGCCATTGAGCAGAAAAGACCTATTTTCTTCAGGTGGATTACTGAAGTATTACCATGTGCAGCCCTGTTTCTTTTCAAGAGAAGATAATGGTAAGTGACTTACCTTTTCTTGAGCTGCACAGATCTCGAGCTTTAGGTTAGGCAGATTATGGCAGGGAAACTGGAGCTGTCAAGGAGAGGCTGTTGATATTGGCCTTTGTAAAATCTTTGTGCTGTTTACTTTTGTTTATAGGTCTGGCTTTTTGTCAAGAGGACATACCTTTTTCTCTCTGTGTTACCTAGATACCTGGAAATCTTTTTGAAGTTTAATATGAAGCAAAAGAAAGATCAGTTAAGCTTTAAAGAGAGCTTGGATAGAAAGAAAAAGCAAAGTAAAGGCATGGGTGTATAATCTGGTTCGGATTTACTCTTTACATCATGAAATGGAAAGCCATTTGCAGTGGAGTACCCATCAAGAGCATAAATTTGTGACCAGGAGCATATTAATTTACTTAAGAAATTAAACAGCCTGTTTTATTTAAGTTTCCCATGGTTGTGGTGGAACTTCTGCCTGTGCGAGGCATTCACGTACTCTGCAGGATTACGTCTGAGAGCAGAGTGAAGCAGTTGCTGCCTTCCTGAGCTTTGCTTCTTCCAGTACAGTGAAAAAAGCTCAGGAAGACTAGATGCTGGGCAAGCTAAAGAGACAAAGAGTGGATTACGTTAATTTTCAATGTGCTTTTGGTCAGCATCCATCCCCAGTGCCTGCTCCTATTCCCAGTGCTTGTTGTCTTTTAATTATATATTAATAATCATTACTCTTGCTTGACAGTTAGAGTGGTCAGATATCCAAATTTTAATTTCTTCACTGCTGGCTTCATACACATTTAAATAGACAAAGACCTGTTGCTTCAAATTCTATGTTTGTGCTTTGCTGACACTAATTTTTGCTCTGCCAGTGCCGTGAGCTGCTCTTCTCTTTATTTGCAATGCAGCTAGATGGAATCAGCTCTTTCTTTATAGAGATTCAGTTATGAGTTTTTTTTCTTACTTTGGCTTGTCACAGCCTGAATTGTCCATTGTATCACGGAGTAATTTCTCTTCATCTAGCTTACCTTTACAAGTGTGTGTGTTTAGGTATCTGTGTCCCTCGTACTGCTCTGACTATATCATTCCATAGACTGGATTGAAAATTAACGGTTAATGTATAAAAATGGTCACAAGGCGAATAATGTCTTTGACATGATCTTTAATTTGACCTGCTGTTATTTGACCTGCTTCCTGTTGTTGGAAAATGATGAGCTCCTTATTTTCACTGGATTTTACTTGAACACCTCCCTTTTCAAGTTCAAACCTCCTGGGGTGATCCTGCACGTGAAGGGCACTTCATTCTGTAAAACAGTGGGGAAAAAAAAGCCATCACACTTACTTTTTTATCTTGTATTTTCTTACTTGCCTTTTCATGGAAGAATAGCAAGGCTGTTCTTTTTCTAAATGTGTGTGGTTCCTACAGTGTATGTTCTGTCATCAATAATGCGGTCTTCAAAGAAGCTTCTTATTCCAGCTGTTTGAAGGGGAATAAAGTGCATCATGGTAACAGGAACGAGGAGGGAAATGCTGAAGGTAAAATGTTCATCACCTAAAGATGCAGAGGAAACCTTCTGATCAGTGGGTGGTACTTGTGCAGATAACTGGCATGCTCATTCCTGTGCTTGTTAAACTGAGTTTACTGGTGAGTCATTGGAATATCTTTTTTGGATGCTACTTCAACATTTTTGTTATTAATCCCCCAGGTTAGTATAAAAACATAGAGGCAGCCTGTGGAGTATTCTGAAATAACAGAATACTTATCCACGTGAAATAAGTGGAATTATTTGTCTTTTTGCAAACGTGCCATGTGTTGTATATTACAATGACAATTTCCAGAGCAGAGCTGCATTTGTTAAACATTTGCCTGACCCAAATCTAGTTCACATCACTGAATAAGCTACCACAAGATGCAGGTTTTCTCACTGTTCTTCTCGCTGTGCACCCCTAGAATCAATGTATTTAAGCCCTGATCTGAAATCTAGTTTGGACAGGTGGGTTGGCTCTCTGTGGAACCTGTAGCTATTGTCGGTGGTTTCTTTGGGCATTCTCCATGGTTAATGGTTTGAAACAGAGTCCTGCAAGGCGTGGTGTGCCATTCCTTTTTCCTTTCCCCCTCCACGAGGCCCTGAGCACTGCAAGGCTTTTGTGGTGTTAGTGACAATTCAGGAGCTATTAAAGCAGAAGATAACATGTAAGGAAAGTCTTGCTTTCCTGTTCGTCTGGGATGTGAGCATCTGAACAAAAAAATTACTATTCCTGATGCTGATATTAGAGGTGAAAATACACAGACTGCTGTGTGTTTCCTTTGAAGCTGTGAACTTCCCAGGGAGTTGTGTTGCTGAATGTCGAATGAATTCCCAGTTAAGGGCTGGGCGATGCAGGAGCTGGGGGTGGAGAGGCTGCAGCCAGTAACAGTGGGGACAGGGTCTGTTGGGGGAGAGAGCCTCAGTCGTAGTTGGAATTTCTTTCCTTTTTGGAATTTCATTTCGTATTTTTAAAATAGCAAATTCTGTACTTCGTATATTATATTTCTGCTACCACACCTTAAAATCAAATGCAGTAAAATTCCTGTGCATTGCAACTAAATAAGAAAGCGTCTTAAACTGTTAGAGTAGGACTGTTGCACCTCAGGTGACTTAGGGTTTGTGACTGGAAGAGTGCCTTGATGGTTGAAGAGGTGATTACATAGTGTTAGGGCCCTTTGGGCCTGTTCTTGTACTCCAGTATGCAAGTAGCTTTTTTGTTTGCGTGATAATGCAGGGAAAAGTAAGCTGCGAAGGGGTGTTGTGTAGTATGTCTGTATGGTGTAGTAATTGTGTTTATGCTGAATTACGCTCTCCATGTAGAGTAGTATTCCTGGGAATGCCTTTGACTATTTAATATTAAAATAAAATAACAAAACAACCTACCACCACCAAAAAAAAACGTAACTATTGTTTTGCAGTTAATCAGGCTTTTTTTTTTTCCCTGAGGGTTTGCTGAATTGAGACAGGTCACTAAGTGTCAATCTAGTGCAAGAGCTGGCCCAAAGATGGACGCAAGCTTCAACGTGGCTGGGAGGAAGAGAGGAGAAGGTGAGGGACAGCCACTCTGAGGACCGCTCCTCCGGCAGTATCAGGCTGCCCAGCGCCCGTGTGCGCCCGTGATAACTGCAGGAGCTGCCCTGGCACCACACTTACTGCATGGTTACCTCTAGCTCCTTTTAAAATTTTAATGTGGGAGATGTTTCTAAGCTTCCTCACAGTTGTGTTTATGTTGTACCCCTGTAGTGTGGTGATTTACTTTAAATTGAAGGATGTCATTAATGTTTATTGTTAGCAGATAGTCCTGTTCTTTTTTCAAATGTGTAATTTTCAGTTCTGCATACAAAAGATCTGGGATGTAAAGACTGAAACTTTCATTGAATAATTTTATTTATTAATTAATTTATTACATAAATATGTTAATTACTACAGTCTTCTGGGTAACCCAAGATTTCAAAAGAGAGGTCTGCTTTATCTTCTGATTGTTTTAGGGCTGCACCAGAATAAAACAGGACGGCTGGGAATATTGAAATAATGGAGCAGTTCTAAGCCATCTTTTTTCTTATAGTTTGTTTTATTTTTCAGGGAGGCATGAGCTGGAACGTAGTAAACAGGAGCATTTTGCAAGTTTGAGATGGTTATGTTGTCCACTCCTGGCTATTTTTTCATGTTGCCACTGGCAAAAGGTTCCTAGGAAGCAGGTGACAGACCTCTGTTGCAATTAGATAGCAAAATCTTGAGTTTGGGAAGAAATATCTTGTTAGCAGCAGTTTATAGTCTAACAAAAGACAGTGAACCAGAGCAGAATATCAGCTACCTCAGGGTTTGCTTAAATCATCTCAAAAATGTGGAGATTATCATTTACATTACAACTTTCTGATTTGTTTGCTTAATAATGCATAATTTAGGTTGGAAAAAATCAACCTTTATTTCTGTCTGGCACTGAATTTAGCACACAGGAATATTATGTAATTTTCTTGCATATAGGAGATTTCCAGTTCTTGTTTCTTCAGTCGTTTGTAATGCTTCAGAGTATTCACAGAAGAAGCTTATTTTTCTTGTGGGACAATGCATGTGTGTTTTACCTTCCTAGTTAGCTAGCTCTACGAAATTCTGTGCATTGGCTACAGTAGCAGTCTCTGGTTCTTAGAGCTGGCTTTACTAAGAGGAGAAGTCTTGTGCCACCTCATTTGGTAGAGCAGTTATAAGCAGCAAGTGACGAAACTTTCTTTTTCAAGAGATTTCAAATAATCAGCACATTTCAGATTTGTGGTTATGTCACTGGTGGCAGAGAGCGATTCCTCATTTCTTTGGTGATCCTTGCCAACTTGAATTGCAGATCTGCACAGTGTGGTTTGATTCACTTCATTGCTCAGGGACCTACAGCGGAATCTGTTCTGCAAGGTAGTTTTTGTAAGGTGATAGATACAATTTGCCAGTATGTGTATATTCATGCTTCCATGGCCCAGGTTGTCCACATTCATGAGAGCAAAGAAACTGAGTTGTTTCTGGGGCTTTCTTCACTGTTACACCCCAAGAGAGAGGTGCCTTTGTACACATGCACACCTTCATCAGTGCTGTTTATGAAAATCCTCAGAATTGTACAGATAAACTATTAAAGCAGGTGTGCAGCGTGCTGTACAGGTTTGTAGCGATCATACCTACATTAATGTAAACGTGAATCTTTGGTATCAGATTTATTACCTTTTTGAAAAATATATCTGCTACTTTTAAGTCCTGCAAGTAGCAGAATATAGTTTTGGTTCTAGGTGTGTAGACTACTAATATATAACAGCCTTTAAAAACACTACTTTTTAAAACAAGTGAAATAGTAAATTGTGATACTTAGTAATGATTAAAGGTAAGAGCATAATTTAATGGTCAAATTTTGTTTTTCATTCTCCCAAGAGTAAAAACTTTGGTTTGTAGGTTAGTATGAATAAAGATGTGTATGTACCATTGATAATGAAGTGTAGTGCTGAGAGTGGAGTGGGAAAATAGATTGAAACAGGCACTGACCAAGAAGAAAAACTAATGGGCACAGGTTACAAAATGCTCTGTAGATGCTGTCCTCTGTTATTAACGTCTGAATATGTAACTGCTTCTAAAGCAACTTACTTTAAAACTGCAAAAGGTGGTGGTCTTGTATTTTGGTTTACTGCAACAGTTTATAATATAGAGATCATTTATAATATTCATATTCTTACAGGCACATGAAAGGTAAGGCCTTTGAAATACATTTTAAAATAGCTGTAATACCAAAACCATTAGTTTTCTTCTGATGCCAAATCACAAAATAACCAATATTGTTAACGCTCAAGTGGTGCTTCAGCATAGCTACTGATGCCAGCCTTTGTCTTCATCCCCGTGGGCATCAAATTGCATTCAGTAGTGTTTCTGAAGTCTGCTCGTGAAGGTTAATGATTTCAGCCTTTTAATTGAAAAAGATCATAAGACTGTAATCTAAACAGCAATGCTACGTAGGTATTTCTGTAATAACGAGTTAGGGGAGCTAAATGTATGCACTGGGAACTGTGGAATGAGTGAAAGTTAGCGGGTATGTTGTAACCATAAGGCTAGCCTGGTAGAACAGCACACTGATGTGAATTTGTCAGCTTAGTACGCAGCTATATCATGCCTCCATAATTAATTTACCTGTGTACAACATGGAGACTTTTGGCAGCATAGTTTTGTGTGCTTGTAGTATCAGAAGTGAAACTGCACTGCCATTTTTCCCACAGAGGTTTGGATTAATTTATATGGATACCTAGGAGGAACTTTTAGAAAGTGTTAGAGGACCAGCACTCTAACACTCACCCTTGAGTGACTCTGAAACCCGAATTAGTCACACATGGGATTTTTTTCTAGGCAAAATAGGGTAATTAATTTGATTGAAATTACTGGAGAAATTGGCGTGCAGACTTTGTAGGCGCATGGAAGCGATGCAGAGCAAGGTATGGATTAACTGTCCAGATGGGCTCTCTAAAGTTATCCCAATATGTGTTAAAATGAGGGAAATCCTTAAAGGCACAAGCAGTCGGACACTTGTTGATAGCAAAGTAAAACAGTTTTTTGAATAAACAGTCTCAGCAATGATATTCAATGACTTTCTAATCTCTGGTGTTATGTAAATAATGAAGGGATTCCACAGGTTCCAAAACAGCCTTATGTGAATGTTTTATGAGGTTTCTTATCAGTGCAAAAGAAAATAAAATAAGCCAGGAACACTGTGCATATAAAGCATACAATGACATTCTTTCTGTGGGGACAGTTAAACTTGGCCTTGATTTTTTTCACGTTTTTCAACCTCACCTTACCTTATTGTTGTTAGTTGAAGCTACTTAATACTTCGGTACATTCAGTCTTGGACGTTTTGTAGAAGGCTGACTCAAGCTGCATGGTTTTGTGTTTTTCATAGTGATCAGCAAAAAGGTAAAAGGAGATGGTCTTTAAAAGTGAGAATAAATACCTAGTGTAGGCTTTTGCACTGAATTTGAATACAGGCCTTGGGAAGAGCTGGAGAAACTAAAGTAGCTGACACTGAAGGTGAAGATTACTGAATCGTAAGAAAGTGCCTACTTGTTTATGCGGACTGTGCCATTCTGTTCGGACTGGTAACACTTAAGCTGTCATCAATAACTGGTCACTGAAAAGGAACCTCAGCTGAGGTGGGGGGGGGGGGGGGGGAAACGAAGCCCAACTTGATAGATGTCTCTGTAGAGGAGGAATCAGCTGCAAGACAGAGACCTAAAGAGAACAGGCTGGAAGAACAGAACAGGTAGAACAGGAATGATTGATTTTAGGGAATTCAGAGAATCACAGAAAATTGAGGCTTTAAAAGAGTTTTGGAGATAACTAGTCCAAACCCATCTGCTTAAAGCAACATCAGTGAGCACAGATTGTTCAGGACCACGTTCAATCAGGTTTGGAGTTTCTCTGAGGATGGAGCACCATTGGCAAGAGCCTGACTTCATCTTCTTTGCCCTCACCCCCTTCAGTTATTTATGCACACTGATAAGATCCTGCTGAGCCTTCTCTTTTCCAGGCTTAACAATCCCAGCTCTCAGACTGTCCTCATATGTCACATTCCCATCTTTTTGTCATCTCATTGCCCCCTTTGGTGGGCTCACCCCAGTACATCCGCGTGTCTCTTGATTTGGGTGGCCCAGAAGTACACTCCCTGGTGGTGTGGTCTCACTAGTGCTGAGTAGAAGGGAAGGACCACCTCCCTGATCATGCTAGTGATGCTTGTCCTAATGCAGCCAGGAGATGCTGTTGATGCTTTTTCTTTGCTGCAAGAAAGCACTGCTAGTTCGTCTTCAACAGGACCAATGTTTTCTGCAAGCTGCTGTCTAGCCAGCTGGCCCCCTGCCTTTACTGGTTCATCGGTTTATTCCTCCCCAGGTGCAGAATTCTGCACTTTGTTGAACTTCATTAGGTTTCTGTCTGTCCATTTCTCCAGCCTACTGCGGTCCCTCTGAGTGGTAGCGACCTGTCTTGTGTATCAGCCACTCCAGCCAGCTTTGCGTCAGCATATTTGCTGAGGGTCGGCTTGGTCCTGTTGTCCAGGTCATAAATGAAGAAGTTAAACAGTGTGGACCAAGGGGTATATACTGTAGGGTACACCACTGATGGCCAGCCTCCAACTGGACCTTGTACTACTCAGCACAGCCCTTTGAGCATCACAGTGCTGCCAGAGTTCAGCCCCCCCTCACAGACATCTAAACTAGCCCAGACTTCTTCAGCTTGTCTGTATGTTACAGGAGACAGCCTTGAAAGCCTCACTGAAGGCAAGCATCTGCTGCTGTCTTCTCACCCACAGAGCCAGTCATAGCCTGTCAGGTTGCTCAGACATGATTTCCCCATCCTAAATCTATGCTGACTAATCCCAGTCAACTTGTCATTAATATTTGGAAATAGCTCCTGTGAGCATCTGTTTCCTGACCTTCCCAGGGACTGAGATCAGGCCAACCAGCCTGTGGTTTCCTGCATCCTCTTTCTTGCTCTTTTTGAAGATAGCAGTGACATTTGCTTTTTTCAGTCCCCAGGAACCTTTTAGGAACCTGCAGAGTCACTCAGAGGGAGCCGAGTGACATTTCTGCTGCTGTGTGGCCCAGCACGGGCTTCACCGGGCTCAAACGTCCCTTCAGAGAGCTGGCAGAAATTGAAATTTTGATGCATTATTTTACCTGTTGTATGTAGAATGAGTGGGAAAAGAAAGTTCAGTTTTTCGTCATCTCCATAGGTACTTTGTACTTGGAATTTATCTTCTTTACAAAGAAAAGGCATTTGTATTTCCACCAGGAGTGCCGCTCAGTTACTTGCTGCCCTTCATGTGGCGCCGGTGGTCCTGTGGCCCAGCTGAGCGCAGTCGCCAGCTCTGGCCTCAGGAGAAACCCAGTCTCCTGCCTGTGTCAGGGCACGAGCACTTTGCTCATCATCAGAGCTTTCTTTCACCTATAGCATTGTTCATTCTTGTGAAATAGAAATGTGCTTTAAATGTGGCCTTAATCGGTTAGATCCTTATTTCCTTAATTTTAACTGCTGTGGTAATGTCTTTCCAGTAGTTTCATAGAAATGTTTTTTTTAGCCTTGATAGTATGCAGAAGAAAGGAGAGATGGGGAGGATTCTGAAATTCAGTAGTTACAGTTCCTCCAGAATAGTCTCCAGCATGGTGACAGCAAATTAATTTAATCTCTCTGAGCCTTAGTGTCCATAGGTCAAATGGCTAGAGCAGTATCACAGAATCACGAAAAGCAGCTCTATTCCTAATGATGGAGAATGGGAAACTTTGGGACTTCCTTTGCATATTTTTATAAAACAAAGCAAACATTCTGTGCAAATATCTCCAAACTGAAAGGGAGTAACAGGCGCTTCTCAGTGCACTCGGGTGAACCACTGAAACTGTCAAAACAGTGAAAGGTAGAAATCTTTTGAAACAAAGTAACTAGGCATACTAGTGCATGAAGATGCTAACAGTCAAATTCATAGAATTGAAGAAAGAGAACAGAAGTCATGCCAAAGAATGAGCTTGAGTCAGCAGGCATAACTTAAACCCGGCGAGGTACTCTGTATAGCCAGAGAGGAACAGGTGAAGAAGAGGAAAGCGGGAACGCACCTGTATTGGTGTTTTAATTTGGGCGAGAGGTGCACTTCGAAGTGTCCTGAGCGCAATCAGGCTGCCCTTGGGTTTGACTTATGAAACGAGCTTGGCTCCAAGAAGCTGAGTTGCTTTTGGATGAAATGGAGTGGGAATGTGCAGTCCAGCTGCTGTCTGGCCATGGGATCAGGGCAGAGCTGCTGCGAAGTAAAGCTCCAGAAATGCGTGCGGTGTTGGTACCGGGTCCACAGGCTGGCCCTGCTTTCCAGCTTCACTTCTGTGAGATTGCACTTTGTGTTGATGTGGGCAAAGCTGCAGGAAGACAGTAAGAATTGATGAGTTATTGGCTTGAAAAAGATTTACAGTTCTAAAATGTGCTGGGACAAGGAGGTGGGCTGACTCTGGTACTTCTGAAAGGTGCATGCAAGGAAGTTCTTAGAAAGATTAGAGCATGAGAGGTGAAAAATAGGTCTGTAATGAAATAATATACATTAGGCAAGTATTTCGCCCTGTGAAGCCTAGAAGCCATCAAAACACACAATAAGTTAATGCAAGCTAAAAAGCAGTAGGCCTATTTTTAAATTCAACTTTAAGAAAGGAGCTATTTTTGTTTGCCTTTAATGTGTACAATGTGATCAGTGTAGAAAATTAAGAAGCAATAGAAGTCTTTAAGAAAAGGCACAAAATGAAAATAAATTCTTACTGATAGCTTGGTAGGGAAAGCACTTGTGTGGATTTTTGTTAATAAAAGATGCAGGGAAACACAGAGCCTAACGTGTTGAGGGAATAGTTATTACCGTTATTAAACCCAAAATTATTTATGGAAAGCAGTGAGTGCGTTAGAAGGGGTTAGCTTGGAAGCTGTTCTCAGTCTTTCAGTTGAGAACCAGATGAAACGAATGTGCAAATTTATATTGGAAAAAAATATCATAAATATTAAGAGGAAGAAAATTTCTGAGGAATGCATCTTTAAGCAACTTTGTATTATAACTTCTGGGGAGTCTCCTGAAAGTTTCTCTTACTACATTTTACTAGCAGTATGGAAGAAACGTACGACAGGCCCGAAATGTTAGGAGTGGAAGGCACTTGTGCCCAGTTATGCATTACGCAAATGAGATATGCATTTGTATAAAACCACAGAGCCACTCACTTTGTTGTTGTGATATTTGGAAACTTGGTTCTCTCTCGAGATACAGTGATTACAGCTTGTATCTTGCTGCTACGTTAGTGTACGGATTCAGAACTCTTTTTCTCTGACTGAGCACCGGGTCTCACTTTGAAGCTGGCCCTCTTTGGGAGGGTGTTGGGGTGGGTGACCTCCAGAGGTCCTTCCCAGCCTAAACCGTTCTCTGAGTCTATGAAACACATTTGCGAGGAAATGAGAAAGTGCTTCACAGAAGCATGTTCTCATTTTAAGATACCTGTGTTTCCTCAAATGCTCTTCAAATAGCACATTTTTATTTATGTTATTTTCAGATCATTTTGGATAAAGCTTTTTTTAAAAGCAGCATGGTGGAGAATTAAAATCTGTCTGGGAAGGTTCTGAGATACAGATGCTGCTTGATAGTTGTTTAGGCTGCCTTCAGAAATGTCTGAGAGTAAAACCAAGTAAACTCGTCTTCTCAGCCAGTGAAATTTTTCCCAAGGCTTTGTATCACTGCTCTAAAGACACTACCTGTTCTACATATTTTGTCTTGTCCTTAATGTTCTGGGCACACGATAGGCAAAATTTCCTATGGTGTATTATTATAAGTTTTTTTTAAGACCTGTTTATGTGGACTAACACTTTGTCCTTGAATATCTTTGTTTTAAATATAGAAGTGTTAATTTTTGTTTTTCCTGACTATTACGCTCCCTTCTTGCATTTCAGTAAAATTGTTAGAACTACTGAAAGACAGGTAAGAGGGAGGTGAGGAAAATCTCTTCCAGGCAATCATGAGTTAATAGACCTCAAGGAAGAAAATTGCTTGAAGGGGAAAAATAACTTCCAGTTTGAGTTAATGTTTATGCTCTGGGTGATCACATTAAGATTATTTCATTGCCCTAATTAAAAATTAATTGCTTACCATGAGTAAGTAGCTTATGGCCTATAGATTTGTGTGACCATCTCTTCTTGCTCCTGTGTCACATAGCTGAAGCAGTGATAAACAGAGGCCTCCAGAGAAAATTCTTTCCTTCCTCTTCCCATAGCGAAAGGCAAGAGGTGACTGAGAAAAGTTCTTCAGAAAATTTGTTTTTAATGCTTTCAGGGTAAGGTCCAAAACAATCTGCTGCTAATACAAACATTAATACTCAGCTGAGGTGCTTAGGGTAAGGATTTTTGCTTTGTAGGAAGAACTGCTTAGCCTCAGAGCCAGTTGAAGCATAAATGTATTGTAGGGCTAAATGAGGTTTATAGGGCAGCTAATGAAAGATACTGCTGCTTTGGTAACTGTGTTCTGTAACTGTCTTGAACTTGTTCTCTTCAGTAGTTGTTTGGTGCTCTAGGTTGTCTTTTTTGATGACATTTATTTAGAGTAGCATTGAGAAAAATAATCTCAGAATTACAAAATATATATGTGTATTTCTACAGTTAGAATACAGTCTGACTTGGGTAAACCGTAACTAAGGCTGTATGTTGTAGTATATTATGTACATGAAACAACTGCAATCCAGAGAGCAGTGATGCTCCCAGGTGCTGGTGCTGTGGGTTCACCCCAGTGGGCAGCTCAGCACCACGCGGCTGCTCACCCACTCACCCCAAGTGGGATGGGGAAGGGAATTGGAAGAGTGAGGAAACTCACGGGCTGTGATAAAAGCAGTTCCCCGGGTAAAGCAGAAACTGATTGCACCAGCAAAGGCAAACAAGGAATCCGTTCGCCACTTCCCCTGGCAGGCAGGTGTTCAGCCGCTTCAGGAGAGCAGGGCTCACCACACAGGACAGTTTCTTGGGAAGACAAATGCCATAACTTCAAATATTCCCCCTTCCTCCTCATTTCCCCCAGATTTTCTTGCTGAGCTTTGCGCCCTATGGCACGTGGTGTCCCTCTGGCCATTAGGGCCAGCTGTCCTGGCTGTGCCCCCCAGCTGCCTGTGCACCCCCAGTGCCCCGCTGGCAGGGCAGCACAAGGAGCTGAGAAGCCCTGGGCTCTGTGCAAGCACTGCTCTGCAACAGCTAAAACATCAGTGTGTTATCAACACTGAACCACAAACCCAAAACATAGCACTGGAGGAGCCCCTGTAAAGAAACACATCCCCAAAGCAGTACCCCTGGTCATCCCTTGGTAGCGCAGAGTTTATCAGTGACTGTGTGCTGCTGTCTGGGCATGCTGTCTGTCTGTCCCCTGGGGAAATTCCCTTCCAGAGTTGCCACTGGAAAGCATTGTTTATACTTTCTAGATATTTTCTTCTCAGAAACCTGGAAATACAATGATGCTTACTTTTAAATTAAGAAATAAGAAAAGGCTTTGCTCATTAGGGTTCTATCAATACATGTCTGTAGATTATATTCTGTTTTACTCTTTGTAACCATCTTGCCTTCTTCAGAGAGGAAGGGAAGAGATGCCCCTGAAGTTACAGTACTGATGGATTTATTTTTGAGAGCTGTATTTCCACAAAACTTCATACAGGAGAGAGTTCGCAGTGCAAGGAAGTGGAAGAATTAAAAAGAAATGCTGTAATTAATTTCTACAAGACACAACAGTTCTGATTGTTAGGATGCAATTGGTGGTTTTTTGTTTGTTTTGTCAGAGATCTGCAATAACAGTCAACAAGGAATTGTAAAAGTTGAGAGAAATTCATGGATTTGGAGGTGCCTTCCTGTGAAGGAGGGGTATCACTTGCTCAGAGAGCCTGGTTCACTGTGGGTAGTTGGTCACCCCCAGTTCTGGATGCTGCAGCTCTGATCGGAGTATCGTCAGCTGGTGGGCTGCTGATTGTGAGTTTGGTTTGTGTGTTGGAAGCAGAACTTTCTTTAAACCATACTGAAAGACATGATGCAACTAAACTGTGTGCACTCACGGTAGTCCAGCCGCTGTAAAGACAGGTTTGAGTCTAAATTTGTTTAGTCATCTTTGTTAAGTTATGTAAAAATATTCTGTAGTCATGTGCTTAGGGATTTGTTTCTGCCTAAAGTGAAGTCAACAAATAGCGACTTAAAAAGTTCAACAAAGTAGCCTTGCTGAAAAGGGGGCCTAGAAAAATAGTTTAGCCCATCATGAAATGGGTAAAGGAGTGCCAACCCTTATAAATAATCTCTTACTCTGCACACACAGAACCAGCCTGTGATAACACTTGAACACTTTAAGGCTTAAAAGGAATAAACTGGAATATTGGATTTGTGGAATGAAAAGCCATTTGCCTTGCCTTGCAGGCAGCCAGGTGGCTGTCCACCTTCCATCCGGAAACTGGAACATTGCTCTGGTTGGGCACAGCCACGGAAATTGTCTCCTGAAACCTCAGCACAGGAGTGTTGGGAAAAGACGTAGTTTTGAGTCAATGCAGCATTGTGTTGAAACTGCATTATTACAAGTACTTCTCTTAAAGAGTTAAAAAGGACAATGTGAATTACTAAAAGCCATAGTTTGTAAAATGCAGGAGTTAATCCAGTTAATGCCCAGTTAATAACAGTGACTCCAGCATAGCTTAAAAGTCAGTTTTCTAAATTTTTGGTAGTTACAAAGATACTATTTCATTGTCTCCTCTTCTGCCTTCCTAATAAGTTTAATATTCTTTACTGTGGGTTAACGTGCTTGCCAAGTTTAATCTATTTTGTTTTCTAACTGTGGTACTTAGGAACAAGCCATTTCAAGAATCTCTCTTTCTAAGATTACAGTAGTGAACCAGTTTCAGCTTAGTGGTTTGCATATATGAATTATTGTTCTTCCTTGGAATGGATTGTAGCATGACAAGGAAACAGCTGAAATAAAAATAGGCTATCTTTGTTTTCACAAATGGTTTTAATTATCTTCTGCAGCTCTGCAGTGGCTTTTCTTGCCAGGCTTTTTAGAATTAAGTAAAAGGCATATAATGTTCATTTACAGTTTTTTCCTTTTTTTTTTTTCCCCTTTATGAACATGTGTTAAAAGTTAGTAAAAGCCAACGTCCTTTTAGGTTAGGAAGGAAATTCATTGGCAAGTTATGACAGTTGGCAGCAAAACCAGTTTGTGCCATTTGTCCTGCCTGCCACAGCTTTAGTCTGTTCCAAGGACAGCTTACGGTGGGGGAATTACAAATGTACTACTGAAAGTGGAAACAGCTGTTGAATTACATTGCTTTATTTTCTTTCAATTTGGTGTATTGCAGTGCTGTTTCTTTGCATGGTTTTTTTTTTTTCCTTTTTCCAGTTCTCTTCTTCAGTATCAAATACTATATGTGTTATAGAAAGTTCACAGGAAAATCTTCTACGCTGTAGGTTCTCTAAGCAGGTCTTTGGTGCACAGAAATGGTAATGAATGAATTCTCTGTAATTTTGATGCAAGTCTTTGGTTTGGGAGGCCTGAAGACGCTTTAATTTGGATTGCAAGCAGTTTTGTTGAAAGCATTTTTCTTCTCTGCAGGTGGAAGCTGATGGACCAGTTTTTCTAATCTGTGCCGTTTGCATAAGGAGCACTGGTTATCCCTGGTATTGGGGTAAAAGTTACAGCGTGGAAGTGTCACCGAATGTCTGCCCACAACATTTCCAGCATTCTTTTGTCTTTCTCTTTGTCTTGATAGCCAGGTTAAATGGTTCCAACTTAAAAAAAAGTTTGGATTCAGAGAAGTTTCCCATGTTCAACTCCCCTTTGAAGTAGGTATCAAGGGAGATATTTAGGAAAATCAAGGGTTCAGACCTAAGGATTAGCCTTGCAGAAGTAATTGTCCAAGTGTGTTTAGGAAAGATGTTTAAGGCTGTTACTTATTCTTCTCTACTGTAATTTTTATTATGTCCATGACAGTGAAGCCATCTCCTGCTCCTGTTGTAGGGAACTGGCACGGTGGCACTGATTGCTGCTCCCTGGTGTGTGTGAGGTTGCAGGAAACTAACACAGTTCTGTGTGAGACTCTACAGAAGGGGAGCGTGCTATTTACTTTGACAGATCTGACGTCCATCTACCCCTTTGTGCTGATCTCACAGGGATTTCCCTGCTGTCTCTGCCTCGCCTACCCAGGAGCAGCAGCACGTTGCTGTGCGCAGGTGGCTCCTGGATGCAGCATGGGGGTCACTAATGGCCCCTGCTTATCATGCCCTGATGTCCCTGTAGTGACAACAAGATAATTCGTAGGTGGAACTTTCAGACACTTTGGGAGTCAACAGTTGTTTGAGGGCACGCCTTTGCATCAGACTCTGGCTTACTTCAGCCTCCCTAAATCTTAAGTGAATGTTAATGCTACTTGTTTGTTTTTTCCTGGTGTGGAGCATCTGTCTCCCCATAGCTACAGCATGTTTTCCTGTTGGGTTAACATGTAAAAGAATGACAGAGGTGCTGTGCTGTCACCCTCTTGTCATTCTCCTCTAAGCACATGCTTTTATGCTGGCTGCTCTGCTGTGGCCTTAACAGAGTGAAGGCATCCTGGTCTTGACAGCAAGACAGTTCTCTGTTTTATTGCTGCAAGAAGCGCCTTTGTTTGTCAGTGAAAGCTGTTCTTCTAACCTTTGCTCTGCTTTTTTTTGCTGATTTATATATGAGTGTTTCCATTCTTTCTTTGTTCATACCAATCTTAATGTGTTACATTTCTCAACAATGTTCATGTGTAGCAGGAACACATTGAGTAAAAAGATTGAGGCAGGTAGTTGCCTAGAATAGATTTAGAAAATCTCACAAAATATAACTAGACTTGTTGATTTACAGGAGGTGTGACTTCTAACTGATGTACTACAACGCTTTGAAAGGGAGTACAAATAGTCTGTAAGCAGACAACAGGTAGGTGATTCTGGTGATGAGCCAAAAATACAGCAGATTGTATGCCTTGTGTAAATTAATTAGATGGGGAAAATACAAAATATTTGCATATGCAGATAAGACAACATAATGGATAAAGTTTCTACTTCAGTGTCCAGGATTTGTTATTATCAGTCCTTAGCAGGGCAAGGACAGACGGAAGCTGGGCAGCTCTTCTCCCGTAGCACAGGGTTTATTGCTTTATTGCAGCCTCTAAAGGTCACGTCACTTGAGTTGCTTCCCAAAGTGATTACATAGTATCTCCCAAAGAATATATTTTTAGCTAGTATATTGTCTTTGAGTCTGCACTTCGCTCATTGTTATCAGAACAGCTGCTTGCGTGTTAGCTTTGTAAATAGCTAAGCGGAGCTACGCACAGCAAGACAGAGGTGCGCAGTTGTTGCTGACTGCAGTATCTGCACTGGCTGTGCTCTGCCGAGCTGAGTCTCTGATAGCACTGGAGATGGGACAGCAGGGCCTTGCCCGCCCTGCTGTGCACGTGTGCACTCCTCGGATGCCTGGCTGGCTTAGCTCTTGGGAGTTGCTTTCATTTGAGGTGTGAGTCTGCTTTGTGATTCTGCTCCTGCATGTAAATTCAAACCCTTGAAAAAGTCTCAGGTCTGCTTAATTTTCGGTTCTTGAATTGTAAGTGGGTGTGCTCTGTAACTGCTGGTACTACATATGAAAGTATTTGGTTTAAATACTACGTTTTGTCATGAAATTATGCTCTTTTGTAAAGAGAGCTACAGTCTTGCTCTGAATATCTGTAACAATTTTAATATTCCTCTTGTGTTTAGATGCCTGATGTTGCTAAGCATCTGGCTTTTGAATTTTAACTGATGCATTATGGCAGAGATACTTCTGATTTTACTGCATTTTCAGTGAATTGGTATAGCGCTGCTCACATGCCATAATGGCTTAAGGGAGCTAAGCTGCACTCTGCTGTTCCTTTGCTTCCCTTCCTTATATAAGCATCCCTTGATGCAAACCTCATAATTGCTTCCTTTTCCAACCTGCACTCAGCACTCTTATAATCTGTGTCTGTTCTTTTTTTCATAGTAGATTACTCAGCAGTTTCTTTATGTCATCTTACTTGCTTGGGCAGAACTGACCGTGTCTTTATAACTTATTTTAAGGAAAAACCAATAAAAGCAGCTTTTTAAAACCACTTCTTGAAATTTGAACAGTTAAACGAACTGCAAATTTGCTAAGCAAGAAAGCTAGCTGTCTGTGCTTAGTCTTGCTGGGTAATTATATCCAACATTTGAGAGAGAAGAACTTTTCCACAATATGAATGCCTGCAATTAAAAAGAGGCTTCAGAGTTTTAAGGGGAGGGAGAGGAAATGTGTATTTAAATTCTTGCACACACAAAAAATACAGTATTAACATAGACAACAAGTGAGTTTGAATTTTCTCTGAAATACGTAGTCTAATCTCTTAATGGTACACAACTCGCATACCCATTGTTTTAAAAAAAAAAGTCACAAAAGGGACTTAATTAGAAGAGTTGTTAATAAAATAGCTTACGCTCTTTCCAAAAGTCTGTGTTCCTGTGCACACAATCAGGTTTTCAAAACCATTGTTAAAATTAGTGTGTTAAAGAAATATTTTCGTTACTGCAAATAGCAAATTCACTTCGCATTGGTACACCTCTAAACAACAGTTGAGTTTATGTTCTTAAAATTAATAACTAAACAAACATAGGTTTTTCAGCCGCTGACTTGGCAATTGCTTCATTATTCTTTGAATTGTAAAGAATATATGCCAGCATACTTTCAAAACTATGCTAGTATAATATACAGTCACAGTATTTCCTTCTGTGACCCTGTTGTGTCTTCTGTAGTTTCAAATAAATACGAAATAAAACGTCCTTTTTTAGTAAGTCAGCTCTTTAACAAACGAATCCCATCAATGAATGAAGTTCCCCCAAGTTAAACTGGCATGACACTCCGAAGATCTTTGTAGCCTTCAATAGCATTTTTCTGCAACTTACATTCCCTGTTTTTGGGGGGGAAGAAACTCTTTGCCTTTCTTCACTTCAGCCATGAAGCACTCAAGGCTGCTTTTCTTCCTACTCTTTCTCACGATTTTTTAAGGCAAAAGTAAATGAAGACCCTTCCTTCCTGCCATCTATTTTCTGAAAGTGTTGATAATATCTGGGCTGTGGCCCTCCAGAATTTCATCTTCTGCAACAAACAAACGCAAGAGACAAATTTGGTGATGAACTTTGCTGTTGTAGATTAAAATGCCACTGGAGATGATGCAGTTTGGCCTAACTGCATGTCATGCTGTAGGGGAGGTTTTGGAGAAAGCACTATGGTGAGAGTGGAAATTCAAAAAACTGAATCCCAAAAGCGTGTGTGGACTAAGGTTGTGACTGAAGTGGATTTATTCTAAGCTGTGTTTGTTCCAACCTGTCTGAGCACAAAAAGTGGCATATGCACTTTTGAAACTGAGCACAACCACAGTTTGTCTTGCTAAGATGCTGTTAAGTGAGCAAAAAATGTTGCTGCTTTTATGTGATTGCAGCTGTCCATGGCATTTATTGGTGTTTTTCCTTGCTGTTTTCTTTATATTGTGAGCTTAATGAATTCTGCATATCTGCTTTTGTACTGCTCTCTTCAAAAGGAGAGGTGAGGCACTTTTACATGGAGCAGCAGAAGCATCAAGTAGTTATTAACCTGATAGAACCTAATGAAATCTGGGTTGAATCTTACTAGCATTAGATTGAATTTCAGTGAGATATGAAGCGTGTGGACTGACTGCATTAGGAGCTCAGAGCTCTGCAGAGGGGCAGCATGACATGGCCATGTGAAGGAATGAGAAGACAGGATCAGCTCGTGGCTGGCGTGGTTTCAGGTCAGGACTGGGAGGAAAGTGTGGCTCCGTGATCTCCTGGGACATATTCTACTTGTCAGATTCTTCTTTTGTTTTTTCTTGTGTGTTACCACCCAATTCCACTAAGGTTGCATTTCCAAAGGTGAAATGTAAACTTCTGAAGCTCATGTTGGCTGATGCATCTTCTGCTGTGCTCCCTGTTGCAAGCCATCTTAAAAAAATAACAGTCCCTAGTTCATTGTGCATGCACATACACAAAGGAAGAATAATGAAAGCTGTCTTTCAGCTCTTATAAAACAGCGGAAAATTCTGGGCGGCTTAAAATTAAAGGCTGTCAGATGGTTTAAAATCAACAAGCATTGCTGAATGGTCCCAGTTTACAAAGCAGAAAGTTGTACCGGACTAATGTAGCATAATTTATCTAATAAACTGCACATTACTGTAGCATGTTACAAAAAATAAATTTAACTAGGAGGATGTATGTAGCCACCAAAGCGATTCAGGCAAGCATTTCAATGGTTATTTCTACTGACAAAAAACATTAATTCTATATTATGCTATATTATTATGTCTTTCAATATGCTAAATAATTTGTGTGGTTGTGTTCATTTCTTAAGAAAATTAAACTTATGCGATCACGCTCTCAAATGTCTGTTACCCTGCCTTTCTTCTCTATTATCACAGCTTTTGAACCTTTCAACTAATGTTCCCAAATCTCAGATTCTGGCATGTTTCTTGGAAATGGGTAGTGGCATCCAGGAGAAAAAAATTTCAATATGAGCTTACTATAATTTAAAGAAAAAAATATCCAAACAACTAAATATTTATGAAGATGCATATAATTTTCTACTGCCCAAGAAAAGGTTGAGTAGGGATTCTCAATTGTCTGGAATGATAATTATTTTCAACTTGTAGAAGTACTTGTTGCATTACTATATCTTGAATTATATTTTTGTTTGTAAAATGATGACTTATAACACAGGTTGAAAGCAATCATTGTGTTCCTTTCCATTGGCAAGGGGACCAAAAGTCTAGTACAGTTACCGTGCTTGTCAGCATTCATAACTTCACGCTTAATGGCTTGTTCACATCTAGCTGCTGACAGAATTGCTTGTCTTTAAGAAAGATGTCTGCTTTTTGCAGAATACTTGGTATTGTCCCTACTGTAATAAAACAAACTGGAAATATTTTTATAATTATTCAAGATTGTAGTCTTTATTTTGCAGTTATGCTTATAAATTGCTCTAGGCTGTTTTTTTGAGCTGAAACGACGTGCAGTTACCATTAAAAAATGGCTGCTAAGACAGCAGTTTCTTACCAGATTTTAATTTTTGTGTGTCTTTGTTACATAAACAAAGAGGAGTTAAATGCTAAAAATTAGATCTAAATACAGCCATCCATGGGATTTTTGTCACTTACAGTACTGTTACCTTTTGCAGTTTGATTAGGCTCCTTCAATGTTGTTCACTAATCATCATGGATTTTTGTTTGAGTAATTAATGTATTTTAGCATGCTTCCTGAGAAAGCGAGGTAAATACACTTAACACTGTCACTCCTGCTGTACTCTTCTTCCCCTTCTTCTGTTTGCCACTTTGCGACCTGTGCTACCTGCTGATATCCAGTCCAGCTACAAACTGATGGAGCTGGAGGTATCAAAGATGATAAAATTTCTAAAAGTTACGAAAAATCTGGATAGTGTGTGTACATGCACGGCAAGGAAGAGACTGAAATTAGTGCCCAGCTGAGAGAAAAGCTGCAGTGTGAGCTGAGCGATGGCTCCTTGCTGGACACCTGGCATTGTGCGCGCATGGCTGGGATCCAGCTCTTGTGCTTCGTGTGCTGAGGCTTTTTCAGCTGGCAGAAGGGGAGCAGAAAGGGTGCGGGGAACAAGGTGTCCAAAAACACAAAGAGAAACAGGGCTGGTAAAATGTGCAGGGCATGGGGAAGGTGAACAAAGGGACAAGGACATGCCAGCTTGCTTGATGCTTTGTCCTACAGACCTCTTTTTTTTTTTCCCCCCTTCCTTCCTTGCTTAACTAGCGAAGCTTCCTATAACTGAAGAGCTTCTACGTTTTAGCAAATGTTCAACAAAGTAAGACTCTTCAATTTTGTTGTTTGAACAGTAATTAGAAACTTTACAGTAGCTGAGAGAACTAAACAATGTGTGATATAATTTCTTAATTTTAGAAGTATTGGGAGGCAGTAGGTTCTTGAAATTTGACTTAGGCTAGTTAGTAAGAACTGCAGGTCTCGTGTAAGCACTTGCACATCTGTGTGCTAATTCAGATAGATTAATGTGTTTTCAGGAAGGTCATTTCACATGTGATTAAGCTATAGGAATTTTTTTCTGTATTTTCTTAATGAAAATGGTAAAATATAAATAAAATATTTTTAATAAGCGTAATCTGCAGGCTTAGAAATGAAAATAGCTTTAACATGCTTCTGCTGTATGTGCTTACTGTGTGACTTCAAATGTAAATTAATTATCACCTTCAGTAATTACGTTTGTACTGTGTGCGGTATTATTTCTCCAGGTGGAAATAGCAGCTGTCTTGTAAATGCCAACTCCTTTAGGCTGTCTGGGATGTCTGTATTGGTCTAGACACTTTATTCAACCGCTTTCTTAAAGCGTAAAGGTTACCTAGCAAGTTTTGGTAGAACAGGATCAGCCTTAAGAATTGTCTTCTAAAATCTTGTACATTTGAATAACTTTCAAAAACATTAAAAGCTTTTTCACTCAAGCTGGGTTTAGATTTGTGTGATTTGCATCTGGAATCTGGTAAAGATTTGGCAATATTCAAATCCAGTCTCCTTTCTCAAACTCGGTGTTGCATGGCACGCAGGTGATAAGGCCCGCACTTGTGGGTTAGACTGCTTGTGGCATTCCTGTTGGGGAAATCCACACATGTCGCCCTTTGTACTCCAGATAAAGGCAGCAGCAGCTTAAGGTAACTTGATCCTTTCATTTCTGGCAACAGCACTGTGTGCTGCAAATGACCTGGTCCATGATGTTTGCTGGGCCGAGGGATTCAGGCTGGGTGGCGGACGAGAGACGTGCCCAGCACTTGGGAGACTCGCAGGCGCTGAGGAGATGGGTAGGCCGTACGCGTGGGTCAGTGGCTCTGGCTGCAGGGGGCAGTGAAGATGTGGCACGGTGGGGATGTGACATGGGAGGGGGTGCAGGAAGAAGTCTGGAAGTCAGGTTCAGCTGGTAATTTGGAATCTTCAGTAACCCTTTTGTTTTCCAGTGGGTAAAGCTATAAAGGACTTACAGCCCTCGCTCCCTCAAGGTTGACCTGAACAAGTGTTTTAAAAATCCAGATATATTTGTCTCCTATGAATATTTCCAAACTAATCTCTATTTCAATATAATATGAAACACAGTTTCATTTCTGTCTGTTAACATCCAAACTATATGATGCATATTGTCCCCTTTTTTCTTCTTCCTTCCCGCTGCCAAGAAACAAATACTGGACTGAGTACTCAAGTTTGAAGAGCAGTAGGATGCTGTTCACCTCAGTGCAGTGTGCAGGGGGTGCTGGAAGGCTCAGGCCACCGCAGGTGTGGTGAGAGGGAAGGTTGGGCTGTAAAGGAAGGGTGTCTTGTCCTCTTCCAGAAGTGATGTTTCCCCTCATAGTGAAGTGCGTTGTGGAATTACAACCCTGGGCTTTAGCTTTGATCTTACAAGTGGAGGCGAAAGACTTAGAGAAGCAGATTTCTCTAAATTCTCTTTTTAATGTAATAGTTCCTTTTTCATATGCTTGTAGGGTTTGTTTGTTTGTTTTAATATAAAATAATACTTGACGTGGGTAGGTAAACTTCTTACCCAGGACTTACAACATTTAAAAAGGCAGATATTTTCAGATGTAAGAGGTACAGTAAACTTTGGTAAGATAAGAATGTTGTTCACACTCAATCAGTGGGCAAATTCAAGGGACGAGATCAAAAGACCTTTTCTGACAAGGACAGGGATGTTTACGGATCATGTTATGGCAGAGACAAAGCCCTTTGTGAACCATATTTGGTACTTCAGGGAAATGGAAAGAAAAGAGAGAGCAAGAGTGCCAGTTTTGTTTGCAGCGTAATGTATCTACATGTCAAAAAATAGATAATTTCATTTTTGAGTTTCCAGTGATTGAAATGTTTACATTTTCTTTATCCAGATTCAAGATCCAGCCCATATTATGGCTGGCACTGGATCCAAATCGGGATCATCTAGTGGGTTTTCCATGAAATCACAGCTTCAAATCACTGGTAAGTCATTTAAAATTATATATCCCTTTCTGGTTAAAAATGTAAAAGTAAAAAGCGTTTTTCCCATAATGAAAGAGTAATTACTAGTATGTTGCATTTCAGCAAGTTTTTAGTAGTTCAAAACCAAGAGAAATAGCAAAATAAAACTAATAGTTTAATGCAATCATGAATTGGCAGAAATTCTTCTGTTTTATTCAAAATTTCATCTAAAATGCATTTTGAAATTATACATTTTCATGTAAGGAAGGAAGAAATTATTTTTGGATACTGTTAAGTCAATTGTACAGAACAGTTTTCTTTGAAATGTAAAAATGTAATACAATACTGCTTTCTGTTGCTAACACTTCACATAATATCAAACTTAACAATTTCACATAATCTTTTTACATCTCAAGCTAAGTTAATTTGAACTACTGTTCATTAAATTTGACTTGCTACTACTTTGTTAAATGTTTTCATGGCACCATTATAAAAGTGTTTTTAGTAAGTATTGATGACAATATTACTATAATTGGGGACCTGTAGATTGCATATGAATGGATTTACATGGCATGCTTTTGCTTTTTGTAGTGCCCTACCAACAGAGCATCTGTTGAAACTTATTCATCAAGTTTTCTTCACTTTCTAACTGACAAATTTTACTGAAGTGTCAAAGCTGAAGCCTGAGAATGCAAGATCTGTGGATATATGCAGGTCTACGTTTAGAAGCATTGAGGGTAAACTTTATGCAATAACTCTGCATATACCCACAGTTTCCACACTGAGGGTGCAAAGTTGATATTGTGGGGTTGAAAAGAATTGTCAAAAATAGATGGGGAGACTTTAGTCTAAACAGAAGTTTGGAAATGAACAAATTATGTTGCCCTTAACTATCACACTGAGGTCACAAGCTTGTGGTTTTTTTTCTCAGTGGACCATGAGGCTTTAAGAAAACCCTTGTCTATACAGACCGATATTGGCAAGAAGACTTGTAGAGGTTTCAAAGGAGGTACATCCTCTGCGTAGCTAAGGATTAAAGTGGTGATGCCTGTCTAAGGTTTGCTCCTTTAAAGGCCTATAACTCTCGTAAAGAAAGCAGAGTTAAAGAAATGTCTCATGTTCAAATGGAGACATTTATGATGGTTGATTTTTAATTTCTACAAAAGTTCAACCACACTTCTAGAAAACCATTTCCCTTGCAGGCAGGCTTTATCTTTTTGTAGAAAGTTCTGTAACCAAGTCTCCACCTGCCCTATTCTCATCTCTCCATTCTGCTGTCTTCGTTAGGTTTAAATTAACTTTCAGATTGTCTCTGTAAGTAAAACCTTGAAAATAGGTACACAGCTGCTGATATGTGCTGCCTCAAACTGGATCTTGATGTCTTTGAGGTAGATCGTGATGTTGAGGCATGAAATGCTGTAATGCTGAAGTAGTGGAGGCATCAGGGGAAGGGAATTCATGAAATTAATTCTAGATAACTGAAGCTAATTTCTGAGTGCTCATATAAATAGAGAAAGAGTTTCCGTTGGGAGCAGTTCACAGCAGTTTATACTAAGCTACTTCTCTAAATCTCTAAAGGAGCGTAGACTATAAAAGGAATCTAGGTAGATTAGCCACATGGACTTGAATTAGTTATCTTTTTTTAAGCATGTAGAATAGCTGATCTGAGATGGGTGTTGAAAATACAGGAGACCAGGTTGACATTTGTAGCAACAGAGCAGAGTTACTTGGCTGATTAGAAATGATCATGTATTTGTTTTAAGTTTTGTTTTATGAGCTTAGTGCTGTCAATGAATCTAAGAACGCTCCTCATCAAGGAGTCAAATAGACTGGGGTAACTGTTGGGGTAACGTGTGTTTCTTTGGCTAAATGGAGGCAACTCACAGTGTTTGACAAGCCAGGACCATTGCAGTAAGTTATGTTGAATGTTAGAAAAAAATAATTACAAAAAATCCAGATTTATGTTGCTGCCCAGCCATTAATACAAAGAGTATATTTACTAACACGAGAAACGGTCTAGAGCTGCAAGTCCTGTCCAGGTTTTGTTGCAGAACAGCAGGTAGTTATTGGAACTCTGAATTGTGCCTTTAGTTAGCTTTTCTGTAATTTTACTTTGTTACAGAAAGCTTAACACAAAGTTCTTTCTGTTAAAGATCTTTTCATCAGAAGTTGTGGCAGTTGTCCAAGATTGCTTAATGAGGACGATGGATCGTATTTTGAGCTTTTTAACAAGCAACTGTAATAAATTCCAGGCATTTTTCTGGCTGCCGATAAGGAGGAGGAGGTTCTAGAGGATATTTTGTACTTTCAACACTAAAGTGCTTTTGGAATCTTACTCTGATAATTATCAATGATAGTGTCTGATGGTATAGAAATACTGTTGCATGTTTTAGGCTTTTGTTTGAACTATAGCATTGGACAAAATGGTCTGAAATGCAAGAACATATTTGGAAAAAAGAATGTGTTTTTCTCTGCAGCATTACTGTCAGGTGTCAATGACCTGGTATTTGAATACTGAAGTACCCAGCTGAAAAATACTTTTAGCGGTTGAAATACTTAGTCAGTTATATTTTTTTCTCTTTCTTAACAGTTATTTCAGCAAAACTGAAAGAAAAAAATAAATGGTTTGGACCTAGCCCTTATGTGGAAGTCTCAGTAGATGGACAGTCAAAGAAGACAGAAAAATGCAACAACACAAGTAGTCCGAAGTGGAAACAGCATCTTACAGTGTATGTTTGGTGGTTTTGTTTTCCAGTTTGAGCTAAATTAATGCTGTGATTCGTTTGATGATAAAACTGGCAGTGCCATGCACATTTTTTGTTGCTGCATTTAAGGTTACTTTTTCATGGTTGAAAATTGTTGCTGTTCTTTGTGCAGCACTGTGTGGTCTAACCGTCGTCTTCCCCCATAAATTTGTTTCTCTGTCATAAGGCTTCTGAAAACTCGAGGGAATATGAGGGGCAGGTGAATATTTTACCTCTAAAAGTGACTTTCTAGAAGCAGTTTTGAGAGTATATTCTTAATTGTAATATCATCAGCGCTTTCATAATGCTCATCTTTCCGCTGTTGTCAGAATACTTTTGAGAAAGAAAAAGAAAAATCCCCAGACTTTTAGGTTTTTCTTAGTACCAGGAGAGTTGCTTTATTCCCCAAGGTTTGCTGGCTTGCATACACCATCTCAGATGCAATCATCTTCCTGCACAATACCTAGTAAGATTTAGCAGTTTTGAAATGAGCATGGTTTGGTTCAGCTTGTTTGGGGGGTAGAGGGAAGGGAGTAATTGCTCTGGTAAAAGTTACTTCTGTTATCCTATGTTTCTTCTCCAGTGAGGTGCTCTCCCAGTACATAACTGCTGACAAGGGTTTAGGAGTGGAGGGCCTCACAGCACGGGTCATTGAGAGCTTTCAGGTTTAGAGAGAAGCTCAGCTGACAGCTTCTCTAGGAACAGGTCCGCACCATCTCTGCCACAGGCTGACCAATTTGAACAGCCTATGTGTTTGGCAGAGGTTCCAATGTTGTGGTTCTATCACCTAGTCAGATAAAAAGATTCTTCAGAGAGAACTTTGTTGTTTGGACTATGTAGAGGCTTACATTGCCACAGTTTGTACTGTGTCTATGCTGTGGAAGACATTGCTTCAGGTTATTAGCACCAGATTTTTGTGTCACAAAACCAAGTAACTGTCCTTTAAAAAAAAAAAAAAGACAAGCCTGAGGAAAGTGAAATGGAGGTAAAAATAAAAAAAAAATGAATTCTTCAAATTGTTTGATTTGGAACAGAGAGAAACTGTTGTGGTACTTGGATCTATAAGGGATCTATAACGGATCTGTTTTCATAATAAACCTGGAGCCCATTCTCCAAGAATGTAATAAAAATGTCACACTGTGTAAATAATACATCCCACTTCTGAAAGTGGTGAGAGAACTTTGTGACATGAGTCAGCAACGTGCCCTTATGGCTATAAATGTCAGTGTATGCTGGGGTGCATTAGAAGAGTGTTGGCAGCAGGTCAAGGGAGGTGATCCTGCCCCTCTACTCAGCCCTGGTGAGGCCACACCTGGAGCACTGTGTCCAGATCTGGGCTCCCCAGTACAGGAGGGACATGCAGCTCCTGGAGTGAGTCCAGAGGAGGGCTGTGAAGATGATTAGAGGACTGGAGCACCTGTTATATGAAGCCAGGCTGAGAGAGCTGGGCCTGTTTAGCCTGGAAAAGAGAAGACTGAGGGGAGACCTCACTAATGGGTACAAATATCTGGGGGGAGGGTGTCGAGAGGATGGAGACTGTCTCCTTTCAGTGGTGACCAGCAACAGGACGAGAGGCAACGGGCACAAACTGAAGCACAGGAGGTTCCGGCTCAATATGAGGTGGCACTTCTTTACTGTGAGGGTGACAGAGCACTGGGACAGGTTGCCCAGAGAGGTTGTGGAGTCTTCTTTTCTGAAGATACTCAAACCCTGCCTGGATGCCATCCTGTGCAATGTGCTCTAGGTGATCCTGCCTGGCAGGGGGGTTGGACCAGATGATCGTCAGAGGTCCCTTCCAAACTCAGCCATTCTGGAATTCTGTGACTTGTTAAGTTGTGGAAGAATTGTAATGTTCTTTTTGTCTCTCTATATATGTTCTACAGCCAGAAATGTACTAGTAAAATGTTAGATCATTTTATATATATATATATATGTGTGTGTGTGTGTGTATATTTTTTTTTTCCACACGATTCAAGTATGTAGCAATTTATCAGGAGAACATTCATCTTCGCAAAATACTTGAAATAGTTTAGAACAGTTTTGAGTACTATCCTTTTTACAGGATGTACTAAAATTTTCAAATAACATTTTCAGAAGGGAAATTTTGCTGTATTCCCTCTGTGTAGAAAATTCTCATGACAAGGTATACAGATGCTGAATATTCATGAGATGTGAACCCGCAAGAATCAGTCTTTTTTTTCTAATCTTGGTTACACAGTTGTTAATTACAAACTAGTAGTCTTTCTATAAGTATTTCCCTTAAAACGATAATAAAAAACGTACTCACTCTGTGAACAGTCTTGCAACACATTTTATTGATGTCTCTCTCCTATATGAAAGAGAAAGTAACTGTGTACTAAAACTTTATAATTTAAAAGGGTTTAATGTTATCACCGTGATTTCTTTGAAACTTAAATGTTATTTAAAAACAGTTGTTTTAGATTATTCAGTTCAACCAACAAGTGCCTTTACGTAATATTCAACCTTTTCTTTTCAGAATTGTCACTCCTGTAAGTAAATTAACCTTTCGAGTCTGGAGCCATCAAACATTAAAATCTGATGTCCTTCTGGGAAGTGCTGCTCTGGATATTCATGAGACTTTGAAATCAAACAGTATGAAACGTAAGTATAAGTTTGAGTGCTGTGTGCAACTCTCTGAAGACTACATGGGCCTCAAGAATTCCTTTTGTTGCTGCAGATTGCATTTATGAGCTTCCTCAGGCTTTTTCAGTGTTATCTTTCTTTGTTATACACAATCTGCTATGGTGTTATTGGAAATGTGGTATTTTTCATTTTGCTTTTGTGTACAGGAGTGAAGGCTTACTTAAAGCATTTCTTTTTTCATAGTGTAAAAGCTACAACTCAGATACATTCCTAGTGCTAGACCAGGAAATGTGTGAAGCTTTGTTATTGTTGTTCTAAATAGTGTTTTAGGGGCATGTTGCATGAAAAAGCATCTTAAAACAAGTTAGCCTTTAGGCAGTATGTGCATCCTGTGAAGGTTCAAAGCAGAATACAACACATCCATTACAGTATTTGTGTTGCTACAGTATATAGCACCGATGTGCTCTCATACTTGTGTTCTGTGCTTTTAAGATGTCTTTGCTTTTGTAATTTCAAATGTGGACACTGTAAATGCGGCATGTTGATAGCAGTGTAACAAACTTTTCTCCTGATAGACTGTTACTGTCCTGTTGATTATGGGTAAAAATTGCCTTGGGTAGCTACATTGTTCTGTATGACACTTGATATCATGCTGTATCACTGAATTTTGTTTTGGGCATGGTTATTTACAGTTGAGTTTCGATGAAAAAACATGAATTTTGTTTTGGGCATGGTTATTTACAGTTGAGTTTCGACGAAAAAACATGATGTACCAGAAAAATGTCTTTGGTCTAGGGATGTGATGCAAGGTTTTCTAATGTTCTAAAAATATTCTAAATGCAAAATTGCATGTCATTAGATAAATTTGAAATGCTGTAATCTGAAGATAGAATTGATATCTGCTCTGAATGAAAAATGAGGTGAATTACATTTCCTAACTATAGGTTTTTGAGGACAGGTGTACTAATTGCTTGAGTAGTGTGGGCAGAACCTGGAGACTCGATTTCTGTTGTAATGTTAACCCTTTCTTTAGGCAGCAACAAGCTTATGCTCTACTATTCCCATTTTTATAGAAATAATATCTTTTACTGATAAGTGGAAATGATTAGCTTTACCACACAAAGCATAAAAAAATATGGAGAGTGTGAGCTATGATAACTGTGGTCTGTGATTGTCTTCTTAAATTAAATGTACTCCTTCGTTATATAGTAAGATAAACTCCCACTTTTTTTCTGTACTTTTTCAGTTGAACAGGTAGTGGTGACATTGCATCTTCTTGGTGACAGAGAACCAGCAGAAGTGGTAGGAGATTTGTCTGTCTGTCTAGATGGGATGCAGGTAGATCCTGAGCTCCTAACCAATGGTGATGCCTCAAGTACAAGGAGTAAGTTCAAATGTACAATCTACGTGTAGTGTCTGGTATACAAAGCTTTTTCTGCTGGATGTTTTAACACAATGTTGTAGTAATGGTTTTCGTTTTTTTTTCACTTCATATTTGTAGAGACCGGAACTCCTGTGTGCTTTATTTTGAGGTGGAGTCATAGTCCACAGCAAAGATTATCAGCATTACTGTAATGCAAATAAGATCAGAACATTTCTTTTCTGGACTTCACTAACTTTTATCTAGCAATTCCAAACTGCTTTTATGCCTTGTTTTAATGAAAACCTTTAGTTTCCCTCGGTTTTTCATAACATCATAAGCAGAAAATCAATATAAAGCAGGTTAGTTTAGTCTCATAAATATTCCAATGGCTAGGAAACAGTATTTTTTATTATCTTTAAATATCTCATTTAATTTAAGTAAATGATTTCATAGATTTTGTTACCTCTGGAGTGCTGCAGGGTGAGACTCACTATTCTTTCTGTTAAGTTGATATCTTCAGTCTCAGATAACTAGTATGATAACTGAAAATCTTGAAGTAAAATGTGTAATTAGACTAAAATAAAAAGTAAGAGATTTTAGTTCCATTGGTGCAGAACAGGCAAAAGAGCATGTCTGAGGGTAAATGCACAGTGCAGACTAGAAACATGTAAAGTGACTAGCTACAGCAGATAGCTTCTCCAAAGCTAGAGAAATAAACTAGGCAATTGATTGGCTTGTTCAAGAAAAGCAGTTTTTTGGGCTTCTGTTTTTTTCTTAGGTTTGTTTGTTTTAAAGGACTAAATGAGGTTGATTTCTGATTTCATCCAAGTATCACAGGAACGCTGAGTTAGCACACCAGGCTTTTAACCATTATTTCTTAAGGCTTTTGTTTTTTCTGTAAAGAAAAGCCAAATACTTGGATTGCGTGGGACTTCTAGAGCAGGGCTGAGGTATGTTGACAGAAGCACCTGGTGAAAGTAACAAATTTTTCTCAGATGAAATATTGGAAGAAGTAAAAGCATGGATGAAAACCATTTCCGTGAATTCATCTACTGAGAAAAACATGCTACTAAGTAGAAAAAGTCATGCAGTTAGTTGAACTGAGTACTATGTATAGTTTTGGGCTCTACAGTACAAGGCAGATGTTGACATGCCAAGCAGAAGCTCAGCAGAGGGTTACCAGGTCATCTGGTGACTGGAGCAGATGAGGAAAGAGTGAAATCTTAAGAAAATGTAGTCTAACACATTCTTATTTTACAAAACTGGAGGTACTGATAGGCAGATACACTGTTTACTGACTAGCATTTTAAGTTAAGATTTCTGTTTCTGTAATTAAAATCATCTCCTTGTACAGCACATTAACAGCATTTTATAATAAACAGCCTTTACATCATAGTCTTTATCTTAGATTTGTAGTTAGTTCCCATCAGAACTGATAACTGATTCTCTTGTTAATTATATTCATTTAATTCTGTGGAAATAGTGTTTGTGCTGTCTGTATGAATGAGTAGTTCAGCGTTGTATATTCAAGCATTGTGAGTACTGGCACAAAAGGCAAATATTTGCAAGGTAGCTGAATAAGCAGTTGCAAAACATTTGCAGATCTAGCCTGAGTTGCTGTAATTCTGTTAGGAGGGCAGCCAACTTCTGTACCTGCTTGAATGCCTTTATGCTAAACAATTTACAGAGAAAGGGAAGGGTCCAGGCTGGATAGCCCGAGATAGCAAAGTCCCTGCTGTTGTTTGCTAGCCAGTCAGATAGAAGATTTTAAAGAAGTTGTTGCCCTAACTGCTCTGCATATCAGCAAAACAGGGTAGAGAATATGAAAAGGAAGCTCCACTTGAAAAATGGAGAACGCTACATGATATTGTTACAAAGACAGAAGACAGTGACCTGTGTGCATTTAGCAATATTCATACAGTGGAATGAAGTAGTGTTTTAACTTCCAAAAAGTGGAAATATTGCTGCTTTCATGCTTCACAGCAGCAGTGCATTAAAAATCATATAAAGAGAGATGAAAAATATATAGTCTTGAAATAAGACAGAAGATAAATAGCACTTACAGTGCATCACCTCCACGTTTGAGAGAAATCTGAGCATTTAAGACTGTTTTGTTTTGTATTCTTGGAAATGATTTAAAGTGTTGCTCATACTACTGTTGTCTTTTTCTTTCTGTTATTTAAGGTCCTGTACAGAATGATAGCTCCAGAGCAAGGAATGATACACGGTAAGATTTTTTTCCTATTTTTTTTGTACTGCCTTAGTGCTTGCATTTCTGAATGAGGAATTGTCTGTTTTACGTACATGATGACTGAAGAATTTCTGAGTGTGGACTGCAACAGTATCTGTTAAGATCTGAGCATATCCTTAAACAAAAATACTATACAATTGTGCATTCAAATATTAAGTTTTTTCTGTATGAACCACATCTAGCTTCAGTTTGCCTCCATACCTGACTGATCTTTTGTGTTTTTATCCCTTTGTGTTCCTCATCTCCTCAAAAAGCTTCATTCCATGAAAAAGTGTGCTACAGACGTAACATATTCTTCAGCCTTATAAAGGCCTTAAAAGAAATGCCTTATGGATTATTTAGTTTTGTTAATATGTATCTTTAAAAACAATATATTGTGAGAATGCTGGCTTTGAGTTTGGCAGTTACTCTTTAAAGATCTTTTCTGTGTTTATCTGTTTCATTTAAAATATTATAAAATTGCATGGACATCTTTGGCATCAGAACAAATGCTTTGGTTTGGTTGTGTCCACTAGCAAATCTAGCTACCCTGTTTTTACAATTAATCCCAGTAATAGTTCATTCTCTGCTTACCCTGAGCCACACCAAAATTGCTGGAAGGGGTACGTGCTGGCTTTAATTGTTCTTCACTGGGCACTTTGAGCTATTGCTGTAAGGTGCATGCATATCCTGCTGTCTCTTTTGGGAATGTGGCACCTGGAGCTAAGAGTGCTAACAGCTATGGGACCAGTGATATTTTAGCTGCCACAGTGGCATACTTTGTACATTTCTGCCTTAAAGAGGACTGAAGTACATCTGATGTTATACTTACTCTCATACATCAGTTTGCATTTGTAGTTCAGAAAATGTGAACCTTTTCACATACATTATTCTTGGATTTATAACTCTTGTGAAAATTCTTGAGCTCAGTGCAATTTTTCAGTATCACAGGCAAATTCTGTTCTGTTTTGAGGACATCTGGTTGAGTGTGAGCTTGACTGGCCCCACTGTGAGGAACTAGTTCAGAGAGTATAGTAACAGTATACTTCATTTTTTTCAAGGAAAACTAGCAAGCTGCAGTTTAGAACTAGTCTAAAAAGGAGTTGTCTTACTCCAAAGTACAGACTATTTCTACTTTTAATGTCTGCTGAGTGTAGCCTCCATTTTTAAGACAAGGGTCCGTCTTATGTACTAAAGTAAAAAGTTGTCTTTGAGATTTGTTTAATCTCCCAGTGATTAACCAAATTGTTTCAAAATAAATTATAATAATAAAAATCCCACAGATGCATAAATACCACTGTTTTTTTTACACAGTTTTGTTTTACAACATGGAAGTATCAGAATTATATTTAGCCTTTTTAAGACAATACCAAAAGCTGTCTAATAACTAGTGTTTTACGGTTGATATGGGATTATGTACCATGCTAGTTGGTAGGATAAGTGTGACCATACTCAGTGGATTAACCTGCAACGAGAGCACCAAGCTGCTTTAATTAGTTTTCAGTACTACAAGTATTTTAAATATTTGTACAGTGCACAACGCTCTTGGATGACCTCTGGAGTAGCTAAGTTAAATTCCACTATTCTTTTATAGATTATAACTCACTGAACTGTGTAGGCTAGAGCCTTTCCGTAACAGTTTTATTTTCTATTTTTTATGCCCAGAAGAATGTTTTCATGCTTGAGTATTCCGAATGTCTGAGTGTATAATAGTATAATAATTGTAGTAACATGTGCATAGTTTTAGTACTAACCAGTGGGGTTTCTGGTGTTCATTAAAGGTTTATTTTCAGGATCATGTAAATGATCTGGAGTATGTTTAGCAGTGCTTATTGCTATATACATATGTTTGCTGCCTGTTCCAGGTACATGAAAAATAAAAGGTTATACTTGACTTTATTATTCAAACAGCAGCAGTGTGTTTTCTGGGACTGAGGAAAAGCTAGGTGGTAGTTCTTGCAAACTTCATGTCTCTAACAATTTGTACATGCTTTCATAGTCATCTACTTTAGGGTTGTTGCGGTATGGTATAAATTGTCGTATGTACCACACCTGCTATAGACCAAAAGTGTGTTTGATGCTGAGGTCAGATATATATGGTTCTGCTTGATCCTCTATGACTATGTGATTTAATTAGGCCTACCTACTGATACTTGTGTGTACTTAAAAGTATGTGATTTTAGAGGTATTGGGTTGAAACCATAAGCTGCGTTTTTGTTACTAATGGCCTGTGTATTTGACTTGTCAGTCCACTAGAATTTTAATAGATCTTTTTTATTTTGCTCAACATATATAATTCTGAAAATGTTTTAGATGTAAAGATGTGGATACGTTTAACTCTGCTCAAAGAGGCACAAATATATCAGAATGTATAACCGAACAGCACAGAATGGATGGGGACTGGTATTTAAAGTTCAGTGCTTGAAAAGTTGAGAAGCTTATATTAATTCACACCTGCTGGTCAGAATGTGAATGCTTAGTCCTAAATTCTCTAGCCATTTCCAGAACTGAGTTTAGGAAGAAATCTGTGTATACGTAGTTAAGTCTTCTAAAATTATCAAGCATTCTATGTATTCTAAGCATGTGCTCACACTGTGGAGCCAATGCACACAGGCTGTTCTCTGGTCTTAATCAGCTTCCTGTCTTAGAGATGAATGGCATTCACGGGAGGGAATAGCTGAGCAGCAAAATGCAGAAGGCCTAAAGGCAGTTGTATTGAGCTGGATAATGAAAAAGGAGATTTCAGCAACAGATGTTAATACATCTGTTGCACTACCTTTTCATCTGTTGATACCTTGTATCCATCAGAACATAAACTATCAATGTTTCTACAAATATATAGGCTTTTATAATCCTTATGAATGTAAAAACCTCACTTAGTAGTAACTACTACATTCTCATTTCTTTTATAAAGCTTGGTGTAATCACAGACTCTTAGTATAATTCTCCTTTCTGTCTTTTCCTGCAAAGGACCAACTCAAATGGCCTCGAAAACTCTGAAGATGCTGCTCCCAATGAAAACAAGACTGTTAATGGCAGTGATTCTCCATTACTCACAAATGGAAGCTGCAAACCTTCTAGACCTCCCAGGCCTTCCAGACCACCTCCACCGACTCCGCGCAGGCCTACTTCAGTAGCTGGTATGTATTCTAGGAGCAGGCATTCATTTCAAAGCTATCGATAAGCCACGCAGTGTTAGAATGAACGCAGCGATTGCTGAGGCATGTTTTTAACTACTACATTTTGTCACGGCAAAATTTTTGGCAGTAAAGTTCTAAAAGATTCTTTTTTCAGCTTGCATTCAATATATACTGTTTAGTCATTGTTCATATTGTTAGAAAATTCTTGCCTCCATGTGTGATAAATGATGATTGTAGTGATGCTGCTAAATGTAATGGAGACGGTGCCAAAAGAACACAAAGGAATGCTACTATTACATTCCATTAAGTTTAATAAGACTTAGAAAGAAATCTACTGAAGGACTCATTGAACTCCCTCAAGTAGATAATACTGGGTTTTGAAAGACTAGTGACTTGTTTTTACAATTCTAGTTAAATTCTTTGAAATAGCAGCACTTAAAACATTGATTACTCTTTTGCACGGAAACAGATAAATGTGTTTTATTTTATCCAATCATTTAAAAACTACAAAACTTTGAGATGTAGTACTGAGAAGTTAGTTGACAGATGTTTTCAGGTTAACTGTTCCACACCCATACACTGCCATCTGTTTCAGTGATCCCATTATCACAGTTGATGATAAATACCTATTCGGGACTGGAAACTGGACTATAGTAATTACTTTAAAAGCTAAATCTAGTGTAGTTCAGTAATAAGGCCTGACTTATATACAGCTTTTAATATCACCCAGCAAATGGCATCCAGAAAAAAAAATAAAACAAAGAAAAGCTGAAAGCAGTTAAAGAATGCATGTATTCTCCATCCCACACCCTTAATTTTTCCACATCATGTCAATCTTTCCTTGAAAATATTAATGCATATTATCCATTACAATATCATTGCAAATAATAAATGCAAAATTAATCAATGCAAGCAAGTAGCTTTTTGTTTATAATCATTTAGTGTTTACAGAATGCAGACAACTTGCTTTGGTAAATATAATTTATTTTAACAGTAATGTCAAAATTGTGCAGCTCATGGCTGTTCTTGGATTAAAACATTTTTGCAAACCAAGAGGAAGTTGCATTTTTAGTTCTTGTGTAAAGTGTGAAATGTGGCTGTATGCAGACTCTTCAAAATACACATTTTTGCATGTTTACTTCCGTGATTCAGAACTTCTGAAATAGGTTGCTGATAAGTAGAGAAATACTAATTAGTGTTTTTTTCCCTTCATGTCTTTTGATCTCTGACATTATAGCAAGTATAAATGGTCCTTCATCCACATCTACAGAAAATGATGGGGCCAGTGCAGGATCGCTGGCAGGTACAGCTGCAAGTACGTCTTCAGAACAGAGCCCTGAGGGGGCAACAGCTGCAACAACAGCTCCTGCAACTGCTGCACTCACCACGCCTCCAGTATCAAGACAAGTCCAGCCAGGAAATCCTCCAGCTCAGGCACTTACTACAGTCAGTCAAGGTCCTCTTCCACCTGGGTATGAGTTTAATGATCTTTTGTGCTGATTTTTCTCATTTGATTTTCTTGCAGTAGGTATACTGAAACATTCATAACATCTACCTTTTACTGTATAACAAAAATCCCCCAAAATGCTTGAAGTGGAAGTTCTCTGAACTGTTTGATCTAGTATATCTTGAAGCATAGTTTATTCAAGAAAGAATTTGAACTTTCAAGTATTTCTGATGCTTGTCATATGCTGCCGAGTCAGTGAAACATGGAAGTTTTAAATCACAAGGCAGCTTGCTGTCTTCAAATTGAAATGAAGTCAGGTAGTAAAATACTGGAGTGGATAAGTAAACGAAAAGCTATTATTGCAGGACATAATTTGCTGTCTTCCATTTTGGAGGTCGCAGCTCCTGGGAGTAGTGCAGGCGTAATGTGGTATTTTACATGCATGTGGAATTTGCCAGGTGATTGGTCTGTTGCCTGAAAGCTCTCATGTAGATTCTTAACTTTTTCTTAAAAAAATAAATAAAAGTTTCTGGACTCTTTGAGTGAGGGAAAGCAAAAGCTTCCTGATGTGAATGGTATAATTGGAACTGACTGCAAATTAAGTCAGGTAATAAGCGGTGAGAGAAATCTGAATAACCTTACTTACAGGATAACTGTGAAATATAAAAGCACTCTTGAAAACATCAGTTTTTGCTTAACCATTTTGATTTTGTTAGAAATGACAAATTAGTATGCTTCCTTCCAATGTTATATTTGATACAAATACAAGAGTAAGTCAGTATCCCAAATGCTGCATATTCAGAAAATACATCAGTGCTCTTGTGATGAATTCCGTGTATACATGATGTGTACAAAATTTGTATAATTTGGGGATTTAAGTTGAATGAATGTTATTCTAATGGGATTATGCTCCTTAAACGATACTGCTCAACACATAACTGAACACATATTAAATACTGAATACAAAATACTGCTTCATTGCTTGATAAGACTGCATGCATATACATGCATTTTAGCTTCAGTTTTCCAGAAACTGGAGGTGGTCATGTAGAAAGTTTTTCTAAAATATTTTTCATTTTTTATTTTTTTTGTTCTAGTTAACATAGAATTACTGCTACTATGGACATCATACCACTGTATATTGTACAGCATTTTGGTGCATATCATGTACCAACATGGTCAGGTGTTTTACATAGAAATAAGCATTTTATGAAAACAAATACTTCTCCTCTTTATACTGTATGCTTCATACTATACATGAATGGTTGGAGTACATTCATCTCGAGAAAAACAAAACTATTGTTTTATTTTCAGTTGGGAGCAAAGAGTAGACCAACATGGTCGAATATACTATGTAGATCATGTTGAAAAACGAACTACGTGGGATCGGCCAGAGCCTCTTCCTCCAAGGTAAGCCATGTAAAATCGTCTCCTTGCCTAGGGTATGTTTGGATTGGTTGTATCAAAAATTGACTGACACCTTACTAAAGCTAAAGAGCAGGTTTGTAAATAGCATTGAGCTCAAACAATTGCTCCAGGTTGTCTCCAAAGAGTTCTGCAATAATGCATAGTATATAGTGTGGAAAAGAGTTGAATGTTAAAGATAACAGAATAGGAATTTCCTGTCAAAGAATAAGTGCGTGCCTGTATGCTGAAAAATGGGTTAAAGCTAAAGACAGCAGACATCCCTGACAGTAGAAGAGAACCAAAACCCCAGAAAGGTATTTTGGGATTAAGGTAACTATTAGCTTGAGCAAGAATGCCCTTGGTTACTTCTTTATCCTGAGGTTACTGTTTACAGTCCTTTGATCTTGCCTCAGGGTTCCCAGCTGCTAATTTACTATGCTCTTAAAAATCATCTTTGGTTATTAGGCTTTTCCAGGTCTTAGAACAACCAGTGATGTTAGTCTTTACATGGAAGTAGTATTCTTATTTGTTGTTTGTTTTTATTTTTTCCTGAAGTGAAAGGAAAAACAATTGTTTTATTGCACTTCATTCATACTCAGGTGGCTCACATGTTATGCAGAATTACAAAGTAAAAACACGTGGGACCCTAAAGAGAACTTGATTTTAAGGAATAAACAAGCTGGCAGACTGTCTCATAAAAAGGAACCTACCTGTTGTACTCAAGCTGTTTTAAACTCTAAGATGATTTACTATTGTTGTAAATAGTATTGATTTTATATGAACTGAAGATAAATAAAAACACACACCAACACCAAAACTTCATTTTCTGCCCAAACCGACTGATCTCCTCAGAAAGAGAATGAGGAAATCTTGCATTGTACAGCCAAACTGTCTGAGCTTTTGTTGTCTTTTTAGGACAAACCTGTAGACTTGCGAATTGAGTAGGATAAATGCCATAACAGTACAGTGTTGACAGTGGTTCGTGTAGCATTTAAAAAAATAGGTTTAAACCTTTCAGTGTTTAAAGTGAAAGTACAGTAAATAGAATGAGTTTGACTTGGAAACAAAATAAGTGATTCTCTTCAATTTTAGCTCTTTACACACAGTTTTAGTGGAGGGTAAAAGGAGGAAAAAAAACTATCTACTAATGATCCCATGCTTTATATCCACTTCCAAACATACTGCCTGTTTTCCTAAATGTGCTTCTGAGCACTTAAAGTTGTCAACTATTGAGAACCGTTGCTTCTAATTTTATTTTTTTATTTTTTTAAAGCTGGGAGCGACGAGTTGACAACATGGGGAGAATTTATTATGTTGACCACTTCACCAGAACAACAACATGGCAGAGGCCAACATTAGAGTCTGTCCGAAATTATGAGCAGTGGCAGCTTCAACGCAGTCAGCTTCAAGGAGCCATGCAGCAATTTAATCAGAGATTTATATATGGGGTAAGGAGTACAATGCGTACTAATGCTGATAAAGGATAAGAGAAGTATCTTTTCCAAATTCTCAACCCATTAGTCTCTTTTCTAAATATTGAAACTATATATGTATTTGTGTTTTGAGAATGCTTGTAGGTGACTTTTCCCAGCAAAGACACAAGATTTTGTTATGGTTTATTCTTTGTGATATATAGTATCTTTACATTTGTTAGTATGGCATGAGCCTTGGTTCAGTAACCTTAGTTCATGTCCTTGCAATGACTGCAGGCAGTGTGATGGATTTTGTTTGTCAGCTGAATATATGTGGTGATCTTTGGTAAAATGTATGTATAATATTAACAAAAGCCAGTAGTTCAAAGCAAACTGCAGCGTAGTAATAAGCTGTTTTATTTAAATTGTGCCTTGCAATGGCCTAGAAGGAAGGCAGGCTCACGGGACATGTTTCAGCTCTGGGTAAAATAAGTGCTATGAAGGCAGAGGAAAATAACCCTTTCAGAATTTCAAATGTATTGTTTACCTCTGAATAATAGACTTTGGATAACTACATATAACGCTACTAGTTCATTAAAAACAGCATAGGTTCTAAATTTGCTGTATATATACAGAATAAAAACGCACCTCATAAATGGTGGTAGGGAGAACAGTACTGAATGCAGGACTGAAGTGATTTGCTTTCTGGTTGTTTTGGGTACTGTGGTACTAATTTCCCTTCTGTGTAGGCAGGGGCACTTCACAAAGAATAATTATTTTCTTGGCACTGCAGTTAATTAAGTATGCCAACGGCTATAAAATTAACAAACAGAAGAGCTGCGAATCCTTAGTACAAGGAAGCAGAAGAGCTTAAATAAAAGACGAATTTGTAATACAACATATGCCATCTCTGTGGAATAAAAAAAAAGTTGGCCTCTGATTATATGTAAAATTAACAAAAATGCATTTACTTTAATAATTTATGATGGCTATGTTAGAGCATCTGGAAGGCAAATGGATGGAGGCTAGTCATTAATGCACCATTTGTTTGTGTGACTTGCAGAACCAGGACTTTTCTTCCATGCAAAGCAAAGAGTTTGATCCTCTTGGCCCTCTGCCACCTGGATGGGGTAAGACTGACTTGAAACAGTGTTTTGTAATGCAGTATAATTAGACATTGAAGCATACTTCTGCCAAATTATCTTGTCAGCTGTTCTAGGCTAGTTTTATTTAAAAGAAAATCTAGATTATTTTAAAAATGAATTAAATCTAATCAAATGTGCTGTTAAAGCATCAAGTTCTGACAAGGATGTGTAGTTCCAAAGTAGATTGGAAACTACAAACTATTCTGTTTTGTTCCCAATAATTGTCATGTCATAATAGCTTCTTTCCCGCTATCATCCCATTTTTCACCGTTTTCATTAGGCAGGATTTACCCCTTACCCTCCTCCTGGGTATGTAGCCAATTCTTGGAGAATTCTGTAGCACTGAAAAGCTTTTATGATGACTAATCATTCCTTGACTTGTTCCCTCTCTCTGGAGTGAATTTGTTTGGTTTTGTAATTCACAGGGCTAACCTTTTACAATAAACAGATTTCTTAGTGTGTGTCTATGTACAAAAATGTAAGTGTAAAACTTTATTTCTGGTGACTATGAAGCTGCTGTAAGAATTCAGGGTTCATGATACATAGGCAGTGTTCTCAGAGTTGTTTAGTCTTAAAGCAAGTGACTATACTTGTCAGAATTAGAGCTGGGTTTGTCTCTTGCTTTTCAAATATAACCGTCAGTATTTTTAGTTCTGGTATTGATGTGATGTCATGCTATAAGATCATTGTGCCCACACTTGTGCTTTGATGCACTACATATGTAACATTTCAAGTAATGTTTTTGAGGCTGACTGCCCAGGAAGGAACAAAACTGAATTTCAACGTCATGTTGAATTCTGCTCTCAGTATAACTCCTATAGACAAGTGTCTGCTTCTACACTTTCCTTCTTAACTGAAGCTTTTTATTTGTGATAGTCAACACATAGCCAGTTTTTGTAATTTGTATTCTACATTTTGCGTGCTGCTTATAACGCTCTAAATAAAAATTGCATGAAGGACTGTTTCATATAGTTGTTAGTAGTCAGTGGTATTAAAATAGACTCCTTTTGGTGAGTTGACTATTGAGGAGTAATGCCAATGAAAGTGAAAAGATGTTGAGTCAAAGGAGGTATGGAGAACCTTGAAGACAGGTGAAACTGTAGCAGGCTTTGTTTATATTAATTTATTTTGTAGTCTCAGCAATACAGTAAGGGGGTATTGAAATTTGTTTTCATTTTGTATCTTTTCAGAAAAGAGAACTGACAGCAATGGCAGAGTATATTTTGTCAATCACAACACACGTATCACTCAGTGGGAAGATCCCAGGAGTCAGGGGTAAGAAATCAGTTGCAGCTTCATGTAAATCTGAAATGAAAATATAACAAGTAGTGAGATTGAGAATTAGGAGATGGTGCTTACAGCTAAAACATAGGCTGTCCTATACACGCTTGTCAGGCAGTCCTGTAAAAGGTACCAGATGAAATGGAAACTGTCAAAATAACACTTGGTAATAATACAGTTATCAGGAAAGTCTTTGTCACCAGCAGTAAGTTCATTCCCAGAACAGTTCATACTCTTTTTATAGAATAAGAGAAACTTGGATCATTGCAGGAGGGAGGGAAGTGTTTGTTTCAGCTGATGTGTTAGTGCAGAAGATCCTGCATAATTTGATTATTTATTAGACTGGCAGTAGCTAAGAGACAGAAGACAAAGACAAACTCCAAAAGTTGCAGCACCTCTACTTTACCACTCTAAAACAAACAATAAAAAAGAAACAGAACTTGGATACTCTACAAGTATTGGATTAATAGATTACTGTTTAGTTTGGGATCCAGTTACTTTGACTCTGAGGTAGGAAATGTAGGCAGGAAATCAAGGGTGAAGGGTGTTCTATGTTTGAGATGAAAATTTCCACTTGGTGAAGCAAATTCATCTGTAATGAAATGGAATAAAATGAGGGAGAGTGGAAGGGTTAATAGACACAGCCAGAGATGACAGCCTTTCAACGGCTTTCAGTGACTTGAAGTTCACTGCAGCAGTTGACTGTACAGAAAGCACTGTTATTTTTAATAACCACCCAACAATCAAAAGTTCTGATTTCATAGCTGGAAACACTTTCCTGAAGTATATTTCCATGGAGGGAAGTCACTCTGAGAGCACTTCGATGGAGTGATAATACTCAGGTTTTCCAAACATATCAAGATACACTTATATTGATACCAAAATTGAGTTGGAAGTTGTCAAAAAAAACAAACTTGCATAAGATCAGTATTTTTATTGTCTTGATAATTTTATTTTTGTCATTCTGAAACTCTTTAAGCTTTTAGCTATTGTGATTGTATGTGAGGTACCAAAAGCTAGTTATTAGGGCAATGTCATCTTGAGAGTAAAAATCTAACAAAAGTTAGATTTTAGTTGCTGTTGCTTAAGTGGAGGAAACATAGAAACTTACAGAAAAATACAAGAATGTTTACCGATTTGCTGTTATTCTTGATAGTGCAATTGAAGGTGCTATTGTTTAAATAAACATTCATTTTGGTCCAGCTGAGAGCTGATGTGAAAATTTGAGGAAAAAAACGTGGAATAAATGTTGAAATGAAAGCTTCTCCGTCTGTAGTTTTCTAGATCTGCTAAATTTTTTACTGTCTCAAGTACTGATCAATTGACTTCATGTATTAAGTTCATAATTTACTATGTATTTTCTTGTACCCATAGTCAATTAAATGAGAAACCTTTACCGGAAGGCTGGGAAATGCGATTTACTGTGGAAGGTATTCCATATTTTGTGGATCACAACAGAAGAACCACTACATACATAGATCCCCGCACGGGCAAGTCTGCTCTGTAAGCGTTTTTTTAAACTATTTCTGAGCTCCTAAAAGTGAAGTTTAACATTCATAAGTTGTTTTTTTCTTTTGCCTGTTTTGTGTGCAGAAAGTGTTACGTGTATTAAAGCCTCTGATTTTTTTTTTTTATCCACTGATAAGTGTCCCTGAAGATTACTGTTCTGAATACTTAAGAATCTGACTCACCAAGTAGTAGATAAGATAGGGGGACCATCAACACTTCTGATGACCAGATCCCTTCCTTCCACTTACTGGTCTTCATTTTTACAAGTATACTCCTCCTTTCTTTGATTCTTAGGAAACAGAATGGAGTTAAAAACAGAACTTAGCTGCAAGCTTAAATTACCTGAATGTCATCCCACCTTATTGTTAGTATCTTCTTTACACCGAATCACAGAATGGCTGAGTTTGGAAGGGACCTCTGACGATCATCTGGTCCAACCCTGCTGCCAGGCAGGATCACCTAGAGCATGTTGCACAGGATGGCATCCAGGCGGGGTTTGAGTATCTTCAGAAAAGAAGACTCCACAACCTCTCTGGGCAACCTGTCCCAGTGCTCTGTCACCCTCACAGTAAAGAAGTGCCCCCTCATATTGAGCCGGAACCTCCTGTGCTTCAGTTTGTGCCCGTTGCCTCTCGTCCTGTTGCTGGTCACCACTGAAAGGAGACAGTCTCCATCCTCTCGACACCCTCCCCCCAGATATTTGTACCCATTAGTGAGGTCTCCCCTCAGTCTTCTCTTTTCCAGGCTAAACAGGCTCAGCTCTCTCAGCCTGGCTTCATACAACAGGTGCTCCAGTCCTCTAATCATCTTCACAGCCCTCCTCTGGACTCGCTCCAGGAGCTCCATGTCCCTCCTGTACTGGGGAGCCCAGATCTGGACACAGTGCTCCAGGTGTGGCCTCACCAGGGCTGAGTAGAGGGGCAAGATCACCTCCCTTGACCTGCTGCCAACACTCTTCTGAATGCATCCCAGGATACACTGGCCTTTTTGGCCAAAAGGGCACATTGCTGGCTCATGGTCAGCCTGCTGCCCACCAGGACTCCCAGGTCCCTCTCTGCAGAGCTGCTCTCCATCAGGTCAGCCCCCAGCCTGTACTGGCGCTTGGGGTTATTCCTCCCTAGGTGCAGGACCCCGCACTTGCCCTTGTTGAACTTCATGATGTTCCTCTCGGCCCAACCCTCCAGCCTGTTGAGGTCCCTCTGAAGGGCAGCACAGCCCCCTGGGGTATCAGCCACTCCTCCCAGGTTTGTGTCATCCACAAACCTGCTGAGGGTGCACTCTGTTCCATTGTCCGGGTTGTTGACGAATATGTTGAACACTGGACCCAGTACTGACCCCTGGGGGACACTGCTAGCTACAGGCCTCCAACTAGAGGCACAACCCTCTGAGCTCTACCATCCAGCCAGTTGCCAATCCACCTCACTGTCCACTCAGCTAGGTCGCATTTCCTGAGCTTGTCTATGGGGAGGTTATGGGAGACAGTGTCAAAAGCCTGAAGTCAAGGCAGACCACATCCACCGCTCTCCCCTCATCTACCCTGCTAGTCATCTTACCATAGAAGGATATGAGATTGGTTAAACATGATTTCCCCTTGGTGTACCCATGCATACTACTCCTGATCACCTTCTTATCCTCCACATGCTTGGAGATGACCTCCAGGATGAGCTGTTCCATCACCTGTCCAGGGATGGAGGTGAGGCTGACTGGCCTGTAGCTTCCTGGGTCCTCCTTGCCCTTTTTGAAGACTGGCATGATACTGACTTTCTTCCAGTTCCCTCAGGCACCTCTCCTGTTCTCCATGACCTTTCAAAGATGATTGAGAGTGGTCTAGCAATAACATCAGCCAGCTCCTTCAGCATCCATGGGTACATTCTATTGGGGCCCATGGATTTGTGGGTGTCAAGTTCACTTAGATGATCTCTGACCCGATCCTTTTCGACCAAGGGAAAGTCCTCCTTTCTCTGGGCTTTCTGTCTTGTCTCCAGGGTCTGAGATTCCCAAAGGCTGATCTTAACAGTAAAGACTGAAGCAAAAAAGGCATTCAGCAACTCTGCCTTCTCCATATCGTTTGTCACAAGGACACCCGCCCCATTCAGCAGTGGGCCGACCGAAGAGGCCAAAGTTTGCTCTCCTGAAGTCCAGGGTTGCAATCCTACTTTTTGCCCTGCTTCCTCTTTGCAAGGTCCTGAACTCCACCATAATCATGGTCACTGCAGCCAAGGCTGCCCCCTACCTTCACATCTCCAACTAGTCCTTCCTCATTCGTTAGTACAAGGTCCAGCAGCACACCTGTCCTTGTTGGCTTCTCTACCACCTGTGTCAAAAAGTGCCATCAATGCACTGCAGGAACCTCCTGGACTGTTTGTGCCATCTGTGTGGTCTTCCCGGCAGATAATCAGTGTGGTCGAAGTCCCCCATGAGAACCTGGGCTGGTGACTGAGAGGCTACTTTGAGCAGTCTGAAGAAGGTTTCATCTATCTCCTCTTCCTGATAATTAATTAAATTACAATGAATTAGATACTGTTGGGAAAAGTACTGCATATGCGCTCCACAATTTACAAAACGGATTTTTTTAGTTAAAAAAAACAAAAACAACTATACCCCAAAACCAGACGAAGTGCATAAGAATCTTCCAGCCAGATAGCCTACTAAACCACGTAACTATATAACAAATAAATTTTCATACTGTTTTTTAAATTACAAAAACACTTTGGAAATTAATTTTTCTCCCTTTGGTTCCAGAGACAATGGACCCCAGATAGCTTATGTACGCGATTTCAAGGCAAAGGTCCATTATTTCCGATTCTGGTGTCAGGTACAAATTTATTTCTTGAGAACATTTGTTTGAATTTTCATTTTCTGTTTACTTTCTGTAAATTAACTATTCATTGCCCTGCAAATAAAATTAATCAACCCACTTAAAGTGAATTTAACCAGGAGTGAGCAAATACTGGGTTTGTATAAGCTGATATAAGTTGTAGGGTAACTTTAAAACTTTTTAGAGTAAAAGAAAACCTGAATTTATTTACAGTTTATTTTAGAAAGTACTAGGTTTCAGAATGTTGTTCTTTTTCTGCTCTTAATAAGTGAATATATGAAAACATAGTAGTTTTAAATATAATTAATATATAAGGTCTAGTTTCTATACAAATAAATACTTCTGGAAGAAACTGCAGGGCATTTGACACAGACCATACATGTCTAAACATTGAAGACTATATTGTGTTGTACTTTAGCATGTCCTAACATAATAGCATACTGCAATGTCGTTCTTGGTCCTTTAAACTCTATGAATATCAAAAGATTATGTAACTTGGTATCTAGGAAAATGTATTAGGTTCAAATGTTCCAGTTTTCAAGTGTTAATGAATTATACTTTGAAAAATAGCAGAGGATAGCCTAATTTTTCACGTTTACAGAATAACCTGAATTCTCTTTTATTATTATTATTGAATGTTGGAGTAGAAGGCCTTGCTGATTTAGAATATGTTATTTATCTTATTTTTTTTCCAATGTCTTGTAAAAATACAGTATTTGAACCTGTTCAAAGCAGGATATGGAGGCCTGTATACCTTTGCTGAAGATCTCAGTATTGGAATCGATTTTTTTCTTGGAGTAAATTAAAATTCAAGCATCTTGATTACTGACTGTTTTATGTGGATTAGTGAAATTTACCTCTACCTCTGAAAACAACACATTCAACAAACAACAGTTAAAACAATATGAGAAATATTAAGTGGTTGTAGATCTCACCTCTGAAAAATTTCATTTCAGCAACTGGCAATGCCACAACACATAAAGATTACAGTGAGCAGAAAAACATTATTTGAAGACTCATTTCAACAGGTATTGTATTAAAACATGTTAGTAGACATGAAAAGTTGAATCAAAGAAATTTGTCACTTGTCTTTCTTGATCCTGTGACATCTTAATAATGTAATTTTACTAGAGACTTAACAAAAACGAATACTTAGGATACAGTCATGCTTATAAAAAGATCATAGTAAAATGTCAAGTTCTGGCTCTACTGGCTGATTAATTGTGGGGACAGCAGTGGCAGAGCAACTCAGGAAGTTAGCATGTTTTGCTATGTTTGTTGACATGTCCTCCCCTACCATTTTTGTTATATAAGCATGGTTATGTACCAAAATATATTAAGTTGAGCTTACTTCTACTGTAGATATTACAGGTCTTTAAATAAGTAATTAAGTGGTTAAAAGAAAACAAAAACTAATAATTATACTTAGGTTATTAGCAGCAAAATTCTTAAGAATGCTAAGAGACCTAAATCGTGCTTAAATTTGTTTCTGTACACTATTTTTAAGTGTTTTCGAATTCTACCTTTTTTTTTAATGTTCGCTGTGGCAATAAATTACTCCCCTTGCCAGTTAAATAGAAGATGAGAGCTACAGGGAACAATATGAAATTCCTATTGGCCACTTCTGTATTTTTCTGGTTTTAAAGAAATTAAGATGCAAACCTTATGCAAGAAGATAGGAATTTCTACCTTCCTCTGTCCCTAGCTGATCTTTTCATTTCTCATAGGAGTTATCAATTTGTCAAGTCAAGAAGTTAGAACATGTTGAATAATATGTTTTGAGACAAGAATATATATTCTTAAATAAGGTTTAATGCTTACTTATTCAAGTTACTGTAAACTGTCTTAGCAGAAACAGCAAATGCTAGTGCAGCTGGCTAGTCTTTTCTTTTGGAACACTCTTGTCTTCAAATAGAGTGGGTTAGAAGTAGATGAAATAAGTCCTGGAACTGAAAACTGGTTCCACCCTTATTTCTAAAATTGTACTGTGTCCTTTTACAGTAATTGTAAAGGTAACAATATTATAGTAGAAAGAGCCGAGAGAGATTATGTAAGCATGTAAATGTCAACAAACCGAGGTATATTTAGGAAAACATGGCACTTTGTCAATAATTTAGACTATAACTCAATCACACACACCTGACTTCTTTTTTTAATACTGATTCTTTTGTCATTTGTAGATATCTATGTTGGAGGTACAAAATCTATTGTGATGACAACTTCAGACATCTAGCACAGATTTTAAAATTTTTGATCCAAATTCTGTGCCTGTTATTACAGACAAAAAATGATCTCACACATATATGTTCTGTGAAATTTCTTTAAGTAAATGTCTGACATTTGAACAAAACAGCATTACTAAAATTCCTTAGCTTCTAAAAATGCTAGATTTTTATTATCCTCTTTAGGAGATGAAACTGTAAAATGAAAATAAATATTTTATATATAATTTTTGTGTGGTTTTTTAATATAATTCTTTGAGATCTTAGTCATGTCTCTTCATTGCGTGTAACTTGGGTACCTTTCAGATATCATTCACTATAGTATTTTACAAATCCTGAATTTACTTACTTTGAGCCCCTGTTATTTATTGGCTTGATTTTTGTCATAAATTTTTACATAGGCTGCTGGCATAATTATAGGTCTTCCATTTTAAAATTAATTTTTCTTTTGCATCTTTTACTTGTTAATCTGTGGAAATAGGTTGCCACTAACCCCTCAAATTCCATGAAAGTTACATAAGCGGGTACTTCATGTACTTATAGCACATTTTATGCTCTGATTTATTAAATGCTATATTGCTTGATATAGGAAATAGTCATATATCCAACCAGTGCTTATGATTTTCTTGAAATAAATTGGCTGTTTCTCTTTCACTTAGATAATGAGCTTCAGTGCTCAGGATCTACGGAGACGTTTATGGGTTATTTTCCCTGGTGAAGAAGGCTTAGATTATGGAGGTGTTGCAAGGTAAACTATAGTAAAATGGCAAATGATTTCTTTTTCCTGTTTTTTGTTGTGAAAAATTCCCTAAGGTAGATAATTGAACTGTAATGATTTCAGAATAGTAGTGAAGCTTATTCCTCATCTTTCCTTAGAACATCAGTGCATGTTTTAGAACTGTATGAAAGCATTTTCAGTTCACTTTAGGAATTACTTTAATCTGTCTCAGTGATTAGTGAGAACACATGCGCAGTTTATTGACTTCAGCATGACCATTACCACCAAAGTAGAGGTTTACTGAAAATGAACAAAAATGTAATTTCATGTCAGAAGTCCATACATGAATGTAACTAGGTAGGGCGTATATTAGTGTTCCCTAAAAGCCTAATGTTTAAATCAGTGGCAGTCTTTTAATTACCTCCATAAGATAAGGGGTCTTTTTCCAAATCACTGACATCTGTATAACATTTTAACCTTGCCTACTAAATCCTAATTTACGTTAGTTTCAGTTTGGTGTAGCCATAATTTCTAAAAAAAAATCAGGTTGACTAGCTATGTGCCAGCAAGTTCCTAAGTCAATTTTCAGCATATCAGTTAGCTGAAGTAATTTTTAATGTTTTGAAATGTGTTTTTTGTTGTTGTTGTTTGTGTAATTTCAGGGAATGGTTCTTTCTATTGTCACATGAAGTTTTGAACCCAATGTATTGCCTGTTTGAATATGCAGGGAAGGATAACTACTGCTTACAAATAAACCCAGCCTCCTATATTAACCCAGATCATCTGAAATACTTCCGTTTTATTGGAAGATTCATTGCCATGGTAAGTTAGAAATAGAAAAAAGTTACCTCCTGTAATTTTTCATGTAAATAAATATAGTACTATAGAATAATAGAATATCCGTAGTTGGAAGGGACCCACAAGGATCATCAAATCCAACTCCTGGGTCCCCAGAGGACCACCCATATATCAGACCATGTGTCAGAGAGCGTTGTCTAAATGGTTCTTGAACTCTGGCAGGCTCAGTGCCATGACTACGTCCCTGGGGAGCCTGTTCCACTGCCCAACCACCCTCTTGGTGAAGAACCTTTTCCTGATATCTGGCCTGAACCTCCCCTGTTGCAGCTTCATTCGGTTCCATTGGTTCCTATCACTGGTTACCAGAGAGCAGAGATTAGTGCCTGCCCCTCTGCTCCCCTTGTGAGGAAGCTGTAGACTGTGATGAGGCTTCCCATCAGTCTTCTCTTCTCCAGGCTGAACAAACTGCTGACTTCAGCTGCTCCTCATATATATTCCCCTCCAGACCCTTCACCATCTGCGTAGCCCTTCGTACCGTCAAATGGATTAGTAAACAATTCATCTTTGAGATGAAATTTTCATCAGCATACATAGTTTTTATTATGTATAAATAAATAAAGCATATTTACTGTAATGATATTCTAGCTTACTTTAATTCTTTGGCCATCAAACTCCATTGGTACGCTGTACAGAATGTTGTCATATTGAGTAATCAATCATCCTTTGCATTATTTTTTGTCTATTTTCATGTTCTTCAGGCTTTATTCCATGGGAAATTCATTGACACTGGTTTCTCTCTGCCGTTCTATAAGCGTATCCTAAACAAGCCAGTAGGACTCAAGGATTTAGAATCTGTTGACCCAGAGTTTTACAACTCTCTCATCTGGGTAAAGTGAGTTCGTCTTGATTTTGTTCTTGAAATAGCAATAAAATGTTTTTGTTTTTCACTTTCGCCAGTAAGTGTAAAACTACTACTACAAACAAATTGACCAGTAGAGTATGTCAATTACAAAGTAGTATTGGAATTTTTAATGGAATATTAGATACACAAATAATTTGATAATGCAAAAATCCATTGCATTTTTAGTTCACTGAATATTCTGTGCAGTATCGTGCATTCCATTTTTACTATTTTTTGAATAAATCTAGCTAGACGTTATACAAATGTGGTGGTCTTGCACAGCATTAGAAATAAAATAGCTTGAGTAAGTTCCACTGAAACTTTTTAGATAACCGATTAAAAAAAATTAGCAAGAAATCCTTTCAATAATGCTTTAAAATATCTGGTTTAATTAGAAAACATAGTTTAGCGCTACAATAATTTGGAGTTAGCAAATGGAACTTATATGCTGTCACATAATTATTCTGTCAGTCATACCTGAAATTTGTGTAAAGGATTCATGTCAAAGATTTAAAGTTAATTCTCATACATTTTCATAGCTGCTGTTGGTTTTTTTTTTTTTTGCTCCAACCTGGATGATTTAAGACCATTTCTACATAGGGCCTTCCATGTATGCATTGTCAATCATCTGTACGCTCTACAATCATAATCCTGTTGAGTCTTCCTTCACTCCTTTGCAGGTTCCTCTCTGGAGAGCAGCAAGTAAAAAGGTTCTAGAGTTTATAGACCAGAAATTCCATTATTTTGGAAATGCATTAAAACTATTTTTAGATATAATTAAAAAAAAAAAATTGCCATTCGAAGTAATTTGGTACTTCTTTTATAATAGCAAGATTCCAAGACATTGTAATCCATGGTTATTGTGCACCATTTGTTTCAGTAACTGGTGACTTTCTTTTCCCGAGAGTAAAAAAAAAAAAAAAAAAAAAAAAAAAGGGTGTGTGTGGGGGTGCTTAGAAGAGATGGATAGTCAATTTAAACTTTTTTTTGTTTCTGCTATAAGGAAGTTTAGCAGAAAATCTAGTCTGCGTTATGTGTCTAGAAAGATACAACACACTTTAGTCAAGAATCATACACAAAGTAGTTTAAAAAAGCCTTGAGGACTTCATAAAGATGGGGATAGTTTGTTTTTAAAAAGCAGAAATAAATATAAAAGACAAGAATGTCATTTCCTGTAGTTGCGAATCTTGGAAGGGTTATCTTGGATAATGAGGAGGTGATAAGAGGTTTGAGATGTTTACAATTTGAGATAGGCGTTTTGATACAGTGTTCGATGAGTAGTATGTTCTGTACTGAATGATTTGCTACTAAAGGTGTAGTAAACATTCTAGTAGGAAATGTCAGTAGTGGATATCTGAGTAAAGATACTGTGAATCTGAGACTTGAAAGGCAAGAAAAGGTCTCAAAGTTGTAGGGCCAGATTCCTGTAGTTATATTACACGAATCTTGTAATCTGTTTTGTAGTCAGAAGGTGCATGTTTATTTTTGTCTTTAAAAGAAGAGTGTTTTTTGTCATCCTGTGACTTACTGAGTTTTAAAAAACAAGTAAATATGATAATGAAAAGAGCAAGTTACAGGAAAGAAATTTGCATTAATTGGTCTTTAATCATGGGCGAAGCTATTACTGGTGAATGATCTTGTGCAACTCATTTCAATTTACTCATATGTAACAACATTTACCTTTTGAATATTATCAGCCCGTTAACTTTCTGTGGAAAGTCTAGAGTAAAAGGGTATTGTTTTTAAGCCATTATCTGCAGACACAGACACATCTTTGCATTTGACAGCACGTAAGCTGGGCACTTATTCAGCAGTATCCTTTGTATATCACAAAGGAATGTGTTTTTTTTATAGCTGATATTTGAAAGGTCTTTCAGTACTGCAGAAGCGCGTTATATTTGTTCTTCACATGGTTCTTTAGGTGCATGTGTTATACTTACAGTGGTCCATAAGAGAGCACAGAAGCTTCTGAATATTAATATTAGGCTTCTTCTCTATGGCAGTATAAGGGCACTTGCAGACACTGCAGACTAGTGCATTCAGACTAGTGCATTCAGACTAATGCACTAGACACTGCATTCCCCCTTCATCTTTACTTCAAAGTGTGCCAGATACCGTTCAGTTGATTGCTCTTGTGAGCTTTCCAAGTAGGATAAGTTTGGGTACCAGCAGTCCCGAACAAGGGAATTTTGTCAAAGACAGGAGAAGCTTACATCTGAAGTAAAGAACTAGAAAACTCCAAACTTAGTGACGAGAACAACCATTACATCTCACTCTGTAAGTGAGGGTTTCAGATGACTTCTTTGTGTTGGCTACCTATGCTTTTATTAAATTGAACTTAGTAATTTGAGGGGTTTATTGAGTTCGTTTGGTTTGCTTCTTTGTTTTGTTAGCTGATTGCCTCAGAAGAAAGCAAGGAGGAAGCTTAAGGCTGTATGTAACAAGAATTTTTCTGAAAGCTGTCTTCAGAGCAAATGCGACCTATATATCAATAGCAATATCTAGTGATACAGGAGTTTTGTAGGTTGGAATCCATGAAAGGCTTTGCCCATTTGAAAAGACACTTAAGGTTTCTGGAGAACTTTCAGACCTCTAAGCTACTCACACTGAACTCTTAAGTACAGAGATCAAAACTTCAGATTTTGCGTAGTTGACCCTGCTTATCTGCTATGGTGATGAAGTTATCTTTGAAGGAAATGGCTAAACTTGCAGAAAAAAAATAATGTCTCTCAGAGAGGATATCATTTTATTCATCGCCAAAAAAGCAATGTTTATAACTTTCCAGGAAACTTTGCAGTAATATTGAATTGCATGGTGCTTCTCTGATCAGGTGACTGTTTTTCTCATTCCCACTGTTTCAGAAATTTCACAGAATCATTTTGTTTGGAAGGGATATCAAGAGATCATTTAGTCAAGCCCCTCTACCCAAGCTAGGTCAGCTAGAACAGATATCTTTCATTTTAAAAGGAAGAGGTTATTTTATTTCACCATCCATCAGTCTGAAGCCCTCTCTCATCTGAGATTTCATTCAATAGCATGTATTTTGGAGAGTTCAAATTCAGAAGTACCATTGCTAGATAAACCACAGTTTTTCAAGGCTTACATTTCTGTTATGGTTCAGGAGGAATGTCTTGGTTTTGCACTTTATTTGGAGGAAAATGTTCATGAGGATCTCTGCATATGTAGATGACTCAGCACTTTATAGAAGCACATATCGTATAAATTACAATGTTGTGCCTGTTATTTTGGCTGTTAACCCCCCTATAAAGAGAAAAGAGTTTGAGTAATGTTTATTGGGTACAGATTCTTCCTTATGTTGAAATTTCTAATAGTACAATTCCTCTTTAATAGTAATATGTGTTACTTTGGTAACTTAAAAGCTGGGGATGTTTGATATATGTTTACAAGATAGTCCCATAAATATATTGGAGTTGAAGATAATTCATTAAGCATTCGAAGTCTTTCTTATCCACTGTTATCTGACAAAGTGACAACTGCATCTTAAAGTCCTTACATTGCCTGTTAGAAGAAGCAGTTGTGTAATGAAACATACAAAAATGTCATTACTTGAAAAGTTTCTGTATTCCATAGACATTCCACAGATCCTAGAGTCAACAGGTCATTTGTAAGCATAGTGAAAAGTAAATTTAAGGGTACTACTAAGAGTTTCTGGTCAAGAGTACAACTCATGTATACACATCAGTGAAATGAAGTCAATAAATCTTGCAAAATCACAATTATTGTGTAAGTAACATTTCCTTAGCTTGATTCTTGAGCTCCAAACAATTAAGGAAAAAAAAATGCTTAAGGTTCTCCGTACCCATCCCCTCTCCTGAGTACATAGTTCTTACCCAGTTATTTAAAATTACATTTTCTTTCATACAGAGAGAATGATATTGAAGAATGTGGCTTGGAAATGTTTTTCTCAGTTGATAAAGAAATCTTAGGTGAAATCAAAAGCCATGATTTGAAGCCAAATGGTAGCAACATTCTAGTGACAGAAGAAAATAAAGAAGAATATATTAGGTAAGAATAAATTAAGATTTTAAAATAGTCTTATGTCATTTTCTTTCTTTAGTTCTAGCAATACCATCAAACTATAGTCTTATGTCATTTTCTTTCTTTAGTTCTAGCAATACCATCAAACTATGTAATCTGAAGCACTGTTGAAATTCTATCTATGAATAATTGCTGATGTTGGCAACAAGTGGCAATTGTTTGGATTTCATATTTGAAAGAAAATTCCTGATAGAAATAATTTTTAAAAATCCACTTTTCCAAAAAGGTTGCACTTAGTAGAAGCTTTACTTTTTTTCCTTCTAGAGATGATTAAATTTAGCAGAACATCATGACAGCAAATGTGAACCTTGGGTATTTTACCAGATTACTGCATGCATTTATTATTTGAATTGTGTGGCTTCACAGGCTGCTGATAATTCTGCCCAGTCATTTGTTTGCTTGTTTTAAACAGAAGAACATTTTTGGATGCTTTTGTGATGAACCTTAGTCTTTAAAAGATACATAGGATTGCTACTAGTTTCATCTGAACTGGCTTTATAGTATAATTAGGTCTTGGCATTCCTAACCAGATTGTTATGAATTATGACAGTACGTGTCATCGCATCGGTGAAGGATTATGACTGCAGTACCAGAATGTTTTAAAGCAATAGATTGAGAGGGAAGGAGCCTAAAAGAGTTAAAAAAAAAAAAAAAAAAAAAAAAGGAACAATGAGCTGATTTGTCTCAGAATACCCCTTTCATGTCTCAAAATATCCTCATTGTGTAGCAGTATATAAGCTCTGCTTTGAGGCTTCAAAAAAAAAAACACAAATACAATACAACGAACCACCTCACATCGCAGGTACAAAATAAATTGAATCATAGTAGAATTTTCCTATTTCTTATAATATGTTCTGTGAACGCTTTTTTTTTGGGGGGGGGAAGGAATAAGGCAGTAGAATTTGTTTTCATCACATGAGTAATCTGAAAGCATTTCACAGAAATGATAATATTTGCAGAAGAAACATACTGGCATTTTGCAGTTTCCCAAAATATTAATATTGGGGTAGAAAATAGGGAGTATCTGCAGAAAACCATTCTCTTCTAGTTTCCAGGAACCCAGGGAGATCTCAGATTCCAGCTTAAGTCATATTCTTCTGTCTTACTCTGGGTCCTGCTTTAAGTCCCCCCAAAGTTTTCATCTCTCCTTTAGGTTCCAGTTCTCCTGACAGGTTAGGCTTGAATTCAGCATAATATCTGCTTCTCCCTGGGTTCAGGTTCTTCGGGTCTCCTGCCTGCTTTTCACCCTTTTATTAATGGAGAGTGGAGTTTCTGCCACAGAGCAAAGTTTCATGATTAACAGAAACAAATATGGAACTTTCCAAATGGACATAGTCGTTTCTTGGTAAGCTAGCAGTCCTACTTATCTTCACCAGTACAACGTGACCTAGTTTTTACCTTTTCATGGATAATGACTGAGATTTCTGGGGAGAATATTAGATGAATACAGCTCTGCATTTTTTTTTCTTTCTCCAAATACCTAGGGACTGCTGTGCTCCCATTAATATAATCAGTGAATAGATACTGCCTCCTCTTCGAGCCTAAAGCACTTTCCATAGCAGAGTGGTTGGAATTGTAGGGTTTTAATTAAAAAAAAAAAAAACAAAACTGTTTGCACAGAGTGAAGGTTGCAAATAAAATTATAGAATGCTCTATCCCCAGAACTTTCCAGACTTTCCATATTTTTTTTTAACATAGCTTACAGTTCATTTCAGTAGGCTAACAAAGATGTGAACTTGGGTTAGCATAGGCCAGATCAAGTTATCTTTCTGTATCCTATTTTACAGGCTAGTAGCAGAATGGCGACTTTCCCGGGGTGTTGAAGAACAAACACAGGCTTTCTTTGAAGGCTTCAATGAAATTTTGCCACAACAGTATTTGCAGTATTTTGATGCAAAGGAACTGGAGGTAAAGGATTGTTTGGCTATTGCTGGATCTAGTGTTTTACACATAATACCAGAATGTCAGTCATTGTCTGAAGAGCAAGGTTCACTAAGGCTGACAGTTCTGTTTTATAGGGTGTTTGAAGGAAACTTTATGGAGTAATATTTGGTTAGTGTATTTTCCTTCACTTTCATCTTTGCAGCTTTCTTACACATTTTTAAAGGCTAAGATTCTGCCTGTAGAATTTTTTTTTGACTAAGTGCTTTTGTAATCCTCAGCAATTTGATTTGCCTGTGTTTAAAGAATGAGTACCTTGACAGAAAGGGTAATAGAACCAGATACGTAATGGATGATAGAGTGCATCAGGTTTTCGATGCTTTTGATCTATCAAAATTATACTTTATTATACTTTTTGAAGGAAAATATCCTATTTCTAGCACAGAATCATATTGTTGGGCAATGATCAAGTATGTGTTCCTGGTTTGAATGTCTAAATGCAAACAGCTATTCCATTTTTCATGAATGTATTGATTTCTATCTTGTGGCCTCTCCAAATGTTTTTTGTGAGCAGTCATTATTATGTGCTGTGGAAGTTTAAAAATGGTTTAAAATTGAGTATACTGTCATTGCAGATGCTTTTAAGTACAATGGAGTTGATCTCTTGCTGTAGAAGCAAGTGATAGCTTGTAGTTTAATGTTTATTTCCCTTTTTCTCCCCTGAAGGTGCTTCTATGTGGAATGCAAGAAATTGATCTGAATGACTGGCAGAGGCATACTATCTACCGGCATTATACCAGGACCAGCAGACAGATACTATGGTTCTGGCAGGTTTGTAGACTTTTTTCAGAAGAACAAAGCACAGCAGAGCACAGCAACAGCTTAGTGAGCAATAATCAGAATTACTGAACAGATCTGTTGTGTGTAAATATGAATTTACTGCTAATCTACGTATTTGTAACATTTGTGCAATTTGCTAAACTATGGATGATGTGAAAATATGAATATTAAATAATACATCAATGTTTATTTCAATTATTTTTCAGTTTGTGAAAGAAATAGATAATGAGAAGAGAATGAGACTCCTGCAGTTTGTTACTGGAACATGCAGATTACCGGTGGGAGGATTTGCTGACCTCATGGGTATGCATAATAACACACCTAAGGCAATTTTGAAAAGGATCAAGCTACATGTTTAAGGATATTTTTTATGAATTTTATACTGAATACTGTTTTTTAAGTCCTGAATATACTAGAGCTATGAGAGAAAAACGGATGGAGGGAAAGTTAATATCTATTGTATGATTGACATGATACATGATCTGGACATGGTCCTGGGCAATCTGCTCCTAGGAGTCCCTGCTTGAGCAGGGGAGTTGGACCAGGTGACTTCCAACCAGGTTGCTTCCAACCTCATCCATTCTGTGATTCTGATTGAGTCTCTTTCAGCATCACTTCAAATTTATTCATTTCACCACATGCATGCTTTGATCTGGACAGAGTTGTATAGTGAAAGACAGATGTCTTTGTTCGGTTTAAATAATGGTATCTTTTCTTCAAGTCTTTCATGCTCAGTTGTCATCTGTTACCTACTGATGATACAAAGGGAGCTAGACCCATGGCTGTTTTATTTGCATTTGTTACAGGGAGCAATGGACCCCAAAAATTTTGTATCGAAAAAGTTGGAAAGGAAAACTGGTTACCTAGAAGTCATACCTGGTAAGTACATAAAACAAAATGCTACTATGGCTCTGTGTCTGCTGATGGCAATCTATTTTGAGATTTTAGTAAATAGGTAATATACTTAAATGGACTGTGAGACCGCAAACACTCAAGTTATGCCAATAAGCTTTGTTGTTGGATAATAGTTAAGCTTCTGAAAAACAGATTTGTGTCATGGACTAGATTCCATTGTAAATTCCATGGATTTGCATACTACTGAAAACCTAAAGTAATAAACAGTACTTTCTAAAGAAGTTGGGACTGATCTTTTATTATCACCACACTCAATCTTGATAATGAAATAAATAGCCACATTTAGGCTTCCTCTTCCCTAAAGAAAACATAGCTTCTACTCAGTTCCATTAGTGCTTGGTAAAAATATACAAACTTCACATTTCAGATATGAAACTTATTGAGACTTCTTACCAAGTACGGTACATTTCTGGAAAAATATTGCTCTTCAACACAGGTGCTTGTACGTTAACTTTTGCTCTAATAAATAGATAAATTTGTGTCAGGAGTCAGCTTATCACTGGGTGTAAATCCAGGTATCCATCTACGCAGGAAAGTTAACATATCCATAATGGATTTTTTTGGTAATGTTTATATTATTCTCTAGTACTTAAGGTTTTTCTTTATTTTCAGTTTCAATCGCTTAGACCTTCCACCCTATAAGAATTATGAGCAGTTGAAGGAAAAGCTGTTGTTTGCAATTGAAGAAACAGAAGGATTTGGGCAGGAATAGCTAAGATTTGCACCTTGAAGAACGTGAACTTGATGTATGTTCTTCACTTCTTCTGCTTGTTGCACACTTCATTGTAAAGTAGACTTGACTTGGATTTATTTAACAATACTAGTGTGTAAGTAAATGGGTGTTATCCTGAGGTTTTATCCATGTTAACTCCGGATTTCTGCTGAGCACTTTCAGAGATCAAAAGAGCAATCAGATATGGCTACAAATTAATTATGACTGAAGTAGAGATTTAATACAGCTTTGGGCGCTCATTCGTTCCTTAGAATGTCTCCTTAATGACTGACAGATTTTTTTAAAATAGTTTTGTCTTTCCTTTTTAGTAGCATATTTTGCTACTGATGCACTGGGAAGTTCATTGGTAGCTGCAATGCTGCAGCAGCATCATAACCTCTTTACAGCAGTGTTACTAGAGCCAACTCTTAACCATCCTCTGCCTACTGTGAGCAAATTCATTGCTTAAGCTCTTTTTTGTAACTCAAGTGTGGCTGGACTGTTTTTTTTCCCTGCCTGGAGTCTGCTCACATGCCAGTTGGACTCAGACTGCTGTTAAGGGAATGTGAAACTGTGGCACAGATCTGAGGCATAGCTTTGTTTTTTTTTTTTTTGTTTACAATCCTGCTAATTTCAGCAAAATAGATGCCTGCCCAAAGTTGCTGGAATGTTTTTGTGTGCCCTCAGAAGAATTCTTACTTTTTTCTGTGTAACACATCTAACTTTTAAAACTGTATTAACACTGTGGTACTTCACTTGTTTTGCAAAAGACAAGACCACCTGGGATTGCACTGATTCCATTTAGATTCCTGTTTGCAGACTGATATTTCTTGTCAGAAGTGTTAATGGACATTATATTCAGTGTTATTCTTACATGTTGCAAACAGTTTTCTCTGAAGACTTCGTTGGGTTCTCAGGAAGAGGTACAAAGTAACTGGATTTAAAAAATGATAATACCTATCATTTTTGGTGATGAACTGATAAGCAATATTGGCTAAGACTAAGAGGACTAGAAAGTTCATATGTGGATTACAGATTTTTGAAAAGTTGGAGCATCAGAAAACAGTTCAATTAGAATTGAAGTTTTTGGGGGACGTTTTTAAGCTAGGTCACCCTAAGATGCTTACATAGCTGGTAACTTTTGTAGCAAGTTCTTACTGGATTAATAACATCTTTTTCTTCCTTTTAGAATCTGTCAATGTTCAGTTCTCTTCTGGTTTACAAAAACATTTTACTGCTCCTTTAGACTGAATGCACTTTTTGGGTATGGTTGGCTCTTTCCTTATCTGAACTGAGGAAAGCAAACTTCGGTGAGACAAGCTGTTAGCCATAGTAAGAAACATGACACTCGAAATACCATGTAGCACAAGTTAAAGCATAACCGTAGCTCAAAGCGTTGGGACAGCAGCTGTTTTTAAGAGGCTTCTATATACTGGAGCTGAAACAGGACAATGGGGAACAATAAAACTGAACTTCCAGTCTCAAAAAGAGTATTTCCTTCCTGCTATCCCTTCTGTATAAACTACAAGATGGAAAAAATGATTCAGGCGTAAGAAAATCTAAGATACTACTGACTCAAGATTTTTCAGGTCAAAGTGATACAGCCTGCTTGGAAAGCAGAATTAGACCTTAGAGTGAATTTTGTTATGCATATTCTAACAAAAGCAACAGAAAAGAGTTTCTGATGGTACAGGAATCACCCTCTTTTACATTTTCACTGATGGTGAGAACTAACCTGGTTTTGTGGTTTTACTAGCAGGAAAATCTGCCAACTTCAAAACATTTGATGGATATTTTACAGCATACAGCTCATAAGGAGAAAAAAGCCTTATAAATATTCTGTTTATGTTAATTCTTACAATGAAATCTAGATATCTAACATATTTACAAGAGAGATTAAATTAAGCAAGATAATACAAGATTAAACTATGAAAAATAGTTGTGTTCTGCATAACGCTTCATGATTCATGTAGGAAACCTAGAAATGTTGTTAATGTATAAATATCACCCAAAAGGCTTTCAGCCCTATATTTTTAAAATAAAGAATAGTTATAATTGAAATAGCCTTAGCCCTAGTTCTATAGGGTATGGCTGTTTAATATTTTTATGGTTGAAATATTTAGTTCAGGAAAAAGGTAAATGCTTGTATATATTTTTGCAATCCGGGATTCCACTTACTCCATTTTTCTTTCTTTAATTTAAATGGCATGTTTATATGTCTTTTCTGCTGTATTAGAGAGGGGGGAAAGGGGGCTGGATATCCCAAGCACCAGAAATTATTTTTAAAATACTGCAAAGAAAGAATCAGCTGGAGGGAAAAAAATATCTGTGAAACATTGGATTTAGCCAAAATTTAAAGTAAGGCTACTACTGTGTTTAATTGGCAGTATTTCTGAAGTCGGAAGTAGAGACTACTTAGACATTTTTCTTTGTAAGCATTGTAAATGCTAACAAGTCTGTTAATTTTTTTCACAGCATGTTGTGTAGAAATAAAAAGCTGTTAATATGAACTGCTAGTGCACTTCTCCGTTCTTTATGGGGATTTGGTGGAAACATGTGGATAAGCCCACAGTGTCTGGTATCCCAGATAATAGATGATTATAAATTGGACTTTCAGCAGAGATTAATGAATTTGTCTCTCACTACTCCGACTGCTTTAGCAGCCTGAGCTGCATAAATTCATAGTATATAACAAATGTATATTCATATGCAACTGCCAATTGATCCCAATTTTCAAGTATTAAAATAACATTTGTTTACAATTTTGCCTTATGATAATGACATGAGAAAAGTAATTAAGTGCTGACTGGCTGATCTAAAAATTAACAAAGCCTCATTGTTCTGGGTAGCTCAAGAAATGTTAGTATACTAAAGTGCACAGTAAATGTGTCATGTCTTCATCTGACCTAGTATGGAAGTTTATTTTTTAATCCGTTTGCTTGTGGTTTAAAAAAAAAATTACTCAAAGTAAAACAAAGAAAAATTGCCTAAATTTTTGGTTTGCGTTTTTGTTACATGCTGCACTGAATTTATAATCTCAGCTCTTTGTTGTATTGGCATCTCCAGCCTCCTTTTTTTGTGGTGTCTTTTGATTTTCTTCTAGAATCATTATTTGTGTATATGTGCTCTAGTGAACTAGTAAATAAACTGGGATCAGCAGCACTGGATTGTAAAATACTGTACTGAAATTCATTGTTGAAATTTCCTTGCATTGTAATTTCAAATACTCAGGTAACTGTAACAGTATCTCAGTAAGTCAAATACTTTTATAAACTACTTAAAAGAGCTGGTAGTCTTGTTATTCCATCTGTGTCACGAAGCACCTGTGTGGAAATAAACTTGTCTGTCTGCTCTTGGGGGGCAGGAGTGGGTGTGTAGGCTGGCTTTGTGTGTTCAGAGATTTGTCTTCTGCCTTGTTTCTCCAGCCTCTTAAGGTCCCTTAGAATGACTGCACAGTCATCTAGTCACCTGGTGTATCAGCTCCTGCTCACGGTTTTACATCTGCAGAGCTGCTGAGGGCACGCTCTGCCCCATTCCCAGCTCACTGGCGAAGGGATTAAACAGTCCCTCACCGGTATTGCCCTTGGGGCATCCCACTAGTGACTGGCTTCCAGCTGTGCCACTGGTCACAGCACTTCCCAGCTCACTTCTCAGCCCACCTCACAGCCCTCTCTCTAATTTAGTTGGTATTTCATCAGCTTGCCCACAAGGCTGTTACGGGAGACAAGTAGAGAGAAACAACCTTCACTGCTGTTTCCTTCCCCCACCGAGCTGGTCACCTCATTGTCGAAGGCTATCACATCAGTAAGGAGTGATTTCCTCTTTGCAAATCCATGCTGACTGTTCCCAATCATCACGTTTTCCTTAATGTTTTTGGAAATGACTTCTACGAGGAGGTATTCCCTGACCTTCCAGGGACTGTGCTGAGACAGGCAAGCCTCTCATTCCCTGGATCCCTCCTCTTGAAGGCAGAAGTGACAGTTGCATTCTTCCTGTCCTCAGGAGCCTTTCCTGATCACCGTGCAGATTATCTGCATGGCAGGTAATGGAGATTTGCCTTGCAGCAACTTGTGCTTTTAGGTACATCCCCTCAGGTCCCATGAACTTGTTTATGTCCAATTAGTTCAAATGTTCCTCAACTGATCCTCCCCCACTGGAGGTAACCTGCCTTGCTGCGGCCTTTTCCACTGGGTTTTCGCTCTGCTTGTGACTTGGGAAAACTGACTCCACAGTCAGTAAGATTGTAAAGTAGGTATGTTTATTCAGTGCTGGGCAGCATGGGGGGTAGTCCCACCAAAATCATAGGCACAAGATGCGGCAACTTGCCATTGTTATATGCAGTAAAGAGTTACATATTCCTGAAGTTTCACAATGCACCTATACATATGCATAACCCGTCCGTGCTTCATGTTAAAATTAGTTCAAGAAGTCACTTCCATAAGCTCCTCCCATCTGCACTTGCGCAGTGTCTCCCGGTGGTGGTCGCCAGGGGTCGTGGGGATAAAGGTTGGTGACTCTTCCTCATCACTGCTAGTTGACCTCTTGTCTTTGCGCAGACTCAGTTGTTCCTTGGCTCTTGTCCATCTACAGGACCAGTTTCTGTCAGTTTTTTAGCTGAGTTTTCCGTCCTCTAATAGGATTTTCCCATTCAAAGGCAAAGAGTTTCTGGCTTTCAGTTGCTACAGGCAGGCAGAAGAAGGCGTCCTTTAAATCTAGTACAGTGAACCAAACTTGACTGTTTTCTAATTTTGTCAAAAGATTATTTCCATTTTTCCTTGTTCAAAAGAAATTTTTGCATCCAATTTTTCCAGCAAGTCCCTTCCTAATAAGGACCTTGGCAAATTGGGTAAGTATAAAAATTGATGAATTCCAATCATTTTTCCCAATTTAAATTTCAAGCATTGCAAAAAATGCCTTGTCCTGTAGGCCAGTTGCTCCCATTACATTTACAGACTCAGCACTTTTCCAAAATCAATTTTTGAATTAACACTGAGAAAGAAGCTTCCTTAACCAACAAAAAAATCAAGCCTCTCTCTTCGTTCCCTAGCTTTATTTCAGCCAGTGGACCTGCTAGGGTAGATGCCCCAGGTCCCTGATATTCCTACTCTGAATATTTCAAGTTTATCCTGCAACCTAAAACAATTTCTTTCTGATGTCATGGGCCGATTGCCCGAGAAAGAGGCTAGCCTGTTTGTCTTCCAAAGCCAGGTCCAAATTGTTTTTTTTTTGTTTTCTCTTTTTTTTTTTTCTTTTCCATTGCATTTCCAAGTTGGTCCAAAAATTCCATAGGGGTTTCATTTGGACCTTGTTGGAACAGATTCTCAATTCCCAATTTAAGTAGATTTTGGTATTTACATAACCGTTCATAATTTCCGGGATGATTATGATTAGGGTCTCAGTGGGGGGTCAGTCAGGGGAATGCAATCGTTGAAAGTTCCCTGAGAGGTCCCATTGGCAATCTGAGCTCACACATGAACTCAGGTTGTTTTAAGAGTTAGCTGCTTTTCTGTTTCCAGGACAACTCTCTCTCGGACCCATCATGATCCCTCTGCCTCAGAGGGCTCACACCCGTGATTTTGAGATCTCAGCCTCGGGTTGAGGTGGAACTACTAATATTCCTACATCCTCTTTCCCTGCTCATTCAACTTCAAACATCTCTGTCAAATACTACATGCCACACCTTTAACACCTTCAACAACCCTTTTAACACTTCCTTTACCTTTCTCCAGCCTGTACTTTTCTAATGCCAACACCGCAGGCTCAGTCAGGGGCCAACTTAATTCCGTACCTTTTCCCTCTAAGATGCTGAAACAACATATCAGTACACAACATTTCATCCCATTTCCCTTCCCTCCTCAAAAACAACATTAATTGCAAGACAGCATTATAGTCGATTGATCCATAAAGTGGCCATTTAATTTATATAGTGGCCACCATTGATTGCAATACTTAATGAGAGTCCTCTTGCTTTCTGTGCCCCCAGTTCCAACAATATCCTTCCAATGTGCCAATATGCACCCAAGGAGGCTTTCTTTAAAACGTCTTTGTTCTTGATATTACCCATTTCCTTGATTTCACATTCCCTTTTATTTATCTGTGTATTTATTACTATTTCTTATTAGTTACTGTCCCCTGTTTCAATTTCCACGCAAACCTTTTTATTGCAGGTTTTTACTATCTTTTCCTAATCTTCTTCCCAAATGTCCCAATTCTCTGGGATTAAACTTTTCTTTCCACATACAAACTTTACTATTTCAGATTCTTAATGAGCCCTGTTTCAATCATAAATCCACAGGACTTAGGGAAAACACCTAGAGCACTCAGCCTTCTGTCTTCTAGTCAAACAATACCACCTTTTTCACAAAATTTACATTTCAACAGGACCCAAGGCGAATGCCACTTTTTCTCATTCACTTAGTAAGCCCACACAAAACAAGGAATCACTCGTATGTACCCGCCAATATCGCGGTTTAAAGGTATTGAGGATAGGTTGTTCCCAATCTAAGGCTACTTTCTGTCGGCCAGGTGTTAAATACATTCCTCCTAAATAAATTTGCTCTCCCCCCCCCTTCCTACCAAATTCCCAGGACTCAAGCCCGAACCACCAAAGAAGTGACCCTCTCCGTTCTACCACTTTGATAATCAGTCAGCCCCCTCGTGACACTTGGGAAACTGATGAAACACCACAGCGAAAATACCAAAACTTCTAAACTGTTACTTAGATAATGCTCCCGCCTTTCTCCTTGTCACACTCAAAACATATAAGAAGAAAAATAGTATTACAAGATACACCGCCGGGCCCATATATTGGGCACCACTAATCAACACTTGGATAAAACAGCACTTCTTTTCGGTCTGTCATGCGCTTCATTTGTCTTCGGCCGTTCCCCTCGCGGACAATACGGAACCGCAGGTCGGAACTCCGCACTCGCTTCGCAGCGATGCGGCATCTCACACAGCACTATCACGAAATCACACAGAGAGGCCCCTTGCACTTCTTGTTCATACCACAAGAATATCACTTAAAACAATAACCAAACTTGTTTGCATCATCTCTGGCCGTGTTCCTCGTGGAGTAACTCACTTCACAACAATACTTTGTCTCAAACACATACACTTACACAAATGCTTTCAACATGTGATACCCAGACATCTACAAATAAGACATACAATTATTAACACTCCAGTTAGTATCCCTCCAGCAGCTGCAAATATTACCCAGATAACCCTGTCACAACTGTGAGTGGCCTGCTTACTCTTCTGCATCTTATACAGTCATTAGCAGGTCTGTCCTGGCTCCCAAAACTGGGATGCAGCGGTAACCTCGGATTTGCTCGATCTACTCCCAAGATCGCTAGCGGCCACCCTGTCGGTCAGCAAATCCCCCTTGACCACTCTGTCAGTCAGCAAATACCCCTTGACTGCTCTGTCGGTCAGCAAATACCCTTGACCGCTCTATCGGTCAGCCTGTAGGGTACCCTACTCCCATACAGGGACTATGCTGCACGCCGGACATCTCTGCATGAGCTGCCCTGGCCACACGTACAACTTACAGGCCCTTCCTGTACTGTAAAACGTACCGTTTGTCCACGGCTTCAGGAGGTCTTTGTCTGCTCCCATGGTGAGTGGCTGAGAGTGGAGGCTCCTCCGAGGAAAATACTCCTCCGAGGCTCCTCCGAGGAAAATGCGGCAACTTGCCATTGTTATATGCAGTAAAGAGTTACATATGCCTGAAGTTTCACAATGCACCTATACATATGCATAACCCGTCCCTGCTTCATGTTAAAATTAGTTCAAGAAGTCATTTCCATAAGCTCCTCCCATCTGCACTTGCGCCGTGTCTCCTGGTGGTGGTCGCGTGGGGATGAAGGTTGGTGACTCTTCCTCGTCACCGCTAGTTGACCTCTTGTCTTTGCACAGACTCAGTTGCTCCTTGGCTCTTGTCCATCCACAGGACCAGTTTCTGCCAGTTTCTTAAGATAGGCTCACACTCTTATCAAGAGACTGACCTTGGTAAGGGGCCCAGGGCTTCTTACTTTAATTAATTTGCACAATGCACCATAGTCAGCAAAGACACTGAGTAGCATCCACTAGTTTAAAAGTGTCAGCGCTCTACCTCTATTTGAAAGGATTCTCCTAACTCACTCTCTCACTTGTTTTCCCACATCTTCATACAGCCTCAATGAATATAACTTTGTTAGCAGCAACACATCCCAGTTATGTTTTTCTATGCCTGGTAAATGTATACAATAGGAAGTGCCTTTTTTTTACAGTCGGGGCAGTCTGAAGTTGTTTGCTTTGTGCTCTGGATACAATCGCTTAAAAGCATACTAACAAATTGTGTTAACCCAAACTTCGGTAGTGCTTTGGGAGAGTTTGTTAGTACAGCTGTGAAGCTATTTTCACTATTTCAGGATTTTTTATTTTTTTATTTTTTGAAGTGGAGCAAAGCCGCCGGTCAGTGTTGCTATACCCACACAACCTGGTCGTGGCGTTGGGTCACTTCCCAGCGCCGTGACCCTCTGCGGGTCGCTGGTGCCGGCTCCAGGCCGGGGCAGGGGACAGGGGTCACACCGAGGGGCCCTGCGGCGGGAGGAGCTGCGTGCCGCTTCCCGCCCGGCCTCCAGAAGGGCCGGCCTTCTGCTACACACACACACCCTGCCGTGTTGTTTTCGTTTTCTGTTGTTTTTTCCCCAAAGTATGTCGGGGGGGGGGCGCCTTCCTGAGTCCACCTCCCCGCCCTGCGATGCCGTCACCGCCGCAACGGCCCCGGGGCCGCGCACGCGCGTGGCCCGGCCCTGCCGCCGGAGAACTGCCGCGGATTGGCCGAGCGGCGCGCGCACGCGCGCGGGGCCGTGACTGGCGACGGGGCGGCGGCGGCGGCGGCTCGCGATGGTGGGTGAGGCCGCGGGGGGGGCGCGCTTAGGCCGGGTCGCGGCTGGGGGAGCCCGGGGGGCGTCCCGGGGCTGAGGGCTCAGTGCCGCGCGGTCCCGAGGCTGGGGCGGCTGGGGAAGGCGAATCGGCCTGCGTGAAGGCCGCCGGCTTCTTCGGTCTCGCGTCCCGCAGAACCCGGGGCGTGTTTTTTTTTGCTGTAGCGGGACCGGAGGCTGTTGCCCGGTGAAACGTGCGGCCGGGCAGCTGCCGTGTGTAACACCCCACGGCGTGCCTGGGAAGTCTTTGGAGGAGCAGGTGCTGACCTGAGCGGTGGATGGAAAACTGGCGTGGGCTGTTAAGACGCCTTTGTTAGGTGGGAGTAGAAGCTGGGGCCTCCTGGGCAGAGCCGGGGGGCGAAGGCTGCCGCCGTACGGGCAGCTGAGCGTTTGTACGAGCTGGGTGCTCGCACGAAGGGGTTTTATTCTCCTTCCCCCCGGCGCATCTCTGCTTTCCCGTGTACAGGCTCTTGTAGTTTTTCGGCCCTTTATTAAGGTGAAGTTTTTGTTTGGGTCACAAGTTCAATATTTCCTTTTTTTTTTTTTTTTTTTTCCTGGGTAGTGCCTCTGTTGCTGTGGTGAGTGGAGCTGGCTCGCAGCGGTGCTGGGTGAGCCCCGAGGCTCCCGCTTGTCGGGCAGTAGGAGCATTTGGTCAGCATCGAGCTGCCAGAGCAGTTCACCCCTCAGTGAAATAGGTTATCTGCTGGTTGTTAGAAGAATTTCAACATGGGTACGGTTCTGTCGGGATGCTTGTTTGCATCCAGATAGGCACGTTAAGGCCTGATGAAGTATTTGATTAATTAGGACTTGGAATTCAACTAGGAAGAAGTCAGGAAATTATTTCAAACTGAGCAGCGTGCCGCTGTATATTGCTCAGCATTTGTGCACGCTGTAGGTTTTTTTCCTCTTTCATTGTCTTCCACTTGGAAACAGTCTGGCATTCAAAAATTACCAAGGGCTTTGGCAAAGTGATTAAACTCAAATGTTTCTCTCAAGTATGTGACAAAAAAACTTCTTTGTGAAGACAAATTCCAGTAGTACCATCGTTGTAGCAGGGGGTTGTGTTACTCTTAACTACCTATGCTAACAAACCCTGCAGAAAGTTTGCCAACAGCTCCGAAGCAGAAGCTGTCTTGTGATAGGGTAAGTCACCTCTGGTTTGACGGAGGGTAGAGGTGGAGAGAGGGTTCCTTGCAGTGCCTAACAAATGTGGCATCTTGGCCAAGTGTCCTGTGTGGATCTCACCTTTCCCCTGAGCTTAGATGAGCTCCCCTTTTCTTCTGATCTGAATTGCTTCTTGCAGGATCTGAAAGATGCTGCATGCCTCTGTTTCCTTTAGTGGGAATCAGATATAATAAATGCCTTTTGAAGGGGATTCACCCAGTTGTGAAATGCTCCAGTGGTCAGATCTTAGGGCTGTGCTGGAGAGCCCACAGACAGGTTTGGGTTGATGGCTTGTGGCAGTGAAAGATGTGCAGAAGGGGCTGAAAGCTCTCCTGAAGTTGATGGTGATTTTTATAGAGAAGGCAATGGAATTAATGCCTTGCCCTTCATTTTTTTTTTGTTTATTAAGTTGGTTTTCCAAAGCAGTAAATCGGTGGTTTTAATCTTGTAGCTATACCAGCACGAATCATAATTACAAATGCATAGCATGGTTCTTTTTCCTTTCACTTTTCTGATTTTTAATTGCTCTTAGCATTCATATGGTAAAAGGGAAGGTAGTCTTTTACTTAGGATATGTATTTTTCTGATCTGTTCATACATTCCACGTGTGTTTTCATACATGGTTTTTGCTTGGCACCTAAACTGTCGCAGACTGACTGAGCCGACTTCCAGCTGCGAGCCTACAGTAAGGAACTGATGCCTGAGGTTGTGGGAGGGTTGGGGAGGAGGAGGGAGAGAAAGATCAGAAGGGAGTCCAAGTTTATAAACACACGAACATAATCACAAATGAGTGAAGGCAGATGGAAGGCAACTGCCATGCAGAAAAGGTAGTACCAAAGCACACCTTGCTTTGTAAAGAGGTGTAGGTAGTGTCTGTTTGAATTATCTTCGTGCAGTTTTACTTTCAGACTCGTTATTACAAAGCATTAGTTGAAGCCAAAGAGAAGCTGTGATCTTTTGATTTGTGCTTTGTTTTTGCAGGCTGAGGTGGAAGAAACACTGAAGCGAATTCAGAGCCAAAAAGGAGTGCAAGGAATCATCGTTGTTAATTCTGAAGGTATTGTGTCAGTCTGCTTTCAGAGGTTGTAACTTATTCTGAGCGTGTAGTTTAAGGACCGCTGGTTGTACTACTTGCAGTTAAAGTCTCTCCTTAGCAAACACTTACTGTAGTCGAAGTAGATAAATAATTGGCTACAAGAGAAAATGAATTTCCTTTTCTGGTTTTCTGCAAGCTCACTTTATTGTTTTAGGAAATCAACGAAGCTGAAATCACAAAAGCTTGTACGTGCCATGCCAGTGTTTGGAACTGGTCTGTCAGAGCCTCACCTTTTTGAGATGCTTTTATGGGCAGCACTGCAAGTTCTCATGACATCTGAAATGTTGCTGCTGTCCATGTCCAGAGTGCCTTGGCAGACATGAGGAGCACAGCTGCTGTCTCCTGCTGATGGCCTCATGGGATTCATAAGCTAGTTGCCTCTCTTTGGAGCCACTGAAGGGTCCAACGCAGCAGACTTGTTTAGAGCACTCCAAATATACTGTGGGCAGCCCAGCTTGTTAAAATTGTGTGATTATCAATTTAAAATGAGTGTTTCTTAGAAGTAGTCCTTAGAAAAAATGACAAGTAGCAGCTATATGTGAATATACTGAAGATTGGATCAGTGCATACTTAGCCCTTGGTTATGCAGTTTGTGTTCCTGCTTGCTGCTTTTTCATGATTGTTAATAATGGTTTGTGCTCTCCAGGCTGAAGTATGCTTACTTGAACGTACACCTGCTGTGGTTTTTCTGCCATGATAGTATTTGGTAGTAGGCTATTGCATCAACCTTCTGATATGTGAGCTGAATTTTGGCTGGCTTTTTATGAGGAAATGCATCTGATGGGTGGCAGCAGTATAAAGGAGGGAAGGCTCTGGCCAAACAGCGTGCATTGTGTCTGCATTCTTGGCTGGTGCACAGGAGTTGAACCTTGCAGGACTGCATGAGCTGTTACGGCTGTGCCTAAAAGCTTCAGCTTTGTATCTGTGGGATGCAGCTACTGACGGCCTCTAGAATCAACACCGATCCCAGCCTAGCTTACGTGACTGTTGTTTAGCTGTGATATTCAGGAATCTGTCTGAAAAGATGAGCTGTCCCCCATCAGGAAACAAACCTGAAATGTTGATATTTCCACTCTCCCCCTAAAATACTTGGGTTTGTTTTTATTTATTTCTAATTTTACACCTCAGGTGAATAACTGAAAAAGCAAAAGTAAATCACTGATACGACTAGAGGTAAACCGTACTTTTCACAGCCGTGGTTACAGAATGTAGCCTCTGCACATCTTATTTCTGTTCACATTCTTCTTTTAAGCCTTAAAAAGAACACTCTTAATCCCGTTCCCTTGTTACAGCTATAACACTTGCATAGGTTCAATGGCCACAACAATTGGACGTGGTGATACCCAAAGGAAAGGTAGTTCTGGAGTTTTGTTACTGACCCTTGCTGTCCCTGTGGTGGCTTCTTGCAGGTATTCCTATCAAAAGTACTATGGACAACTCCACAACGATCCAATATGCGGGCCTAATGCACAGTTTCATCATGAAGGCAAGGAGCACTGTGCGAGACATTGATCCCCAAAATGACCTCACATTCCTGCGGATCCGCTCCAAGAAAAATGAAATCATGGTTGCACCAGGTAAGAGGGAGTGGGGTGAACTCAGGCATCAGAGAATCCAGCAGAATGCTTTTCTTGTGAGATTTGCCATAGTTGGGTATTGCTTGTTTTGTGGTGTAGAGACTGAGCCTGAGAAATGAGTTCTGCATGCTGCTGTTCTCTATAATATATAGTCTATTCTGTTCCAAAGAGTTTGTCATTGTTTACTTTCTTCAGTTGAAGACTCTTGTCATTGACCTTATGTTTGCTGTTTAATATTTTGATGTGGGAAATCAGTTTTCATTTCATTTCCATAACAGTAGAAAGGATTAAATAGCATTTGGGGGCATGCAAAAGAGCTTGCAGCTTCTCATGCTTTGTGTTTTTCAGTATGAAACCACAAGAACCAGAAAGGAATATGTTTTGAGAGCAATTTCAGTTCAGCGGTTGACTAAGTGATAAAACAAACCAGCCTAATAGATATTCTGGTCAAGAATTCTGAATTAGAATTGTTCATTTGGAAGGAACCTACAAAGATCTTTGAGTCCAACTGCCTGACTTCTTTAGGGCTATCCAAAAGCTAAAGCAAGTTATTGAGGGCATTATCCAAATGCCTCTTGAACACTGACAGGCACTGGGCATCAACCACCTTGCTAGAAAGCCTCTTCCAACCTTTGGCCACCCTCACAGTCCAGAATATTTTCCCGATGCCCGGTCTGACCCTCCCCTGGCACAGCTTTGTGCCCTTCCCACACATCCTGCCATCGGTCCCCAGGGGGCAGAGACCGGCACCTCCTCGGGAAGCCACAGAGAGCAGCGAGGTCGCCTCTTGGCCTCCTTTCCTCCAGACTGGACCACCCAGGTGCCCTCAGCCTCTCCTCACAGGACAGGCCTTCCAGCCTCTTTTCCAGGTTTGTTGCCCTCCTCTCTCAAGGACCTTAACATCTGTTTCATACTGTGGGGCCCAGAACTGCACACAGTATTCCAGGCGAGGCCCCACCAACAGAAAACAGAGGGACAATCGCCTCATTTGACCGGCTGGCTGGGCTGTGTTTAATGCACCCCAAAATGCATATTTTTTTTCCCCCCTTGGCTGCCAGGGCTCGCTGCTGGCTCGTGCTGAGCTGCTGTCCCCAGCACCCCCAGGCCCCATCCAGCTGAGCTGCTCTCCAGCCACGCGTCTCGCAGGCTGTGCCCGTGTCCGGCACTGCTCCGTCCCAGGGGCAGCACCCGGCCTTTCCCTTTGTTGACTGCCCCATGCTCCCATCTCTCCAGGTCCCCCTGCGAGGCCTCTGCAGGGAGTCAGCAGCACCTCCCAGTTCAGTGCCATCAGCAGACTCGCTGAGGATGCGTCCCACTCCTGCCGGCAGATCGCTGATAAAGATGTTGAACAGGCCTGGCCCTAGAAATGAGCCCTGGGGAACACCAGTTACACTGACAGGCTGTTGCTTTCTGGGTCTTCTCTCGTGCCCTTGTAGATGTGTATGATGTTGGCTACTTTCCAGTCAGCAGGGATCTCCTCAGGTTCCCACAGCCTTTGGTAAATTGTTGGAAGGGGTCCAGCTATGATGACAACTAATTCCTTCAGCATTGTGGGGTGAATCCTGTCAAGCCCCATGGACTCGAGTACTGAAACTGTAAGGGACCAGTTGTATCAGCTGGTAAGTCTAAGATGTATCATTACTATCAAAGACAGAGGCAAAAAAGGCATTAGATGCCTCTGCCTTTTCCATGATTCTTATTAGTTAGGTGACCATCATCATCAAGTATTAGTACAATGTTTTCCTTAGACTCCTCTTGCTGTTGATGTTCTTAAAAAAGCCTTTTTTGTTGTCTCGCTCCACGCTGTCCAGCATCAACTCAGGTTGAGCTTTGGCTTTTCTCATTTTTCTCCCTGTGGTTGTGAACTGCAGCTTTGTCATCTCCCTGTGAAGCCTAACTATGCTCCCAGTGATCATGTATTTTCTTTTTCTGCCCAACTTCCAAGAGGAGTTCCCTGTTCAGCCAAGTCTTCTGCCCCCCTTACTTGACTTGTGACACAATGGGATTGTGTGCTCCTGGGCTTTTAAAAGGTGGTTCTTAAAAAGTGACCAGCTCTCATGGACCCCTAAACCCACTGAAGCACATTCCTGGGGATGTTACTAACTAGCTCCTGGAGGAACTTCAAGTCTGCTCTCTTAAAGTCCAGGGTGGCAACTCTTACTTCATTACAGCAAAAATTTTGGATTCACCTAATTCATGAACACTATGGCAAAGACAGCCCACATACTGTCACAGTTCCCATAAGGCCTTCCCTGTTGTCCTTTCCCACTTGGCTCACACAGTACTTGTGGCAGGAAGTTATCTTTAACATGCTTTAGGAATGTCCCAGACTTGCTTGTTGCAGCAGTAATTCCCGGTTTGTGTGGGAAGTTAAAGTCTCCCATAAGGGCAGGGTCAACTGATCGCAAGATTTCCCCCTATTGCCTAGAGGGCTCATCCGTGCCTGGATGGACAGTCAGTAGTAGAAGCCCCTGATGACATCTGCTTTGCCATTCATCCCCTTAATCCTCAACCAGAGGTTCTCTGCCGCGTTATCCCCAGCAGCAAGGGCTGGGTCTCATCTCTCCTGTATGTATGGTGCAACACCCCTGCCCTGCCTGTCGCTCCCAAACAGCCGAGCACACCCCATCCCAGCACGCTGGCTGTGGGACGCATCCCGCCTCTTTGGCTTAAAAGAGGGAAGGTAGCATGGGACAGGTGTACTCCTGAGCCGTGGAGTATAGCCGCCTTCTCTTCAGGAGGTGCCCTCAGTATTTCATCAGATTATGAAACGGGAAGCAATGAAATGAGCGTGGCTCATTAATGTGGCAAGAATGCAGCTTTGTTCCTTTCATACTGCATCTGCTCTGTCATGGGATTGTGCTGATGGGGGGGCACAGAAGAGGACTGCAGCTCCAGCAGGCTGCTCCGTGGGGACTGGAGAAGGCAGAGCTTTAGAATGAGAGGCTGTGGGGTTTATGCTGGTGCAGCTTCCAATATGCAGCTTTCCATATGGAAGAAGAGAAGAGGGATAACCATTGCTCCAGAACAAATACATCTATAGCTGCTTCAGCCTAGCAGTCTGCCTGTGAGATATGGGAAATCATTGTCTTGCACCACCTATTTTAGCTAAATTATTTTATTTGCCAGTTACCATTATTTCTTAGGCACACGTTAAGTTACATTCAAATGGCTTGTGAGCATGAAGTTTCCGAAGTTGAGACTTCTCCATCCTAAGAGTTGAAATGAGTGCTCTGACATGTCAAACCTGTTCTGCTTATTGAGAATAAATGTCAGGACTCAGTAGTTCCAACAGCATATCGGTGGGATGTGTAAAAATGCTCAAAGTTACTTTTGCTAAATGCAGGAATGTTTTTCTTTGGCTGTGAACAAATATCAACAATGAAAGAATATTCTTTTTCTTTTCCGTTCCAGATAAGGACTACTTCCTGATTGTCATCCAGAATCCTACTGAATGATTACACTAACTTGGTCTGTTTTTTCCCCCCCTTTGCCCAACTTTTTTTTAATTTAATAGTAAAGAGTAGAGCATTAGTGTTAACTTGGCTGTGCCACTTCGGTAATATCTGGAAAGACAAAAGCAAATGTTTCCGTTGTTTACAAACAGAAAAAAGTGGCTTCTTTTGTTATCACAAGTCATTTTGAGAAGGAGTTGGTGAATTATAATCAGGTGACTTAAGCAGTAAAAAATGCAACAGATTCTTTTAATAGTTAAGAAGATAATATAAAAAAAATCTAATAATGTTCTAAAAAATTATTCTTTGTACATTTCCATGTTCCTGTCACAACTATTTGAGTTAAACTTTTACACTATTACTTTTGAATTACTGTAAATATGAAACTGGCCTATCCTCTTGTTCTCTCTGTTGGTTTTGCAAGTTACTTTGGAAAAGTAACTGGTCGTATTAAATTAAAAAGTGTCGTCAGTGATTTGTTTTTGTCTTTTTTCCATTTTCTTGTAAGAATTTTAATTGTCATGATTGACTTGAGATTTATTCTTCAAAAAGTAGAACCTTCATAGGACTATTTTTACCAATCTGTTGCTTTCTCTGAGCAGTGATTTATTTTAAGTACATGGGCTATGTACTTATAATTGCCTCAAATGTTGGAGCATTTTCCCGTCACTTCCTTTTTTGTCTCAGAACAGAGATGTGCTGTGACTGAGTGAGGCCATTAACGCTGCCTGCGGGAGTCCTGGGCTATCACATTTCAGTAGCTGATTCAATCTGGTATCTCGCTTTTGTAATTTTTTTGTTAATGGCTGTTAAGGACAAAAATGCTCATCTGGTTCCTCCAAAATAATAAAGGGGTTATTTTTTGTAGCCTTGAAAAAGTCTTGTATTTGCATGCAGAGCTCAAGGATTTGTGCAAAATGTGTACATTGAAGATGTATGCCACGTGTGACAGACGCAACTCCGCCTTGTACTGAAATTGTCTTAGTGATGTGCAGAACATCATAGCCCAGATTAAAAAATCATGCATATTGTATTGTGCTGCTTTTTCTTTTTCCTGTGTCCTCGAGTAGCTCAGTACGGGGAACTGCTTCAGCAGGGAGCAGTGCCCAGACAGCCCCCTCATTCCTGAGGCACCTTCATCCCATGGGAGCAGGAGGGGCTTTCAGCGAGCTCTTCTGCCTGCTTGGGCAGCAGCCTCCTCACACACGTGGCCGCAACCAGAAGTGATGGGATGGGAGGTTTTGTCAGCGTGAAAAGTAATTCCTCCTAAGGTGCACCTGAGCAAAGAGGGACAGCCTACACGTGTAAAACATGCTGTACAATTAGGGAGAGAACCTTAACTGAGTAACTGCAGTTTTATTAGGGAATGCTATTTCTTGAGCTGGTAAGGGATTGTTCCTGACTGATGTATCTGTGTTAGCAAAAGTGTGTATCCTGGGTTTACCCCTGCTTTCTGAAAATTGTGAACAGTACTTGGGAATGTGTGATAACTGTCCAATTGTACACAAAGGAACAAACTTGGAATTTATGGCTGATCTCAGCAGGTTGGGGAATATTCCAGGCGATTGGCTGCAGTGTGGTTTTGGAGACTAGTAAAAATGTTGGTGTTGACTTGGATGTTTTTCTGGATTTCAGATCACAAAGTATGGGGTGTGTATGTGGTGACTCAAACAGCTAAGGTAACCTGAGTGTTCTGCATTTTCCTGTGTGTTTTCAGACTTGGCCATTAATTTATAAACTGCTCCTATTTTTTTTAAGTTAGTGTTTATGACCATGACGTCCAGAAATGCTTTTTGGAAGAGAACCACGTTTTTAACTTATAATTATGTAAAGTGGTTAGTTCTGCAGCACCTGGTTATGGGCACTTGTCAGTATTTTGGGCACTTGTCAGTATTTTGGGCATCTCAGCTGTCATCATGGTGATTCAGTGTCGGCTGTTGCTCTGTTCATGAACTGTTTCTCCCATCAGCAGATGTCTGACCACACTAAATTGGTGTAGCCCTGCAATCACATTTTATGCCAAGAAGTGACTAATGTAAATAACCATCTCCTAGTCCTAGAAATCTGACAGATAACTCACATAGCACGTATTTACTGGCACTTCTATTACTGAATCATGGTTTGAGCCATATCATCAAATCGGTGAATAGGGTCTGAAATCACACTCCGCATTTGGAGTAGTTCCTGATATACAGCAGCTTGTGTAAAGCATGTTATCTGCTATGATTTAGTTGAATGTTGTCTCCAAAAAATGATCTCCACCAAGCTGAAATCTTGGGATAATAATTGAATAGTGAAGCAGTGCAGAAGAAGAATGTGACTTCAGTTGTCTCCTTTATCTTCTGTTGTTCATAGCCAGAGAAATGTTTCCCTGGAGGTAGTGACCTGCTGATGTGCTTTGACTTCCCCTAGCAGGTGGCAATGTTGCTCTTTTCAAAACGGGAGAATTTCTGCAATGTCCTGCATTCTTTTGGACACTTCCTTAAGGGTAACTATCCTCCTAATGGTTCCATATCACATCTGAGTTAAGGATAGAGTGTTGGGTTTTTGCCCCCCCCCCTTTTTTTTTTTAACAATCTGTAATAAATAACCCTATTACAAAACAAAGATGCGCACTTTCTGCATTGTATTGAGATAATAAACTTCCGGTGAAATTAGGGAGTTCCTGCCATATGCTGATTTTTTTTTTTTCTCTCCAAGGACTGGTAGCAATCTGACTAAAATACACTCAGGGACTTGAGTAAAAAGTCTTGAAGCTCGTTTTGGACTCTCTGGAGGTGTGTCATATCCAACTGGTGAGGGCAGGGCCTTGCTAATGCCCTGCTAGTGCCACCTAGCATTCCAAGTTCACTCATTCTATTTCATTTTTTTAAATGAGAGGTTGTGGATCAAGCTGAACAGCAACTACCCCCATTTAGATAGTTATTATGGAGAAAAAGTGTCTTACTTGGATCAGGAGCATCAAAGGCAAAACAGTCTGGCTGGAAGCAGTTCCTCTGCATGCAAGTTAGAGGTGGACTTCGCTTTTCCTAAGTTACCTTAATGAGGTCAAAGAAGGAGATTGTGTGATGTTTTGCTTGTCCTGTATTTGCTGAGTCTGGGCCTAGTCATTCGTATGGTAAAAGTACTGACAACAGCAAATTGAGGAAGAACAGAAGAATAAGCAGTTCTAGTCTTTTTTTCCTAGCCAGAAGTGGTGATTCAGAGGAGGGCTTGAATAACTTTTGTGCTCTGTGCCTTTGAGCTGCTTTGTGTTATGGTTGGAGACTGGCCTAATTTGCTGTCTTTGAGAAGTGAGTTTTCATGGGTCCCTATCTGAAGGCAGAGGAAGCACCTGCTGCAGCACTTTGCTGCGAAGAAAAATAAACAACTAATGCATTAACAAGTCAATGAAAAGAAGTTTGGGAAGCTTGAGGTATGGCTCTGGGCTATGAAGAGCAGCACTTGAGGCCTCTACTAGAGGAATGGAGGTGGTAACACTTTAGGACCACAAAAGCTAGACTTGCAGAAATTAATCTTCTGTGGATCTTCAGACAAGTTGTGTGCAAGATTTTTCAGGAAAGCTGAGGCTGGAGGAAATAAAAACCCTCCTTCAACCATGTCCCATTTATGTAAGTGCAATAACACGCTGAGAAGCTCCAGAGCTTCCGTGCATCAGTGTCTTCTCCCATTCAAGGTGTACAAATAATGTTTTGTGGAATTATGGCCCCAGTCCTGTAACCTGGTCTGCATGGATAAAATCAGAGATCGAATCACTAAAACAGAAAGTGTTCCTCGTGCCTTCAAGAAGGGGTTCGCACTTTATAACAACAGTAATAAATCCTTCACCTGAGCACGCAGTCTGTAAAGTTAATCAGCTTGCCCTAAGTCAACATCGCTACTTCTGCTTATATATTTTTGGTTAGATGAGGTGTGTTTTGGAAATGAACGTCTTTACCTGTATCTTACTTACAGCAGTGAAACTGAAGACTTTACATTTGTTCATTAAGATCCAATTACTTTTGTGTGAGCAGGACGTACCTATTGTCTTAGCCCTGTAAGTAATTTGTTTCCTTTGTTGGGTAAACCCTGCAAGGAGGAAATACTTCGTTAGGTTTTAGTTAAATATTTTTGTCTAAATAGGTGACAGCGTTCAGCATTAAAAAACTAAAATTAAAAAAACCGTGCTTTTGTGTCTTTTTTTTTTTTTTTTCAACGGAGGGCGTGCTCCCTCCCTTACTCTTCGGCGTCCGCCCGCGTCTCCTACCGCAGACAATGAAACGCTCGGGGCGGAGCACAGCCGGCGTTGCCGCGTGCGTTTGGGAGGCGCCTGAGGCGCCGCTCCCCCGGCGAACGCCCTCGCTCCGTTTCCTGCCGCCTCTCGTGTGCTCGCGGCAGGCCCCGGCCCCCGGGGGCGCGGAGGCCCCGCCCCGCCCCGCGGTGACGTCACCGCCGCGCTCCGCCGCAGCCCCCGCCGCACGGAGCCGCCGCCGGCAGCCGCGCTCCGGCCCGGCCCCGCCATGCCCTCGGAGCGGCCCTTCAAGCAGCGCCGCGCCTTCGGTGAGCCCCGCCCGGGCCCCGAGCCGCGGGGACGGCTCCGCGGGGGGCGGCCGGCCGCGGTGCCCGGTCACGCGTGGTGGGAGGCGGCCGCCTGGGGAGCGGGACAGGGGCTGGGGCTGAGCTCAGGGGACCCGCGGCCACCGGGCATCTCCGGGCTGGCCCCGGGGAGCGAGCAGGGCGGGGGGAGCTGGCCTGGGGCTCCGGGACCTGGGGAGGGGAAGGGTGGGGAAGGGAAGGGGGGACCCGCGCCGCACCGCGCCCCGCTGCCCCCCGGGGAGCCGCTTTTCGGCTCGGCCAGCCGGCGCGGGGGCAGCTCCTGCTGCGGGCCCCGCTGCGCCCCCCGGAGCTCCGAGCCCCGCAGGTTCCTCCCTCGCCTCCCGGGCGCCGTTGGCTCAAGCGCGCGGCGTTGTGCAGGGGCAGGCGGCGGCTGCCGTGGAAGGCGCCGGGCCTGGTCGCCGAACCGATGGCGAAACCGGGCGGAACGCCAGCTGCTGCTTCTCCTGACCTCTGCCAGCTGACGCTGGGGAACGCGCGTTTCTGGCGGTTACGTCCCGAGCAGGGAGGGATCGGCTGGGCGTTACCACCAGGTGATGCCCGAACGAGGGCTACTGGTGCCAAACAGGAGCTTGGGTGTCAGGTGCTGGCCAGGCGCTGGTTAGGGCATGTTTCCTATGCGAGGCTTGAAAACTGGAGCTTTTTCCTCCCAAAGTGCTGAGTCAGCCCCTCACTGCTCTCTTGGAAACTGTAACTGTTTGGCAATTTATTGTCACAACCCTTCCAGCCTTGAACACTTACACAGCCTCCTCAGGCTGCAGCGACCCATCCAAGTAAACGTGCACCAACAAAAATCAGGTCTGGGTGCCCGGGGGATGCTTGCTTTGCTCACTGCTGTCTTATTCTCTACTCTCCTAAGCTATTTGTTAAAAGCAATAAAGTCCTAAATCAAACCCTTAGTAACTACCTTTTGCCGAACTGGTGAGAATCAGCTTACTACAGTCAGGAGGAGTCTGGCTTGTGCCTTTCCACATTGCTCAGACTTTGCACAAACCCGAAGGAAAACAAAATCCAAGGCTCAGAGCAGTTAAAAGAAAGCAGGATTAAAATAGCCCGGGAGGGAAAGAGGGGGGTGAGGGAGTTTGGTACTGGCAACTGCCTGTGCCGCTTGTTTCTGTGTACTTTCCTCTGCCCTTTTGCTCCCTCAGCTGACTGCTTTGCAGAGCTCGGCCAGGAGGAGGGGAAGGAGGAGGAGGCCTGGCAGCCCACGCAGTTGCTTTGGGTTAGGGCTGGAATTGCTCGGTTGGAGAAAGTAAATACAGCTTGTTTTCATCTTCAAATCATTACACAACAGGAGCAGGAAGTGATTGTTTACAATGCAGTTGGAAAGGGCTGATGGAAAATATTTCCAGGGACACTGTACCCTCAGAATGGCTTAATTTTTAAGGCTTCAAAACTTAAGAGAAGTGGAACAGTTCCAAAAAAACAGAAAAGGAAGAGTCAGGAATATGGCTGTTTACCAAAGCTGCCCAGGCTCTGGTTTGCTTGCTTTCACAGCAAGTGGCTTGCTTAGGTCTTGGTCTACCACCTCTTAGTGAAGATTCTGCTTTTCTCAGTACCCATTTTACCCTTGTAGTTCTGATGTCGAGATTTGTTTTTCCATTGAGTTTCTTCTGTTTGTTCATCTGCTTTGTCTTGTGTCTATTCTGAATAAATTTTCCGGATTCCTGCTCATTGTGGTTGAGGACTTGAAAAAGGAACTGGATGAGAAACACCAAAGGTTGGAGACGAGGCATGCTGAGGGCACAGAGGCTGGCTTCCCCTGTGATCCGAAGCACAGTGAGAGAGTGAGGTGCCGTGAGCTGCTCCAGCCCTTGGCACATCTGCGGCAGGGCATCTTTGGTCTAGATGCATGGGGGTAAAATCTGGTGGTGACCCTCAGCTCCCCCACGCTAATCCTTTCTGGGGATGCTGAGACTGCTGTGTTCTGCTTAGTCAGGCCCATTGCAGGAGTCTAAAACAGTTTCCAGAATAAAGCTGTGGTCTGTAGCAAAGGAATAGGGTGTCCTGGCTGCAGCCGCATGTGCCGCTGCCCGATGACACTATCGCACATCCTGTGAGGAGCGTGAGTCCTCCGGCGGGTTAGGTGGCAATGATGCCTCCCACTGCTCTCAGAGGGATTGTTCTGCAGCGGCTGCCCTGCTGTTCCGAGACTGCCAGCAAGCTTCAGGCTTTGTTTTCGCTGCGGTGTGTAACTGGTGTGAGTATGGACGTGGACCTTCCACCTCACCTGCCGGTCAGCTGAGCTCAGGTCTCGTAGCGAGCCAGCCTCATGCCCTGGCGTCCTGTTGAAATTGAGGCGCTTTGCAAGGAGACACGTACGTGTGTGTCCTGGAGCCCCTGGCAAGGTGACAGACTGAGGTTTGACCTCAGCCTCTACACGCTGAATATTCCCATCCTGGATTCAGTTCCCTGGGAGACTTGCCTTCAGGTCTGGGAACGCACTTCTCTTTACAGAAAAGGCAGCAATAAATGAGAGTAGCGCGTAGAACTGAATTCCCTCTCTGCTTGGCTCCAGGGAAAAATAAAGCATTGCCTTCTCTGGGGACTCACCTAGTATAAGCTGGCCAAGCTTGTATCAGTTGAAAGACCACCAGTGGACAAACTGTCTCTGCCACGCGCCATCCTGTGCTTGTCATACCTGTTTTGTGTAATGGTCACTTGGAAAAACATCCTGGTCTTGCTCTGAGGTTGGTTGCAGGGTCAGCTTGTCCCCATGCTCTGTGCTTTGAGCGTTCACGCTCTCGCAGCTGTGCTTTAACAGACGAGGCTCCTTGAAGTGAAGTTTGCTGTTTCACCTCGATGCCTGGTGGCCTCTACCTGCTTGTATTAATCACTGAGGATGTTCTGTGACGTGATTTGATGTGGGGTTGATTAACAGCATTGACAAAAATATTCGTACAAGAGGAGTTAACATGTTGAAAACAAATGCCAGTGAGATGTACAGACTGCAAATATTTATTTTATATATATATATATTATATATATATAATGAAAGCTGCCAACTGGCAGCCAGGAATAATAAGGCCTGTGTGTCTCTCGGTCCTTACTTCATACTTTCTTCACTACAAAAACCAAAGATAACCCCTCGAACCAGAAGGGCAGAGGTTCCAATGAGTTCTGGACCGGTGAATTTGCCTCTGCCACTGCTGAGCTGTGGCCATGGCCTGGTCATTGTCCTCGGCCTCAGCCTGCCTTCCGCTGCCAGCTGTGGGGGGACCGCTGCCACCAGAGCCCTGCGGGAGGTCTCCCGGGCCATCCCCCTGCTTGTGCCACCACCTGCAGCCGACCTGCTGTGTGTACACACCACTAACTGTGGTTGGGGCATTGTTTGATGCCTTTTGTCTTGAAGGCAGTTTGGGAATAGGCTTTGAGGGAAAACAGAGGAGTATATCTGAGTCTCTCCTGCCTGGCAAAATCTCCCCAAATAGGCTCTGCAAATCTCTGCGTGTCCAGGCATGCTTGTGTGCAAACAGCAATGACCCGGCCTCTGCAAAGTCTCTCTGTACATGCGCAGATGTGTTCTGCCTTGTGGTTGTCGGGAGCGCCAGTCCTTTGCTTGAGCAACTTGAAGCGTCCTGAGTGGTTCTGAGAAATGGGAGTACATTCCTGCTATCCTGGAGGCTCGGGGGTGTGGAGAACAAACAAAAGGCAGAGGGAAGCCCTTGCAGAGGACAGCCTTCTGGCTGCTCATGAGAAAGGAACTTGTTCTTTTTCCAGGGCTAGTGAAACTGTGACTAAACATTGAGCGAAAAAGCCAGTTCTTTATCTGGAGCACTGATGTAAACACCGTGTGTACAATCCAAACATGGCACAGAAGGTATGACTTGTTTGTCCCCCATGCTCAGGGGAGAAGCTTTCAACATCTGCTTTCTCCTTCTCTGTTTCTCGTGCTTTTTACACAGTCCCTGTCCCTGGAAGCAGAGCTGTTGGCTCCTCAGTGCCATTTTGTAGCAAGGGTGCACTAAAGCTTGTTGAGAAACAATAGCCTTTACTTGGTTAACTTCATCTGACGGGAAGAGAAAACATCTGGTCTGATGTAACAAGACAGTGATTTCTTCTCCTGTCTGAGTACGCTACATCCATCCTCTCTGTGGCATCCAGGCTGATGCTTCCAGCTGCCCCTGGGCTGTAAGTGAAGAGGGGAGGTCAAGGGCCCAAACCCCTGCAGTGCCGTTCAGTGTAGCAGGGCCCCGTCTCTTGGCCCACATGTAGCTTCTCAAGGGTGGGCTCCACAAGCCCACAGGAGCATCTTCCGCTGGTCCCCTGTGCCAGGCCTGCTACGAGGCTGTCAGCATGTGTGGAGCAGAGCTGTATCTTCCTCATAACGCCCCCATCACGTCACGACAATGTGACTCCAGACTTCTCCGGCACTCCTCGTTTCGCTGTGTGTGCTGGAGCACACAGCGCCTGCACCGCTGCGTTGGGGATGTCCCCGGGCAGGTGCAGAGAGGAGAAGCCCTGAATTGCCCTGTCTGAACGATGGAGGCCCGGCGCTCCCCTGGCGTGTTCCACGGCAGGGGGACACAGAGCTGTGTGACCGGGGATCAAGTCTCTTGGCGTGAGTTTACTTAGCAGCTGCTGTGCGGCTTTGCTTGGCGACGAGCTGAGCCCTTACCACAGATGTGTCAGGTACAAATGCTCCTCCCTGGAGGTAGGCACAAAATTATGCTCACATTGTGAAACCACTAAGAAAATGGTGTGTGATTCCTGTTTAATCTATTTGTAAGCTCTACCTCTGATACCTTTCTGTGACAGCGGAGCATAACCCTCTACCTGCACCATGTCGCAGAGACGCACTTTGTATTGGACAGTAAGTTCAAAACAGCGGGTTTTGTCCGGAGTCCTCCCACCTGTCCAGAGGCCCCCAGCTTTGCAGACAAAAGAAGAAAGCTAGGAACAGTGATCACAATCATTGCCAAGTTGCTGTAATGCTGCTGTCCCACGTGGCCTGGGACAATGGCCCTTTCTCAGCAGCGAGGACTGCCTTCCCCGGGCAGGGCTGGCCTTACCAGCTTCATCCTCCATTCCTGGACGTGGGAGTCTCCCCTTGCTCCTCCTGCAGTGCCACGGGCCTGAGACTGAGCTCTCCAGCACCAGGCAGGGACAGGGCAGGTTAGCTGTGGTGTGAGCTGTGCAGATAAACAGGGGTGTATTTCCTGGTAGGTAGAGGTGTCAGGCCTTAGGGCAGCATGTTACATAAATATTTATTGACGTTCATCTGGAATGACCTGCATAACTTGCCCGTGTCTTTGGCAGTTGCCAGCTCATCCCAGATGCATCCTTATTTCAGACTATCCAATTCCTTCCTCCTTGCAGAATATCTCTCGGTGGGATGACCATGCTCTAGCAACGCTTTGCCCTGAGACTGAGCACAGCAGCTTCTTGGGGAAACGTGTTGGTTTTCTGCATCTGCTTCGGATATGAGGCAGATCCAGCCCCACGCTGGCTGGCAGAGCACCTCGCAGGTGGCAGAGGCAGCCCCAGGGCTTCCTGAGTGCTCCTGCTCAGCTTGGGTGCTGTTGACCTTGCAGTATGTTGATAGCATGTGCAGGTGGTGTTTTCAAATGCAAGCCACAGCGTTGCTGTTGGTCACAGGCAGCAGAGCTGGTCACCGAGTCCGTCTGCTGCCCCAGGGCAGTACCAGTGCCTGACCAGCGTTCATCTGCTGTCCCCTGAAAAATGCTGCCCCTTATGCAACTGCACTGTTAGAGAATTTGCCATGTGTTCTCCTTATGTTCCACCATCTGTATCTTTTGTCTGATTAAGCTCTTGCGCACCCAGGGCTGTCCTTTCATCCTGTGTCTGCATGGTGTTCGGCACAGCCGAGCCCCGTGTCCCGTAGCCAGAGTTTCTGGGCACTTCTGGCAAACAGGTTCATGCTCTGAAAGTCGTAAAATTTTCCACTGCTGTCCGTAACTGGCATAATGATCTCATCCTGTATTGCCATGGGAGATGTTGTATGTCCACATCTTTGGGAGAACAGCTTGGGAAGGACCTCAGTCAAGAAACAGGCAGAGATTCCTGTGCTTGGGACAATTTGCAAGCTTTGCTGTTAGTGCTTAACAGCTGAAACAGCAGTTGGAGGAGAGAGGGGCGATTTTCCTGGCATATGCACTGCTACAAAAATACTCTCGTCTTTCAATAGGCCCTAGCAGTGAACTTTTTTTTTCAGGAACAGCCAATAAAAAGCGTGATTTTTATCTTACTGCCATTTTGAGCTTTTGCATCCTGGCAGTAGAAGCCTGGCTCCCCTCGTGGCTGATGAACGGTACCTGCACCTGGGAGCAGAGGCAGTGCTTCTCCCTCTGGTGGGTGTCTGCAGGTTATTCGCCTTTGCTCAGCCCTTTTGAAATACTGGCCTTATTTCCTTTGTCGTCGTCCCCCCCCCCGGCTGGAGTCCCTGAGCTGCCAAAGTGCGGGGAGGTGTTCGGCTTGTCCTTGTGGCAGGGAGAGACCAGAGGAAAAATGAGGGTATGGGCTGGGTCCTGTAAACAGCTCTCGTTCACCTATCAGCCAAGGCTTGACTGTAGCCAGATGCTGCAGCAAAGGGGAAAGTCTTAACCTCAGCTAGCACGACTATAATTCAGGAGAAGAACAAGGCTTGTAAGATCGGACCTGCAGCATGTGAAGCGTGACTGCAGACACTGCTGGCAGAAGGGGAGGGAAGCTGCGAGGGAAGCTGCCTGCTGGCAGTGTCCTGCATGGCCTGGGGCTGGGCTGTCCCCTGTCAACGGCCGCTGCAAGCTCCTGATCCGTGCTCCGTCCTTTCTTACTGTTTTCTCTTTATTCCTGTGATTTACTTAATTGGACCACATGTGAGCTAAATTAAAGATAGTAGTATACAGCTATTCTTTGCTGCAGGATGTTGAGGATGCTTTCTTGAGGCAGAGGATCCACATCCACCTCTGTTGTGCACATAGAAATGACCCTGTTGTGCAGGGCTTGGTGCAGGATGCCTTCTTCCGATTCCCAGCCCTACTTGGGCAGGAGATAGTCGTGGAAGTAATTGGTGCACTAAGACTAAGAGGAGACTGCATGTGCTCCTTAGGAGACCTTTGTGTGTCCTGGAGACTTCTGCCTGCATCTTCAGGCACCTGGACAGCTTAGGTGGGGTTGCCCTGAACTGCTTTCCTGAAGGTAGACTCTGAAACGGACGGCCCCTGGAGCAAAGCAGCACATTCTGCCGTTGCATTGTGTTAACGCCAATCTGCTGGGTCCTGCAGGGTCCTCTGGGATGAGAGAGGCTGCAAAAGCTCCAACCCCTGTGAGCAGAAGGACCAGATCCTGGGTGCGTGGCAGGTCTCGGAGGGTGTGAATAGGCAGCTGTAGCTCTGACTAGCGAGAACTTCAGAGCTGATGGCTCATGCCCTGAATTCCTGCTGGCTTTGAGGAAGCTCATCCACATGGCAACATCTCTATAGTACGCAGAGAGATGCAGGACAGCATGGGTACTGAAGCTGGAAAAACACAAAGCATTCTGCAGGCTATGTTAGTCCCCAGCAGATCTGAGTCAACAGCAGTCAGGTCGTCTAAGTATGTGTGCCAGTGTGCTGTCCGCTCCTGCTGCGGGCTTGCAGGCTTTGGGACGTGCTGTGGAGCGCAGCGAGCAGTGGCAGCAGGGCTCTGCAGGGAGGCAGGCCTGTGCCACAGGCTGGCTGCTCCCTCTGGGTGCCCTGCACTCCCAACGGGGTGCCGTCGTACCAGCATCACCCGTGCTGATTTCTGTGTAACTCCTCAGTGACTGAGACCTCGGGAGAGTTGGCTCCTTCATGGGATAACTCTGTATGCCCTGGATCATCGGATAGGGTGAAACGGAAGCATGAGGAAACACATCTCCAATCATGAAAGCCGAAACGAGTATGCCCAAATTTTTCATTCAGTCCAAATAATCTTGCTGTCTTGCTAGCCCATGAAGCCCTATAGAAGGAAGGTCTAGCTGTTCCTAGCAGAGGGATGTTTTTCTCTCAGGGGAGGCAAAAATAATGCTCAAAAACTTCTGTGATATGGTGATTTTGTGGCCTCTGAAGAGTTCCAGGCTGTTCCCAAAGTAGTATCTAGCCAAATCTATAAGCAACGAGGTTTTATTGAGTAGTTAGAGGAGAAATGCTCAAAACTTACGGGGAGAAAATACAATACAGTCACCTGTACTTGCCCTTACCTCAGCACTGGCAGGTCAGGAGGCACTTGGGCTGCCTGAGGCAGGCAGCCAGGCTTGGGGCAGGTGCTGTGGGCAGGGTGATCCAAGACAGGTCCTGTGATACCAAGATCTTCTACAAGATGTTTGCATGTCTGTGCAGCCCGTAGTTATCGGCCATCACCCCTGGCTCACACACTGCGATCCATGACGCTGATTCCCCAGTGCATTTCTGACAAAGTCTCTGCAGGTTGCGCGGTGCCTCCCAGGGCTGCAGTGTCCCAGGAGGAGGCCGAGGGCCGCCGTGTCCCTGTGCAGGACGCACAGCCCGCTGGCACCCTGCTCAGCTTCCCCATCCTCCAGTTTTGAATTGGGGTGGAAAGCGGAGGTTCCCCTGGCAGAGCAGTGGGGGAGAGGGGAATTGAAATTCTCCTGTCAGCTCGAAAAGTATGCACGCTTTTACGTGCTGCCTGCTGTATGTGTCAGTGAGTGTGAACTCTGGAGGAAGATGTGTTAGAATGGCTGGGAGTAACTGCAGGAAAAAAATTGTACAGCATGTAGGTCCTTCTCCTTGCTTAACTTTGTTTCCCTGTTTCCACAGCAGGTCTAGAAATACTTTCTCTCAGGCCAAGAGCTGTTGTAGCTGCAGATCTGTGATGGTGAAGGAGTCCTACTTGACAAGGCATATCTCTTTAGGACTGAGGCACTCTGCCAAGTAGTGCTTGCAAGTGCACAGCAGGCAGAAGGAAATGGCTAAAACCCAGTCCCAGATGGAGAATCATCTGGGGAAGCAGCCAGGAGACACGAGGAGCCTGAGCTTCCAGAGTTGAGACCCTAAAGCCGCTGCTGCTGCCTGGCACTGATGGTTACGAACTCTGTTTGCTCATGTGGATTTAGGAATACAGCTTTATAATCCTTACAGTCTTATTTCAGTCACTTTGTTTCCACATGTTTTGGCCAGTTTTACCAGGCAGGGTGGCACTTCCTGTCTTTGTGGGGCGACTGGGGTGGTGAGAAGCCATAAAGGTCTGCTCACTGAAGCTGAGATTGCGCTGACAATCTCACTGCTGCAAAATATGAAGCACTGGCCCAGAGTACAGAATTTGCATTTCTTTTGCCATGTCCCTCCTGTCAGTTTGTAGCTTGTAGGGTGGTTGCTTCGTTTTGACTTGCATTACCACAGCCAGATGTTCCTAACTTCCTTGTTTTACTTTTCTCCTTCCAGCGGATCGTTGTAAAGAAGTACAGCAGATCCGAGAGCAGCATCCAAACAAAATCCCAGTAAGTGCTGATTCTTGCTCTTCTCGTAATTAACTGTTAAAGTAACTTCACTTGTGTTGCTGGGGCTTCCTATGCATTGGAATAAGCAAAAGGGTTTGAGCCTGCAGCTCTGTGAGACTGGGAGAAGATGGCCCAGATGGAGAGGGCTCACGTCACACCCTTCCTGCTGGCAGGACTCGCAGCAAGCTGTGTTGCAGCTGCTGCCCTCTTCCTGCATCTCCAGTTTCTACTCCAGGCCTTTGGGTGAGTCCCCTTTTGCTTTGACAGAGGGCCTGGAGGATTTGCAGAGTGCGTGGCTTGGCTTTGTGCCCAGGGAAAGACAAATCTCTCCGTCCTCCCATGAGAGTGCTTCCTGAGGGAGTGAGGAAGGGGCTGTGCCATGTGCAGGTGTGGGGGACTGCCTGGGAAGAGCACTTTTGGTGTGTTTGTCTCAGCCCACTAGAGACAAAGGAGTAGATAACCTGAACTCTACCTGAAAGAAGGAGTTTTCTGCTTGTGTTTGAAGGAAAATCACATCCTAGGATGATGCCTCACTGTGCTTAAGATTTTCTGGCACATCTCATAAAGAGGTAGGCAGAAGCTGGGGGCTGTCCTGTGTTTCCCTATCCACCTTATGCCGGGGGCTAGCTTTCTGTCTCCACATTTCCTGAAGCTGACTACATTTCCATGGCAAGAAATGCTGACTGCAGGAACACACAGCTCCCACTGAGGAGGCTGTGGGTGTGTGTCGGGGGGTGCTGCTTCCACTTGGTTCTGCTGGGAAGGAACCTCCAGCTGAGGCTGGCAGGCAGCTGAGGGGTGACTCTGCCTCAGCTTCATGCCTCCTCGCTGGGAGCTCTAGCCACAGCCTGCAGCAGATGCTTTAGAAACCCATCTTCTGCCCCATTAAAGGATGGGCTGAGCTTATGTCTGCCCATTGCCCTCACCAGCTATTGGCTCCAGCACTCTCCTTCTGGAGCCCATTGAAGTTGGGCCTTTGAAGAGCAGCTGCAAGCTTCCAACCAGCTCTGTTGAGTTGAAGGGTCTAAAATCAAAGAGGAACAATCCTGTTCAACCCAGCCTGCACTGGGGGTAGCAACAGGAGCAAGCCCAGAGCACTTTAATTCTCAGCTAAATGAGATCTGGTGACTCATGGGCAGTGGTGCTGCAGAGGGAAAGCCAAGGCTGTGTTTGTGCTGTGCAAAGAAATATCTGCCAGGTTATAAGGTTAAACAAACAAACACGTCTGCACACTCACAGAGGAACACAGAGATGCAGTGTCAGTTAGGGGACCCAAAATAACACCCTGTCTCAGGACAGCGGTGGGTGGAAACTTGAGTTATGTACTCAGAGGAAGGGACAGCCTTCCCTGGGCTCCTGCCAGGGCTGTGCCAGGGACCCTCAGCTCCAGTGTCTAAGGCCAGCAGACATCGATATGAGTAAATGCCGGAGCGCCTTTGGGACTGAGGGGACACTGTACCTATTCCCACTGAGGGACTTCCACCCCGCTCAGCTGGACAGGGGGAGGCTGTTGATGATGGTAGCATTCACTGGAGTGTTGATCTGTGTGGCTGGCTGTGTATGGAGGTCCGTATGTGTTACATACATGCATTGCTGTGTGTGCACATGCCTCCTGGGAATACATCCTTAGCCTTGCTGATGATTGGACCTGGGGACATGGAGCCACAGCAGCCTTGCCTATGTCAGGTTGTCACATCTGGTCCCATTCCCTAACATAATCCCTTCCATCTCTTCAGTCTGGGCCCCACAACAAGAATTGAGTTTGTGAATGCTGCCCAGGCCCCTGCTGCAGTGGGACCGTGTCTCCCCAGGCTCTGCACTAAGCCTTCCCACTTGTGCCGAGCTCGCTTTATGTCTGCAGAGGGTTCCCACCACGAGAGGGGGTGTCCCAAGCTGAGGAACCCCTGGGCTGGGGCAGCAGCTTGGGAGAGGTCATTCTGTATACAAGCCCAGTGGCTTCAGGGATGTAATATTAACATTTGATCGTGCAGTTACCTCCAGAGCTACACAAGAACTTCTTATCCATTGGTCACCTGTTCCTTTAGCCATTACCCAAATAGCAGCTCATGCTCTGGAAATAGAAACTCTTGGAGCTGTTCTACATGAGAGACCCTGTGTCTGCTCAAGGCACGATGCAGCTGTTGCTTTAACAGCTGGGACATCCTCCTCAGCCCATTCTTGGATTAACTGAAAGGCTTTTCTTGGTGGGATGGAACTGTCTGGTAATTAGAGATAGCTACCTCTGTCTTTGTTAGACACAAGTGAGAAATGGGGCACAGCCCAGGTGTACCGGGCCCTCTACAGCTGAAGGTGTGCGTGCAAGCAGTTGCTGTGTAGCTGTCCCTTTGTGCACACTCCTGTTAAAATCCTGAGCTCCAGGTGTTGCCTCTGTATCTCCCAGTGGCCAGAGCTGCATCCCTGTCTGTGGCTGTTGCAAGAGTCCAGCCCCTTGAGACTGTTCATCTACCTGTAGCCAAAATACTCATTTGTGAAAGTGAAACTCAAATTAAACAGAATAGGATAGCTTTGTTTGTGCTTGTCTCCCCTCCTGCAGGGAGTAAGGGAAGTTAGGAGGTAGGTAAGTAAATAAAATCACTCTTTCAGCAGGACCCTATATGGCAAAAGGGAGCAATACCTGTTTTTTCATGGTCCTTTGCTCTGGAAAAAGAGGAGACACATGGCCAGTGTGAGTACATGGGTGGATTGAGGGACCCTTCATACATTGGTTGTCCGGTTTCTTTGGCTCCTGGGTTTCCCTTGTGTGATCTTTGGGGATGGGCTCTTCAGGCAGTGTTTAGGTGCAGAGCTCCCACCAAAGTGCCTTGTACCACTCCCTTGTCTGGGCACTGCCTGGGGTGCAGGCTCTGTGCTAGGCGAGTGTCCTGTTAGGCCAGAGGAGGAAGCTCTGCAAGTGGTGAGCAGGCTGTGGAAGGAGCTGAGCCACCTCTCAGTGCTGTCTCCTGGGGGGACCGAGCTTGGCTTGAGTGCAGTGTCCTGCAGTCCCCTGCCTTCTGCTGGCTGCTGTGACTGGCAAGGCGCCTCTCTCCAGCACTGTTACCAGCTGGGCTTCAATCTGTTCTAGGCCAACACCCTTGGAGATTCCTTTCTCCAAGGGAGAAACGAGTCTCAGTAGCCAGTGGTAAATAAAGGCTGCAGTGCCCTCAGCTTTCTCTGTCTTGCAGGGTGGTAGCTCGATGGTGGTGTCTGGGAACACCACCTTGTTCTCACTCCAGACTTTTCCCTTGCTGCTTCTGCTTGTGTTTAGCTTCACCTCTGCAATCCCTTCTGCCACAGCAGGGGCTGAGGGGCAGTGAAGGGCCACAGGCAAGTCCCAGTTGGCATCCGTGTCCTTGGCCCCACTGTTCCCCACAGCTCTGCATGGGGCATATGGCATTGCATGCGCTGCGTATGCGGGGCTGCTCCTGATGGAGGTGCAGCCACACAAATGGCGTGTTGTCCTGTGATTCCTTCCCATCTTGTAGGTGTTGAGGACTCTCCTGACTGTCTGGGAACAGCTCTCCTTCCCAGCAAGATGAGCGCTGGTGAGGGGACCCTTCTCCAGGACAGCCTCTGCTGCAGAGGGAGAGAGTAGGAGTGGGAATGGGGTGGGCAGGAGACCTTCTGCACTGGGAAGGGATCTGGGTGTTCTTCCACTGCACTTCTGACTGGGTCTGCAGGGACCCCAGAGGTGCTCAGTGCTTTTATTTGTGGTCAGGCAGCAGGAGCTGCCTTGCTGCTGCTGACAGAAGCCAGCATGTCACCAAATGGTTTAGAGAAAGGCAAATCAAGCAGTGTTCCCAAAGGCAAATCCCAGTGTTCCCTGTTCCTTCTGGATCCATGGAGCCATCTTCTGGGCAGCATGATCTCCTCAAGCTGCTCTGTGCCCCTGCTGCCAAAGGCGTTTTTGGTCTCCCATTTATTTTTTTTGGAAAGGAGCTGGGAAAATGATTCACGGGAATTACCTTACAGTGAAAAATAATGTTCAGTAGTGAAAAATAATGTTCAGTCTCAACTTGGAGAAGACAATGAACGGATTAGTATACAAGTGTCCTTCTGTGGAGAAAATAGCTAGGGACTGGAGAGATGTGGGAGTCAGTGTCACTGTAATGGGAATGTATTGAGCTTTATAAGAAATATCATTAATTACTATAAATACCTACCTCCTTCTTTCTTGGTATACAAATAGTACATTTCCAGGTTGGTTTAGAATAGCAATTGTAGCTGTCAGCAGACACTCCTTAACAGAAGAAATTCATTAATTATTGGTGGGAAAACTGAATAGAAATCCTTGTTTTGTCTTTTCAGAGCGTAGGTGTGGTAAGAACTTTGCCAAGCAAGATCTCTTGAAAGACAAGGAGGACAGGCTGGGCTGTTCCCTTGGTGGCACTGTGCTGAAGTGCCATGGAAGCTCCCTGCCACCGGAGAAGTGGCCATGGGTTCTGATACATTTTGGAGTCAGTGTGTCTGACTGTTACCATGAGGAATGGAACTGGCAAAATCCAACCCCGCCTTTCTGAAGGAATGCCTTGGGTGACTTTGCAGTTATTTATAAAAACTTTGCTTGTTTGGGAATATCCACAGCTTTTCCTAAACAAGCAGAGTGATGCTGAACTGCAGCAGCTCAGCTTCATGGCACAGAAAGGATGGAAAATGTCTTCTGCTATGCAGAGGCTGTCTGGTCAGGACTGATCAGGTTGAGCAAGCTCCTCTTTCTCTCCCCCTGTCCTCTCCGCCATGTGTACGGGGAGTTGGGCCCTTAGCTCAGTTTTTGGTTAAGTCTGAAAGTGATGTTAAAATACACTTTGCTGCTATTACAGATCTCCTGCATGTTAGGGGAGGCATCAGTCCACTAGGGCGTACTGTTTCTCAGTCAGCCAGAGCAGTTGATGTTTTAGTTCACTTATCTTGGATGCTCTCCACCATCTGGCTCTGGCAGACAGGCTCGGGCATGACTCTTTGCTGAAGAGCTGTCTGCAGCCAACCTGGTGGTCACTGCTTGTGTCCTTTTTTGTTTCTCTGCAGGGAGAAACAAGGTGGGGCCTTACCTCAACATCTCCACTTGTATGACCTTGAGGCTATGGCTTGGGGCACTGTAAACTGAGGCTAACCCTGCTGTTGACTTTCTCTCCAGGTCATCATTGAACGCTATAAAGGGGAGAAACAGCTGCCAGTGCTGGACAAGACCAAGTTCCTTGTCCCAGACCATGTCAACATGAGTGAATTGGTCAAAATAATCCGGTGAGTAGGGTGGCCCTGACTGACATGCTGTGAACACAGAGAGGTGGGGCGAGGGTGAGGCAAAGGCAGCTGCTGAGGGTGAGGGTGGAGGACAGAAAAAACACAGCAACATTTTGTTGTAGTATGGACCAGTTGTTTGTGTGAGGGATGCCCAGCACCTGATGAAGGACTATGACCTCTCCCTCACAGGACACTTCATGAGCTGACAAGGGGGACTCCAGTTCCCTTCCCGTATCCTTCAGCTCAGATGGAAGAGTCCCCTCTGCTTTGCCCAAGGCAGCAGTGTTTGGGGAAAGGAGCTTTGCAGAGCCCCAACTCCTGAGGACTTAGAGCCCCTAGCAGCTCAGCATGGCTCACCAGCAGCATGTCCTGAGCATATGGGAGGAGGTCCTGGTTGTGCTGGCCCAGTCCTGTGTGAACGGCATTGTGGGGGGAGGCAGAACTTGCTCTCACAGTGAGTTGACCCAGGTCCTCCTGCCCTTGCCCCTCCAGGCGCCGCTTGCAGCTGAATCCCACCCAGGCTTTCTTCCTGCTGGTGAACCAGCATAGCATGGTGAGCGTGTCCACCCCCATCTCAGAGATCTACGAGCAGGAGAAGGATGAGGATGGCTTCCTCTACATGGTCTATGCTTCCCAGGAGACCTTTGGCTACTGAGGCCTGCCGAGAGGTGGCATGTGGAGATGGATGAACTGTGGTACGCAGGCCCCTGGCCTTGGGAAACCGCACAACCAGGGGCTTGCAAGAGGGGACCTGTGCTGACTCCCTTCCTCTCCCTCCCTCCCCTTCCTTTCACCCTCTCACCAAAGAGGCTCGTGGCGTGTATTGGACTCACAGAACCCTTCACCTCCGTGTAGATAGTTCCGTTCCCTCCATGCGCATGCACATGTGTGCGTGTAGACCTACAGACACCCAGGCACACAAATTGGGCCTCAGCTTCCCATCCCATCCCCTTGGCGTAACCCCTGCTGCTCTCACTGTGTGTGTGTGTGCGTGTTTTTAGCCTACTGCCAGAATGGTTTGGCCAGTGGTGGAGAGAGGTGTCCTGGGACACTGAAGAGGACACTGTCACCTTCGCTTTCAGCACAGGGAGAGCTGCCTCCTTCTCCCAGACACTAATAAAGGGCAGGAAGTCTGCAAAAGCAGCAAACAAATGTTACCGTTGCTCCTGAGTTTTAATTGATTTTAATTATACCCATATCAGATTCTTGGTGCTACTGAGTAGATGTAGGCGTCTCTATAGGACTGTGGATAATGTATATTCTTTAGGGTTTTTTTTGGTTTTTTTTGAGGGATAGGTTGGAATGGGGAGAGGGAGTAATTTTTCCTGTTTTCTGTAGGTAAATGAGGCTTTGTTGCACTTTAAGTCATAGTAGATGTCGGAGTGAAATTTAATTTATACAGGTTTGCTATATATAGTGCTGCTCCTCTGTTGACAGTTGTACCTAGATTGTATTTGCTTTTTTTTTTTAATAGAACTTATTTCCCTTCTCTATGTCTCTGCATTGCATGCAATTTTTCAGTCTCAGTGTGGCAAAGAGTTTGTTCAAGGAATGTAATGATTTGTATTTGCTACGTTCCCGTTCCTGTTTTTCATGTATTATACCAAAAAATGTATATGATAAAATTCCACCCAGTTTAACCTATACAAAGGTACATATATAAATATATATATATATAAAATAAATATAAATCCAAGTTGTGTCTTGTAGGAATGTTCTGTTTCCATCTCATTTGTCTATGTTAATCTGTCCCTCCTATCAAGTAAGAATGCATGGTCCCCATGTTTGCTACTGCGTTGTATGCCCAGTCCTTGGAGCTGGTTAGTCAGTCCAAGCTATGGGAAGAGTTGCTGGCTTGGGTTGGTGGACTAGGGCAAAGGTAGAAGCTTGGTCCGGAGGACAGGGCACGGGATAGTGATGTGGGAAACATGGTTATCTTTAACCTGTTTGTGACAGTGTTAGGTAAGTGTCTTGTGACTGAGTTTACTCATCTGGGGAAAAAATGGATATGGAGGGATTTGCATGGTCTCTGTGCTTTTAAAGGAAGCTGAGCAGTGCTGGAAACCTCCCTGAGTACTCAGTCAAAACCATTTTCCAGCCAAAGGCAGGAACTGAAGGGCATTTAGCATTTCAGTGTGTTTTCCTTCCTTTGCACTGCCTAGCAGAGAAGAGTTTCCCTGAGTTGCAGCTGACAGTTGTTTTGTTTATGTCTTTTGCCTAAAGGGAATTTTCTGTCCAGGGAAGGTCCCAGTGTAAGGGACAGACTCAGAAGAGCTCACACACGTGGGTAAATGCTGAAGAAAGACTGTGGGAAGCCAGCTTGAAGCACTGCACCCAGCAGAGTATAGATGAGAACAGTTGCCCCCTGCTCCTTGCAGCTGGAGCAGCAATGGGAGCTTGCCCCTTGTTAAGCATCAAACTCAGGTCTTTAAACTCTGGTGCCAAAGCTGAAGCCCTCTCCCACCCATTTCCCTGTGGGATGCACTCCTGCAGGTGAGGGGGGCTGTGCCTTGCTTCAGCATCCCCACAGCAGAGTAGTTTCAGGTGAGGTTTTTTCCCTCTGGGAACTGGTAAAGGAGTAGCAGACATGGTTAAACACAGTGGACTGGAGCCCTTGGTGGGGTAGAGCAGTGGAGCTCAGCTGTCTCACTGTGTCCACCATGAACAGTCACCTGGAGATGTGCTGATTCCCTTCACAGCTGTGACTCTGCTGCAAGTGACAGGGAAAGTATGATTTCAGAAGACAAAGCTATGGAAGAGGTAAAACAGCACTGCCAGTGTCAGCAGGTCTTGAATAATTTTAGTGCACTTGACTGTATTAAAAGGGGAAGAAAGGTTACTGTTGGGGTGGCTCCCCTTTAGGATAGCCTGGAGCTGTTACTACTCTCTCTCCCTTCTGCCTCCCACATAATATTATTGCCTTCAAGGTTCAACCACTTCCAGGGTCTCTCCTCTTTTGCAGGCAGTACTTTGCTGTTCTCCTTTCCCCCACACCGCCCTTAATTCCTTGTGACTCTTAAATGATGGTAAGTAACAATTTGAGATCATCCTCATAGCTCTGGGAGCACAGGACTGCCCTGTTCGTTCACGCACTGACGTTATCCTATGCACTCCGCTGGGGTCAGTGCTGGCCTGGCTTCTAATAACTTCAGCTTCTCACAGGTCTCTGAAAATGCCACTGCCTTCCCCATGTCCCACAGGGCAACCTCCTTATGTTGGACATGAAAGCAGATCCTTGCCTTGCCTTTCTGCAACCCTTTCACTAGTAAAATTCAGGAAAATCTGTGTGTTTGATGCAAGCAACTACTTGTGCATGAGGAACTGCATGGGCTTTACATAGTCTGATGCCTTTAGGCATTGCTTGAATAGTGAATAATGTTCCTCATGAGAGACTGGCTAAAGGGCTGACCAGAACAGGCCTAGCCAGCCAGCCTGACCCAGAGCTGAGTCAATGAGCCAAGGCAGAGTTTGCAGCACAGAGCTCTGCAGGTGCTGGCTGACAGAAAATTAGCAAACCATCAGGGTAGGAGGAAGGAGAATTTTCTCTGGAGGCAGTGTGAGGCTGGGGTAAGGAACCCAGCAAGCAAAGATACATGCTGGTTGGTTTGCTCATGATATGAAAGGGGGGTGAAAACCCAGAGATGATCATGACAGTTTCAGAGGACGCTTTCAGTCCCCTTTTATGTCATCTGCCTTATCACAGATGTGTGTCTTAATGTCTGTTCCATCTCTAGATTAACACGCTGGTGTGAGTCTTTGCACTAGACCATCATTAGTACAACATTTTAAGATAAACCCCAGTGCTGCAATCTTCTGAATGTTACCTTTGACCCATGAGCAAACCCACCCATAGGATTGGTACAGATGATGTGGTGACTGCTAACAATGTAGACTGCAGCTGATGATTTGGTAGGCAACACACTGCCTTCTTGTACAATCACAACCTATAATGCTGAGAGTTACAACCCGGGGAACCCCTGTTCTTGTTTAACAAATAATACCCTGAGTTGATGAGCTATGGCCATATCGAGTAATGGAAAAATACAATCCACATGAGCTTAAAAAATAGGAAAACTCAGAAAGGACTTCATAAAGCTGTGAAAGTGGTGGCTGCCATATGGTTTTAAAAAAAAAAAAAGACAGGACACCATGCAATAGGGATGTTTCTTTGCCAAAAGCTGTGAGAGTACGAGGCAAAGGGGTCACAGGAAACAATGCATGCAAGTAGAGTTCTGGGTGTCTCAAGCTCCACTAAACCAGTAGCATTCTGCCCAACTAGAGTGAGTTACAGATGTGAGAGTAGAACAAAAGGCTAGAAAGTGGAAATCTGAGGTGTTAATGTAACATCCCGAGCATGAGTTTGAAAATGGGAAAACATCTAGAAAACATAAAAACTGGCATGAGTGGTATGGGGACATTTGGAGTGATTCCGTCACCATGAGACTGAGCCATTCACCCAGAACCAAAGTTGTAAAAATGCTGACAGCAGCAGGTCTTATGTGCCCACTGACTCACAGGGGCAGAGAAGGAAGAAGAGCTGGAAGACAACAGCCTGAGAAACTCCTCCTTCTCCCCTGAGCACAGTGAAAATGGCTTGGCTGATTTTCTAAATGGTTTAAACAAGGACAATCTCCAGTTAGGAGAAATGGAGAAATGTGCATAACTTAAAACCTCATGAGGTTCTTTTAAATCACGTTACTTAGGAGAGCATGTTCACCACCCCCCTCCCCATCTGTATCTGCTGCTGTGACCTGTCCCACCTGCTCCAAGGATACATGGACCAGCTCAGAAACAGCCAGGCCCAGCTGCACAACAGCAGCTCCTATTGCTAATGAAACCCCAGTGTTGTGAGGGAAGGATGAGGAGAAAGCCTGCAGAGAGCTAAGGGAGGCACTCCTTGGGTGCCCTACCAGCAATGGTAGCCTCACAAACGTGCACTCATAACACAGATGGTGTGTTGGCCTTGGCTAGCTGCCAGAAACCCACCCAGTCAACCTGTCACTCCCCCTCCTCAGAAACACTTGGAGAACACAAGGTGAAAAAAATCGCAGGTCAAGATAAAGACAAGGAGATAAATGCCAGTGAACCTGACACACAACACAGCCTTAACCTGGGGAAAACCGATTTAAATTTATTGTCAATTAAAACAGATTTGGATGGTGACAAACAAAGACAACAATTAAAACACTTTCCCCCGTGTCTTTTACCTGGGTACAAGTTCAGTCATAGAATCACAGCATGGTTCAGTCATAGAGAATTTACATCCATTCAGTCATAGAGAATTTACATCCTGAGTGCTGATTTCTCAGAATATGTTCAGTCATAGAATCACAGCATGGTTTGGGTTGGAAGGGACCCCAAATCCCATCTAGTTCCAACCCGTTGCCATAGGGATGCCACCTGCTAGATCAGGTTGCCCAGGGCCTCATCCAACCTGGCCTTGAACTCCTCCAGGGATGGGGCATCCACAGCTTCTCTGGGCAGCCTGAGCCAGGGCCTCACCACCCTCTGAGTGAAGAATTTCCTCCTAACCTCTAGTCTAAATCTCCCCTCTTCTAGTTTAAAACCACTCCCCCTTGTCCTATCATTATCTACATGAGTAGAGAGTCCTTCTCCATCTTTTTATCTCTTTATCTTTTCATCTTTTTATAAGAACCCTCCTTCTTATAAGAACTTCTCCAGGCTGAACAGCCCCAGCTCTCTCAGCCTTTCTCCATAGGAGAGGTGCTCCAGCCCTCTGATCATCTTTGTAGCCTTCCTCTGGACTCGCTCTAACTGGTCAATGAACCTCTTTGGCACTCTTTGGGCCACTGTGGGCCTCTTTGGCCCTCTGTTACCCTCGAAGACTCTCCAGGACACAAGGATAGTCAATGATTCTTGAACTTTCAAAGACACTGAAAATCACTCTGTGATGCTCTAGGTTGCTCTGCAACACTTGATAACTCTTGAGGACGCTCAGTGACACTCCATGGTTCTCTGTGGCTCTCTGTGACAGTATAAGAATCCCAAGGACACCTTAGAAGGCTCTGTGACACTCTGTGACACTATGACACTGTGACTTATGATACTGTGTGACACTGTTATCTTCTATCACACTGTAATGTGCTGTGAAAATCTCTGACACGACACTATGACACTATGAAGCTGTTTGAATCCAAGAATCTTTGGCAGTATTCCTCTGTGAGACTGACATTCTATAACCTCCTATGTGTCTGTGACGCTTGATAACTATGTCACTCTGAGACACTTGAGGACACTGTGAGTCTCTACCACATGTTGAGACTGTGACTGTGGCAGTCTATGTGTCTATTACAATCGCTGACACTCTGCAATGGTTTGCCACTTTATCACACTGTGACTGACTCACTAAGACACATATGATTGACTCTGTGAACATCTATAAGAACCTATGACAACCCATATCACTGTGATGCTCTATGTCTCTTTTGGGCTCTCCAAGGCTCTCTATGACAATCGTCACAACTTTATGGCACTGTGACACTCTGGGATGCTAATGAAACTCTGTGATACTGGCATTCTGTGATTCCCTTTGACTCTTAATTAACCCCAAAGGTTAATTTCCTGCTTTCTTCCACCAGACTAGCAGTTGCTGCTACAGCTTGAACGCATTCAGGCCATCCTCTGGAAACTGGGCCCAGCAGTTTAAACAAATAAGCCCCTGGTTGCTGCTTATCCCCCACTCCTGGGTCAATACTCCCAATGCTGCTCCCCGATCCACGGTAGCGAAGAGATTAAAAAGGCTTCTTTAATGTGGGAAGTGCTAAGACTGGTGCTCTCATTAAGCTCTGCTTCAATTTTTCTATTAACTCCTTTTCCTCTTCTGTCCATTCATGTATATAAGGCTCCCCCTCTAATAATTTAAGATACAACCCTTTTGTTTTCTGAACATATGCTTCTATCCATAATCGACAATATCCCATTAACCCCCAAAACTTTCTTAGTTCTTTCTTAGTTTTAGGGTAAGGGTAGCTCAACAATTTCCTGAAACCTCTCTGGATTTATTATTCATTTTCCCTCAGACACTTAGATGCCCTAAATACTTGTCTTCTTTTTCCACATATTGTAATTTATTTTTCAATACTCTCAAGCCCTCTTTTCCCAGAAAGTGTAATGGTTTGTTATTGGCTTCCTTCACAACTGTTGTCTCCTGTTCTGACAATAAAAGATCCCCTACATATTGTAACATATACACCCCCTCCAGAGGCTGGAATTGCTCCAAAATCTGTTCTAGAAATTGCCCAAATAAGTTCAGTGACTCTGTAAACCCTGGAGGTAAAACTGTCCATTTGTATTGTTGTCTCCACCCCATTTCAGGGTCTTTCCACTCAAAGGCAAATATATCTTTGCTCTCAAGGTCTGAGAGCACTCCGTTAATAACACTATTATTCTAGTCTAAAAACTTACTATTCCAATGCCCAATCTCATAATCAAATCCCTTCCCAACAAGTTAGTCCCTGCCTTGGGTACGTACAATAATTGCCCTGTGATTTTTTAATCCCCTAGTCTCAGCATGGTGTCCCCACAGAATAGCACTGTTATTCCAGTCCCTGCTACCCCTGTCACCTTTAGAGTTTCATTAGTTAATTTAAGCCCTGATACTTTATGGGCCAGTGACGACCCAGCTGCCCCAGGTTTATGTGGCAAGGGCCACAAGGGTGTCCTTATGTTGCTGGGCCACCAGGTGCAGGGTGGGTGTCAGGAAAAGGGTTTGGTGTTGGGCCGGAGGGGCTGTGTGGGCTGATCCAGCTCTGATGGCTGCTACCTGTGCCTGTGTCACAGCTCCCCAGCCCCTCCATCTCTGTGACACCATGCGATGGAGCCATCCTGGGACACAACCATGGCAAGTGTCAATGCCACAGGGCAGTCATGCTGCTGTACACATCTGGGAACATCAGTGTCAAGCAGAGAGCCCAGCTGGCTGTGGATGTGGCAATGTTCACCGTCACCCAGGTAGCCCAAGAAGATGGGGGTGCCTATGCCTGCTGCTATGGGAATAAATCTGACCCCCAGCAGGTCAGACCCAGGAGGTGTGTTAGCAATAGGCAATAAGTTTCGCTAATCTCCCTATATTGAGTCTGTTTTGCCTGTGATTATAATTGTTGAGTGATTTCCCCATCCTTATCTCAACCCTTGAGCCTTTGTCATCGTATTTTCTTCCCCTTTTCCTTTGAGGAGGGGGAGTGAGAGAGCAGCTGTGGTGGAGCTCAGCTGCCCACCTGAGTGAAACCACCACATCCAGAGCATTCAGTTTTACTTCTGGAGGGACTGGGAGCTGGTAGGGGTTGTAGAGCCAGGAGGCAGTGTGGCCACCTTTGTGCCAGCGCATGTGATGAGGCAGCATGGAGGCACCTACCATCCCTGGCATGGTCATACACCTCGGCACAGTCCAGCAGCATCTGGCTGAGGGCCAGTTCCACGTTCCTGGCATCTTCCTCGCCCTCAGTGCCAGGGCACACTGGGTTGGGTGGCAGGTCTGAAACTGTGAGTAGGAGGATTTCCCAGCAAGCAGGGCCATGGGAAGTGGAGGCAGATAGGAGCCCTTGGGGGTTCCCTTTGTTCCCTGTAAACTTTTTATCCCTCTTTAGCACAGGAGTTCCCCAGCACGTCCCATTGTCCACATCTGTTTGCCCTCGGAGCCCCTTGCGTATCCCTTTTGTCCTCTTTGGTCCCCTGTTGCCTCCGTGGGAGTCCTTTGCTCTGGGAACTCCCCTGGCTCCTCCCAGAGGCCCCCCTTTTTTCACGGGGACCCCAGTGCCAGTGCCTCCCTGCGCTCTGTAGCTTACACCCAGCTCACCTGGCCCTGGGAGATGCGGTCCTGATCCTGCTGGGGCTGGTTGTGACTGAGGCTGTGCAGGGCCACAGGCACACCCCAGGACAGCTGCCCCCACCCCGGGGTGGGACACATTCCCCCCGAACCTCAAGGAGAGGCCGCCTGGGGTGGATGGGCCAGTGTGCACCCAGCACAGAGAGACCCTTTTAACTGGTGTCCTCCCAGCTAGGGCCAGTACCGCTAGGATTGATACTAGGATTTCCCTTCAAGTTCTTTATGTTGAAGTAAATAAATCAGCCCCCTCCCCATCCCGCTGCCTCCCGTGGGATGGGCAGGGGCCGGGGTGCCCCAACGGCAGGAGGTGGGGGCGTCCTGGGATGTGTCTTAATAAGCAGTCTCCAGCTGTGCTGACTTCCATTGCTCACATTCATTTATTATTTTAAAACACTGACAAAACACATCACATCGTGATCTATATATATAAATTTATTTTTATACAGTTATAAATTTATATATATAAGACCTTTAAACTTCTGTATACTCAGGACACAAAGTTTGGGATAGCTTCACTGGCTACAACAAAAGTATTTTTGCTATGAAAACACAAAAAGGGGAGGTGCAAATATCAAAAATGCTGAAAAATAAAAATAAAAATAAAAATAAAAATGAGTGCAAAATGAATGAAAGTGCAAAAAGGCTTTATCATAATCACGCTCTTTCCAAAACATACCCCTCTTTTTCTCCTCCCAAGAAGGAAGGGGTGGATTGGAGGGACAGAGCTGTGCTGCAACGCTCGGCTATTTCCCTCTCCTGTGCACCAAGGGGTCACCCCAAAGAGGTTGAGGACTGAGGAACAGAAGAGCAGAAGCATCCAAGTTGTGTTTCTCTCAAGGCTCCCTCCTCTTCTCCAACTCCTTTCATTGCACTCAAGTCCCCCGACTGCCTCTGCAGGAGGCAGCTGCCCTAAGCCATAAACACACCCAGACAAACTTGGTCTCTGGCAAGACAGAAAACTGTCACCCTCCTTGCTGAGCTTCAGGCTGGCTGCTTTCAGAAATGGAGACCTCAGCCTCGCACCATTACACTGCGTGTTTCCACAAGGAAAAAAAAATCCCTTCTCAAGAGACTCTAACAGTCCCCACGCACCCAGAGCCACCTGTGGAACTGCCACCCCAGAAGATGCCTTGTGCCCGAAGCCAGTGTTTGGTGGGACATCCCACATGGCTCCAGCAGGAACAGGAACGACGGGAGCACAGGCGTGGGGAGCCTCTACTCACAAATACATTTGACTTCAAAAACCCTTCATTGACTTAGAAGCTTTCGCTGTCGTCACAGCTCTCAGGAAGGCCCCAGACCTGTGGGCCCAATTCAGTCCCTGTGTTGACTCCAGCTTCTCGGTGACACAGCAGTGGATGTTCCTGCAAGGAGTCTCATTGGGTGAACAGGAAAGGAAACTTTGGTCTTTCTGCCTTGGTCACAGCTGCCCTTGATGCTCCCTAAAGAGGGCCTCTTGGTCAATGCTCTGTGAAGACAGAGGACTTGCCAAGGCCAGGGGTGCAAGCGAACCTTCCTTCTCCTGGCTTCCTTCTTGGGACCAGAGACAACTTCTGCTCATGGAGAATGTGTTGCCTGAGACCCTGGGCCAGGGGTCTGCCACCTCCATGGCTTCAGAGACCATCACAATAAAACAGCATCACACCAACAGTGGAGGACATGATATTGTGATTTTTTTTTTTTTTTTTCCACACTGGTACCCACAAACACCCATCCACATGTACACACAATACTTTGGGTTTGGTTTCCTTTTTAAAGGAAACAAAATGCCTTATAAGATTTAACAGCAAATAGCCCTTGACCATCTACAAACCCTATAACTCCTTCACCTAAAACAACCCAGAAGATTTGTACCCAAAGGGCTGAGAGACAGCCTAAGAGGCTGAAGAACTGGTGTTCAAGCAGCAGGCAAGTGTGTACAGCAGAGACCCTCCCCTTTCAAGCGGGGCTGGTTTTCCTCACAGCTGCTCCCTGGGCAGAACTCAGATCCTGCAGAGGCTGGGATCCAGCTCTGCAGCCAGACCTCACAGCCAAGGTAAAGCACCTCTGCAGTCCTGTCCGGTTTGGGGCTGCTTGCTTAGAGGGAGGTCAGAAGAGCCCAGGTGTGGCATTATGCCATTGGCATAGCTTCCTGCTGATGCTGAAGGCTAGCACAGTATAGAGCGCACACCTCTGCCTGTTTGCCTGCTGCCCAGGCAGAGCATGGCTCAACCACATGCAACAGAGCAAGAGCTGATGGCATTGGCTGTGCCTGGTCTTGAAAGCTTTACGGCTCCCCTTCCCCTTCAGCAGGGATCTTCTGAACTCACCACTACCTCTGCTTCCCAGGGCAGCCCTGTGAGAAACAAGGCACTCCATCACTCACACCGGTTTCTAATCTGACACTCCTCTCCTAGCACCCAGTGACACTGCTTAGTCCCTTCTCCAGCAGGGGGAATGGCTTTCCATAAGGGAAGGGAGTAGACGAGAACAGGATGTTCATAAGTTGTTTCCTTACAAGCCCAATAATCACATCCTATGCAAGAGTAACAAGAGCCAAGCAGGAACCATTCCAGATCACACCTGAAGATGTCTCAGCAGGGCTTGCCTGAAGAGTCCCACAGCTGAAGGTCCTAGGCCTGCTCCTCCTCTCCCCTAGCACGCAGTGGCCCAGGAAGACACTCCCCATTAGCTGAAGAGACCACCTTCAGGACCATTTACTATGAATCAAAGGTGACTAGGAGTAACTGTGGGACCCAGTTTTTCTTTCCTACTCACCCTCTCTCCACAGCTGGCCACACCACAATGCTTGAAAAGGTGAAAGAAAGTGAAAAGGGAAAGGAGAGGGAGAGCTAACTCAAACCCAAGCATTGACAAAATAAATACACGGACCAGTTTCAAGTCCTGCATAAAGAGCAAGCAGCAGGCATTTCAAGAGCAGGTCAAATGTGACCCCAAATATTCAGTAACAAAGAGTCAAAATGCTACATTTCCATGGGAATCCTAGAACAGATTGACCCAAGTGTAACAGTGGCTTCCAAGGCAGTTCTGCTCCAAGAGACATTGCTAGGGCACTTACCAAGACCCTTAATCTCTGTCTTTGGACACTGGAAAAGGGGAAAAAATGTTTTGCTCTGGCATGTCATTCTTGGGAATGAGAAAGAAAGTGGATGTGGGACTTGGATAACATCACTGCACACTATGGAGAGCCCTTGGGTTGGGTGGCTGCCCTCCAGCACTGCACTGCCATACCACTGCTCCAGCAGCACCCGCAGGATGACAAAGTACAGCAAGTGCAGTGTGGGTGCTACAGGGCTCATCCCTGGTACCTGGGAACACACGGAATATCTGACTGCGCCAGGAACCTTCTCCATTGCAAGGGAGAGTTACGTGGGCATTTCCAAAGTGCTTGCACCCTTGTTGGAAAGGTGGCATGTTACTAAAAGGACAGAAGGAAGGAAGGAAGGAAGGAAGGAAGGAAGGAAGGAAGGAAGGAAGGAAGGAAGGAAGGAAGGAAGGAAGGAAGGAAGGAAGGAAGGAAGGAAGGAAGGGAGGAAGGGAGGAAGGGAGGAAGGGAGGAAGGGAGGAAGGGAGGAAGGGAGGAAGGGAGGAAGGGAGGAAGGGAGGGAGGAAGGGAGGAAGGGAGGAAGGGAGGAAGGGAGGAAGGGAGGGAGGGAGGGAGGGAGGGAGGGAGGAAGGAAGGAAGGAAGGAAGGAAGGAAAGGAAGGAAGGAAGGAAGGAAGGAAGGAAGGAAGGAAGGAAGGAAGGAAGGAAGGAAGGAAGGAAGGAAGGAAGGAAGGAAGGAAGGAAGGAAGGAAGGAAGGAAGGAAGGAAGGAAGGAAGGAAGGAAGGAAGGAAGGAAGGAAGGAAGGAAGGAAGGAAGGAAGGAAGGAAGGAAGGAAGGAAGGAAGGAAAAACAGTTAGCTGCTGGCTTTCTTTTGGTTTGAAGGGAAGGTATCTAGAAGACAGCAGAGGATCCTGCTCTTCACACAAGAAAGCCTGAGGGCCTCTCAAGGGCAAAAAAGGGGGAGAAGGCAGCTTGACAGGATCAAGTCAGTCAAGTCAGGAATGCTTTAGGAACCAAGCCCTGATTCTGCCTACAGATACTTTTTGCCCTTGGCAGCGGTCTCAACTCTAGAAAGGGCCTTGCTCCTAATCACAGAATCACAGAATGGCTCGGGTTGGAAGGGACCTTTAAAGCTCATCTAACTCCATACCCCCTGCCATAGGCAGGGATGCCACCCACGAGATCAGGTTCGCCAAGGCCCCAAATGGGCCAAAGCAGGCCTGACTCTCCTTCACAGAAGATTTTTTAATTGCTGCAGGAGGGAAAAAACTAACCAAGCATTGTTTCTCCCAGAGACATGTTGTCGAAGACAGCCTGAAGTGCAAGTGGAAATGGAGCTTGTTCTGCACCCACCCAGCTCTGACCCCATGGATTTGCGGCATTACAGTAAAGAGGAATAAAACAGAGATGCTGGTCATGGGCAGAGCTGCAGCCAGGAAACACTGCTCCCAGTGGGGGAAAGATGGGCCGCTGGTTCCCAGTGCGGTGAAGGGGCAAAGCAAAGTTATCATCTAGTCTCGAGTCACAAGATTTCAGATAGGAAAAGGCAAAGTGAGCAGAAGCTCCTTGGGAGCATCCAAGCCCTCTGAGAGGAACATACTGAGAAAAAAAAAAAATCTCCCTCAGCTGCTGAGCAAAGGCAAGACCAGCCTGTGAGTATGTACCCTTATCTCGGTGGCTTAAGCTGTGGTGCCAGTGCCCAGCTGCTACAACCTCTGCACTGCTCCGCCATCCCTGAACACACCCGAATAGGTGCAGTCATAGCAGGACATCGGGGCAGCTTTCGCACTGACGCAGGCTAGTCCCACATCCACCTGCTGCCTGTGTAGCCACCCCCAAGGCTCGTGGTCAGCCTGTACCCAGCGCTGGAGCAGAGAGGCAGCGTGGAGAGAGAGTGAGGGAGAGGACAGGAGATGGACTGGTGGGAGAGCAGAGATGCTGCAGGACACGACAAGCTGTGGGCGGTCGGGGGAATCTCTGTCCTGGCCAGACAGATTGGCAGCACCAGTGCTGAAGGATGGTCCCAACGGGGCCAAGAAAAGTCACTTTAAGGTGTCATCAGCGTTCTTGAACATGAGGATGGCATTGTAGATCTTGAGTGCTGGGCCCAGCTTAACACTCATAATCTTGACGATGTCAGCCTGAGTCAGCAAGAGGAATGCTTCGCCATCAATCATCTGGAGAGGAGAGCAGGGACAGAGGCATTCACCAACAACCCAGGCTGTGACCTCCCAGAGACAGACAGCTCAGTTACTCACTGGGGACATGCACAGCTACATTCACAGCCCTTGCTGGGCTGCCACAGCAGCATTCCTGTTCACATGGAGCAAGGCAGGGGCCACCCACGGTGCTCCCACACTGCCCCAGATAAGCCAGAGCTGGGAACTCATGCACCCGGAATCGGGGCAGGGATAGGGAAAGGCCCATCCAGGGGCTGGCCCAGGCGGTCCCATTGGAGTTGGCCCAGGCTCTGGGAACAGGACAGCCAACAGGCAAGCCACTCTGGGCAAACACCAAGCCATTCCCTGCTCCAGGCACCAGCATGGATGGAGGCTGCCCCAGCTTGGCTTTGCATGCTGAGCACCCTTAAAGCACAGGGGCCGTTTATTAACAGGCTGGAACACTTGCTGTACCCAGCGTGTCTGTGATCAGCCTGCCCTGGGTGTATTGCACATGCTAGAAAGTCGTTCCCTTTGCGTGTCTGTCCACAGAGGGGTCTAAAAACCATGAACCTCCTTGATGGACAGCAGTGTTTCCAAACTGATGTGTTGGTGAGAGGATGCAGGAGGGGGAAGATGAATGGATGTGGATTAAGCAGTTTCCCTCAGGAGGCAATGATGCTACCGAGACTGCAGCACCATGCTCCCTACTACCCCATCCCAGCCTCCTCAGAGGGTTCATCCCTCACCCACGCAGCACAGAACACGGCAGCACGAGTTAGGGGTCAGAATCTCCCTTCTGCTACCCTCTGCACAAGCAGACAGCTACACACTGGAATGCAGCATGGGAATCACTGCCAGGTGGGGGACATGCTCTAAGCATCTAGTGGCAGAGCTGCTGAAGGAAACAGCACTGGCCAGTTCTTCCCTCCCCTGTCGGCAAACAGCTGTCCTTGGCTGCCTTCACTCATCCTCCAGCCCTTCTCACCTCATCCTTGAAGAGTTTGGCTTGGTCCTCGCAACCCGTCAGAGTCTGAACAAAGCTAAAAACCTGGAACAAACAGAGTGAAATGTCAAGATGGAAGCAATGTTTCTGGCTGCAGACACCCTACAAGCCCACATCCTCATTTCCACAGAAGCATTTTTGGCTCCTGTAAGGTAACATGTGCCTGTTAGGGCAAAGTGCTGCAGTTGCAGCACTCTCCCATGCCTAGAGATCCCTCTTGGAGCAAGGCACGGGTGTCAGTCAGCCTTCTCCAGCCCCAGAGTAGCAAATGCTACAGCCGTTTTATCTCCAGTAAGTCATCTTTAGCACAGCAAGATGATTCCAGCAGAGGGGCTGGGGCAGGAGTGGTGCACACAGAAGGTTAAAATGGAAATCAGGCAGGGCTGTCTGCTGGGGCTGCCTCTCCAATGCCAGAGGCCAGCTACACAGGCCTCAAGAATAGCTGTTACAGATGCCAAAGAAAGTGAATGAAGGTGACAAGGAAAAATCAGATGTAAAGATTTCTTCAGAGGAGACACAGGAAAGTGACTCCTTATTTGCAGTCTACAGTTTTGCATTGTTGTTTTACTTAGAGAAGATGAAACTGACTTCTTTGTAAAACTGCATCATGCTAAATGAAGAGACTGCTGTTTACCTTCACCTGCCTGCCCTGCTAATGTCACATCCAAGTCAAGCTAGAATCTGGTAGTTGTGCATGTGCTCCCAGCAGCTGCCTTAAGGGCAGGTGACTGGCAGCTGTCCACACTGTATGCCACAAGGGGCACTTTCTTGATAGCCTAGGGAAGAGGCCACTAAAGCCCTTCTGTGCCTGGTACATGTACCATGGCATTGCACAGCCAGCTTGAGTGTTCCCAGTCATGCCAGTGGTTTAGAAGCCAGCACACAACCTCCAAACATGCCTTACCTCATCGATGGTCCACTTGGCCACTGTGGTTGCTGTGATGCCAGCCACCCCTGGCAGGAGTTTGCAATGCTGTTCCCAGCAGAGTGACAGAGAGCGGTCAGGATGGGCAGACAGGGCAGACATGAAGAGCGACTGGTGCATACTGTCTGAAGAAATAGCTGGCAATAAAAATGCAAGGTGTGACACAAGGAAGAGCGATGAGAACATCCCATCCCACCCTACAAGCTTTGGAGAGGACTCTGTTCAGGACAGGCCTGGGGCTAGGAGCAGATGGTCTCATGGGTCCAAGTTATCAAGAGCTAGTGGTTGTCCCTCGAATTAACAGGAGAGTAATGCATCGAAGGCTTCAGTTTGGTGGGATTGCAGATGGTAAGGGAAGAAGTTTAGCAACAACAAGCTTGACTTTGCCTTGTTCTCACCACCTTCTCTCTGTTTTCCATACTGTACTAAACTTCCAAGCCAAATTTCACACCAGAATGCCATCCCTTATCATTCAGCCCATTTCAGGTTTTTAACAAAGCTTTAAGCCCTTGTCTCTGCTCCAGTGCACCAATGATGACTTCCAAGAAGAGATCTTCATTCAATCCCAGTACTAGGGTAAACACCAGGCCAGCCCATGGTAAAACTGATACTGGCTAGAAGAAATACCTTTCCACCTGAGGGTCATTTACTGTCTTATGTTGATCATCAGAACTAAACGCCAAACAAGTACTGTTGTTCATCAACAGTTTCTGTACTGTAGCAGTAATGTGGCACCTCACACTGAGGTTCTGAGGTACAGCATCCATAGGATGAAGGCACAGGTCTGGATAAGACAAAGTGCCTAGGAAAATGCACTGCCACAGAGAGAGGGTCCTAATTCCCTATGCTATAGTACTCAAAGATTCACAGATATAAATCAAGAGAAGTGACAAGGGACCCAGCAGAACTCTGGTAAGAGGCATGGACATCCCTTCTCAGATGGTTGGCTTTGACATCATGAGCTCTACACAGCCTCTCAGCTTGGTGCTGACCTCTGCAAGGTCTGACTGAGCGAGCCAAGGAGAGACCTGCCTCTGCTAGCCACCACCTCTGCTCCCCTAGTCTCACTTTTGCTCCGAGAAGACACCGTGGCAGAGGAACACACTTACTTTGGAAGTCTTCCTGCTGGATCTTCCGGTACTTTGGAGGTCGCCCTCTAAAGAGACAGGAAAACTGATTTCCAACTGGGTTGGGACTGGCCCAAGTGCCCTTCTCCACACTGCACAGAGCAATGCCTTGGCAGTAGGAGTAAGGATTACCTCTCAGATCCTGGTAAAAAGGGTTGACAGCCAATAACACAAAATGTGAAACAAAAAAACAGGAGAGGTGCCTGAGGTGACCCAAGAGAGCTGCAATAACAATTGTCAGCTGTCTACAAGCACGCTGCCCCACAGGCAAGGAGCCTCTCCAGCTCAGCCATCCATCCTAGGGATGCCAAGTGTAGCACAGGTGGCCCACACTGCTGCACGGGGCTTGCCAGGCACGGCCCTACCTCCCGTGGTGCCTGGATTTCTTCCGCTGAGGGAAGCCCATCAGGTTCCTCTTGCGAGCTGAGGCCTCAGTGTCGGACAAGTCTGCCTTGAGTCTGCCCTGGTTCTTCTCTGCCAGCGGGCACCCTGAGAGGCAGTAGTGGGCTGTGAATCTCCCAGTCACATGTCCTGACCCATCACAGCCTGGTGTGGGGCACTTCCTAGGGAGCAGACAGAGAGGCAAGAGTTAGACTCAGCATGGGGCAGGACAGGGGTAAAGCCACCTGGTGGCAGGGCCACACTTCTGCCCTCAGCCACAGGAAGCCATAGCCCAGGCCGGACAAAGTGTAGTACAGACTTGCTGAACAAATTCCCTCATCCAGGGTGCGATGTGCACTGGCTCACAGGCAGGGCAAACCTAGCTCCTCCAGGTAAAAACACCTGTCCTACCTTCTGTGCTGCCATCACAGCCACCCTGTACAAGTCACCAGAATGCTGATCAAGCAGGTCAGCGGGGGTCGTAAGATTTTTCATACTCCCTTCCTTGCCCCCAACAGGCAACCAGACTAGCCTCAGAGTAAGGACGAAGCATGTGTTATGACTGTGGGCAGTAGAGAAACCCTCGAGAGCCAGATCTGCCTCTCTAATCCTCAAGTACTCTCTGTTGTAGTCACTCCTCTTCTCTGATGCCAGCCTGCCATGCTGGGATCAGCATTACATCAGTCCCGATTTCCCCTGAAAAGGGTCATGCAAGCAACTGACAAAGCCCTGAGGGATATGCAACATCCCCTCTCAGTACTTCCCAGCTTACAACCTCACAGTGAAAGGGTATCCACAAGGGGTGGGAGAAATATCGTCCTCAAAGCCATGTTCATCCATCAATGTTCATCCATCCATGAACAGCGTCTTAAAAGTATGTAGGGGCTTTCCCCTACAAGGCCTATACGACCCCTTAGCAGATGGGCATGAAGAATGTCCCCAGGAGCTATAGGGGGACACAGGGCATGCACAGGTGGGGATGCACCAGTTTGTCAGGAGTTCCCCTGGCAGCGGGCTCCAGACTGTCTCACAGGCTTGGCCCAGAGAAAGCAAGAGCTGCCCCCGAGCTGGAGGCAGAGCCAAGCACGGGCTGGGTGCAGGGGCTGGTTGCTGACAGTTGCAGGGGCGCGCAGGTGCAGGGGAGCAGAGGAAGGCACAGGAACAGGGCTGGCCTGCCCCTCTGAGCCGAGCTGGGGAGCTCACCTGTGGTGAAAGCTGTATTTGGAGCTCTTGGTGTGAGGCATGTTCTTGCAGCCCAGGGTTGGGCAGCCCCCATGGGAAGAGGAGGCTGGTTCCTTTGGCCCTAGACCAGAAGGAGAACAGGGGACACACTGTTGTGGCCATAACCCCAGGCAGAGCCAGGGCTCTGGGCTCCCTGCCTGCACCACACAGGAAGGATTTTCCCAACCCTGCAGTAAAAGCCCTTCCTCCCTGCCCACCCTTGGCTAGCACCACGACCGCACCCTCCCTTTTCTGCACATGGACAGGTGATGGTGACAGTGGGGATCTGGCACATTTGGGCCCTGGTATTAGGGGATGCCCAGGCCCAGAACTTACTAAGAGGAGGCTGCAGTGGGTGCCCAGTTTTTGAGCACCAGCCTATGGGGTGGATGTCCGGATGATCTGCATCAATCCAGAAATCATACACATGGCTCCAGCCGTCAAAATGGATCTGGGGAGATAAGTAGAGAGGTCACCCTTCAAACCTCAGGGCACCTCTCTGAGGAGCTCTGGAGCCTTCCAAGCTGACAGCAAGAAGCAGAGCAAAGCTGAACTGCAACACAAGACTCTGCTCTGCTCCTGGAACCAGGCACTGGGACCTGCCATCTTACACACTGCGTGCTTCTACAGACCTCTATACAAATTGCCATTGCAGCTGGCAGTGGGTTGGGAAGGGCAGGAGCAAGCCAGCACAGTGCCTGGACACAGGCTCAGCATTGAGACTCCAGAACCCACCTTTATCCTATGATCTTCCACATCCTCCACACTAGCCACTCGGATGAAGGAAGGAGTTCTTCTGTCCACTGCCTCCAGCTTCATGTTGACCAGGAAGCCATGGGGTGGGCGCTGGGACAACGAAAAGCCCAGATCAGCAGGTTCCAAGCTCCAGGTTCACATGACTCTCAGATGCTGATTTGCTTTCCCAGCAGCAAATGTGTTCCTAAAGCCTAGCTCCTAACCCTGTCCCCTGTCCTGTCCAGGTAAGAGCCGCTCGTGGTGAACACCAGGAGAGAGTGAGGACAGCCCTCCGTGATCTGGGCTGTGTTTTTAACAAGATGGGAAATCTTTGCCCAAGGGAAGAAGGCCTTCAGGAGATACATTTGGGGCATTTATAGCACAGCTGCACTTGGCTGGATACATCTGCTGTTGCAGCAATTGGAGACAACTATCAAGCAAACTTAAATGATTTCCCACCACAGAGCTTCTGTCTACCAAGGGCGATGGTCATACTTCCCATTTTTCTCAGTTTTGAACTATTTGCCCAGGATAGCTCTGACTTCTGAACTTAGACTGTAGATCCAGATCCCAGGCCTGTGGCAGGAGAATACTAAACATCATTTTACTTTTCATAAAAGCGAAGACCTGACAATGGAGAAAACCTGAATTCCTGCCCAGGCACAATGGAGCAGACAATGTGGTACTCACCACTTTAAAGGCCCAAGCTGGAACAGCAGATGCTCCAGTTTCTTTTAAGTACTTTTCCCAGATGAAGTTGTCAGGGTCAGGATAATCTAGGAGGGGGAAGATGCAGAAGGTGAGACACAAACTAGAAGACATCAAGTATCCCAGAATGTAGTACTGCCTCGAAGGATCAACCAAGCCTGTGTCAGGCATGTGGGAATCTGAGAGACATTGAGACGTGCTACTATTTCCTCGTGGACCATAAAACCCAGGGTGAAGGGAAGCAGAAACATTTGGGCCTGCATATATAGCTTGTCTCTTCCTGATCTCTCCTCGTGGCCTGACACAAACACCATGCTGTACCTGAACACATGTACAAGAACCTTGGCTGTGATTTCGCTGAAAGAAACTGCCCGGGCCTGCAGGGAAGCACAGGCCATGGGGTTTGAGCCCCCAGGCACTCTGTCCCACCCTAGAAGGCCCATCCCTGAGGTGATGCACCAGTGAAGGCTGCGTTCCCCAGCCACCAGCTCACCTTGAGGAGGTGTGAGGGGTTTGCCATGCTCCTGACACCATCCGACCGGGTGGATGTATGGACTGCTGGGGTCACACCTAGGAGACACACCTGAACTGTTATACAGGACTGAAATACCTGGCTCACCACTGCCAGACAGTGCAGGCTGCCAGGGTCCTGAGCAGGCCAGCCAGCAGCACAGCCAAGACCAGCACCACCAGCAAAAGCCCCTGCAGAAACGAAGGCTTTGTACAGCACCCTTATCGCCGAGTGATCCAGGCCCTAGCAGAGCAAGGGCTATTGTGGGAGTACCCAAGCTCACTGGAGCAGGACACGAATGCACCCTGGGTGTAAGCCCTGCATCAGAGCTGCTCAGAGAAAGCAATCCCATGGGGAGGGAGATATGCCATGCCTTTCAGAGCTCAGAGCAGTTGGATCTGGACAACCTGGGGGGCTCACACCCTGGTCACAGCTTCAAGTACACCACAGAACATGCGAGGACATAGCATGCAGCAGACATTGCTTGTGCCCAACACCAGTGAGCAAGGAGCAGCCACAGACAGAAACTGCTGCAACCCCACAGCTCCTTGTACTGCAAAGTGAGAGAGAACATCAGATAGCTTCAGCCACAAAGCAGGAAGCAGAACTGTTCTCACCCCTTCTTGTGCTACTTGACCTTAATCGGCCTCAACTGGGACACCTCCCCACTCACACCAAGTCAAACAATTACCCACCCATCAGCCCATGGCTTGTAATCGGGCCTGTCTTAGCCCCGTGTTAACCAGAAGGCCATGGCAATGGCCCAGAGGGTGACATTGGACAGGTAAAGTTTGTACCCCAGCATAGGTGGGTGACCCCCTGCCTCACTGTCTCATAATGTTCTCAAGTTGGGCCAGGAGAGGTTTGGATTGAATATTAAGAATTTCTTCATGGAGAAGGGGTTTAGAGGGCATTCGAACAGGCTGCCCAGTGAAGTCGTGGAGTCCCCATCCCAGGACATGGTTTAGTGACAGGGCTAGGTAGGTCAGGTTGATGGGTGAACTTGATGATCTTAAAGGTCTTTTCCAACCTACATGATTCCATGATTCTCACTAGGTCACTGGTAGCCTGTCAGCAGCAGCATGCTTGTGGTATCATCCTATGCTTTCTAGAGCACCTCATCACTCTTGCTGAAGCAGCAGCACGGTGTCTCCCTGGCACTGGAAACCCAGAAGCCTCTGTGCACTTACCAGTAGTCGTAAGTATCATCCCAGTTGTCAAAGTGCACCAAAAAGCGATTGTCCACCACGTCAGTCACTGTGGCAACACAGATCAGGGAAGGGTTCATGCGGTCCACAGCCTCAAGCTTCATGCCCACCTCAAAGCCTGGAGGAGCCTCGTGCTGGGAGGAGAGAGGGGCAGGTTTCTTTCACAGCCTAGATTCCAGCACACTTGTAACTGCTTACCTTGCCCACTGCAAGAGGGCACCTGCCCCAAACCAGATCTCTGGCCTCCAGGAAGGCCCAGGACCACTTAGGGTCCCAGAAGAGCAGTGCCCTCCTGGGCGCACAAGAAAACAGGCAGAGGGTAAGTAACTCAGCCTGGTGATAAAAATAAAGAGGAAAAAGGTCTTCAGACCCTCAGGATCTCCTATAAACAAAGAGAAAAGCAGCCTCCAACTTACACTGATTCAGATTTAGCATTACATTTGTAGCCATGCTCCCCCAGTGGTAGCAGTTACTAATGCCCTAGGCTTGGCAGGAAGAGGTGGGACAGTGCCCTGCATCCTACCTTACCTTTAATACTTGGATCCAAAACCTGTGCAAACCACTATCATGCGTGCTAGTGGGATTGTTGCAGCAAATATATCCCCACCTTGGCAAGGAACCCATTAGTCAAGGAGGAGGATTTAGACACAGTAAATAATTTGAAGAGGCTGATTTATCAGGAGGCTGTTTCCTCTGCAGCTAACAAAGAAACCATCAGGATTTTGCATTCCACTGTACTCTCACTTACCTTACCAAAGCTGCCATATGAAAAAAAGGTAGAGACAGAGATAATGAAGACAGAAAACAGTGGCAAAAGAATTATACTTATGGAACATCAACTGTTTTTGTTTTGGTTTTCTTTGGCAAAATAATTGTTGAGAGTAATGGCTCTCATTGGCCCAAACCAATACCTTTGTGACAGATGTAACTGTCCATGAGATGGACCTAGATGAAACAGCGAATCAGATCAGCTCCAATTCTGGGCACACCAAACTAGCGTCCAAGTTACAGATCCTCGGCAGCAAAGCATGCCACATCTCGATAAGCAATGCAAGCAGTGCACTCTCCTGTCCCTCTGCACTGTGGGTTTGAGAAGTGTGGGGTGGACAGAGAAAAGCCCAGCACTCTGTCAGAGGGGAACCTGAAGGTTCTGACAGGAACGAGAAGCTGCCACTCACAGTATTTCGGATCACGAAGAGTTGCTTAGGAGCTGCTTGAGCCTTTGTTATCTTCAGGTAGTTTGTCCAGCTGAATTCTTCCTCCTTATAACCTAAAACCCCTCATGAAGAGAAATGAGAGCAGCAAGTTCACAGAGAGCCAGACAGAAGGCCATGTGGCTGAGCCCAGCCATCCTAATACATCCAGCCCTCACCCTGCCAAGTGTGTCCAGCTGCAGGTGGATGGGGTTTTGAACAGTCCTTCATCACCCACAGCCCATGGTTTAAGCCAATAGATGATTTCTAATTGCTATGAAATGTTAGTAACGGAGTGGAGAAACAGAGCTCAGCTCCTCCCCGGAGAGCACTGGTCCTGCCTGCCCCAGGGTGCACCACAACCGGGTCAGGGCAGCACAGCCGCCAGGCTCCGGCCTGGCACCGGGACATCCAGGGTAATGGGGCTTTGACCCAGAATGGGAATGAGCAGAGAAGTTTAGTCATGATAGGTACCTGAAGAGGTGTCATGGGGCAACCCCCAGCACAGTATCATCCCTCCTGGGACCCATGGAGCCACCCTGTCCCCATTTCTGACTCTTTGACTGGGGACCCATTATTCACCCCCCTCCTTCAACAGGGCCTGCTAACCGAGACTCTCCAACTCCTTACCTTTTGGAGGCTGGAGTTTATGTCCTGTCTCCTCAAACCAGCCCGCAGGGTGGATGTCAGGGGAGTCAGCATTCAGCCAGAAATCATGACACTCAGAGTAGCCATCAAAGTGGAGGCGCATCCGGTAACCACACACCTACCCACAGGGAGAGCAGGAGAAGGAAAGGCCCATGGAAACCTCCTGCTGTCCCTGGTTAGGTGTGCCACACACCACTCCTCCCACGCACCATTTCAGCACAGCACTTAAGGAAGCGAAGCACTTAAGAGCCACAATCATATGCCAGTGCACAAATCAGGAGGCACGTGCCAGTCCCAAGAGGTGTCTGACATGAAGCAAGGCAAGTGCAAGGCCTCCACAAGCCATCTCTAAGCAGAAGGGTTCAGGCTGGTGCTTAAGATGCCATGGTGGGACACTTTTGTATTCACTGCATCTGATGGATCCAGAATGTGCAAAGATTCCCTTTTCTGCACCTGGGAAGGTGCTCACACAGAGATTTTGGCTAAACGCCATGTTGATTTTGTGAAATCTCTAGCAGCAAGAACAATGGCTCATCTCCCTGGCTGCCTATGGGCCCGAGGAGCATTGCAATGCAAAGCTGTTTTGGGGGCATGCCATGGGGCCACATGGAGAGCCCCGAAGACAGAGAGCCTCCACGGACACAAGAAAGGGCAATGAGGCACCTTCACACCATCTCCAGGGCTCAGACCTGTCTGATTGGCATCAACTCAGAAGTAAAACACTGTTGCCATCACCACCATTTCTTCCCCCATTTCTCTGCTGTGTCAGGGTGGTGGAGAGATTAATGAGGCTGGGATACGGCAGCTGCTCCACTGTACTGTCTCCTGCCCGCCCATACAAGCTAGAAGGAAACATGACTGAGGTGCTGGAGTGCCAGCTCATCCCATGTGGTGCTGGCAGCAGCATGCAGGCGAGGGCCCTCCACCAGCACCCCAGAGGGACCTCCTCTCCTGTAGAGCCTCCTGCTGGGCAGGCATGAGGAGCCCGTGGAGGGACTGAGGGACGAGGAAACCAAAGGCGCCTTACCTCAGCCACTGTCAGGATAAAGTACATGGATGGGTGTTGTGGGTCGATTCCCTCCAGCTTCATCCCCACTTTAAAGCCATTCTTGTGCTGGGAAGCTACTTGGTACTGGAAACAAAAATTAAGCTACAGTGTAAAAAAATGACAGACGTACATGAGTCTAGAACCATCCCAAGGAGCAACCATCAAGCTACGGGAGCTGCTGGGCCCAGGAGACTGTGAGCAACAGGTTATGTTGTCAGCTAAACTGAAGTTCCTTTTACACAGAAAAACACCTTCTTCCACCTCCTTGCAGGTTTGTGTATGTTGCTGCTGTCAGGGCAGGGTGTCCCAGGGCTGACAGGGAGTGGGGCATGGGGCTTGGGCTCTTCTTGCACCCTGGGGAGCAGGGGTGCGGCACCCAGCACGGCCTCAGGAGAGCCCAGACCTGGACTTGAGGAAGGACTGGAAGGGATCCACCAACCTGCCAGAACCACAGGCAGACCACGGGGTGCTTGGGATGGGGGACAGCATCCTTATGGGGAGTGGGACTTGGGGCAAATCAAAGCTGGAGGCTGACTGGTCACCTTCAGGTGAAGATGGGAGTGCTTGCTTATCCCTCAGAGCCCCACAAAACAGGGAAGCAAGGAAGAGAGGAGAAAGAGGAGGGATGGGAAAAAAAAAGGGAAAGAAAAGAGAAGACCAAAGAGGGGAAAAAGACAGGAAAAACCCAACTCACATCCTGGAAGAGATCTAAAGGGGCAGCGACAGCTTTCTGCTCCTCCAGGTACGACGCCCAAGACCAGCCTTCTTTCTTCTCCTCGCTGGCACCTGAGCGCAGCACAAACGCACACACAAGAGGCGCTGCTGAGGGTCCGCTCCAGCCCCAGTCCCTGCCTGCCTCGGGGCAGGTGAGCGCGTGGGTCCTGAGGGGGCCACATCCCGCTCTCACGCACAGTCCTGCATCCCTGCAGAGCCGAGCACTGTCCTACCAGAGCCCCTTCTCCAACAAACCTAGCCAGCTGTCCAAGGATGGACAGAGACAAAAGGTCTCTCTCTCTCACAGGTCCCTGTGACCAAAATGTCTTTCGTCACTGTACAACACTCTAGGAAGGCATGCAAGGCCCCTGAAGAACAAGCCATCTTGTGCAAAAACATCAGGATACTTCTGCAACCAGTCCTCCAGCCAGTACATCCAAAATGGCCACAGAGCTGACAGATTTGGGACAGCCAGCACAATCCATCTAGAGGTCTGGGAATACAAGGAGCTCCCAGACATCAAACCAGCAGCAGATTCACCTCCCACTTCCACTCTGAAGGCACCAGCTCTGCTATCCTCTACTCTGAGACATTCAGCTGAGTCCCCCTCAGCATACCAGGACCACTCTGATGCCATAGAGATGCATTTACCCTTATAACACTCATTTAAAGAAGACAGCATTGTCTCTTTGTAGGCAGGGAGGTGACCCTGCATGCTGTCAACTCCTTGAGGAAGTCCACAGAGACCTTGTCCAAGGCACAGAAGATACAACCCAGATTTCTTGCCCTCTGTCTACTTTTTCTCCCTGCTTCAAAGCACCTGAACAGACTCCAGGAGTGCAGTCCTTAGTCCAGCACTAAGTAACTAACATTTGCAGATCAGCCTTGGCAGACTGTCTTCTGTAGGACAGGCCAGAAATGCAGGAGAAAGACAGACCTATTCCTTCCTCCCTTGGGCTTAGAGGCAGTGGAGACAGAAAAAATGGGAACTTGCAGGCAAAATTAAAGCAGAGCTTTGGTGAGCAAGGTTACTAACACAGATACTTCATTTAATTATTAAGACAAATACCCTTATTACTGTTTAGGACAGAAAAAAGCAGCAAAATATGTTCAGGGAATCCCTAAGTACAAATTCTATGCTTTGGGGAATGATGAATACACCCAGAGACAGTGTACACCTACTCTGCTGCACTGAAGTATCCAGGTGTGTAGTTTGTCTACTGATGTACTTCTAAAATAGGAGAAAATAAAATGTTGAAAGTAACAAGGTTCAGCACTGCTTACTTGTAAGCAGCAGGGAAGATTACATGTTCAGAGCTCACACTGTAGAGAAAAGGACCTGGCAAGCAAATATGACCTCTCTTTTCAATAGTGTTTAACTCAGCATAAAATCAGGGGAGTATGGAGGGGAGTATGAAGCTGGAACAGTTTCATTATAAAATGACTTTAACGATGACCTTTCACTATTCAAAGAAAAAAAAAATTCATAAATGTTTACTTCCAGTACTTTTTCAAGCTTTCCTCTTTCATCCCCATCACACTCTAGGGGAAAAAAAAAAAAAAAAGCAACACTGAATCTTTCAGCTTGTCTAACTTCCCTCAGTGCCAACAGCTCTGGGTTTGAGCTTTCCTCTGATTTGGTCCAGGAATAGATCCCTGTGAGATGAGACAACCCCAGATTGCTCGGTTCCAGAGGCACCAGACCTACAAGAGCAGCTCCCAAACTTGTGAGCTCCTGATCACAAGAGAGAAGTTCCCTGTGAGACCATCCAAAGGGAAAGCCCAACATGGCACAGAGTCACGTTACTGCTCAGGACAGCACCTCTCAACGCACAGCATCCACAAGGGAGGGTAGATTCCCAAAGGGAAGGACCAGAAAGCACTCTACAGTATGGCACAGCTTCTGAAGAAGACAGCCGTAGCTGTAAGGGTGCGCTCGTCCCATGAGGAGGAAGAGAGGAAAGGAGAGAAAGGGAAAGAGACAGAGAGAGCAGGATCAAGCAAGCAGAGAAGTTTACAAGCCTTTGGGAACATGTACCAGCGTAAGGAACTGGGTGCTTGACTCTGCTGCAGCACCAAAATGAAGGCCCAGCCCCGCAGGACCACAGCAGGACCCCTCAGCCTCTGCCACGCAGCTCTGCTCCCAGCCACGCAGATGTGCCAGAAGATCGCTCACCCCACCGCCACCTGGCCCCTCCGTACCGTGCTGGCTCCCATTCCATGTGTCAGCCTCCGGATTACTGATGGCAGAGTCTCCCACAGAGTTCTTCCTCTCTTCCTGCTTTTCCTCCTAGACACAAGGGCAGAAAAAAGTGTTGGAGATCTGGATTCCTGAGCAGAGGTTTGTGCAACGTGTTGTACACTCATGCCAGCACCAAGGGCCATAATGGGCCTCCAGCAACATCTATGATTTGACTGGTACTTGGCCCAGAAATGGGAAGCCAACAGGATCTGATGATGGGAACCCAATGGGGAAATATTGGTACTGTGTGGTAGCAATCACACCTGGTATGGATCAGCTACAGTCCGGGCTGGCAAGGAGAGCTTCTTTGCCTTGTCAGAGTCACTCCCCCTTCCCCAGGACATATATCACACATATAGGTGCTCTCTTCAACACTTCTACTTTTGAGTGGCTTAGACTCGAGAGTAGCTGAGAGCATTCAGTACCTACAGCCCAATCAGGAAGTGTTCAACACTGCACAATCTGAGGCACTCAGCTGCCAAACAGCCAGCCAAGTGTCCAGAAGCCATGATGCTTCACACATTCAAGTCTTTGGGGCATTAACTGTTTCTGGCTACCCCTTCAACATATAGCTGACATGGCACTGAAAAGCACTGATGAGAGCTACACATATCAACAGGGCATACAAAGGTGGCCCAGGAGCCACCCTTGACATTGGCATGGGCATACATATGCTCTTCCTGCGCTCTTCTTACCATTTGCTCAGATTCATATTCTTCCTCTGAAGGGCTCTGGTAGTCCTTCCTCTTTCTTTTCTTAACAGGCTTGAGGATTTCAGTGGTGTTGGTGCTGCTGGCAGAGTTTTCCACAATGACAGACCTGCACAGAGGAAGGAAAAGTAAACCACTGTGGCATGATACGTGGCAGTGACTGGGGTGTTGCTAAGGGAGTCATTGCTGGAGAATCACTGTCACCCCATTTCCTTCTCACACACCTCCCGTGCCTCCTGACTAATGTACGCACTCCTCCTAGTGACAAAGTTGGCAAGAGGCTAGAACCAGGATACAAACAAGAACCACCCTCATGCCTTCTGTCAGAAACCTGAACCTAGGGATGGATCAAAAGTGATCTGGTTTTGTAGCAGGGCTCTAACCTACATCAGTCACACAGATGCTAGAAAACCAGTCCTGGGAGCCACATGTCAGTAAGCAGAGGGGCTGGAAATGCCCTTGTGACCCACACTTCCCACTGCTGCCCACTGCAGCAGCCTCCCATAGCAGTCCTGCCCCAACAGATGCATGCAGTTTGTGAGGCCACAAACTGGGCAGGAGAAAATCTGTCTTCTTGTACCTCCTGTTGCCTCCTGGAACAAGTTTTCATCTACCCCACATCGTACCCAGGACACCCTGCCTACAGGAAAGAGGGAAACGAGTGGGGTACCCAGCACGTGCCAGAGGCAGATGCACTTGCATCTCTTGCTGGAGCATACAGACCAGGGGAGAGAGGGCAGATGGATGGATTTGGCTCTGCACGGAGCAGACTCCCCTTCCTTTACCTTTCTATGAACTGCTGGTGACAGTGCTCGCTGCAGAAGCCCCTGCCTTCCCGGGCTCCATCTGACACATGTCTCCGGCCACATGTGTCACAGTGGCACATGCTTTCTGGTGTTGGCAGCTTGGGCTGTTCTGACACATCTGAGTTGGAGAGAAGAGGAGTAGTGAGGGCCAAGGAGCAGCAAAGAAAGGAGAGCAGGAAGCAGGAAATATTTGCCTTGTTTATGTCCTAAGCCAGACAGCACCTACAGAGTGATGTTACCCACACCAGAAGTACCACAGTGGTGCCCTTACCCTGAGCAGGAGTAGGATTGTCCCTGCTAGTTGGTGCCACCTCTGAGTCCCCATCTTTCTCTGCGTGGCCCTCCTTTATAGCTTCCGATGGAGGCATCTTATCAGCACTCACCACCTTCAGTGTCCCATACTCATTTATTCGAAACTATGACATTGAACCAAAAAACAGAAGGAAAAATGTTAACAATGAGGATAGAAATGTAACTTGAAAGCTAGTCGATGCATGGGAATTCTGAGAATGACAGGGACATGGTTTGGTGATTAGTGTATCCAAAAAGAGGCCAGCTCTTCCAGTGATGGGGGTGAGCACAGCTCTGAAGTCACCTGTGCTGCTCCTCCTGCAGGCAGTCTCTGCTGGCTGCTGAGCCTGACAGGCTGGTGCACTGCAGAACAATACATGGCTCAAGGAGGGAAGGAACACAGGAGAGGCTCCAGTCCTAGCCCTCCTCCGCCTTCTGTCTGCACTTGGGTGCAATCAGCACCAGCTGGTAGCACTGATCAGGCAAGCATGATGTGGTGCCCTGGGGCTGAATAGAAGCTGAGAAATCCATCCACTTTGTGCAAGCTCCTTCATGCTACTCAGTAGCCTCAGCACACTTACAGGTACCTGCTGTCTGATGAGTGCCAGGCTGCTGTTTCCAGGATGAGTGCAGGAGTTTGTTGACAGCCAACACCACAGCACAGCTTGGAAAGCAAAAATGCCCTGCACAGCAAGTAGGGACATCCTTCTGCCTCCCCGCACAGGGCAGGCCTGCTGCAGCCCCACACACACTCTGCATGTGCTCTCCACTAAGCTCACAACACAGTGCAAGGTGGAGGTAGGGATGGGGCACAAGCAGCCTTGCAGAATGGGAACAGCTGAGGTATTCTGGGGTGTCGAGAGGCAGGAGACCTTTTCTCCATTAACACCAGTGACAGGACCCGCGGGAACGGGGTTAAGCTGAGGCAGGGGAAATTTAGGCTCGACATCAGGAGGGGGTTCTTCACAGAGAGGGTGGTTGCACACTGGAACAGGCTCCCCAGGGAAGTGGTCACTGCACCGAGCCTGTCTGAATTTAAGAAGAGATTGGACTGTGCACTTAGTCACATGGTCTGAACTTTTGGGTAGACCTGTGCGGTATCAAGAGTTGGACTTGATGATCCTTAAGGGTCCCTTCCAACTCAGGATATTCTATGATTCTATGATTCTATGATTCTCCAGCAGGGCCACGGGTACTTCCAGGACCCCACGTCACATTCCAGTGGACCCAGCCTGGCATAGGGGGGAGGAGGGCAAGTGTAGTGGCCCATAGTTACACTTACCCGCAGGTTACTTCCAGGCAAAGTAGCCACCCCATCCTTCCACTCCAGCACACGGACTGTGTTGCAGGTCTGCACCCCGCTGATCTGGGGGATGACAGTAGCTGTGACAGGTTCACTCCCTGCTCCCCTCTCTGTCCTCTCAGCCCCTGTGCTTCTCTGTGGCTCCCTCGGGAATCGCTGGATTTCTAAGGTGCTTGCAGGAAGGTTGATGGTAGTGGCATTTGCTTAAAAGGGGAAAAAAAGAAACAACCAAACAGAGACATACATGGAACACTTCACTGATGCAAACAAGTCTTAAAAGAACCACAGTGGCCTTAGACAGCACAAAATGACAGAGTGGACATAATCTTCCTGCCAAGGGCTCAGTGTTGTGGTCTAAAGTACTCATAAGCAGGCAGCAGGACCCAACAGGATCTTTAGCCAGGGATGGCTGGTACTAGGAGGCGGCACCCACACTATCCACATTCAGGGGTTCTTACTTCAGCCTAACCTCAGCCTGTTCCCATGACCAGAATGCAGCCACCTGCTGTGGCAGGCTTGTGCCAGTGAGATCCCGGATTGCACAATGAATGCACTATATAATCCAGGGCCTTTCCACAGTGGGAACTGAGACATCAGGAGCAGGAAAAACTGGGAGATTTGCTTTTAATGCATACCCCCAATCTCACCTAATGCACATCCTCCTGAAAGACACTGGTCAGCTGGGCCAGACAGAGCAGGCATCCAAGCACACTGTGCTGCACTGGCACAGAACCCTAGAGACCAGGGCTTCAGTTCAAAAGTTAAGAGATTTTCATCAGCCACAAACTATCAAAGTGATGTGGGATAGCCAACAGAGAATCTCTAAGACAGTAACAGCAGCATGGCTTTGCCTCCCAAGGTTTGTATGCACAGACATACAAGAAGTGTGAGAGGTATCGATGTGTAGTGAGAAAGCTGAGGAACTACCTGGTAGACAGAACAATCCCACATACCTGGTATGATGAAGGCAGTCGCTGGCAGGTGAGTGCTCTGCACAGTGCTCTCAGTGGTGACCACATGGACACTGACCTCCCCAGCAGCATTCCCCTTTGTGCTTCTCACAACCTCCATCTCTGCTCTGCTGTCCATCACCTTGTGTGGGCACAGACCAAGCCACTGGAAGCCAACAAGAAAGAAATCAAGTTGGTAGTACAAACACAAGGGAGTGAGAAAGAGACAGTGGAGGATGGTCCCTCCCTTTCCACCATCTCCCAGCAGACATCCCTGTAAGATGTATTAAAGGTCAATTGAACCCACGAGAGCAGAGAATGAAAGCCACAGCTGGTACCAACATGACTTAGTAAAGTAAAATGTTGTGAGATCACAGCACAGAGCCTGCGAACACCAAAGGGTTTTTCTTACCTGGCACCACCATAAGATGGTATGAGCACAGCAGGTCCACCACAAGCAAGGGCTGCTCCTGGCTCCACTCTGGTCCTATACCACTCAGATGCAGACTGTGACTGAGATTTGGCAAACCCTACCCTGGAAAAGAAAGAGGTCCCTGAAGTTCATCTTTCAGTTCTCCATCTGTGCAGTGACTCTTGATTTTCTTCTAACTGGCTATTAGAGAGAATTTCACAAACAATATGGCTTAATGAGAAGAAAGGCATGAAGTTCATTGCATGCAACTGAATTTCTCACAGATCAGTGATGTTTAACCTGTTTAGCTGTGAATTTCAAAGAGTAGGCAAGAGGGGGTCTGAGAACCCTGAGAGCACTGCTGTGCCTTACTGGCCCTGACCAGGCTCAGCCAGGACCCCTACCAATGGGCCCAGGAGCCCCATTTAAGCACAGCCTCTGCCCATGCCATGCTTTAGCAGTGCTGATGTTCAGCCCTGCTGATCTGGAGCATGGCTTGACTTCAGCTCTGTATGGCAGTCATGGGACCTGGCCTGCAGATGGGTCTCCTGGTTGATCTCGTACCTTGCCTCGTAATCTGGGTTCTCACCTGGACTTGGCTACAAGGGCTGGGTCCCTACTCCCTTTCCTGGGTAGAAGAGGCCAGGCCTAAGCCAGCAGGCACTGCCCTGCCAACCACCTCACCCATATCCTGTGGCAGCAGCTGGACCCGCTGTGCCCTGGAGGACAGGACAAGATCCACAGAAGAGTGTCTCCAGACCAGGCTCTGTCTGCAAAGCAGGGGCAAGAACAGCGTTATCACCCAGTGCCCAGAGGGCGTCAGCAAGGGAGGGCTTTCAGTGCTGCTCTTACCTAATGAAAAATGCAGTGCAAATACAGAATTAAAAGCAAAACCAGTAATATCACTGGATGCGTTCACAGAAGTTCTCTCCATGCCTATTGAAAATGATGGTCTAGATGTACCAGACTGCTGGAAACTGAGGGCACTGGGCCAGAGGATTCTGGACTTGCCCTGTGTCCTGCACCCTCCCCGAAGCAGCAGCCAGCTGCCCTTGGAGATGGGATGGAGGTAAGACTGCTCTACGGGCTAATCTATGGGACTGTGCCCAAGTCTTGGTTGCTTCTGATGCAACCTGAATTTGAAAGAAAAGACAAACATGTAGGAAAGGGGATCGTTTCACTGAAGGTCCAGTAAATAAGAATATTGCTACATAAGGCAACATCTGGAATTTTACACCGAGAGACAAAGGTGTTACAACCAGAGGGTAAAGAGTGGGCTGGTGTACTCATGATAGGAGATTTACTTCTACCTTTCTCTTGCAGTGCTGTCAGATTTGTGATCAGAAATATCTCATATTCAACTGACAGAAGGCACTGACCTTTCATACCTTCCAGGTCCAATGACAGAAGGACATTATTAAGTATCAGAAGAACTGAAGGAATTGAGTAACTCAACTGGACACCTTGCTCCAGCTGAAAGCCAAAATGTACTTGGCACCCAATCTGGCCTTGCTGCTTCCTAATACCTACCAGAAACCTATCTGCTTTTCTAGCCATTTAAATCCAGTATTTATCCTTGATTCATCACTTGGGCCCAATGTTTCAAGGACTGATGTTTCATTTTGTGTCAGTTGTTGGCTTTTTTTTATTATTATTATTTAAATAGAACTTGAGACTGAAAATGACTAGAATAAAAATAACTAGTTCCAGTGCTGGGTGATACACAAACTCAACTCTGTACAGCAGTCTATTACACTGTCAGCATTTTGGTTGGGATACAGTTAATTTTCTTTGTAGAGGCTCACACAATGCTGTGCTTTGGATTTTTGATGAAAATGATGGTGATAACACACTGATGTTTTCAGTTGTTGAAGAGCAGTGCTTACACAGAGTCAAGGACTTCTCAGCTTCTCATGCTGCCCTGCCAACTGGGAGGGGGTGCAGCCAGGACAGCTGGCCCAAACTGACAAAGAGATATTCCAACCAAATGATGTCACGGTCAGCAATACAAGCTGGGTAAAGAAGGAGGAAGTGTGGGGATGTTCAGAGCAATGGCATTTGTCTTCCCAAGGAACCCTTACACATGGGGAGCCCTGCTCTCCTAGGGGTGGCTGAACACCTGCCTGCCGGTGGGAAGCAGCAAATGATTCCTTGTTTGGCTTTGCTGGTGCATGTGGCTTCTGCTTTACCTAGCACACCATCTTTATCTCAACCCATGAGTTCTTGCACTTTTCCTTCTCCGATTCCCTCTCTCATCCCACCTGGGTGAGTGAGCGGCTGAGTGGTGCTGAGCTGCCTGTTCGGGTCACACAACAGTTGGTTTTGGTGCCCAACGTGGCAACCAGAGAGTTCGAGATGATGACAGATTTGCTTGCAGTGGGGAGTATGCTAGACAAAATTTATAGATATTACAGCTGTTTAGCTGCTAATCGGCAGGCTCCTGTGCTTGCTGCTGGGCTTGCTTGCTTTAATGTGTGTAGAATGCAGTGTTTGTTAGGGGCTGCTTTTGCTTCTGCCATTTCCTCTACTCTTTATCATTGTGCTTTGCCATGCCTGGGTGCACTCTGACAACGGCAATGCCCCATCCGCCTGGGCTGGCATCGCTGCTGTCCCTGTGCTGCTGTACTGGCAGGTTGGAACTGCGGGCTGAACTCAGGTCTGACACACTGCGACCTGTGGATGAGTCCACTGGGAGCGCCTACACCATGAAGTGTCCGTGGCCACAGGTAAGCCCACTGCGTAGCAAGTGCAGCTCAAAGTGTCTGTGGCCACGGAAAAGTCTGTGCCACAGCAGGTAGGTATTGCAGCGTCTGTGGATAAGGTCATGCCAGAATACCTCAAAGTATCCGTAGCTGTGGATGAGACCACGGCAAAGCAAGTGTCCAAAGGGACCTCTGAAGGGACTGTAGCCAATGGAAAGGGACACATCAGAGCAGGTACACTTCAAAGCATCTGTGACCATAGGTAAGCCCACGACACAGCAGGCTCTTCAAAGTCTCTTCAAAGTCTCTTTGAAGAGACTTTGGCTCATGGAGAAGGCCGTGCTGGAGCAGGTACACCCCTAAGGGACTCTGGCTAATAGACAAGCCCAGGCTGGGGTAGCAGCAAGGGGAGTTCACTGTAACATTAAACCTTATGGCCTGGTCCAAACTGACAAAGGGTGGAGATTGTAATGGAAGTCAGAAGTCACTTTAAAGGGTCTCCTGTAAGCCCTCATATAATCCATTAAAGATAGTCCATCACTGGATAATTCAGGCTGGAAGGGACCTCAGAACCTCTCCAGCTCAACCTCTCCAGCTCAAACTCCTACCCACAGCAGAGCCAGCTATGAGATCAGACCAGGCTGCTGAGGGCTTTATCCAGGCTGGTCTTGAAAACTCCTGGAATGGAAAATACTTCCTGCAAATTAGCACAATGCTCAAACTAACACATTTCTTTTCTGGTGACTGCTCTAGACAATAAACAAAAGTTATTTATGTTCTAAATTTTTATTCAGTTAGTGTAATGGATGCAATCATGATAGGGTTAATTTTCCTCCTAGCAGCATGTATAGTACTGTGTTTTGGGTTTAGGATGAGAATAATGCTGATAACACTGCGATGTTTTAGTTGTTGCAGAGCAGTACAGTCAAGGACTTCTCAGCTTCTTGTGCTGCCCTGCTAGTGAGGAGGCTGGAGGGCACAAGAAGCTGGGGGGGACACAGCCAGCACAGCTGGCCCCAATGGCCAGAGGGACGTTCGGTGCCATGTGTGTCATGGCGAGCAATAAAACTGGGGGGAGTTGGCTGGGGTAGGCTGCCACTGCTTGGGGACTGGCTGGGCATCAGTTGGCTGGTGGTGTGCAATTGCATTTGTGCAATCACCTGCTTTGCGTATTTTTTTTCCTCTTTTTTTTTCTCCTATTAAATGGTATTCATCTCAACCCAAAGTTTTGCTCAACTCAAAAGTTTTCCCTTTTTCCCCCCAATTCTCTTTTCCTTCCTACTGTGGGGGAAGCAAGCGAAAGGCTGTGTGGTGCTTGTCTGCCTGACAGGTTAAGCCACAACAGTCCTTTTTAGTGCCCAATGTGGGGCACGAAGGGTTGAGATAACAACAGATCTGACTGGTGTGTGTTAGAACAAATTTGTTTATAATTTGTTGTAAGTGTTACATTAATTTAACAGTTGCTGGTCACAACATTGATTTATTTGCTCTCAAAGTTTATTTATTTGCTCGCAATGTTCTTTTATGTAATGCTGGCTTGCTGTTTCTCACTTCTGAGGACTGTCTTAAGGTTGGTTTTGGTTTCCTCAGTTTGTATGTAATATTCAATAAGTTACACTGGCCATGAGCCTAATCTTATATTTGTATTCAGCACTGCTGTCATCCTTGTACTTTGGTAACTGTTTTACGGAAATTATTAATAAGTACACTTTTTACCTTTTCTCCACAGGGAATCAATCTGTGGAGGACACCTTCCCCTTCTCTTCTCCTCCAGGCTAGTTTCAACGGCTCTTCAAAACTTTAAATATCCTCAGGATGTTCAAACAAGCATATTCCTATTGCTATATCTCTTGAACGTGTTTCAGGTTTTGTCTAGGGTTAAACAACTATTTAAGAATGTCACCCAGAGGTCTGTCCTGAAGCAGGAAAGCTGAGTGGCAGGGAACGTGGGAGGATATGCACGGCACAAGAATTGCGCTACAGTGCTTTGGAACTTCACCCCTGAACAAATGCAGAACACTGAAAAACTGGTAAAAACTTTGTTGTTGCCCTGGCAAATCCAAAGAGACACAAATCACTGCAACATGCTGGGGCTTGGCCTATGCCTACCAAGCCACGCTCAACACTAATCCAGCTCCCACCAGAGACGCTGCGGCTAATTCAACCCCAGTAACAGACACTGCAGCTAATCCATCTCCAGCAACAGACACTGTGGCTAATCTAACTTCTGCTACAAGCACTGCAGCTCCTCACACTCCCGCCACAAACACTGTGGCTGAAGCAGAGAGCCAACCCACAATGGTATCAGCCACGCCTGTAGTCAAGAAGAAACAATGGCAGTGGAAGTCAGCTTATATGGTATGGGAAGAAGCAGCGTCTCCTCGGAGATACCAGGAGGAAGAACTGGAAGAGGCAGGCTGCTCTGCAGCAGGACCATCACAAGAACAGGATGGGGAAGAGACAGAACTCATAAATGAGTCAGAAACCACCCGATCCTGATCCCTGAGAGAGCTGTGAGATATACAAAAGGATTTCAGCCCTCACCCAGGTGAGCACATTGTCACCTGGCCGCTCTGATGCTGTCGTAATGAGGCCAGTAGCCTGGAATTAGAGGGCAGGGAAGCCAAGCAGCTGGGATCCCTCTCTAGGGAAGGAGGAATAAACAAAGTGATAGGAAAGGGGGCAGAAGTCCTCAGCTTCTGGAGGCAACTCCTGTCAGGCATCAAGGAAAGGCATCCCTTCAAGGAAGATGCTGTATGTCACCAAGGTAAGTGGACCACCATGGAGAAAGGTATCCAGTACCTGAGGTGCTGAAGGTGATTTATAGTGACCTGGATAACAAGCAGATAAACAAAGATACAGACCAGGTCCAGTGCACATGATCAATGAGGCAGAAGTTTGTACAGAGTGCACCATCGTTGTGTGCCAGTGCACAGGCAATGACACCTGGAAAGATGGAGATGAACCAACAGTGGATGTAGTGGTCAGCCAACTCCAGCAAAATGAAGAAAATTTCTCTTCTTCTCCATAGGCCTGCACCTCAGTGGTGCAGAAACTGTACCAAGAGGTCCAGCAACTCAAAGAGAATGTATCTTCCTTCCCACCTGTGCAGACCAGTATCTCAGCGATTAGGAGCAAGCATTTGTCTACTCAAGAGAGAGGATATAGTGGGTACACACCATGTACCACCCTGTGATTTTTTAACCTGTGTGATCACACAGAGGACATGAGGAAGGAGGATGGAAAATCTGCCTTGAAGCTAGAAGGGCAGATATGCGAGTTGTAAGAATAAAACAGTCACCAAAAGGAGTTCTTCCAGGAAAATTACTGCTCCAGTTTCTATTGGTCAGTCCCCCAGACGGAGTAGAAGGGCTGATCTTATGTCTGATCTAAATGGAGGGACTTCTGATTTGCACTTCAAAGAATTAAGTAATGAACACTGCAGCCAGGACTAGAAGGGCCCTGCCTCCAGCCAGGTACTGGTAGGCTTTTGGCGTAGCTGCCTTGAATATGGAGAAGATTAAACAGCTGTCTACCTTGCCCGGACTCTCAGAGGACCCTTTTGTTGTGGGGTTGCTGAGGGTTGAAGAACAGCAGGTGCCAATCACAACCACAACAGTGCAACAGCAGCAATATCGCACCAAGAGTACCTGATTCCCATCCATGAGCTGATTCGTCACCTGGAGACCCAAAGAGCGATCAGGAAGACTTGTTTGTCCTTTAATAGTCCCATATGGCCAGTGAGGATGTCTAATGGTGAGTGGAGGCTAACACACTACCATGAACCCTCCAAGGCAAGCAACGGTGGAAACATATCCTGTGCCCCATGCCACTGCCCAAAACACTACCCTGGGCTTTGATAAGCAAGTCTTATGGTGACTTGGAGCCCCAAAAACAATTGAATCAGAGAACGGGACTCTTTTCTGAAACAACTTCATAGACACCTGGGTCAAAGAGCATTGACCAGGTATATCACATCCCCTATCATGCACCAGCCTTAGGGAAAAATGAATGATACAATGGACTGTTAAAGACCACACTTCAGTGCAATGGGTGCTGGGACATTCAAACATTGGCATACACATTTAGCAAAAGCCCCTTGGTTAGTTAACGCTAGAGATTCTGCCAGTTGAGCTGGCCCTGCCCAATCAAAACCCCTTATGTACTGTAGAAGGGGATAAAATTCCTGTAGTGTGTGTACAAAACATGTTGAGGAAGACCATCTAGGTTATTCCTGCCTCAGGCAAAGGCAAGCCCATCTGTGGGATTGCTTTTGCTCAGGGACCTGGGTGCACTTGGTAGATAATGCAGAAGGATGGGGAAGTCCACTGTGTACCTCAAGGGAATTTGATTCTGCATGAGAATAGCCCATGACTTGAATAGTACGATGCCAATTGCTATATAATGCTGTACATCATGTCAATGGTATTACAGTAAGAATCATCCAAACAAATGAAGAACGAATCTTGATGGAACCAGGCAAGTGAAGTGGTGATGGAGCCAGAGCTGGCTTCAGCATGCTACAATCCAACACCATGAACCATCTCTCCTGCCCTAGAGGATGGTTACAACGAACAGAGCCCAAAGTCATGTACTAAATGACCTCAATGGACATTTTAGATAGCCCATAGTCTAAGGAAATTATGTCTGTGTGTGTACATCAAAGGATGGGAAGGGTGGTGGTAATTAGAAGGGAGGACATAGTGGAAAGCATGGGACCCGAGCATAATTTAAATGGTATGGAATAAAGGGTAGAATTTATCCTGGTTTTGTTGGGATAATTTTCTTCATGGTTGCTCATATGGTACTATGTTTTGGATCTGTAATGAAAAAGATGCTGACAAAACACTGACATTTTAGTTGTTGCTGAACAGTGTTTACACAGGATCAGTCACAGAACCACAGATTTTAGGGTTTGGAAGGGACCTCGAAAGATCATCTAGTCCAATCCCCCTGCCGGAGCAGGAACACCTCGATCAGGTCACACAGGAACACATCCAGGTGGGTTTTGAAAGTCTCCAGAGAAGGAGACTCCACAACCCCCCCGAGCAGCCTGTCCCAGTGCTCTGTCACCCTCAATGTGAAGAAGTTTCTTCTCATATTTTAAGTGGATCCTCCTATATTCCAGCTTGCACCCATTGCTCCTTCTCCTATCATTGGATGTCACCGAGAAGAGCCTGGCTCCATCCTCCTGACACTCACCCTTTACATATTTACAAACATTAATGAGGTCACCCCTCAGTCTCCTCTTCTCCAAGCTAAAGAGACCCAGCTCCACCGGCCTTCTTGGCCACAAGGGCACAGTGCTGGCTTATGGTCATCCGGCTGTCCACCAGCACCCTCAGGTCCCTCTCCCCTTTGCTGCTCTCCAACAGGGCAGTCCCCAACTTACACTGGTGTCTGGGGCTGTTCTTGCCCAGATGCAGGACCCTACACTTGCCCTTGTTATCTTACAGTAAGTTTCTCCCTGCCCAACTCTCCAACCTGTCGAGGTCCCGCTGGATGGCAGCACAGCCTTCTGGCGTGTCAGCCACTCCTCCCAGTTTAGTGTTGTCAGTGATTGAATACATTGCCATTGATGAATATGTTGAACAGTACTGGTCCCAGTACCGACCCTTGAAGGACTCCACTAGATACAGGCCTCCAGCTCGACTCCATCCCATTGACCACAACCCTCTGGCTTCTTCCCTTCAGCCAGTTCACAGTCCACCTCACCACCCGATCGTCCAGACCACACTTCCTCAGTTTAGCTGCAAGGATGCTGTGGGAGACAGTGTCAAAAGCTTTAATGAAATCAAGATAGACCCTTCCATCATCTATCCACCTCGATATGTCCTCATAAAAGGCTATCAGGTTGGTCAAGCACGACTTCCCCTTGGTGAAGCCATGCTGACTGCCCCTAATGACCCTCTTATCCTTGATACTCCCAGAGTCAGCGCCAAGGATAAGTTGTTCCATCATCTTTCTAGGGATGGAGGTGAGGCTGACCAGTCTATAGCTACCCGGGTCCTCCTTCTTGCCCTTTTTGAAGACTGGAGTGACATTTGCTTTCCTCCAGTCCTCAGTCTTTTGAGATTCTCAAGATGCCTGCTAGCAAGGAGGCTGGGGGTGTACAAGGAGCTGGGAAGGAACACAACCAGGACAGCTGACCCAAACCAACCAAAGGGATATTCCATACTACACAACATCACGATCAACAACAAAAACAGGGGGAACTGGCGAGGGGAGCTACCATTCCTCAGGGACTGGCTGAGCATCAGTCGGCTGGTGGCGAACAATTGTATTGTACATCACCTGCTTTGTGTATTCTTTTCTTTTTTCCTTTTATTCTTCCTGTTTCTTTCCTATTATACTGTCTTCATCTCAATACCCAAGTTCTACTTTTTTTTCCCTAGTTCTCTCCCCCATCCAGCTGTGTGGTGGGCAAATGGAAGTGTGGTGCTTATCTGCTTGCTGGGTACAACCAGAACATTTGGGAACTTAAAGAACTTTCAGACTACACGTGTCCCAGTGACATCCAGTAAAAACTTGACCTGCCCCCGGCAGGACCAGACCAACATTTGACCAGGACCAAGTCAACACTACAGAGCTTTCAATAACCCCTCCATCCAGATTTTAAAATAGCAAGCAATTTTAGAGGTGAAAGCTAGTTTCGACTTATCAGAGTTATCGTGGAGTTATCCTGTTTTCCTGGTATTGAGCATGACATCATACATCATACTCATTCTTGCCCATGGCAGCGGGGTTGGAACTGGATGATCTTTAAGGTCCCTTCCAATCCAAGCCATTCTATAATTCTATGATTCTATGTCTTACAGTGGGTGTACTTAGGACATAGTAGTCCCTTCAGCAAGCCTTCCAACTCACTCTTTCATTGGCTTACTCAGAGAACTAGATCTCGGCATATCCCCTCCTCTCTCTCACCTCTTGAGGGACAACAAAAGACCTCAGGCTCATGCTCTGGGGTCTAACAGAGAAGCCAGAAAGGAGAAATGCCATCCTAGGACACCCTGGCCACACATGTATGACTGACCTGTTGTCCCCCCAGAGACCACCGTGATATGTTAGCTGGAAGGAATACTTTCTCACAAAAACCCAAAAAAACCTTTCATCCAGAAATGCTCTTTCTTGGCCTGTTTTCCTGCAATACAGCAGTTTTTGCAGTCGTGTTCTCAATGTATGTGTATAGAGCCATCTGTCTGCAGTCAGACCCTGCAGCATATTTCAACCAGCTTTGACAAGATATATGTCTCCATAATAGCGGTCTCTAGCAGTAAAACCTTCACATCTGAGAAGCAAAGTATCCAGCAGCAGGGGGACTTGGAAAGCTAGAATTTCACAGAATCAAAGAATTGAAGGGGTTGGAAGGGACCTTGAAAGATCTTTGGGTCCAACGCCCCTGCCAAAGCAGGTTCCTTAGAGCAGGCTGCCCAGGTAGGCGTCCAGATGGGCCTTGAATATCTCCAGAGAAGGAGACTCCACAACCTCCCTGGGCAGCCTGTCCCAGTGCTCCGTCACCCTCACTGTGAAGAAGTTCTTTCGCATGTTGGTGCGGAACTTCCTGTGCTCTATCTTGTGGCCATTACCCCTTGTCCTGTCCTCACAGACCACTGAAAAGAGGCTGGCCAAATCCCTCTGTCTCCCACACCTCAGGTATTTATACACATTGATGAGATCCCCTCTCAGTCTTCTTTTCTCCAGGCTGAACAGACCCAGGTCTCCCAGCCTTTCCTCATAGGGAAGATGCTCTAGGCCCCGTATCATCTTTGTGGCCCTCCGCTGGACTCTTTCCAGGAGATCCCTGTCTTTTTTGTACTGCAGAGCCCAGAACTGGACACAGTACTCCAGGTGAGGCCTGACCAGGGCAGAGTAGAGGGGGAGGATCACCTCCCTTGACCTGCTGGCCATGCTCCTTTTAATGCACGCCAGGATCCCATTGGCCTTCTTGGCCACCAGGGCACACTGCTGGCTCACGGCCAACCTGTCGCCCATCAGGACCCCCAGGTCCTTCTCCGCAGAGCTCCTCTCCAGCAGGTCATCCCCCAGCCTGTACTGATACATGTGGTTGTTCCTTCCCAGGTGCAGGACTCTACACTTGCCCTTATTAAACCTCATTTGGTTTCTTCCTGCCCATCTCTCCAGCCTGTCCAGGTCTCGCTGAATGGCAGCACAGCCTTCTGGCGTATCGGCCACTCCTCCCAGCTTTGTGTCTTTGGCATACTTGCTGAGGGCAGACACTATTCCCTCATCAAAGTCGTCGATGAAGATGCTGAACAAGATGGGACCCAGCACCGACCCCTGGGGAACGCCGCTAGTCACAGGTCTCCAGCCGGACTCTGTGCCGCCGATCACCACCCTCTGAGCTCGGCCAGTCAGCCAGTTCTCAGCCCACCTTACTGTCCACTCCTCTATCCCACACTTTCTCAGCTTTGCTATCAGGATGCCATGGGAGACAGTATCGAAAGCCTTGCTAAAGTCAAGGTAGATGACATCCACTGCTCTCCCCCCATCTACCCAGCTGGTGATGCCGTCATAGAAGGCAATGAGGTTGGTCGAGCATGACTTCCCCTTGGTGAATCCATGCTGACTACTCCTCATAACGTTCTTCTCTTCCAATTGCTTGGAGATGACATCCAGAACAAGCTGTTCCAACACCTTTCCAGGGACAGAGGTGAGACTGACAGGCCTGTAGTTTCCTGGATCCTCCTTCTTGCCCTTCTTGAAGACCGGAGTGACATTGGCTATCCTCCAGTCTTCAGGCACCTCTCCTGTTCTCCAGGACCTTTCAAGATGATAGAGAGTGGTTCGGTGATCACCTCTGCCAATTCCCTTAGCACACGTGGATGCATCCCATCAGGACCCACGGATTTGTGTGTGTTGAGCCCACTCAGATGCTCCCAAACCACTCTCTCGTCAACCAGGGAGGAGCCCTCCATTTCCCAGACCCTTTCTCCTCCCACCAGGGTTGAGAAGTCCCAGGGGGGAGTCCTTGAAGCAAAGACTGAAGCAAAGAAAGCATTCAGTATCTCCGCCTTCTCAGTGTCTCCCGTTACCAGGACACCCCCCTCGTTCAGTGAGGGACCCGCATTATCCCTAGTCTTCCTTTTACTGTTTACATACTTAAAAAACCCTTCTTATTATCTTTTATCTCTTTTGCAAGCCTCATTTCTAGGTGGGCTTTAGCCTTCCTCGTCGCGTCCCTGCAGGCCCTGACAATACTTCTATACTCCGCCCAAGAGGACAGGCCCTTTTTCCACATTTCATAGACCTTCCTCTTCCTTTTGATCTTATCAATGAGCTCCTTGCTCATCCACGCAGGTTTCCTGCCCCCCTTCCCCGATTTCCGACTCTTAGGGTTGCACCGATCCTGAGCTTGGAAGAAGTGCTGTTCCAATTTCTATTGTTGCTACACACGAGAGGCTCCAACTCTGCCATGGCCTCACACCCTACCTCTCACAAACCCATGACAAAGCCAGGGGATTATCTGTTGGCAGATAGGAAAGCTAAGCTCTGCGCAACAGGCCATAAAGGAGCAGGGAGAAGAGCAGCTCTCAGCTCAGGGATGTGCTACAGCCCCATCAATCAGCACTTTATAAAGCACAGTGCAGTCAAAATTTATATATATTTTCATCACAAAATTGGCTTAAAATAGCTATATCTAAAACAATATAACATGTTTACTGGTTTTGTAGCTTCTGAGAATTTAAAACATTATTTCTGCACTGGTGTGCTCTGGGGGACGCCTGCCTGGAAAGCAGCTTTACAGGAAAGGGCCTCGTGGTCCTGGTGGACACCATGGTGACCATGAGCCAGCAGCATACCCCTGCCACAAGGACAGCTGAGGGGATCCTGGGCTGCATTAGGAGCACCACAGCAGGTCAGGGGAGGTGCTCCTTCCCCTCTGCTCAGCACTGGCAAGGCCACAGCTGGAGCACTGGATCCAGTTCTGGGCTCCACAGCACAGGACAGACATGGAGCTACTGGACAGAGCCCAGGCTGAAACTTGGACACTTAATTACCTCCAGTGGCAAAACTGAGCCTTTAATAAAAAGCAACACCTGGGATCATGCTAAAACTACAGATGGTGTTACAAAGCACTGCAGACAGTGAGCAGGGAGCTGATTTCCTGGAATTTCCTCTGTCTTCAGGCATTGCCCAGAGCAGGCATTGTAAGAGACTAATGGCACTGTAATAGTATTTGCACCATATAAACACAGGGGAACACTCAGCAGCACCCTTCACACAGGCAGGCAGTCCAGTGGATAAAGGCAAACATACACACCTCTTCCCTTCCAAATTTGACTGCTTTAAACCCATGAGTCAATAAATCCTCTGGAGGTACATCAGGGCCCCCAGACCCCTTAAGTTTTTGCTGCAGCAAAGGGTGAGGGTTGGAGTGGACTGAGGCTGTCTCCATTGCTCTTCTCTGTGCTGTGGCTTTTACCTACAGCTCAAAACAGGGTGAAATGTTCTTCAGGGTGATGAGAGGCTGTTTTCTGTATTGCACATTTCAAGTTACTGAATGGATGCTGTGAACACAGAGATGGGAGGGAGAAGGGCAAGAGAGCATCAAGTGGCTGTTCGCTTCAGGTACAGTCAGAGTTAACAACGCAGAAACACTTGGAACTTCTCTCCTGGTGGCTGTGTCACCTGCCATCCCAGCAGTGTCACTGTCACTGGGACCTGCTCCTGGACTTGTGGATGGCTCAGACACACACCTGGGAAGAATAAGCAGTTATCATAGAATCATAGAATATCATAGACTATCCCGAGTTGGAAGGGACCCATAAGGATCATCAAGTCCAACTCCTGGCACCACACAGGTCTACCCAAAAGTTTAGACCATGTGACTAAGTGCACAGTCCAATCGCTTCTTAAATTCCTAAAGGCTTGGTGCAGTGACTACTTCCCTGCAAGCCTGTTCCAGTGTGCAACCACCCTCTCGGTGAAGAACCTCTTCCTGATGTCCAGCCTAAACTTCCCCTGCCTCAGCTTAACACCGTTCCCATGGGTCCTGTCACTGGTGATAACAGAGAATAGGTCACCTGCCCCTCCACTCCCCTTCACGAGGAAGCTGTAGACTGCAATGAGGTCCCCCCTCAGCCTCCCCTTCTCCAGGCTGAACAGGCCAAGTGACCTCAGCCGCTCCTCATACGTCTTCCCCTCTGGGCCCTTCACCATTTTCATCGCCCTCCTCTGGACACTCTCCAACAGTTTCACGCCCTTTTTGTACTGCGGTGCCCAGAACTGCACACAGTACTCGAGGTGAGGCCGCACCAGCGCAGAGCAGAGCAGGACAACCACTTCCCTCGACCGACTAGCAATGCCGTGCTTGATGCACCCCAGGATACGGTTGGCCCTCCTGGCTGCCAGGGCACACTGCTGGCTCATATTCAACTTGGTGTCAACCACAACCCCCAGATCCCTCTCTGCGGGGCTGCTCTCCAGCGTCTCGTCACCCAGTCTGTACGTACAGCCAGGGTTGCCCCGTCCCAGGTGCAGGACCTGGCACTTGCTTTCGTTAAACTTCATGCGGTTGGTGATCGCCCAGCTCTCCAATCTGTCCAGATGTCTCTGCAAGGCCTTTTCACCCTCATCCAAGTCCACAACTCCTCCAAGTTTGGTGTCATCAGCAAATTTGCTCAGAACACCTTCTAGTCCTACATCCAAATCATTTATAAAGACATTGAAGAGGACTGGCCCTAAAATGGAGCCTTGAGGGACCCCACTGGTGACCATCCGCCAGCCAGATGTGGCCCCATTTACCACAACCCTTTGAGCCCTGCCTGTCAGCCAATTGCTCACCCATCGCATGATGTTTTTGTTAAGATGCATGCTGGACATTTTGTCCAGTAGGATCCTATGGGAAACCGTGTCAAAAGCTTTGCTGAAGTCCAAAAAGATCACATCAGCTGGTTTCCCTTGATCGACTAGATGGGTGATCTTATAAAAGGAAATCAAATTTGTTAGGCAGGACCTACCCCTCATGAACCCATGTTGGCTGGGAAGTGATCTAATATGCCATGCTGGGGCTACTAAAGACCTTGCCAGCCAACTCCGCCTCCAAGCACTGCTCAGAACATTCCAGCATGCTATTGTCTACAGCCTGGCTTTTGAAATTTATACTCTAATGCTGCTGAGGTGCTCCCTGTTTGGCCAGACACTGTGCTCCGGTGAAATCCACAGCAGGCAGACTCAGGCATGGCTGATCACCCTGCTTGGGGGAGCACAGCTCACACTGGAGCAGTGCCAGTTCCCCACCTTCTCACCCAGGCCAAGTTAAAACTATCACCTCTCTCTGCTTATTCTGCCCTCACTCACCAGCCCCAAAAGGGCTCAAGGTAACATCATCCAGGCTCAATGCTAAGACCAGAAGGCAGCCTGAAACTCAGGCAGCCAACATCTGGGTGCCGATCCCCACAGAAGTACAAGTTACACTTATGAGCAGCCAAAAGCATCCAAAGAGGACTAAGATATGATCCCAAAACATTTTAAAATGTCCAGTCTTCTATCTCCTTTTATAACTAATACAGAAATACATTCAGAGTCTGCCCTAGACCACCTACACCATCCTCTCCGTAGCCCAAGCTGTTTGTTGCACAGCCCCCTAGGCTGGACTAATGCCATGCTGCAGCCACTTTCAAGGACTGTAGCGGTGTCATCCTCAGGTGCCAGGACAGCATGTTTTCATGCACCGCCGAAAAATGCCAGAAGGAACGTTGCCAGGCATCTACCAACCTCCATGCAGCCTAAAGAGAATTTCTTGGGAAAGCCAAGAAAGAGCAGTCTTGTGCCCTGTCTCTGCCTCAGCTGGAGTTCCTGGACACTGCAGGAGCTCCACATGGGAGAGACACCCCTTGGTCACTCCTGGGCACACATGTGGGGGTTTTACTCAGCTGGACAGCTGAGCTCCACCACAGCCGCTCTCTCACTCTATCCCCCCCCCCCCCCAAAGGGAAAGGGAGAGAAAAAATGAAAGTGTTGAAGGACTGAGATAAAGACAGGAAATTCATTCAAGAATTTTTGTCACAGGCAACGCAGACTCAACATAAGGGAGATTAATGCAATTTATTATCTATTACTAACAACCTAGAGCAGTAAGAAACTAAAAACAAACTAAAAACACCTTCCCCCATCCACCTTTTTCCACCTCCTTCCCCCCGAGCAGTGCAGGGAAATGGGGGCTATGGTCAGCCCATGACATTTCGTCTCCGGCACTCCTTCTCGGTCACTCGCAGCCCCTGCTCCAGCTTGGGGTCCCTCTCACGGGATGCCGTCCTTCCCGAACTGAGCCTGTGGGGGCTGACCACAGGCAGCAGCTCTTCAAGAACTGCTCCCACACGGCTCCGTACCACGGGGTCCATCCCCCAGGAGCAAACTGCTCCAGCACGGGTCCCCCACAGGCGGCAGCTCCCCCCAGACCCCCTGCTCCTGCGGGGGCTCCTCTCCACGGGCTGCAGCTCCAGCCCGGGGCCTGCTCCTGCGGGGGCTCTCCATGGGCCGCAGCCTCCTCCAGGCCACATGCACCTGCTCCACCGGGGGCTCCTCCACGGGCTGCAGCGTGGAGATCTGCTCCGTGTGGGACCCGTGGGCTGCAGGGGGACAGCCTGCTCCACCAGGGGCCTCTCCACAGGCCGCAGGGGAACTGCTGCTGTGTGCCTGGAGCACCTCCTGCCCTCCTGCTGCACTGCCCTTGGGGTCTGCAGGGCTGTTTCTCACTCCTCGCTCTCCCAGCTGCTGTTGCCCAGCAGGTTTTTTCCTACTTTCTTAAATGTTCTCTCACAGAGGCACAAACAACATCGCTTAATGGCTCGGCTCTGGCCAGTGGTGGGTCCCTTTGGAGCCAGCTGGAACTGGCCCTTATCTAACATGAGGCAGCTTCTGGATTCTTCTCACAGAGGCCACCCCTACAGCCCCCCGCTACTGCAACCTTGCCACATAAACCCCACACAACATGGTGAGAGCCCTGTCTCACACCACACAAACCCTGTTTGCTCCCCCTAGCAGTCAACAAAGGGTGGAATGAAAGGGGTTATCCTGTTCTCCCAAGAAGCCACCGTGGCGGCAGACCAGTCTGCGCACCATGATCTACAGCCAGCCAGTACAGAACTTACTCCAGAAGAGACACACATCCGCACACGCTTTTTTGTTTTTCTTTTTTTTTTTTTTTCGGTTAGATACGCCCCCCATTGTTTGGCATAGTGTTATGCATAAAGAAAAATTTCTGTGTTGCACAGACATGACACAGTCCAAAAACTATCCCAACAGCCCCTCTCTCCCTATCCGCTCTGCAGGGCCCGGGACTCCCGCTGACGCCGAGCAGCGGCCCCACGGCTCGGGCGCAGCCCCGCACGCAGGGACGGGGCCCGGGGCCGACTCAGCCGCCTCCTTCCCGCCGCGTCCCGGCCGGCACGGGCAGCGAGGGCCGCCCCGGCTTTCCTCTCTCTCTCCCGCCGGCAGGTCGAGCCGCAGAGCCGCTGCCGGGCCCGGTGAGGCCTCGGTGCGGCCTCAGCCGCCGCGCAACGCGCAGGGCCCAGCCCGAGGCCCCGCGGCCGCGAAGGCACGGCTCTCCTTTCAGGCCGTGAAAATGGCGGAGTTCTTCCCCCCCGCCCCCGCCTCCGCGGGGAGCGCTGGGGCCGCCTCGCCTGCAGGGGGCGGCGCGCAGCGAGGGCGCCACGGGCAGGAGCTGCCCCTGCAGCCGGCGGCCGCCAGGGCCCGGCCCCGCGCCCTGCCCTGCCCTGCCCCGGGACAGCGCGGCCAGCACAGCGCAGGGGCCCGGCGGGGGCGGGCCGCCTCTCTCGGCGAGGCTCGGGCAGGGCCTACGGGCGCGCGTGCCCCGCTGCCCTTGGGGAGACCGAACCGCAAAGCTACCGCGCTGCTAGTCCTGCCTTTCGGGGAGAAAGAAAAAAATAAAACACGGAAAGGCAGAACCCCAGCGAGCCCGCCGCAGCGGCGAGCCCGGGCTGGCAGGGGCGGGGAGGCGCTGGCCGCAGCCCCCGTCTGCCGCGGGCCCGGGCCCGGCAGTGCCCCCGCCGCGCCGCTTACCTGCACGGCGGCGCCCGGCGGCCCGCACCGCACCGCACCGGGCGGCCCGGCCAGGGCGGTGCTCGCGGGGCCGCGCCGAGCCGCGCCGGAGCCGCACGGGCCGGGAGCGGGCTGCGCAGATGCGGGTGACAGCCGTGCCGCCCCGCCGCTGCCGGGCTCCGCGGCGCCCGCACGGCCCGAGGGCAGCGGAGCCCCGCGCCGGGAGGGGCGCTGGGCGGCTCGGGCCGGCCGCGTGCGTGAGTGTGAGTGTGTGCACGGGGGGGGGGGGGGGCGGTAATTGGGCAGGTTGAGAATGCATGCACTTAATGAGTGCCGTCGCCATGGTAACCCGTGTATTCTTCAACGCTGCAGTGTCAATTTTTAATCCGACCGCACGATTTTGGGGAGCTGCCTGGCCGCGCACGGCGGGTCGCCACGGCAACGCGCAGCCCGGGCAGCCCCGACGCGGCCGCGGTGCGGAAGGGGCCGCGAGGCTCCCCGGGAGCCGCCCGCTGCCCGCGGTGCCCTCCTCCGGGCCGCGCCACCGCCGCCAGGCCCGGCCCAGCTCCGTCGGGCCCTGCGCCGCGTCCCGCGGGCACGGAGCGGGCGGCGGGGCCCGGCCTTGGAGCAGCGGCGAGCTCCGGGGCTCCCCGGCCCTCCGGGCACCGCCGGTGCCCAGCACAGAGCACAGGTGGGACCCGGCACCAGCAGTGACCGCCAAGGACCAGTCAGCCCAGCCGAGGCAACGGCTGCCAGCACGCGGGCAGCAAAAGAGCCGTGGGGTGGGAGCGAAGGCAAGTGCTGACCAGCACAGAGCTCCAGGAAGGGGAGCACACCAGCTCGAGTGCAGCTCTTGGTGCCAGTTCTGGGCAAAGCAGAGAAATGCTGCACGCCGCTCAGCAGCAAAACAGCGCCTTTGCTTACACCCAAGCCCTGGAGAGCTGGTGTAGACAAGACATGGCAGCTTTGATTGCTGTTAAGAGGGAACAACCCCACTCAGGAACTCTGATAAACTGTGGCAGGAACGGTAAATCCAGCTCTGCCACGTTGTCTTGCCTCCACCCCTTTTCATAGCAGAAGCAGGTAGTCATGAAGCACTTTGTTCCCACAATACTGAGAAGTCAGGCTGAGCTTGAGGGCCCCAGCATCTCCCATCCTTGCCTTGCATTGGGGTTTTGAGGTGGCTTAAACATGATTTTCACCCTTTTTCAAAAATTAAGCTTGAAATTGGGCTACAACAGGCAGGAGGCATGAAAGATGGGAGCTCCTCTAAGTCATTAATGTTAACCTAACTCCCCTGGAGAGCAATCAAACTCCATCGCTGATGGTAACGTATCTACATCTTACCTAGCAGTTAAGAGACCTCCAAGATCAAACTAGTTCCTGAGGCCTTATCTGAAGTAGGCAGGCTTGTGCTGCCCCAGTGGAGAGCGAGGAGGACCTCCTTAGCACTCATTCCACAGGCACAAAGAATAATTACAAAATATTAACATGAAATCTCCAAAGAACTCTAGGAAGTGAGGAAACGTAGGACTTGCTGTTGCTCAGTGCTGAGCAGTGCTTAGTAAGTGCTGGTCAAAAAAACAGTACGGTTTGTCTGTCTACCCTGTAGAATCTCATGGGTACAAAAAATGTGCCTTTTGGACATTACAGTGTTTGTCCTGCTTATCCACAGAAGGTTGGAGCTGAAGAAACCAAGACCGGAAGCAGTACAAGAAGTGCAAAAAGGTGTACAGCTGTTGAAAACAGCACTTGATACACGTTGGACAGGCTGGGAGAGGCAACTTTCTGTACACCCCTCAGGCCACATCCTGCCATATGAAATCCAGGGTAACTGGTATTTCTGCTTGCTTTGGGGAGAGCAGGAACAAGCTCTTTGTGTCTAATATAACTGCCACTTCCAGTAGTCTGTGCCTACCAAGAGACATACATGCAAGACATAAATCCTAATGCATTCCTGCTGTGCGGGATGGCAGTACCCTGCAGGTGGCTGTGCCTGCCACTCCTCACCTTCAGTCATATCTCGCACTCATTTGACCCAACAGCCTGACTGAGACCTTGCAAAACATGAGGCAACATAAGAGTTTGAACTACAAACTGGCACGCATAGCTTCTATTTTATTAATTCACTGGGCAAGTCACTTTGGTTCTGTTCCTCAGTTTCACTGTCTCTAGAGGGTTTTCATGACCTGATAACTATGAAAAATTCTGCTTATAGTTGTCAGACGTAATAGGTGACACCCAAGTTATGGCAAATGGTGGATTACACTTTCAGCTCATAGAGCAACAATTATTAATCATCAGAGAATAGACCAAGACAAGGTAACTAAGAGGCACTTTTAAAATATTTTATGCTGTCTTCCCAGTTACTGGCAGCATTTACTCTAGGCTGAGTGGCATGCCTCTACCAGGCAGCTCAGCAGAACAGGATTTGCAATCCCAGTGCAGCCGTTGCACACTGCCCCTCAACTTAATTGCACAACATAACTGTTGTGCCACTACGATCACAAAAGACTGTATGCAGCATTATTTTCTTCTCATGTTGATGCTGAGCAGTGATGCTGACACTGAGCAGAATAAGGAACACAAATGCTGCACAGGGGAAAGGTTTTGCACTTTACCCATTTCTAGGAGCAACATTTCTCTTGACTAGCAGATAAATCAGGTGCAGTTGTACGTTGTGATTACACCAAGCAGATGAGACGTGATCTATTTCATACCTACTTACCTAACAGCATTAATATTTACTACTCATATACACAACATAATCTGTTCCAGGAGCTGCACAGACCATTTATTTTCCAAATTCCACCTACACCTCCATCCACATGAGAGCACAAGCTGCATCTTCCAGTCACCTCCAACTCTGGCTTCACCTCCATGATTTTCAGTATTTTGGACTGAAATCACTGAACTGTGGCCCTGTTTAGTCAAAACATTCAAGCAAAACTTAAGGTTTTGCTTTTAAAACAAGTCAAAATACTCCTTTTTTAAAATGTGCATTCGAGATTTCTAAATCAAAGCAGGTCACCCTGCAGGAGCAAATTTCTGTGAACAAGAGGATGTAGCCCTGTAGAGAATCACCCAGGATCATCTCCAAAACTATGAACCATTGTACATACCTTCCAAAACACGTGCTAGTTGTAGATATCTTCCTATTGCCACTACTCTTCCAGCAGTATAGATCATACCAATTGCTGTGATCTGTTCCCTTGCGTACAGGTTACTGCACCTGTGTTTATTTAGTTAAGCAACTTAGACATTTCATTGAAAGATGTTGCTAAAAGGAATTAAGCTCAAATCTCACAAAACCAGGTAAAATGAAACAACTGAAACTTCTTCAACATCTGCATACACGTTTAGCAAAAATAATAGCGTAAAGAAGCTTTGAGAGTTAAGAGCCTACATTGCACTATTCAAGTCTACCTAACCACAAAACAAAACTTGTGGAAAAAGGGTGGATCGCATTAATGCTTCCAAAGCTACAGGTCACTCATGACAAGCATTCTGACTCATCACCTACATAAACACTTTCCTACTGTCTGCCAGAGTTTGAGACACAGCGAAGGTGTGAGGCATTTGCACCATCTACCTTTAAGGCAGATATTTAACATCATGTGAATAGCTAATGTATGGAATTTGCAATTGTGTCAAACACCAAAATGTAGGAAGAGACATGTTTTTCAAAAATAGGAGCAGCTTTGAAACAGACTCCGAATACCGCCACAGAGGTTCTAAACTTGACATTTTTTTTTAATGGTACAGCATTAATTTCTCCTTCAAAAACTGCTGACACTAACATTTAAAAATCAATCCTTCAATTCATGTTTGATGACAATGCGTATTTTTTCAAGAACAAATTTATACTGCGTTAGGACACCTAATACATAAGCACATCCCCCTGTCCTGGTTTCACCTGGGATAGTTAATTTCTTCCTAGTAGCACGTACTGTGTTGTGTTTTGGGTTTAAGATGAGAATAATGCTGATAACACAATGATGTTTTAGTTGTTGCAGAGCTTCTGCTTAGTCAAGGACTTCTAAGCTTATTGTACTGCCCCATGAGTGAGGAGGCTGGGGGTGCACAAGAAGACGGGAGATGACAGAACCAGGACAACTGACCCCAACTGGCAGAAGGGACATTCCATGCCATATGGCATCATGCAGGACAGTAAAAACTCAGGGGGGTTGGCTTGCAGTTAAGGGTTAAAATTGAGCTATGAGCAACACCAGATGGTTTTGCCATCACCTACTGCTGCTACTGCAGGCTGATGGAAAGCATGCGCTACAGCCCCACAATACAGCTATGCATGCAAGTCTTCTATGATCTTTTTTTGCTCTTCTATGAAGTTTAAGACATTATTCATGCAAACTACACTTTTGTAACATCTAAAAGAGATCTCAGAAAGTCGTACTTGTGAACACACCTGACACCAGATTGTCTTCCACTGCCACAAACAAGTGACACTAGCAGAGCTAAAGGGATTTTTTTGTTGTTGTTGTTGTTTGTTTTTTGTTGTTTGTCTGTTAGGGGTTTTTGTGGATTCTTAAGGTTATAGAAGGCCTAGCACTTAACTGCACTGGCTCAGTATCTGGCACTATTGAAATCCTACTAGCTTTCCACAGGAAAAAATCCAGAAGGATCCAGGTGATACCAAGGAATTCCTGTTTCGTTAGCGTTTTAAAAGGCCGTTTATCTTTTGTATAGTAACCACGGGAGACATCACACATTGTTCCAGTAATGGTTAAATAGAACTTCAACATTTAAAGGAGTTATAAGCAGGTTGGTTAAATCCAATCTAGGCCCTTCCTCGAAGTATTCATGAATAAAGATGACTTCAAACAATCATTGTCCTAACAACCTTACTTTAAAAAGCTAATATAGTTGGTAAAAGCCATCACTATCTAATGCAGTGTTATCAGAGATGGTAACTGCTACTATAAGGCCAATACAAACTCACACTGGGAACTGGTCGTAGAAACCAACTGTCATTAATATCTACAGGCACATGCAAGAAACTAATTATTGTCTTGTTTTATTACAAATTTATTGAAAACATATATAGCTTTTAAGCTACTGATCTCCAAGCTCACAATTCCTGTTTTGAGGGGCATGCGTTTTACCAAAAGATAATTAAAGGGCAGCAATTCTCCAGGAAATCTAACCTACTCCCCCTTTTTTTTTAAACCAGCATGCTTTTGTGTCAGTAAGTTTCAGGGAGGTAAATATTTCCACACACGTAGCACAGAATCATCTGACTTCTCTTAAAAGTCCCCACTAAAACCCCCACTGTTGAAGCCCAAAGTACAACCTGCAATGATCAGAACTTACAGCATGTAAGTTTGCTAGCCATTCTGCTAAAGTATACCTTAACTAAAACCTCATTTCTTTAAAAAAAAAAGCTTTTATCACTAACCCTAGTAGCCTGCTCTCATTCCAGATGCAGAAAATAAACTTTGATACCAAACACTCTTCAGAACTGTGGATTTAGTTATAACAGAAATATCTGCAAAACTCCATGTAGGAAAGCTGGGCATAGCAGCTCAAACAGTGCAGATTTTTTCCACGCTTGGCTGTCCTGGTTTCAGTTAGGACAGAGTTAATTTTCCTCCTAGTAGCTGGTAGGCTGCTATGTTTTGGATTAGGATGAAAAGAGCGCTGATAACATGCTGATGTTTTAATTGTTGCAGAGCAGTGCTTACACTAAGCCAAGGACTTTCCGGCTTCTCGCTCTGTCCTGCCAGCAGGCAGGCTGGGGGTGCAGCAGGAGCTGGGAGGGGATGGACCCAGGACAGCTGACCCAAACTGGCCAAAGGGGTATTCCGTACCATATGGGGTCATGCTAAACAATATATAGGGGTGGCTGGCCGGGGTGGGGGGGTGGCTGCTCAGGGACAGGCTGGGCATCAGTCAGCGGGTGGTGAGCAATTGCATTGTGCATCACTTGTTTCATACACATTATTAGTAGTAGTACTATTATCATTATTATCTTCCTGTCTTAATAAACTGTCTTCATCTGAACTCACCGGCTTCACTTTCCCATTTCTCTCCCCATCCCAGAGAGGGAGGGGGGGAGGGTGAGCACACAGCTGTGTGGTGTTTAGCTGCTGACTGGGTTAAACCATAGCACTGGGGTAGATACAACATTGAAAGTGTGCAATATAGAAGTAATCTGATCTGCCAACATAAGCCTTGAAATCACTTCAGTTTATGTTTCACTAGGAATGTGGGCTTATGAAGCAGAACAAGCTTCACTCATTTTAGATCCCTTCTTCTACTAGAACAAATACTAGTATGTAACAGGCAAAAGCTGAAGCTGTGATAAGGAAATAGCAAAAAGTGTTTAGCTAATACAGCAACTCCAGGCAAGTTGGCATCAAGTCACATTTGAATGCGGCTCCTAGTACATGATCCAATTTATCTCAACAGGTGTCTAAAATCCTGGTAACTCAGAGATGCTTTCACGTTCAGTCACACTTTAAGGAAGGACAATGAAAAACTAGTGAATTTTCTAATGAATAACTGTTTGGTTGACTAGCTCATCTCAAGCACAAAACCAACTTTATTTCAAGAATTCCCGAGTCTCCTGCTAAAACAAAGTAGTTACTCCAGTAAAAGAGATAAGTAGGATAAATTGTTATTTCCCCAGCATTCTCCCAGAAGTCCATAACACTGTAATAAACACAAGAGCTTGAGTCACCAATTTAATTTTATACAAGTCAAACTACACATTGTATAAAGAGTACAAGGCAGTTCTAACGTTTCCTATTGCATGTTACAAAAATCAATTTAGCTATAAAGGGGAATTTTTGGGATGAGTTCTATTCCACAATTTAAGTGAATTGGCAACTGTGGTTTAGCAAAGCCTTTAAGACTAGAACTCTAGCTCGAAGAGATTACACTTCCAGTAAAGTTCAGATTCACACACAATAGGATTGTAGTTCTATTCTGAAGCAAAATGTTAACATAAATGAGTCAAAAGGGAGGGAAGACAGCTTTATTTAGCTAGTTTTCATATCCAATAGATATTTCGAGCTGACAAACCATACAACATACTAGTGACTTGGACCACATCCAAGAGACATTAGTGTCTGACAACTGTCACTTGATAGTCAAGCAAAAAAATGTCAGAGCACTTTCATTCTTTTAAGTTTCAGAAGTATGACTTGCAGCAATACTGTATGACACAGGTTACAGAGTACCTTTATTACCTTTAATACAGTCACAGTATCGGGGGGATGTTCTTTTGGCAAGTTAAGATGCAACACAAATGCTCCAACTTGAGTTTATTGCTGGTCTAAGGTTTTCCTAGTAATGTTAACAGTTTATAGTTTTGCAGCCTGCTCCCACAAATTAAGATAAGCTAGAGAATTATCTGACCTGTTCAGCAAGGCAATCCTACCTTTGGTAGCAAGCTGTAAACCTATGAAGCCAATGATACTCAGTTCTAAAACCACGAAAAAATGAAAAAAATTATACTTTCAAAAAAGCCCAGATTTAAGCTTGTTATATTCATTTTTTAATATAAAAACCACTTTACACTTAAGAGTAGTTAAGTTACTCCTGTGGAAATGTTATAAAATCAAAGTTTTAGCTGAATTTCTAAAAAAAAAAAGGGGGGGGGGGCTTTTCCTGCTTTGTACCACCATCTGATCTTGTAATTTCAAATTTAGGATACAAATTAAACCTTTATGCCTCATTACTTAGTTCTTAGGCCATCTGCTCCTGCAATAGAAAAAAACTTCTGAAGTACTAACGTAACACTAATGGCCTGACAAGTAGGAAAAATGTTCCATAATAGTGTGCAATTTAAGAGGAGAGTTCTAGTCTTAATCTCTTGAACTAGATCTTGATCGTGAGCGAGACTTTGAACGAGATCTGGAACGGGACCTCGATGCAGCTCTTTTGGGTGGTGACTCTGAACGAGCCTTGGTAGATGGCTGCTGCTGTGGAGAATTGGAACGAGACCTACTCCTTGACCTGGATTTAGACTTAGCATCTCCTTTACCATTTTCTTTGGGAGATCGAGACCTGGACCTGGACCTGGACCGAGACTTCTCAGACTTCTCCTTGGATCTGCTGTGAGAGCGCGAACCCCTGTCAGACTTGGGTTTCGATTTGCTCTTTGATCTAGACTTCCTGCTTTTAGATCTGGAACGTGAGCGGTCTTTGCTTCGTGACCTGGATTTAGATCTTTTGAAAAGAAAGACAGTTACTCTACATGAACTGAAGTACACTTATAGCTGTTGTAAATAGTTATCAGTTAATAAGCAGCAACTCCTGTACTAACACAGAGCAATGTATCACTTACCTGGAACGACTTTTAGAGACACTACGGGACCTGCTGCGGCTGCTCCTACTCCTACGACTTCTGCTTCTAGATCGTCTTCTAGATCGTGACCTAGAAACATTTAACGTTAACATTTAACATCCCTTGTTCTTTGTCTGGTGTACCCTGCTATGCCATCTAACACAGAAAAACTATTAAAGAACTTGTCAGTAATACACCCACATCAAGACATACCACTAATCCACCCAGACTCAATATACTGTCAGCCAATTACATCTGATGTTTCACACACAAAAAATTCTCAACACCAGCTTTGCCGTATCACATAAAATAATTCCTTCCACATTTCTCAGGAATTGCCCTATTCCTAGAATATCAATTGAAGGTAATTACTGTAGGCCAGCCTACATATACCCGTTCTCAAGTTTAACTGGTCTTGATATAGAGAGTAACACGTCCCAAAAGTTACCTTGACCTGCTGCCAGAGTAAGATCGCCTATGGCTTGACCGTGGCTTGTCTTCAACCAGCCTGATTTTCCTTCCGTTTATCTCTGTGCCATCCAGTTTGTCCAGGGCACGCTTCATGTCCGAGTATGATCGGAACTCAATTACTCCTTCATTTGTGCGTTCTTTGTGAGCATCTGCATAGGTTACCTCCCCAGCTTGCCTCATGAAATCCTTGAGAGTAGATGAAAAGTTACACAACCACTCCATATACTTGTACTCTGCAACTACATTAGCTTAAGACGAGTCTGAGCAGATGTAAAAAGCATTGTGTGCATTCACGTGCACATTCATACTTCTCAATTACTTCTACTTAAATCGAAATGAACAATTACATTAAAAGGAAGTTATTGGTTCCTGCTAATCACAACATGCTCTACTATAGAACATTAATACATACTTTCAAATCCTGCCAACTGCAGCGACTGGAAAGGTTTTCAACAATCAGTCTGTACTCTGTACGAACAGGCGGTCCATATTTATCTCTTCCAGATTGTCTCCGACTGCTATATCCGCCACCACCCCCACCTTTATTGTGCAAAGAAATAAAGTTAGATTGTCTTCTAGCATGAAGAAAACTAAAATGTTCTGAAAAAGTTAGTTAAACAGTTATATTTACTGGAGTAGGACTTTATTTCTCTATGCCTCCAATAAACTTTCAATTTTGCCATAATCTATATTAATGGCAAATCAAACAAACTAAAATCCTACAAGTCTGTCCTCCTAAGATCTGTTAGAGAGTGACTGCTCCTTATTAGATTCACCTTGCTAAGTTTTATTTTACAGAACATTGTAAAATATAAAACTTAACTGATTACATGCATTTCTACATTTTACAAAAACGTTTACTAGTTACACTAAGTACTTACATCACAGTATGAGGTTTTTGGTGGTGGTTTGGCCACAAAACACGCAAGGTAACAGTCACCTAGTTCAGTTTAACCAGTTTTGTCTAACCCTTGGAATCCTCACCATCACCCTGCGTCTAATGGCAAAAGGCTGCTGTCGTCATGGCTTCCGGTAAGGTCAGCCAAAGGGTCATAGGGCAAGGGTCACACAATGTATGGAAAAGCCATGGCCAATCAGGAAAGGCAGTCATCTTAGCCTCAGTGGACACAGCCTCAGCCCCACTGGTCACTTTTAAATTGAAACATCAAGGACTTGTTAAAAAGTTTGAAATTGAACATGCAACAATTTTAAACAACATACATTTGATTTAAAAAAAAATACAGATTCCCACCCCCCCCCAACACAAAGATTCTAGAGACTACTGAAAAGTGAGCCATAGTACTTTAATTACAGTACCAGGCCAGTAAAGTTAAATATAGCTCAGCTCCTCAAGAAATTACACAAGTTAGCTGAGCACAGAAACGTTTACAATATCCCCCACTTAAGACAGTAATTTCTTGCTTGAAATCCTCCCCCACCCACTACATGAAATTTTACAACTGACTGCTTCTACCCCAACTATGCAATGGTATTTATTCATAAACATTAGTGATGGAACATCACTGATTTATCTAAATGCTCCGAAGAACGCTGGAGCCTTTAAAATAGCAGAGCATATAGTTTCTAAATAACAAGAAACCCTTTCTAGAAGAGGCCACAATTTTGCAGCCAGAATTGTTTCATGTATTTGCATTTGTAGATTTCTTAAGGGGGTACCTGAGCGCAATGCTGGTGCCAGGAAGAACATCTATTAACACTATGTCTACAGACAGCTCGCTCCCAGCGATGCACCAGGTATCCCCTGCTCCCATACTTGCAGAGATAGTGACAACCCACCCCCACAACCCCAAGGGACTCGGTCCCATCCACTCTATCACCCCAGGCTCTGCCCTGCCAACATAGCCGAGCTGCCTCCCCTTGCCTCCAGTCCCTCGCCCGAAGCAGCCCTGTAACCAAGCAGAAAGACGGGCCCATACTCACTGCGACTACTGTAGCTGTATCCATCCCTGTCGCGGCGGGGGCCGCGGGCGTGCTCCACGATCACGCGCTCCCCACACAGATCCTTGCCGTTCAGCTCGTAAACGGCATCGTCGGCGTCTCGGGAGTCCTCAAACTCCACGAAGCCGTAACTGGGGGGAGAAGGAACAGGCCCGTCAGCCACAAGCCCGGCCCCGCAAGTACCGACGCGCAGCGGGGTGGGGACGACGCGCCCGACGGCCCCGCCTGGCTCCTCGCCGCCCGCCCCCCGGCCGCTCCCCGGGGGCAGAGGCTGGCAGCGCGAGCCGCGCCGGGACAATGGGGGCCGGCCCCGCCGCAGCGCCCTCGCTCCCCCCCGCGCCGCCGCCATTTTGAGTCGGGCGCCACGCGGCAGCGCGGCCGCGAGAGCCGCCGACAACATGGGCGGGGGGGGGGGGGGGGGGGGGGGGGCAGGGGGAGCTGCCAGGCGCGGCCTGCCCGGCCCTGCCGGAGAAGGCGACGCGCGGTACCGGGCCCGAGGCGTTCGCCCGCCGGCTCCCGGCCCGCGGCACGGCGCTCACCCGTTTTTGAGGTCGACCTCGAGCAGGCGGCCATAGCCGCTGAAGAAGCGCTGGATGTCCTTCTCCCGGACGTGGTAGCTCAGGCGGCCGATGTAAACGCGCGGCATGTCCGCAGCCGGAGGGGGAGGGAGGGGGAGAGGGGAGGGAAGGAGAAGAAGGAGGAGGAGGAGACGAACGCGAGGGAGAGGAGCGCGGGGAGAGGGCGCCGGGAGGCCCGCGAGCACGCTCCGCCGCGGCCTGCTCCACAGCACAATGGCGCCCGCTGCCCACGGCCGCTTTTATAGAAGGGGGCGGGGCCGGCGCGGACGTTACGGCGAAGGCGGGGGGGGAAGGGAAACGCCACCGCGGACGTCATCACGCTCCCACGCACGGGCAGAAGCGAATGTGGGGGGAGGGGGGGAGCGCGGCGGGCGGCGTGCCTACGCGCGTGCGCGGAGCTCGGGGCGTGCTCTGGCGGGGCGGCAGCCGGCGCTGCGCACGCGCCCGGCTGTGGCGGGACTTGACCGAAGGTGTCGGCGACGCCGCTTGGCGCACGCGCAGTGGTGTCCGCCGCGGGGCGAGGCCGGGGCCTTGTCCGCGCTCCTCCGACCCGCGGGGCCCGGCGGCTGCCGCGCCGCGGGCCGGAGCCCAACGTCTGCGGGTTACCCGCGGCGTCCGGCTCACCAGCTCCGAGCGGTGCCGGGCCCGCTGGGGTGCTGAGAGGGGACGGGTGGGGGTGGGCGGCCTCGTGGGGCTGTGCTCAGCACGTCTGGGAACAGTGCCCCGTGAGCTGGGCTGGGCTGGGCACTCTAAACAAGCCCCTGGCATTAAAAAAAGTCTGTTTCTGTAAGTAGTAGCGGGTCTCCAGTGGGCTGGGAAGCCCAGTGGCCTCTCTTCAGGTGCTTTCCAGACACAGCTTACTTGGGAGCCAGCCTTTATATCAGATAAAAGTTAACAAGTTCCATGTCCTGATTGGCTTTGTTGTAAATAAGAAGCACCCTCCCAGTATATTAAAACCACTGTTTTACTCTGATGGGCTTTTCACAGTAATATGACTACATAGTACATACTATGGTTTGTATATTTGATATAAATATAAGTGTTTTCTAATAAGTTTCTTTTATATTGTATACTATACAAGGGGGAAAGAACACATTTACTTCTACTCCTGAATTTTCTCAGCTGTATGAAAAGCAGCTCATATTCACCTAATGTAAATTATGAACATTAATGTCAGTGATAAAACCCAACAAAGACGCCAAGATTGCCTTCAGTTTTAAGGATGTCGCTCCACTCCATGAGTTAATCCTCAACAAAGCAATTACAGAGGTTGTCTTAAAGAAATGGGGGAAATCTCTTACTCTTGTTTTTTCTTGTTTAATAAAACCTTGATTCGTATAATAGAAGAGACAACAGGTGACCCCTTTCTATCATAATGGACAGTGCTGAGAAGATTTTATTAGTTTATGGAATCTTCTCTGCCTTAGAAAGACGCTGATTATACACTAATTTACAAGCCTGATGTATTTTTTCTATACAGTAAGCACCAGGAGATACTTGGACTTGTGAGTAAATTTAACCATTAACCAGGTTGTAGTGTTCATCAGCTCTGTGCTGGAAGTTTAAAAGTCTTTGCTTAATCCCACAAAGCACAGCACAGAGGGGAATGTCACAAGATATGCTGTACCTTGTGCTGAGCATACAATGAAAGATCTGGCAGAGCAGATGGGTATTTCACACTCATGAGCTTTCACCTATTCTGTTTGCAGGAAAGTTCTGAAGCACCAATACTTTCTAAGTAACAGGACGGGAAAAGTATTTTAACTGTTTGTTGCTAAAATGCAATAGCGTTCATAAGCCTGTCCCATGGATAGCAATGCCATTGTGATGAGTGTTGTATACACAGAATTGAAGGTTTCTCTTACCAAAATTTTAAAATAAATTATGAATAAATAAATCATTTAATAAAGTCATTTGTGTCTTTGAGATAACTGCTGGTTATAATATGTGATCATTAAGGTCCTCTCTCCTCTACAGCTATATCCTATTATTTTCCACTCCTGTTCTCTAAGAGGATAATGATTCACTGACCCAAATTTCAAAAATATCGGATATGATTATTCATTTGAAATCATCTGTGCTGGCAGCCACCATGTAGGACAGCTGCATTCTAACACTTGGTGGAAACAACCTGATTATGTATTTCTCGTTAAAATGTCCTGTGTTTGGTTTAAGATAATGTATAAGCCTGTACATAAGTTCATGGATAAGGAAAGCTAAGCCTGTTCTTAAGGGCTTCCCTGCAAGTGGATGCTCTTCAAGATGAGAGCCTCGAAGGAACTGCCTTTTCCAAAAGGACTGCAGCTCTGTACTTTCCGCACAGTCCATAAAACTTATATCTCATAGGTGATGACACTCAATTTCAACATCTCTGCCTCTTAGTACAAGAAATTTATTTCCCCTCTCCAACAGTAAAAATAAGTTCTTCACAACAAAAGTATTATCGCTGCATCCTCTGATCTCTGAGACTTTCAGTTGAGGTTTATTTCACTGCTTTTTCTTGGGAGAATAGTCCCAGACAGTGTCTCAGAAATGGAGAAAAAATAGTCTGTTCAGCTAAGGGCTGGAGCATAAATGGGTACAGATAGTTGTAGGTGTGGTCAGCCCACGACATTTCATCTTTGGCACTCCTCGGTCACTCGCTGCCCCTGCTCCCCGTGGGGTCCCTCTCACGGGATGCCGTCCTTCCCAAACTGAGCCTGCGGGGGCTGACCACAGGCAGCAGCTCTTCAAGAACTGCTCCCACACGGCTCCGTACCACGGGGTCCATCCCCCAGGAGCAAACTGCTCCAGCACGGGTCCCCCACGGGCGGCAGCTCCCCCCAGACCCCCTGCTCCTGCGTGGGCTCCTCTCCACGGGCTGCAGCTCCGGCCCAGGGCCTGCTCCTGCGGGGGCTCTCCACGGGCCGCAGCCTCCTCCAGGCCACATCCACCTGCTCCACCGGGGGCTCCTCCACGGGCTGCAGCGTGGAGATCTGCTCCGTGTGGGACCCGTGGGCTGCAGGGGGACAGCCTGCTCCACCAGGGGCCTCTCCCCAGGCCGCAGGGGAACTGCTGCTGTGTGCCTGGAGCACCTCCTGCCTCCTGCTGCACTCACCTTGGGGTCTGCAGGGCTGTTTCTCACTCCTCTCACTCTCCTAGCTGCTGTTCCCCAGCAGTTTTTTTTTTCCCCTTTCATAAATCTGCTCTCACAGAAGCACAAACAACATCGCTTATTGGCTTGGCTCTGGGCAGCACTACCAAAACCTTGCCACATAAACCCACTACAGCAGGCAGATCTGCTGCCTGTCCCTGCCCAAGGGGAAAGGTCTAGGCATGTCCAGCAGTGTGAAATCTTCACTTCAGCCCCCAACTTCAGCAGCTCTGTCCAGGTGGGGGCATCAGCCACAGCTGGGGTAGATGGTACAGACCCCCAGCCAGAGCTGCAGCCTTTGCTCTTAAGCAGGTGCCCGCTATTCCCTATTAAGGGTCAGGCAGGAGGAACATCCTTGACCAGTGCAGATGGTCACAGAATGGTGCTCGACGCTTGGCTATGTGTACTTGCAGTTGCCCACTCAGCCAGTGGGATGGCTCTCACTCTCTCACTCTCCCAGCTGCTGTTTAGCATCATTTTTTTTGTTGTTGTTGTTTTTGTTTTGTTTTGTTTTTCCCTTTCTTAAATATGCTGTCACAAAGGCGCAAACAACATCGTTTATTGGCTCGGCTCTGGTCAGCAGCGGGGCCCTTATCTATCATGAGGCAGCTTCTGGATTCTTCTCACAGAAGTGGCCCCTATGGCCCCCTGCTACCAAAACCTTACCACGTAAACCCACTACAACCAGTAAAGCACACATGCAGAACAGCACGTGCTGAACCCATCCAGTGACAGAGGAATTGTGCAGTTATCTCCACACGCAACAGTGCCCTTTTTTCCAGAGAAGTATCAGTGCCTGTAGCCTATATGCACATATTCAATAACGATACAGAGGATGTGACCGTATGGGATATGAAGTTCCTTATTTCATGGTATACTGATACAAGAGCATTGACTGGCACATCTTACAAGCCTCTGAGGGCCCCCATTATATACTCTGGGAGGACATCTTAAAGCTCTTTGCAGATGGCCACAGAGAGAGATTTGCTGAGGCCAATGGAAAGTGAGGGAGGAGTCATGCTAGGATCTTGTAGCTTTGTTTCCTTATTTTGTTCCTATGCTTGAGGAAGGATAAAGGGTCGTCAGGGTTCCTCCTCACTGGGTGCTATGCCCTCTGTCCCCCTCCAGTGCACTCTCAAGCCATTTTCAAATCCTTGATTCCCACACCTCTGCCCTTTTTTTCACTGGTTGTGGGACAATAATCAGTTGCCTGTTTTTCACGTTGTTTCTTTTTCTTCTAGCATGCTCCTATCTTACAAGGCATGATGGCTGGGTTATGACCAGACTGGTGCATAGTAAGAGAACAACAAAAATCGCTCTATTCCAGGGCCATTTAGAGAGCCATTTGACCAGCCTTGGCTGTGATTAAAGGTTTTATCTAATGCCTTCTCTTATGGTCTGTTGGTAACCCTGGGAGGCAAGGAGTGGCTGTAAAAGTGGTCACTAATGCAGTGACCAGAGATGAAACTTGCCTTTTATACAGGCCAGGCAGACTGGTGGACGTTGCTCAAAGGAGATGCAGATAGGATCCAATTACTTTTTTCTCCAGAGGGACATGTATTTCTGACCCCTGGGAACCCAGGATAAATGTCTCAAATGCATGAGTTTTGTGGCATGACCTACCAAATCATCTGTCTCTGCAGAACTGTAAGTCACAACTCTCTAGTTCAAACCTTTGGTGCTTTTTCCAGGGCAATTAAGACAAAACAATCAACACAGGAATGGAGGAAGATAAATATTACAGTCTTCACACCAATCCCAGAGTGACAGGTGGGAGGAGCATTATAAAAAGAAACTACAATTTATCTTTTTTCCTCCTAATCTCTTGATACAAAGGCTTGAAGTCTAATTATTCATAATCTGTGAGATACAAAGCAGAGCTCTGGTAACCTTTTCAGGGTCTTTTATTGTTAGTCCAATAAAAAGTATCACATGTAATTTGTCTGTCTTGTTGAGTACTAATATTTGGCTAGTGATTATTTCTTATAATCTGTTGTCAGCGGAGCCCTTAGTGCGAAATTGATGATCTTTCTCCAATCTTGCCAGCAGCAGGTACAGACATATGTGTGTGTCTCATGAAAACAGCATTAAATATGCATATCATGAATTTATTATGTATCAGTTATTTGCTGCAAGACTGGCATCTCAGGATGCTACAGCCAAGTGTCTGAAAGCATTTGTATGTGTTTCTGTTGCACTTCTCTCCCATCAACTATTCCCTGTCACATAGCTCTGTCAGAGAACCCAGTTCTGAACTCAGCGTGCTGCTCAAGAGGTAAAATGTGCAGGCTGTCAGGAATGCTTTTTTTTTTTTTTTCTTTTGTCATGTTTTTACATAGCTTCTTTGGGTGAACACCATAGTCATTGGTACTGGAGGGCAAGTTTCGATTCACAAGCAAAATGTGATCTAATGCAGTTCTGGCCTTTGGCAAATGTACCCAGTACTATGCTACTTGAGACCAAACATCCCATCATTGCTGGGTATTTCACTGCTTCCATGCCTGCAGTTTCATTTTGTGTGCAGGGAATGGAGGCTTAGGGAGGCTTAGGGTATGAGGTCTCCCCATAGCTGTCTGGCAGTCCCAGAGATGAAATAAAAATCTGCCAAGGGCCCTCAGACCATCTTCCTTCTCTCACATGGCTCCTCTCCCCAGTTTCAGGAGCACAGCAGGGGATAATGTTATCTTCCTTAGAATGGGAGGAAGAAGGCAAACTGACAAAAGAAGTGCTATCTCAGAGATAGGCCACTGCAAATTAACATGCTTTTAATGGATGATTTCCTATGGATTTTTAGGCCTCCAGATGTGTCAACCTGTTAAAATATAAGAGCTCCAAAAGCTGTCATTATCCAGTCAGGGCACAAACTAGAAAATGTTTTGAAGTCAGCAAGAGAGCTGAGGCGCAAGAGGTGTTAACAGCTCCCAGGGGCTGTTGTTAAAGCAGCTCATTCATCTGCTGTGCCTTAGCAACTCCTTCAGAGCCATCCCTAGGTCAGACCCAGCCACCAGCTAATGAGTGTCAGCCCGGGCTTTGAGCTTTGGAACAAAACTGGACCTCCTTATGCATACATACAGATCTGCGGGATGGACCATAACAGTTTCTGTGCATTAGTGGTTAGAATGTGACTTTGTATTCCCTGTTTTTGTTTGGTTGGTTGTTGGTTGGTTGGTTGATTGGTTTGGTTTGTTTGTTTTCAATGTGTTCTTGGGTGTCTTATATGCTCTGTGTGTAATCTCTGGACATAATCTTTGAAGTGCCTACTGGCTTTTATGGCTTTCAGTCTCTTGCTTCCTGTTCTGCAAAAAGATTTCATTCCCCCATGTGCCCTTTATCTAAGCAGTATCCCCAGTAGCACTGTCCGATGTGATGTGTACTATTTGCATCTCCTACATGGTCATAGATTCCATCAAAAATCCCTGTCCAGGTGGATATCTGCTTGTCCCTGAGGAAGGCCACAGGAATATCATCTGTTCTTTGCCCAGACAAAGCACTAATTTTACTCTGAGACAAAATTTCTTGTATTATTCAATTTGGGGAGTATATCTAAAGTTCTGTCATTTCAGTTTGCCCCATATGTATGTGTGTGTAAGACTGATTGACCTATCTATATGAAAAGTGTAGATATAGCTGCCACATTGCTGTTTTAATAATGTCACAGAATGCATGTGAAATCTTTGGCTGAGCTTAGACCAAAAAATCCTCTGATTTGGGATCTCTCAAAGCCTGCATCCCCAACCTCTGAGACCTTACAAGAACATAAAAAGTGAGTGCTCAGTGAGGTAATAGTGATTTTTTTAATATGCCTCCTATTCAGCATCTGATGTCACTAGAAGAGCAGGGCAAGGATTCCCAGCTTGTTTTTCTTTCAGTGATTCTCCTGATGAAAATTTCATTTTTTGAACCTGTTGCCTCCAAGCAGAATAGGGTCTGGGGATGTTAGCACTGACTCCAGTCTGTCTGGCTGTAGAGATGATGAATGTCTGTCATTTTTTGAAATGTTGATAAAGTTATTTTTATTTCACTGACATTTTGATTTTTTTCTCCTGCCAGCCCTCATTACTGCCCTCCGCTGTGATTCACTATTTAGCAATGGTACTGACTGCCCAGCAGAGGGGTGCAGAAACCAACATACAGACAGCAAACTCGCTCCCATTTCCCCCATTTTCCCATCCTGTTCTCTCTGATGGGCAGCTCCCACTGTCATGGCACAGGATGTCAGGCCCACTTGCAGCAGCGAGGCTTTGTGAGCCACAGCAGCCTCATGGCTGAGGACCATGGAGTCACAGGAGCTTGGGACACTTGTCAGCCAAGCCACACTGCTGGAGCCAGCGCTTCTGCCCTGGGCAGCTGTGGGACAGCATGGGGATGGCAGGGAAAGGGAGAAGGCAAGTATGGGAGTGTGGTAGATGGGATGAGAAGAGGCCTGCCAAGCCATCCAGGATCTTGTGGTGCTGTGGCCCAGCACCACCAGCCTGTTCCGGGCACAGTGCTGTGAGCTGATTTTGCTGCCCTGCAGCAAGCAGTGCACAGAGGTGACACCAGCCAGGTGTCTGCCAGCACAAGGGGTTTTTGACTGAGATCACAAGGTAAAGGAAACCACCAGTAAACCCCCTCTGCTGCTGCATGAGGTCAAGGCAGGTTGTTTTAGGGACTGATAGAGTTCCCAGTCTTTTCCAGGTGATGGTTGGAAAAGCAAATTGTCCTTGCCTGACCTGATCTTATGTACACCTGTATCACCAGCACAGAGCTGCAGGCCAGTACAGGGCCTAGCTTTATTTGCTTGGAGTGGTAGGGCTGGACACCTTCAAGAGCTACCAAAACATCCATCTCTGTCCACACCAGGGTAGGCCAGCAAGTTTGAGGCAGTGTGTGTGCATATCTCTTCAGGTGCTTTGGCTGTCTTTAGATACCATCAATAATTTGAGTGCGTCATGATTTGCCTGTGAGTGGTGGCGGTGCTTTGCCCTCCTCTTGCATCCTTTTTGTTCCAGCTTTTCAGTCACGCTTGGCTGTAGGTTGGTCTGCCTTTCAGACAGCTGTCCATTACGTGTGTTTTCCTGACAAGACACTTAGGGGCCTTCAAATTATGTCCAAATTTCCTTCTCTCCATCTGCTTTCCAGTCTCTGTCCATCTGCTCTCAGTTCATGTCAGTTCTGGCTGAAATGTGTTACCACAAGATGGCTCTTTGGAGGTGCCAGCATAAGGAGCCTGCTAGGGCACCCTGATAAGCGCTCACCTTGGCTGTGCCTGCTCCGTTCCCCTCGGCACTGCCAATGCTGCCTGCCAGCTCCATTGCAAGGCAGTAAAGGTGCTATGAATGACTGTCACTGCCTGGTCACCATGCCACAGCCACGGCCTGCCTTCACCCAGCCCCACTTGTCCCCATAGGGAGCCCCTATGCTGTCACCATGTCCTTGTGCCTCTCCTTGTTCTGTTGTCACATCCCCTGCCAGCCCTGTGGAAGGCCTCACAGCTGTTTAGGTGCGGCTCCCCCAGATCTCCATGTGTATGGCAGAGATAAGGAAGTGCTCTCAGGGAGAAGGGTGGGATAAGCCTGGCCTCGTGCAGGTGGGTGGGGATGGGGCTACAAACCACAAGTCTGGTTTGCGAATTGCGAAGTCCCTTTGCATATCATCCTGGGGACCTTTTAGCCCCTTGTCCAGATATTCTCCTTGCCTCCTGGTGTACTGAATTTTTTACTAGGAATGAAAAGCAGAAATTCTCTGGACTCAAGGAGCTGGGGCAAGTGGAGGGACCTCTTAGCACTGTGGAAGAGTTATTGACTCAAACTGACATCACAGAAAATGCTCTTTGCATTTAGCATATTATCCACAGCTCTTTTTTTTTTTTTTTTTTAAGCCTCTGTAACTCCTGTGAATCCCTTCTTTGAATCCTTCTCTATGAAACTTATTTAGCATTAAAAATCCCACTCCTAACAGTATTAATAAAATCTAAAACTTTCTGGGCTGGAAATTGAAAGAGATGGTCTCCCTGGAGAAGCAACCTGTCAGATCTCCTTCCAAACCACAGGCTGGAAGCAGGGTTTGCAGCAGGGAGAAAGATGAATAGAAGTGTTTCTGGAAGGAAGTGGTGGGTTAAGGCTTGACAACAAAATACCTGACCTGCCAGTGCCGCTGGCATGGAGCTGGTGGCACACGGAGGTTGTGCCATGGATGCCCTTTGATCTGCCGTCACTTCCAGCAAGGCCAAACCTTGCTGGCCTGGTGGAGGTTCTTTTGGGATGCCGGCAGGGATTTCAGCTGGAGTACCATTATGAGGCCAAGCAGGAGAGTGGGGCTCTACTCTCAGAGGCCCTGAAGAAGTATGGAGGAGCCCCAGTCTGGTGAGCAGAACAGAGATTTTGGGGAAGAGCAGGCAAAAAATGAGGTGGTGGCGAATGAGGTTATGCCACCCTTCTAGTATAGGGCTGGTGGGCCAATGAAGGCATCCTGATCCATGGGACCTGGGCTGATGATAAAATTTCTGTTTTTTTAAGAAAAAAAATTCTTTGTAACAATAGTTTTTAATTTGACTTGCCACAGATATTATTGAGTAGATGGTTTGTTTGTTTACTTCCATTTTGAAGGCATTCCAAATTTTTGTATAAAAAAAGGAAACGATCTTCATTTTGGACTTAATTTTACCTTAATTTTTGGACTTGCTGACAAACTTGTTTATAAGAATGGTTTAGTTTTCTCTGAGTACAAACCTAGGTAAAATATTACTTGGGAGTAATTTAATACAGTAAATCTTTTAATGGCGTTTTTCTTGTTTGGTTGGATTTGGGTGTGTGTGGTTTGTGGTTTGTTTGTTGTTGTTTTGATTTGGTTTGGTTTGGTTTGGTTCTTTGTTTGTTTTCCAGTAAAACCTGAAATGCGTCCATTGTTCCAGAAAAATAAAATCTGAGTTATCAACCATGCCTGTAAGCATTTGCCACATGGTATGAAGACATTGGAGTTGGCTGCTCTCCTGGTACCTTAGTGGTGCCTGCATACAGCCACACAGAGAGCTTAACCAGCCTCCTCAAGGTCATTGGCAGCAGATCTGTGGGTTTCAGCTGAAACCAGGTGTGGGCCTGAGATCTTTCATGAGATGGCACATGGGCCTGAGATCTTTCATGAGATGGCACAGAAGACCTTGAAAGGCTCTTGTTATCACCACGGTGATCTTGCCACCATGTTACATCTGTATATATCTTGCTACCGTATCTGTAGTGATGTAGGTGATGTGCAGAGAATTCTGCACTGTCTCCAGCATCTGGTCCTGCTCCAACACAGAGCTGTCATAAGCTGGGATGAGCCCTAGAGAAAGATATCCCACAGTCATCTCAGTCAGGGTATTGCATTGATTGTCAACATGAGAGCCCTAGGAAAAGCCTGAACACCAGGGTCAGACACTAAACATTTTGAAAAAGTAGGTATGTTTAGTTATTCCCTGAACCACCAACCACTTCTGAAAACTTCTGGTCTTTGTTCAGTGTCCTTGGAAATGAAGCCGTGAGCCAGCTCATAAGAGATTTAGGTGCAATTTGGTCAGACAAATCTTTACGAGCGTTTAAGTTCTTGCAGCAAATCCAACCTCCCAGGATGCATTTAAATGTGCCTTAGTCATGCCTTTATGCAGCCCTAGCTTATAGTCTCTATATGTAACAGCTACACAGGCAGGAACAGGGCTGTAAGTGGAAAAGGAAACTGCACAGGTTATGGTGAGAAGTTCTGGTATTAGAGCTGAAAACCTGTTAAGCCATTTGCAGGTACTGTAGGAGAGAGATGCTGTTTAGGCAGTGTAGGAACTGGAGTGAAATGGTTGCATTTCAGCCCTGCACTCAAACACTTGGACAGGGAGCGCTGTGAAGGCAAGTCAGAAACTGGTCCAGACCCTGCATATCCCTTGCCCTCTCTGGGATAAGATATCCCTGATAAGATATATCAGGGTTAGGATATATCTGGGATAAGATATATTTGGATAAAATATCCCTGATAAGATATATCAGGATAAAGGAGGAGTTTGCCTTGGTTGATGAGGAGTGGGTTAAGGACCAATTAAGCAAACTGGACATCCATAAATCCATTGGTCCTGATGGAATGCACCTGCAGGTGCTGAGGGAGCTGGCAGAAGTCATTGCTAGGCCACTCTCCATCATCTTTGGTAAGTCATGGGCATCAGGAGAGGTGCCTGTGGACTGGAGGAAAGCAAATGTCACTCCAGTCTTCAAAAAGGGCAAGAAGGAGGACCCAGGTAGCTATAGACTGGTCAGCCTCACCTCCATCCCTGGAAAGATGATGGAACAACTTATCCTTGGCGCTGACTCTAGGAGTATCAAGGATAAGAGGGTCATTAGGGGCAGTCAACATGGCTTCACCAAGGGGAAGTCGTGCTTGACCAACCTGATAGCCTTTTATGAGGACATATCCAGGTGGGTAGATGATGGAAAGGCAGTGGACGTGGTGTATCTTGATTTCAATAAAGCCTTTGACACCATCTCCCACAGCATCCTTCTGCAGCTAAACTGAGGAAGTGTGGTCTGGACGATCGGGTGGTGAGGTGGACTGTGAACTGGCCGAAGGGAAGAAGCCAGAGGGTTGTGGTCAATGGGATGGAGTCGAGCTGGAGGCCTGTATCTAGTGGAGTCCTTCAAGGGTCGGTACTGGGACCAGTGTTGTTCAATATATTCATTGGTTACTTGGGTGAGGGAAAGGAGTGCGCCGTCAGCAAGTTTGCTGATGACACTAAACTGGGAGGAGTGGCTGACACGCCGGAAGGCTGTGCTGCCATCCAGCAGGATCTCGACAGGTTGGAGAGTTGGGCAGGGAGAAACGTAATGAAATATAACGAGGGCAAGTGTAGAGTCCTGCATCTGGGCAAGAACAACCCCTGGTACCAGTATAAGCTGGGGACTGCCCTGCTGGAAAGCAGTAAAGGGGTGAGGGACCTGGGGGTCCTGGTGGACAGCCGGATGACCGTGAGCCAGCACTGTGCCCTTGTGGCCAAGAAGGCCGGTGGAGCTGGGTCTCTTTAGCTTGGAGAAGAGGAGACTGAGGGGTGACCTCATTAATGTTTATAAATATGTAAAGGGTGAGTGTCAGGAGGATGGAGCCAGGCTCTTCTCGGTGACACCCAATGATAGGAGAAGGAGCAATGGGTGCAAGCTGGAATATAGGAGGTTCTGCTTAAATATGAGACGAAAATTTTTCACATTGAGGGTGACAGAGCACTGGGACAGGCTGCCCAGGGGGGTTGTGGAGTCTCCTTCTCTGGAGACTTTCAAAACCCACCTGGATGTGTTCCTGTGTGACCTGATCGAGGTGTTCCTGCTCCGGCAGGAGGATTGGACTAGATGATCTTTCGAGGTCCCTTCCAAACCCTAAAATCTGTGATTCTGTGATTTTGTGATCCCTGAGGTTTATGTAAGGGTAAAATTCAGCCCAGAGGGTGACACTTTCATAAGCAAAATGTCTCACTCAGCAGTATGAAAAAGCAGTCAGCCTGTCTCGCATGCTATTACCAGTGACCTTTCCTTGCAGTTCTGTGCTCCTGTTTATCAATATGGAGACATCAGTACCTTCTAATAATGCTGGAAGTGATGGGAAGGGATGGGGAATAGATTGCTTGACCTGACACTGCCCCATTTGCAAGTATTTAGCCACCTCTTCTCAGTCCTCATGCAGACACAAGGGAACTGGGCCAGCAGCAAAATTTGTGCTGCTCCTAGCAAGCTAGAAAGGCTTCCTACTCACAGCAGCTCACTGCAGGAGTGGAACAGTCTGAGACAGGCACTAATGCAAAAGAAGTCAGCTTGCAGATGTGTCTGCAATTCCTCCAGGATCCCTGGGTGCCGGCAGCATGCTGGAAGACCAGGCATGGACTATAACTCTGCAGGCCCCAGTGCTATCCAAACACAGCATAAAAAAGATGGTTACTATGTGGTCTAAGTCCGAAAAAGCTGACAGTCAACAGGCAAACATGAGGTCTCTCCTTCTGGGAGAAGGCTGGTGACTGCAGTGCCCCAGCAATGGCTGAGCAGCGGTTCGGGCCCTGACCCACTCAGCACGTCCCACACCTGCTGTGTGGCTAAGCTTGGGTTCTCTAAATGCCTTAGGGCTTAGAAGGCTTAGAGAGCCTTAGAACAAAAGGCTTTCCCTGTCTGGGATCCAGTATGTTATATTAGACAGTTTGGGTGTAGTTATTCCATTCAAATAATTGTTGGCTGCTGAACTGCCCCTTTTTTTAAGCAGCTTTTTTTTTTTTTTTTTTTCTCTCCCACTACTTTCTCTTGAGATATCCTTGGAGCAGCAGCCATAGCCTTATCTCTAAAGCAATTTGCATTCCTTAGATTCTCCAAGAGCATCTCCCCAGGGCCCCAGCTGACAGTGAAGAGCATTGATTTCCCCAGGTGACCAAAACAAGCATCAAGGTGGGAATAGCTCCAGCAGCCACATCTTCAGTACCAAACATTAGACCTGTTAGAGAAGCCAACAGTACCTCCATCTGACTGCTGCTGACCCCAGAGCATCTCAAACTCTTTGAAGAGCTGGCAGCACATATCAGAGAAACATGTTTCTCCTTGGTCAAAAGAAAGCAAGGAAGGGTAATAGACACAAGAGGTGACAGTCTAGGAGTTTGCTTGCTCACAGTTAATGAATAACCAGGCTTCTGGTTTCCTGAGCATCTTTCCTACATCTTTGCCTCCTAAGGCTGCAGAGAATAGGTCTAGGATCCCTTCTTGTTCTGGGTGTGTCTCAGCCTCACACTGTAGGCATCTATGGGATGAGGTTTAAAGCGTGGCCACAAAGCAGGTGTGGGATGTGCTGAGTGTGTCAGGGCCTGAAGAGGATCATCCATTGCTGGGGCACTACAGTCACCAGTCTTCTCCTTTGCCTTGCCCAAAACTGCTGTGCTCTTCCCAGAAGGGCTCAGGGGCTGGTTTGGGAACAGTTCCCCCACAGTGGGGAAAGAAGCACTCCTGCTCTCCTAAGTGGCTCCATCCCCAGCATGTGGAAAAAAGCTCATGGTATGCTTCAGGCACACTTACCCATGACAGCTGGCTGCCAGAGTTCTTCACAAGCAAGGGAAGCAAGCATGCTCCCAGGCCATCCTGGGATGAAGATGAGCCCAGTATGCCACATATGCTCCCATGGGCTGCAGGGTGTTTCCCATTCCCTGAGCAGGTTGCACCCCAGTCCTGCCTGAGCTGTCACTTGCCTTTGTTCCCTGGACTGGCCACCAGCCCTCCCTGAGTGCTTGTGACTGAACAAAACCCCTGTCTGATTGAAATGGCTCAATAATGCTTCCTATTTCGGGATGAGCACTCACATAACACCTCAAAAGCCACCCTCACTGCCATGTGTGGGGCCTGGAGGTGCCTGAGTGCAGCACTGAGCAGTGAGCAGTTCCCCTCCACAGAGCTCCATGGGATGAGAGCCTCTACGGAAGGAAGATACCTGTGGTGGTAGTCCCCTGGGTCTACTGGAAGCAGTGGGATGCCTTTGCAGCCATACAGGTGTGTCAAGGAGAGAGGGGTGCTGTGGCAGGATGAGCTCCCAGGGGAACTGAGGGGAAGCATAACACAGCTCCTAACCTTCAGAAGTGTCAGTTATCAATCCCCTCACACAGTGGCTACCAAAAAGAGAGAACAAGAAGAACTAACTGAGTTGGCTGTGTTGTTATTTGACTGCAGTAAATTTTCCCCGCGTAGAGACAGCAGTCCAGCCTGTCCCGTCCTATTGGTACATCCATTCCAGGCTTATCACAGTCCGGGGGTTTACCCTGGGTTCCTGGATGGGTCACTGGAGGCATCAACTTCTTTGAGAGTGATTAGGGATTAGTCATTCAGCAGCACTTGAGAAAATAGACAGACTATCATCTCGGAGCATCCTCAGGTCATAAAATCATACACTCATAGAATGGTTTGGGTTGGAAGGGTTTTTAAAGCCCACCCAGCACCTCTCCTTGTTGGCTCCTCTGTCACTTGGAGAAGGAAGTTACCAATGCATTGCAGGAACCTCCTGGATTGCCTATGCCCTGCTGTTCTGTCCCTCCAACGGATATTGGGGTGGTCCTCCATAAGGACGAGGGCTTGTGAACATGAGGCTGCTTCTGTCTATCTATAGAGGGCCTCATCTGCTTGGTCTGTGGTAGACTCCCACTATAGTGTCCCCTGTCCCTGCCCTGCCTCTATTCCTGACCTATAAGCTCTCAATAAGCTCCTCATCCATCCCCAGGTGGAGCTCCATGCACTCCCTCTGCTCATCGACATAGAGGACAACACCCTATCAATCATCACCCCTGCCTGTCCTTCCTAAAGAGCTTGCATCCTTCTATTCCAACACTTCAGTCATAAGAGCCATCCCACCACATCTCCATAGTGCCAATGAGGTTATAGCCCTGCAGGTGTATGTACACCTCTAACTCCTCTTGTTTATTTCTCATGCTGCGTGCATTTGCATAGAATCATTTAAGTTGGGCCTCCAATGAGGCTTTCTGGCTGGAATTCCTTTGTGCTGTTTTTCAGGTGCTCTTCTCTGGACCTGTGGTCCTTTTCCAGGCTCTGGGCATCTACTGCTGGCACTGGCATCAAACTGGGAGGAGTGGGATGGATTGAGGTTCTTCTTGCCCAGCAACTTTAGCCCTCTCTCACCAGCTTGGCAAGCCTGTGACCAAAGATGCTCTTCCCCTCTTCTGACAGATGGACTCCATCAGCTCCCAGCAGACCAGGTTTCTTAAAGTGAGTCCCGTGATTTGAGTAGCCAAAACCCTGGCTGTGCCACCAGTCCTGTGACCATCTGTTGATTCACCAGATTCAACTGGTCCTATCAATCCCCTTTCCTTTGACTGTGAGGACTGATGAAAAAATATCTGCACTCCACAGTCTCTAACTGTTGCTCCCAGGGCTCTGTAATCCTTCTTGATACTCCTCAGGCTGTTTCTGGCTGCATCGTTGGTGCTCACGTGAAACAACAGCAGCAGATGTCAGTGGACTGTACTAGACTTGGTAGTCTCTCGGTGACATCCCTGACACAAGCCTCCAGTAAGCAACACCCCTCTTTAGAGAGTGCATCAATTCAGCAAATGGGTGCCTCCGTACCTCTGAGAAGAGAGTCACCTAATACTATCACCTGCCACCTTTTCTTAGTTGTGCTGGCTATTACATGGGGAGCAGATTGGCTGCCTTACTCAGCTCCAGTGTCTCTCCTAATTTGGCAGGTCTTTCCTTTTCAGTCTGCAGAGCAGTGAAGTGGTTCTGTAAGGGCACCTCATGCTGCAGGGGAAGTCTCCTCTTCCTGCTGGTGCCTGTTATTACAAGCTTCCATTATTCTGCATTACTGGCTCCCCTCCCTTCTGTGTGTACTTGTGGGGGAGTTTTTGGCTGTTTGGCCAGGGGCAGTGGGGCCACTGCAGTCTGCACTTGGAACCAGCTAACTTGTTCTCAGCCTTTCTGATACTGCACAGTTTTCCCACTGCCACCTGCAGCTCAGCCACCTGCTGCAAGAGATCCTCTCCTGGGCAGACCTTCTGCAGCTGTGGTGGTTTTACTGAGGTGGGCAGCCGAGTTCCACCACGGCTGCTCTCTCACTCCCCCTCCTCAAAGGGAAAGGGGGAGAAAATACGATGACAAGGGCTCAAGGGCTGAAATAAGGATGGGGAGATCGCTCAGCAAGTATCGTCATGGGCAAAACAGACAAAGAGTAGGGAGATTAAAGAAATTTATTACCTATTAGTAACAAGCTAGAGAAGTGAGAAACGAAAACAAACTAAAAACACCTTCCCCCATCCACCCTCTTCCACTTCCTCCCCCTGAGCGGCGCAGGGGAATAGGGAACGGGGGCTGCGGTCAGTCCATAGCGCTTTGTCTCTGCCGCTCCTTCTCGGTCACTCGCTGCCCCTGCTCCCGGTGGGGTCCCTCTCACGGGATGCCGTCCTTCCCGAACTGAGCCTGCGGGGGCTGACCACAGGCAGCAGCTCTTCAAGAACTGCTCCAGTACGGGTACATACCACAGGGTCCATCCATCAGGAGCAAACTGCTCCAACATGCAACCTCCACAGGCCACAGTTCCCCCCAGACCCCCTGCTCCTGCGTGGGCTCCTCTCCACGGGCTGCAGCTCCAGCCCGGGGCCTGCTCCTGCGGGGGCTCTCCATGGGCCGCAGCCTCCTCCAGGCCACATGCACCTGCTCCAGCGGGGGCTCCTCCACGGGCTGCAGCGTGGAGATCTGCTCCGTGTGGGACCCGTGGGCTGCAGGGGGACAGCCTGCTCCACCAGGGGCCTCTCCCCAGGCCGCAGGGGAACTGCTGCTGTGTGCCTGGAGCACCTCCTGCCTCCTGCTGCACTCACCTTGGGGTCTGCAGGGCTGTTTCTCACTCCTCTCACTCTCCTAGCTGCTGTTCCCCAGCAGTTTTTTTTTTCCCCTTTCATAAATCTGCTCTCACAGAAGCACAAACAACATCGCTTATTGGCTTGGCTCTGGGCAGCACTACCAAAACCTTGCCACATAAACCCACTACAGCAGGCAGATCTGCTGCCTGTCCCTGCCCAAGGGGAAAGGTCTAGGCATGTCCAGCAGTGTGAAATCTTCACTTCAGCCCCCAACTTCAGCAGCTCTGTCCAGGTGGGGGCATCAGCCACAGCTGGGGTAGATGGTACAGACCCCCAGCCAGAGCTGCAGCCTTTGCTCTTAAGCAGGTGCCCGCTATTCCCTATTAAGGGTCAGGCAGGAGGAACATCCTTGACCAGTGCAGATGGTCACAGAATGGTGCTCGACGCTTGGCTATGTGTACTTGCAGTTGCCCACTCAGCCAGTGGGATGGCCTTCTCTGAAGATGTGCCCTCTTTGAGCACCCTCCAATGCACACTGCCACACCACCCTCTGGTTGCCTCTCCTGTTTCCTGCGCTTCTGGCCACTAGCATGCCATTTTATTTTATTTTATTTTATTTTATTTTATTTTATTTTATTTTATTTTATTTTATTTTATTTTATTTTATTTTATTTTATTTTATTTTATTTTATTTTATTTTATTTTATTTTATTTTATTTTATTTTATTATTTTATTTTATTTTATTTTATTTTATTTTTTGATGAGCCATTTCTCACTGGGCTGAAACAAGAGGGCATGTCCCTGCTCAGAGTCATCTTTGCTTCTCATCCCTGGATCCATCTAAACCTGCTTCCTCAAATCTGTGTAGGACTTGATTCAAGGTACTGTTTCCACCAACCTCTCTCTAGCCAAGGGCAGCTCAACCGTTCTGTGCATCAGACCTGAGTCTCAGGTGAGGTGTAAGTGAAGCTGGGAGCAGCCAAGTGGTACTCACTGTATTTCGGGTGGCTCTGCTGGTGTCCTGGAGCTATGGGGCCAGCTGAAGGCATTCCACCAGTCTTCTTGTGAGAGCCTGATTCAGAAGTTCAATCATCTCTTTATGTAAAGCCTCAGATAAACTCCAGTATATTACATGATTGTTATTTTTTTGAAGACCTACTGCTCAGAGCTTGCTGAGGCATAGAGCATGTCTGACACGGGACAAAATGGAATCTGGCCCAGAGGACCCAGAGTTATCATTGCTGCAGATGGTAAATGCCAGTTGTAGTGCCCAGCAGACAGGTGTTCATGGAGGCCCCCTGTTACTCTCTTCTTTTTCTCTCATCATATGAGCATCCATTATCTTGGCACACAGAAAGAAGTGATGTTTTTACTTCCTGCCTAGCAAAAAAGAGGAGGGTTTTCAGACTTTCTAGGTGAGGGTTGCTCAGTGTGGAGTGGGACATGGACTAGGTCTGGCAGGTCCTAAGCACGGTTCCACAGGGAGTCCCTGTATCACTGTGCCAAGATGCAGCACCTTCCCAATCCTGGGTTACAGTAGATCTCGTGGATGAGGGCTGAGATGAAAGGGGAAGCTCTGGCCCCAGTGCTGTTTTGGTGATTTGCATAATGTTGGGACTCTGCTGGGCCATTCTGCTTTGCTTAGCACTTCAGGTGCTGATGCTACAAGTTGCTGGGTGCTTCCTACATCCAGCCAATGTCCTCTGGTCCTCATACACTGAGGGACTGGATGATAGTTTGTGCTCCAGCATCTACCTACTGGTTTTCTCTGATTCATGAAAAGTTAGCAAAAATGATCAAAGCAGACAGTCAAAACTCTTTATTTTTCCCTATGGATTATTGGTGGCAGAGTTTTTGATCACTTTCAAGGGAAGACCTAGTTAGTAAGTAACTGAATTAAGTAGTAGGTGCAATATATGAACTGACTTTTTGCTGCTTTTGTGCTGTCATGAAGATTATTCATACCAACGAAATAATGGTTTCCATAGCAACTAATGTACTTAGGAAGGGAAGAACTGGAGACACAAATAACAAAGACAAAGCCCAAATCTCTAACGCTAAGAGGCATATACAAACATAATAAACCACAGTGCAGTGCACTGGGATGGCTTCAGGATGTGCTTCCTCCGACACTATACAAGATGGCATATTGGGGTTGCCACAAGCAGAGGGGTATAGGGAAGAAATTGGACAGGGCAAAAGGCTGGCAGGATAGCAGGCTGTGTGACTTGGTGCAAGGGCCATAATATCTTCCAATGTGTTCGGGTGCTTGTTACTGCAGAATTTCTTGGTGAGCAACTGCCACAGCTCCCCTTAAAAGCATGGCAATTTTAAAGCTAGTTCAGTGCATGTAGAATCAGCAATGCATATGGAAGACACAAAGGAATTAAATCTTCCCTTCACCTCTGCTGTTGGGCCATACCTGACTTTATCTGGATAAGTGATTCACCAGCTGTGTGCCTTATTCTGGCTGTAAATCCTGTTTCTGTAGCCCTGAAATGCAGTGATCCCATAAGCAAGAGCAAACTGCCTCAGCCTGGCAGCATCACCCTCTGAGTCGTTTACTGAATTACAGGGACTGCAGAGGAATGTGTCCATGAGCATCCCGGCTCTAACCTACAGACCCCAGCTTATCACCCTTGGGCATTACTGCAGGTTGAAAATAGCTTTTATATCTCAGCCTGCCAAAAAGCCTTTTGGAGGCTATTAACTGCAAGAGTCTAAAGAACAGGTTGAATGAGCAGCCATGAAGGCAGGCCTGGATATTGTCATCCTTTCTCAGTGCATGGGAGGGACACTGACTTCTAAGGAGTCCACATTCCAGTAACAGCCTGTTATACTGCCACTGCCCAAGCAGAAGTCCTTGTTTTCTGCACTACATTTCTGTCTTTGTGCTTAGAACAGAGTAATCCTCTGGCCAGGGAAGAGGATTTACTCATGAAGCAGTCCAACAAAAGGTCTTATTAGTTGTCAGCTCTTGCTTGAAATGCACAAGCCTAAAGTCTCAGCTCAGCAGGAGCCTAGAGTGCTGTGCCAGACTTAGTCCCAGCACTAGACTGTCACCATGGAAAGAGACAAAGAAAATGAGAACTGGGCAGGCATGTTTGCCACCCCTTGGTACAAATGCAGAACAAGGCATAGAAGGATTGCAGGCTGGTTTTCCAAATCTCCCAGCATCACTCAGCACTTCCCTTGTAAGAATCCTGGTTCTGCCTGATGTCAGTGTGTATGGGAATCCCTGCTGGTTTGGCTGGACTAGGGTCAGATGAGGCCTGCACACATGAAACCAAGACTGATCTCAAATATCCTAAGTGCTGGAGTCCTACAAGTATCCTGTAACCAATATAACTAGTTCTATGTCCATCAAATAATCCTGCTCCACCATCCTCTGGTGGAAGAACCACCACAGGTTCTTCCAGGCTTTCTGTACCAGAGTCAAGAAGAGCACAGCAAAGATTTTATACTGGTTGGTTAATAAACCAGACAAGTCAGATAATTGTTTCCCTGAAGTCCTACAGCCACGCACTTTTGGTTAGGAAAACCACTGTGTGTTTTGGGAGTCTCGAACCTTGTGGCCAATGTGCTGGCTGAACTGTGCGGGCAGTTTGATGGCAGGAGTTGCTTAGGGAAGAGATAAGGAAGGAGGCACTGTGCTGAATCTAAACGAGCAAAGGAGGACAGTTAAGACTGACGGTTCCTTTCTGGCTCTGGACCCTGAGCACTGTGAGCTGTGGACAAAAGGTCCTGCCAGGCAACAGACCCTGAGGCTTCAAAGGCTGTGACAGCCTTCTGAAATCTCTCTTGCAGTCTTTCTCTTTTGAGAAGCAGACTGTGTAAGTACAAGCTGGCAAGGAGGATGTCACCCCTGTTCTTTGTTCTTTTCTCCAGGAAAAAGGGCCTAAAAGTGCCATCACGACTCAGGGTCTGCAGTTTTTCTTTTTCTTTTTCTTTTTCTTTTTCTTTTTCTTTTTCTTTTTCTTTTTCTTTTTCTTTTTCTTTTTCTTTTTCTTTTTCTTTTTCTTTTTCTTTTTCTTTTTCTTTTTCTTTTTCTTTTTCTTTTTCTTTTTCTTTTTCTTTTTCTTTTTCTTTTTCTTTTTCTTTTTCTTTTTCTTTTTTTTCTTTTTCTTTTTCTTTTTCTTTTTCTTTTTCTTTTTCTTTTTCTTTTTCTTTTTCTTTTTCTTTTTCTTTTTCTTTTTCTTTTTCTTTTTCTTTTTCTTTTTCTTTTTCTTTTTCTTTTTCTTTTTCTTTTTCTTTTTCTTTCTCTTTCTCTTTCTCTTTCTCTTTCTCTTTCTCTTTCTCTTTCTCTTTCCCTTTCCCTTTCCCTTTCCCTTTCCCTTTCCCTTTCCCTTTCCCTTTCCCTTTCCCTTTCCCTTTCCCTTTCCCTTTCCCTTTCCCTTTCCCTTTCCCTTTCCCTTTCTCTTTCTCTTTCTCTTTCTCTTTCTCTTTCTCTCTCTTTCTCTTTCTCTCTCTCTTTCTCTCTCTCTCTCTCTCTTTCTTTCTCTTTCTCTTTCTCTTTCTCTTTCTCTTTCTCTTTCTCTTTCTCTTTCTCTTTCTCTTTCTCTTTCTCTTTCTCTTTCTCTTTCTCTTTCTCTTTCTCTTTCTCTTTCTCTTTCTCTTTCTCTTTCTCTTTCTCTTTCTCTTTCTCTTTCTCTTTCTCTTTCTCTTTCTCTTTCTCTTTCTCTTTCTCTTTCTCTTTCTCTTTCTCTTTCTCTTTCTCTTTCTCTTTCTCTTTCTCTTTCTCTTTCTCTTTCTCTTTCTCTTCCTCTTCCTCTTTCTCTTTCTCTTCCTCTTCCTCTTCCTCTTCCTCTTCCTCTTCCTCTTCCTCTTCCTCTTCCTCTTCCTCTTCCTCTTTCTCTTTCTTTCTTTCTCTTTCTCTCTCCCTTTCTCTCTCCTTTTCTCTCTATTTCTCCCTCTGTTACTTCCTTCCTTCCTTCCTTCCTGCAGTTCCCTTTCTGCATCTCCAGCATACCTAGGCATATGCTATTTAAAAAAAAACAACACACACTTCCTGCATGCTCAAATGCTTTTGCCTATTGCAAATATCCCCTGAGGTCTTTTACATAAGTAAGTGATGGTTTGCTGAGACAGAAGAACATTTGCAGGAAATACAAGAAGTAACATTGCTCCTTCCTGAGGTAAACCCAAATCCCAGCTTTTTAGTCAGGAAGATGAAAGAGGGACAAATTAAGATGCTCTTTTCCAACACAAACCAGAGTTCCGCCCTTTTCAATTCAGAAAGCACTACAGCAGCTTTCATGTAAAGCCAGTGACAGGCTCCACATGGTCCCAAAGGGACCATCACCCCACCAGAGCAGCATTCGTTGTGAGGAGGGGCCCTGTAAATAGCTCAGCAGAGGCTGTGACTCGCCTTTGAACACAAGATGGTCCCCAAGAGGTACTTCCCTGCTTGAGGCAGGTAGGAGGATTCGGCTGGGTGTTTGTGTCTGTGTGCTTCAGACACCATGCAGACACTTCCACCTGGCCTCCAGCTGCAGTTATCCCATCTGCAGGCATTTGGTGCCCATCACAGCACCCTCCAGCACGGGGCTGATGCGGAGGCAGGAGACCCACCATCACTGAGATGGAGACTGTGACCCAGCTGCCCCCCTGCACCACGGCCCTGCCCTTTTCTCCAGCCCCCAGCCTGTACCTGCCCAGCCCCGGGCCCTACAAGCTCACCTCATGCACCCCACCACAACAGAGCCCCCCACACCCCGGCCTGACAAGAATCCCAGGGCTCCATCTTCACGGGGAGGAAGGGACGGGCCAGTCCTGTGAGCCCCATGGGGCAGTCCCAACCAGCGTCACAACCACTGGGGGGGTTTCCAAGGGCAATGCAGTGGGCTGGGGGCTCTGGGGACTCCTTGCTGGCTGAGACTGCTGAGGATCTCCCACAGTGTTAACAAGCAGCTAAAGATCCAATGCTGTTGCCTCCGGCCTTTTATGCCAAATTGAATCCAGAGAGGATAGAAGAAGCTTGCCTGTGGCTGTCAATGCTGTTTCTCTGCTTGGGAAATGGCCCTTCAAGCTCTGGCACCTCTGGTGGCTCCTCTGCCACCATCTGGCTCTGCTATTCTCAACCCTTTGTCTACAGTCCTTCCGATTTTCCTCTTGCTGCCTTCATGGTTCTGGATCTGCTGAGTTCCGTCTCCTTCTGCCCAGGAGGAGGACTGTGGTTGCACATGGAAGGATCAGGCCAATGTTCCTCATCCTTCCCCTGCACATCTGCAGGCCACACTGGGGTTTGTGTGAGAGCAGATGGCACCAAAGTGGCTGAGATCTCACCCTGATTGTGTCCAGCTCTAGAGGTGAGCTTGGTGCACGGTCTCACAGAAGTGAGAGGCCTGCAGTGCTTCCCGGCTGTTGGTAATTGTTGAAGAGCATCTTGGCAGAGATACTATGGCAAACTAGCAAGAGAGACAACACCTTTCCATCGGCCATCTTCCAGCCCGAGTACTGCAGCTGACAGTAAACGACCAGGCAAAGTGCTGAGCTGTGTCTGAAGTGTTAGAGGGACTCAGAGAGTAATGACCGCAGCCTGGCTGGCTGGAGGGAGAGCTCATGAGCCTATCTTAGTCTTCCCTCTCTAGGCCATCATGCAGAACATCTGCCTCCCACTGAGGGGAAACAGCACAGAACATGATTTGGGGGAAGACAAATGGTTCAGGCATGATTATCCTCAGATTTTTTTCACCTTTGGCCACCTCAGAGGTATCTGGGCACAGAGCAGATAGGCCAGGATTTGCAGAAGCAGCCACTGATGCCAGGTACATGAGCATTTCAGTGATCTGCTATGAGATGACACCTGTGAGACTCGGCAGGATGTGAAATGCCACCCTTCAGAAAACCTGAGCTGAGTGGGTGCTTCCAAGCTCCATCCCAAGGTCCCTCAGCTGGAGGTGTCAGTGTCCTGTATGCTCCCCTGTCCGCTCTGCAGGGTATTGCTGCTCTGAAATGGAGTTGATGGGATGAAAGCATCACTGCACCTCTGCTTCTTCTGAATGAGCTCCAGTGCCCTGGATAAATTTGCTTGTGTTGGTGACTGAAGCCAATGCAGTGAGGTGGGATTCTGCTGCCAGACAGGTGCTGGTCTGGCAGCCGCTGCTGGGGGTGCTGGAGACAGGCAGTGGGGGTCAGTAGTGTTGTAGCCAGGGCACACCAGTGCGCACCTCCATGAGCCTGCCATGGCTGGCAGGGGCTGTAGGTAGAGCCTCAGTCCCTGATCTCCAGTTCTGACCATCAGGTGGCAGCAACAAGGCAATGTCATCATCGCAAGGCAAATGAATCAACGTCAACTCCAGCCAGAGTTAAATCCTAACTTTCCAAGCTGCCTCATAAGAGAGGTGAAGTCTTTGGTGACTTTGTACCTCTGGTTAAAGGCTTTGCTTGCCAGCTGGAGAGGAAACCTCACTTCTGTGTTAAGACAAGGGAAGCAGCAGACTCCTGCGGTACATAAGAGTAATATTGTGTTTACACAAAACACAATGATACAGCCAATCGTTCATGCATGGTGGGCTGGTAGTGATGGCTATAATATGCACAAAGAGCTTATAGCTTATCAGAGTGGCTAACTGGGCTGGTCTAACTAACTGGGCTAACTGGTCAGGATTTAATGAAGTGAAAACTTGGCGGTAAGTACAAACTTACCTACAGGAGTCAAATGCACCTGCTGGCAGAAGGGTCTCAGAGGCTGGGGCCTTCGCTGGCAGTGCTGGATGTGCCTTTTGGCCCCCCTGCGGGGGTGACTGAGCAGCAAGTGCTGCAGCAGCGGGCACAGAGGCCTCCCAGCCACCCAGCGAACACAGCAGCCTTGGAAGAACATCCACTGGTGGACACTGCCCATGTTTGCCACCACAATGAAGACTTCAAGGTTGAGTGATGCCATCATCCCAGACCTTGTGCTGCTGCTTTTACTACAGAAAGTCTTTAATTACCTATCAAATTTCCCCTCACTGTTTCTAGGGAGTAGGACATTTTCAGGCAATTACTTTATTTTACAAAATTGTGGTGGCTTTATGAAAGGTGAGCTCATTGCTGCAGAGAAAAGGACTGCCTTGGACCAAGGTGCACTTTGGTATGACTGCAGCCACGTGTCTAGGCTCTGTGTGGGGCTTTAGTGCTGGAGCTATGGAACGGGCAGGGTATGGTATGGCATGGCGTGATCATGGTATGTACTTTCTTGCACAAGGACACATCTCCCTGCAAGCCACCACCAGCAGCACCATGTTCCCAGGAGGCCAGTGTCTAGGCAGTTCACTTCCCAGCCCTGTAACATGTTGTTGCCTGAGTTTGGTCCTCCCAAAGCAGCCAGCTTGCCAGGGGCCTGCTGGATTTGCCCTGAAGCATGACCTGGTACCCCATAACCACAGGCCATGCCCAGGAGCCACACGTGGCACTGGGCACAAGTCATGTCATTCCTCTGCCACAGGTGTAGGGGACCGGGGCTGTGCCATGGCCCCTGAGCAGAGTCTGTTCCTGCCACCTTGGCAGCCTCAGGTTTTGCCTTTGGTGTGGGGCCAAACCAGAGCTCTTCCTCTCTTGGTCAACTGGAGCACAAATCTGTGTTTCCAAAACCTGGTGAAAAAAGGCTTTTGGCTTTAATATCTCTCAGTGCCTCTGGATTTTATAGTAAGCTGTCAGTCTCTTGGCACTCTTCATGAAGCATACCTAAGTCTAAGTGTGAGCAACCTCCAGCTGATAACCTAGGGCTCACTAAGACATCAGCTTATTGCCACGTCATTTCCATTTTCCTTAATTTCCTCATGTTGATTGTCTCTCCTTCCCCAGTCCCATCTGATAAGGGAAATAAATGTACAATTGATTCACATCCAGCACTCAGTGTTTCAGGAGAGGTCTCTCCAACCCTTTACTGAAAGTGGAAATAATCACATTTAAATGTTATGGCTATATCTGGGGCTGGTTTGGACTTGGGCACAGGGATTTAGTGCACAGGGTAGGTTCCCAGTAGTAGAGCTCATAGCTACCCAGCAGTGTGAAGCCTTCCTGCACTCAGCTCTCCCCGTGGGCTCTGCCTGCTGCTCCAGGGCTGTGGGAGCCACATCCATGGGTGCAGTGCCCAAGTGGCACGTGCAAAGGCTGCGGTGAAATGCACTGCCACAGGGCTGTGCTTTAAGCACTACGAAATACCACTTTTTCACAAGAATCTCCACTATCTCATTGCTCTCCTGATAGATGGCTGTCCAAACAGAGCCCAGGGCCTTTGGACAATAGTGAGTGTTCTTGTTCTCTTCAGCAGGGTCAGGTCAGGTCTTGCACAATGCCTCAGTGACAACACAGACTTTACTTTGTCATGCGCCATGCCCCTTTCCCCATGGCCTGACAGCTTGTACTTGATGCAAGGACCTCCTAGCTCCCGCTCTGCAGGTTAATTGTCCTCAGGTACAGAAATGTTAATTTGGCTTTTTCCATCTTTTCTGACATTTGTCTCCATGCAGTACCTTAAGAGGACAGGATTCACTCTTCCAACACAAACCATGAAGTTTTCCACGTAACCTGTTTTCTTCGTCCTGTTTCTCCACATCTTTTCTGCCCTGCTAGGAACATTTTTCTTTTTCCCCAGCTGTGCTCCAGGCTGACTGCCTATTTCAGAGACAGGCTCACCTTGCATGGGCCACCAAATAGCCTTAGTGTTTGGATGAGACAAACTGCAGGGCTCGGTTTTGCATTTGGTTTCTCCATCCCTGCATACCCTTTACCTACAAAAGAACCTGATCTTGGCCCATCTTCCAGAGTTCCTGCAGCACTTATCTGCCAGGAAGGTCTGCTCTCAGGAGACTTTGTATGGCCTCTAGTCCTGCTGAGCATGTAAGCTGTGATTCAGGGACAAAGAAGAGGCAGAGGAAATGCCATTTTTCCTGAGTTGGGGCTACACTCTAGGGTTGCTGGACTCAGTGGGTGAATGGTTCTACTGCTCAGCAAGGCATTTCCCCCAGTCTGCCTGAGAAAAACATACAAACAAACAAACATGATTTTGATCCCTAGGGCTTCTCTAGAGTATTGCAGAGCTTCAATTCACCAGCATGTACAACGAGTGCCTGAGTAGCACTTGAGGAGCAATCGATTAGCTCAATATAATGAGTCTTAAATACTTCCTTGTCATCTCCCTCTTGTAGATGTTGCCTGTGTCTTTTTGCTCAGGCCTGTATTCAGGTTTCTATAGGCATTCAATCCCATTTCTTTGCTTGTGTGATTACTTACAATTCTTGTTTAAATTCTTCTCATTTTCACAGTGTAATTAGGAAGAGGAATGACCTTTGTTCTGTAGTTAAAAAGTAATTAACTATGCTTTTTGCTTCATGGTTGTTTTTTAATTAGGACTTTGTTGATGTCTTTTGTCCTTGGCAGAAAATAAGGGCCAGGGCATATATTGGTTGCAGCTGTGCTGCCCAGGGCTGAGAGGGGGGCTGCCTGGCCTGGCAGAATCCACAGAGGTGGCCACAGATGTTCCTGTTTGCACAGATGTTCCCCACCACATTCACATCCTCTGTCCATTGTAATCAGGGGCATTTCATCTGCCCTCAGCATTAAGGTAACTGGAAAAAGCTCTATACAAGTGGGGTTTTGCCTACTTTTCCTTGTTCAGGTCTGTAAGTATTCCCTGGCACTTTCCTACAGGACTGGGGCACCTACACCATCACTAGACAAGCCCTGTCCCTTCCTCATAGCTGTCATCAGCATGCCCCAGTTATCAAGCACCTGTCCTAGAGTGATGTGCATATGACACCAGCATGGCTGAGGATGGAGACCTGTGTAGGGGTGTGCACTGGTATTAAGCAGTTCCTGAGGACTGAGAAGATATGCTCTGAAATCTAATTGCTTCCAGAGCTGCTGGTTACTGTGTAAGCAATAGCAACATACACATGGGGCTGAGGAGGAAATGAACACTTAAATTCCTCAGACCAAAGTATGTGGAGTTGCCGTGCCCTTTGCATTTTAGACTGGAAAATCCTCTGTATCCCGTAAAGGAACATCTTCACATGAAGGATATATTTCAAATGAGGAGTAGTAAAAGGATCCCCACTCATGGCTGGGATAATGCAGGTGGGTTGGTAAACTGGGGAGGAAATCACAAGCTTCAAAAAGCAGGCTCAGGCACCATGGCAGAGCAATGCTGCGCGCCAGCCAGGCTCCTCTCTCTTTAGTTTCTAGGAAGGGTTGATGCAGAGAAGTGGGGCAAGTTGGTTGTTCTGAGAGGCACCTCTCTGGAAGGCATGTCGTAGGTATCTTTAAGTCCATGATTTTGCTTGAATTTACCTTTTTGTTCAGCATATGTGGACTCTGATGGCAAAGGGACAAACCTGGAGCTGAACTCCTGAGCGAGTGGCTAGGAAGGCACTGGTGGGGTTGGAGTGTGATGGAAGTACTGGCATGGCACGTGCCTGCAAGTCGTAGGTGCAGGTGGTTGATGGCAGTATGTTGGCTGGGATCAAGGCAGTGCAACAGCTCCATCCTGCATGTATACTCACATGGTAGGCCATTCTGGTTTGCTGCCATACACATGGTACCCATCATCTCAGTGCAGGAAGATGGTGAGGCATGGCTGGATCAGGGGTACAAGCAGCCATGTGTTCCCAGAAGGAGGTAGCCTTGAGACAGTTCAGTTTGCAAGAGGAGGAATCCTCATAGGACTGTTTGGTGGCTGTGCCCTGGGATGGAAGAGGATCGGGTGTCCCGTGTGCTGCTCCTCTGCACCTCCTGTCCTCACCTGCCCGGAACTCCTAGCCAGCTCTTACCTGAAGATTGCTGAGCAGAAATGTTCCTCAGGAGAGCCTGGGAGTTTTCCAGGCCCAAAGCATCTGTGTCCTGCCAGCTTGTTACTTGTGTTCCTGTGCTTGCTGTGCTCTGCTGACTGCTCCTGAGACTGGTCTCAGCTGTTCTGGCAGCTGGGCTTTGCTTCTTGCTGGTAAAAATCATATTTTTTTGTGTGCAAGTTTGGTTCATTCTTCATATATGCAAAGGAGATCAGTATCCCCCCTCTCACCTCGTTCTCTATGTCTGAGAGCGTTGTCCAAATCCTTCTCAAACTCTGGCAGGCTTGGTGCTGTGATCATTTCCCTGGTGAGCCACAGCCCAACCACCCTCTCAGTAAAGAACCTTTTCCTACCACCCAGCCTGACCCTCCCCCTGTCCCCCTGCCATTCCCTCGGGTCCTGTCGCTGTCCCCAGAGAGCAGAGCTCAGCGCCTGCCCCACCGCTCCCCTTGGGAGGGAGCTGCAGGCCGCCATGAGGCCTCCCCTCAGCCTCCTCCTCTCTGGGATGAACAAACTGAGGAACCTCAGCTGCTCCTCATACTTCTTGCCCTCCAGACCCTCACCATATTTGTAGCCCTCCTTTGGATACTCTCTCATAGTTTTGTGTCCTTATTCTCTTGTGGCACCCAAATCTGCACACAGTGCTCGAGGCAAGGCCACACAAGTTTGGAGCTGACTGGGAGTTTATTGTTAGTGCAGTCATGGTCCTCCAGCTTAAGGCTCCAGGGTTCCCAGCACCCATCATTGGTGTTGAAAACAGAGGCAAAGAAGGCATTAAATGCTGCAGTGGTGGGATGCTGGGGCAGGGAGAAGCCATGCCAGAGCAGGGAGCTCAGCTCACCTGGCCTCCCAGAGATGGGATGCCAAGCCCTACCAAGGCTTTGGTAGACACCGGTGCACAATGTACTCTAATGCCATCAAGCTATAAAGGGCCAGAGCCCATCTGTATTTATGGTGTGACGGGGGGATCCCAGCAGTTAACTGTATTGGAGGCTGAAGTAAGTCTAACCGGTAATGAGTGGCAAAAGCACCGTATTGTGACTGGCCCAGATGCTCCGTGCATCCTTGGCATAGACTATCTTAGAAGAGGATATTTCAAGGACCCAAAAGGGTTCCGCTGGGCTTTTGGCATAGCTGCTTTGGAGACAGAGGACATTAAACAGTTGTCTACCTTGCCTGGTCTCTCAGAGGACCCTTCTGTTGTGGGGTTGCTGAGGGTTGAAGAACAGCAAGTGCCGATCGCTACCACAACTGTGCACCGGCGGCAATATCGCACCAACCGAGACTCCCTGAGTCCCATCCATAAGCTAATTCGTCAACTGGAGAGCCAAGGAGTGATCAGCAAGACTCATTCACCTTTTAATAGTCCCATATGGCCAGTGCGAAAGTCTAATGGTGAGTGGAGACTAACAGTGGACTATCGTGGCCTGAACGAAGTCACGCCACCACTGAGTGCTGCAGTGCCAGACATGCTAGAACTCCAGTATGAACTGGAATCAAAGGCAGCCAAGTGGTATGCCACAATTGATATCGCTAATGCATTTTTCTCCATCCCTCTAGCAGCACAGTGCAGGCCACAGTTTGCTTTCACTTGGAGGGGAGTCCAATATACTTGGAATCGGCTGCCCCAGGGGTGGAAACACAGCCCTACCATTTGCCATGGACTGATCCAGTCTGCGCTGGAGCAGGGGGAAGCTCCTGAACACCTGCAGTACATCGATGACATCATTGTGTGTGGTGACACTGCAGAAGAAGTTTTCGAGAAAGGGAAGAAAATAGTCCAAATCCTTCTGAAGGCCGGTTTTGCCATAAAACAGAATAAAGTTAAAGGACCTGCACGAGAGATCCAGTTTTTAGGAATTAAATGGCAAGATGGACGTCGTCAAATCCCAATGGATGTGATCAACAAGAAAACCAGCGACCTAAGGATCTACAGTCCTCCGCTCTACCAGCTGAGCTATCGAAGGTAGCCATCCCATCTCTGCTCATCCACGATTACCCCAGCTCTGCTGGGAGACCACCCCCCTCCTCCCTTGGAGCAAGGTCTCAGGCTGCCCTGCAGCTGGGCTGGGTCAGAGGGAGCGGGTTATAGCCGAGAGGTGGAGGGCAGCCCCTGCCCCTGCCCGATGGCCAGGCACAGGACATGCAGTGCCAGCCTGGCTCCGCTACCTGCCTGCAGCCAGGCAGATCCGAGGCTGCCTCAGGGAAGCCAGCAGTTCTGAGGTACTCGCAGTGAAGGTGTGTGTCTGGTGTGCACTTCCCCAACCAAACTCTGGCATACTCCTTGGGCAGTCCTCGCACACATTCTCAGCTCTGCCTGCAGCCACTCCCTGCCCCCAGACCATCAGCAGTGTGCCTGATGGTGAGGACCAGTTCTGGATTTTCACGAGGTAGATGGGTGACAGGAGCCGTCACATCCAGCAGCATCAGCATGACCCTCCTGCTAAGCTAACCCTTCCTGTGTGAGTGCTGGGTTTAAATGGATATTTTCCTTTAAGGAGCACTTTCAGTGCTGTTACATAGGCCAAAAATATGAGATGTCATGCATATATTGAATGCAAAGTCAGGCACTTTTGAGGCTGATTCTGTTGGAATATGCAAGATAATTACATGTTTAAAATCCTTTCAAGGGAGCTTGGCACCAGGCAGCTGTCATGGTGGGTAGGGAAGTAGGCCAGACAGCGCCCGTCCCCCTGAGTGCCGGTAACAGGCGCTGACAAGCTGTGACACAGCACGAGGACGGCACCAGCAGATGCTCTTGCAGAGGAGCTCCAGGGGTCTCGGCTGACACCCGGGCAGGGGCTCAGCCTTGCGGTGCTGCCTGCAGAGCCACGCTAGGGCACCACAGCAGGGCCAGGCATGGATGCTTTGATGACAAACCATGCCCTGGCCCTCTGGATTTCCTTTTTTTCTTTTTTAATGCTTGTCAGATAATGGCTGCAATTGTTAGCTGAACATTGGTTTCAATGTTATGAATGGCAGGTACTTTTGGATGGAGATTATTTGCATATAATAACACAAAGATTCATCCATAGAACAGCTCTCCTGGAGCACAGTGACATCTTCTGCTGTGCAGAGAGCCAGGACAAAGCCCACTCCCCATTTGTAATCCCCTGGAAGCCACTAAATAGCACTTGAATGGTGCATAAGCGGGGTGAGGGCTGTGTGCCAGACCTCTCCTTGCAGAGGAGGATGTTATTCCAGATGCATTATTCAACAAAAGGTGTCAGTCCAGCTTTTTGCACTAGCTGAAAGAAAAATCATAGCCATTTGAAGCAAGCTTTTTGGAAACTAAAATTATCTTCACATTGCATTTCTTCTCCAGTAATGACAGCAGTAAATTTTCTAAAATTCTGAGTCAGACGTCAAGAAATAGAGTAAAAATGTAATTGGCTCAAATATCATAAAATTTAAAAAAGGATCAGAGTGCCAAGATGTTTTTCTTCTTTCTCCTGTTTCTAACTAAGCCTTTAAGACTCTGGTGCCATGGTTTTGGGGGTGTGGGGGGTGGGGACTTGCAAGGAGCTATAGAAATTTCCTGTCTCTTTTTGTTTTTTAAGGCCAGTGCTTACCTGCTTTGGTCTCTACAATCATCTCTCACCAGCAAAGCACTTGCTTACATTTCCATGCTGTCAGGCCAGGGGCTCACATTGCCAATGACCAAGTGTAGCATCTGTAAGAGACAGGAGCCCTTAGTATTATAACTAACAGCTGAATGTGAAATGAAGAGAAAAAACCCTTTCCATTCCCTCTCTTTCACTGACACTTGCATTGGCCAAAGAAGCACCTGCAATTTGTACAGGGCAGGAGTTTCTCTTACCAGCTTGTCTGTTTGCAGCAGGACACAGGGGCTGTGGATGTGGACTTCTCTCCAGACCGAGCCAACAGACCCACTACAATAGTGCCCTGGACAAGGAACTGTGCCCGTGGGCTGGCCCCACTGGCCTTTGCTATCTAGGCCCCTGTAACTACTGCCCTGGCAGCCCCCTCTGCAAGCACAGCTGTGAAAGGTAGCTGCAGCCCTGAGCAATGAGCATCACTTGGTGCCCACAGTCATCCATTCCTTCTGGAGACCTTCCCCAGGCTTTTGCCCACTCTGGGAAGCAGCCTCTTGTCCAAAAGCTTGCTGTGTGCCAGGACAGTGGGCACCGCTGGGTGGGGATGCAGATGTGGCAGAGAGGTTCTACCTTTCTACCTTTCCCAGCCTCCTGCACCCCCCTGCCCATAACAAGGGCCACTTCATCTGCTCTCCACTCCTGCAGTAGATCTGGCTCCTCACATTCATCATCTCTGTCTGCTTGCTTGTCTGTGTTGCTCCCACCTTGCAGAGCACTTGTGCAAACTGGCCAATGTGGAAGCTGCCTTGGACTGACTCCTCACTCCTGCTCCTGCCAGCCGAAATAGACAAGACAGAACACATTTCCTTTGGGCATCTTTCCTGGCACAGTGAGGGAGCTGGCGGATGTTATTGTGAGCCCACTCTCCATCATCTTTGAGAGGTCATGAAGAACAGGAGAGGTGCCTGAGGACTGAAAGAAAGCCCATGTCACCCCAGACTTCAAAACAGCACGAAGAGGACCCAGGAAACTACAGGCCAGTCAGCCTCACCTCCATCCCTGGAAAGGTGATGGAACCACTCAACCTGAAGGTCGTCTCCAAGCACGTGGAAGAGAAAAAGGTGATCAGGAGTAGTCAGCATGGGTACACCAAGGGGAAATCATGCTTGACCAAGCTGATAGCCTTCTGTGATGGAATGACTAGCTGGGTGGATGAGTGGGGAGCAGTAGGTTGTCTACCTTAGCAAGGCTTTCGACACTGTCTCCCATAACATCCTCACAGGCAAGATCAGGAAGTGTAGGATGGATGAGTGGACAGTGAGGTGGATTGAGAACTGGCTGGATGTCAGATCTCAGAGGGTTGTGGTCAGCAGCGCGGAGTCTAGTTGGAGGCCTGTAGCTAGCAGTGTCCCCCAGGGGTCAGTACTGGGTCCAGTGTTCAACATATTCGTCAACAACCCGGACAATGGAACAGAGTGCACCCTCAGCAGGTTTGTGGATGACACAAACCTGGGAGGAGTGGCTGATACCCCAGGGGGCTGTGCTGCCCTTCAGAGGGACCTCAACAGGCTGGAGGGTTGGGCCGAGAGGAACATCATGAAGTTCAACAAGGGCAAGTGCGGGGTCCTGCACCTAGGGAGGAATAACCCCAAGCGCCAGTACAGGCTGGGGGCTGACCTGATGGAGAGCAGCTCTGCAGAGAGGGACCTGGGAGTCCTGGTGGGCAGCAGGCTGACCATGAGCCAGCAATGTGCCCTTTTGGCCTTTTTGGCCCCAAAGGTTTCCTGGGATGTATTTGGAAGAGTGCTGCAAGGAGGTCAAGGGAGGTGATCCTGCCCCTCTGCTCAGCCCTGGTGAGGCCACACCTGGAGCACTGTGTCCAGATCTGGGCTCCCCAGTACAGGAGGGACATGGAGCTCCTGGAGCTCCTCCTGGAACCTCCTGGAGGTTCCGGCTCAATATGAGGGGGCACTTCTTTACTGTGAGGGTGACAGAGCACTGGGACAGGTTGCCCAGAGAGGCTGTGGAGTCTCCTTCTCTGGAGATATTCAAACCCTGCCTGGATGCCATCCTGTGCAGTGTGCTCTAGGTGATCCTACCTGGCAGCGGGGTTGGACTAGATGATCTTCAGAGGTCCCTTCCAACCTCATTCTGTGATTCTGTGTTCTTGCAAACACACAGAGGAAAGTTTCTCTTTGCTCAGCACACAATTTCTGTCTTAACCTTTCTTAGGCCAGTACTGTAAATAATGTAGGTCAATAACCTTTCTTAGGCCAATTGTCTTCCAAAATACCACTCTGCTTTGCGACCTAATCCAACCTTTACCAAATCAGTGGGAATCTCATCAGAGCCAGCACACTTTGGACTGATGTCTTTCCCTGTGTTTTCCTGGTTTCTAGCACAACAGAGGGAGTGAAAGGAAGAGAGGTTCCACACTGCTGCCTCACCTGGCATCACACGCACTTTAACAAGCTGCTGAGCACTTTTGTTCCCAGGCATAGCAGTTGCACAGGTCAAGCTGTAGGACGCTGCTCTCAGCCAAAGTGTAGCTGTTTGTTAGCACATAGTATAAAACGGATTTCTGAACCTAATCCAGGAAAAACAGGGCTGGCAGGGGACTCAAAGTGTTGAATCCTTGCCTTTTTATGAAAATGGGAAAAGCACAAGTACCGTTTTGTCACACTTACTTGTGAGTGGGAGGTAGAGCAGCTGTGCAACTACGGGTCTCCTGCATGGCAGAAGCTGTTCCCACATTGGTGCGTGTCCATATGATTATGTCAGGGAATTGCAGCAACATCTACCACACATCCAAGAGCAGATCTGCTAACACTTGTAAGCAGTCCAGTGCAGGCACAGGGAGAGAGGAAATCCTCCGGGGCTCCACCTGCTGCTCGTCACTGGCAGGCAGCCGCCTGGCCACGGGCTGCCAGCTGCCTCGGACGCTGACCTCTGCCTGCATGCGGCCGGGGGGTCCCTGTGGTTCTGCGTCCAGATGTCAAAGGAAAAAAAAAAAATTCTGCCTCAATCAGCGTCTTTTTGGAGTTCAAGAAAGATAACACCTGTTTCTTTATTTGTATGAAGATGAAACAAAAATCATAACGTCAGTGTCCTTTTTAGTAGCTGGTCTGCCAAACTTACCATTGAATCTCATGTATGGCAGCCTCTGAGTCTGCTTATCTCTGGCTGTACTAGCAATGCATTTGATCAGCTCCAGCAGTTGTGGATGAAACCACATCTGGCTCCATTTGCAAATGATATGTCATGTTGAAGTGTTTTATGTAATTTCTTTTTTTTTTTCCTTTTTCTTTATGTTAAAAATGAAAGAGAAGCTAACGTGATTAGAAATGTCAGGCTTTGTGTGGTGTGGGTGGGATGCCTGTAATTTCTCAGCCAGAGTAAAACTGTGTTATTGAGAAGCTCTATAAAGGCAGACAAGCTGAAAACATGTTTTTTTTAAACAACACACAAGAGGTTTACAATCTGTCATATGCGTCTAATTGGCTTTTATTATATGTGCATGCTGATAGCCTCCAAATATGTGCCCCATCATTCATCCTCTGCTGCTGTGCCTCACACATTGTCTCCTGCGGCTGTGCTGTCATGCTGCTGGCCGGGCAGCCCACAGACTTTGCCATGACTCTGCTCCCATCTGTCTCCCCATCCCTTCTGAATGCATCCCCTTTTAAAAGGAGACCTTTTTCCCTGGTGATTATTGTTCATTTTATTTCAATAAGACTGAAAAGCCCTTCACATGCTAGACGCTGTGCAGAGAGAGAAACGTTGTTTGTTTCTGGAAGAATATGAGTATTAGAAAAAATTAACAAATAGTCAGAGAAGGCATGTGAAGTCTTCAGCTGCTGATTGCTGGGTATGCCACCTCAGCAAAGGACAGATCACTGACAGGTGCCTTTCACTGCAGATTGTCCTACACTTATCCCAGTGAGCATGGGTGTGGCTCTGAGCCAGCACCACCCTCCCTGCGGCTGTACCATCCTTTGCTTACTCACATTCACATGCCAGATCTGCAAAAAGCAAGGTACAGACCCCCTCCCACCTAACCTCTTCCTCAGGGGCCAGGAGACAAGCTAATAGCCTGAGATAACCCAGCTCACACAAGAACTGGATGAACAATTTACTCCAGGGTATTTTTCTGGAAGCCATTTTACTGCAATCAGACTTTCTGTATGAACTGTCCATGTTTAGTGACTTATGTTTTTTAAAAAAGTTCTTTAAAATCCTTCCTTTAAAGCACATTCTGAAAGTATATTTTTTATTGTATATTTATAATAATTTATAATATAAAACATTTTAAATTATCAGAATGAAATGTAATACTTTGTTGAAATGTAACACTTCCAAAATGATTTTTGGCATGAATGGATGAACATGACAATTTTTTACATGCCTGCTTCAGAAGGAATTTCAAAATGTCAGAATTTTCTGAATAATAGTGATCCTGCTGCCCTCTCTCCTCTGACTTTAAGTGGGAAAATTCTGAGCTGCTTCATGCAGAGCGTGGTTTACGTTCTCCAGGTGTTGAAAGCAGCTGCCAGGCTTCAAAGGCTGATTATGGGCTCCCTGTGCACAGGTTGTATGCCAGCGTGTTCAGTCTTTGGAGATGACATAAGATTGTTGCTGCTGTTGACAAATCTTTTCCTTTGGGTATTTCAACAACAGTCAACAAGTTTCTTCACAATTGCTCTCTGCAGCTCACAGTCCTGGTAAGCAGATATACATACATAAAGTGCTCTCTCCAATATTGGTCATTTCCAAAGGTGGCAAAAAGAGGGCAGAGCTGGTGAGAGCTGAAGTTGCACACCCTGGAAGCCAGAGTCGGTCTGCTGCTCCTGGGGAGAAGCAGCCAAACAGCCTGGCAGAGGCTGGGGCTCTGTCCCACAGACATTGCTGCCTCCCTCCTGCTGAGGAAGTGTGATCCTGGTCTGCTAGTCCTTCCTGTGTCTGTCTGGTGCTCCTTGGGCCCTTTGAATTTGTGTTTCTATCTCTCATATGTAGTGACATTACCATATCAAAGGGAGCCCAAGCTCCCCTGACACTCATGGTGTTGCCAGGGACTCTGCATGAGAGATGTGGGTAATTACTTCTCTTCCTCTCTTGCTAGACATGAGAATTTATTAGCTACTTTATTTTGATTAGCTGCTTTCTATCTTCCAGGACATCATCTCCTTCAGTAACGCATATGAACTTTGATATGAGGAACAGTGTTTTGGCATTACAATCCCTGCTCACCTGGACGAGAGCCCAGGACAAAGAAAGAAGAGGAAGGGGATCTGCGCTGCTCTTTGGAGACAGACCACCATCCACCTACCAACCTGATGAGGCATTTAAAACTCTAGGATCACCTCATCTATAGCAAGCGTGGAAAAACAAAACAAAAACATAACAAAACAAAATAAAATAGCCATCCCTTTGACAAGCAGATGTGACAGGTTCACTTTGCACAGTATTTTGTATTACACCTTTACCCAGCACACATGCAATATAAAGATTGATTCAGGTTCTTAAATCAGAGTTTTTCACCCTGCTTTACAGGTGAAATTAATCTTTTCCTTCCTGGGCAGAGACAAAGCCTCCATCCTCAAAGCCATTGCTGCTGGGCATTCAGTGTCCTTGGCAGGCCAATCAGCTGTGAATAACTATCACATCCAACATAACCTCCTTTCTGCATGCAAAAAGAATTGACAGACTTTCTTGTTTTCGGGCAAGCTGATCGTAAGCATGCATTCCCAGCCACATCCGTGCAAGCTGGCACTGCCACAGAGGCATAGTAGCCCACAGCAAAATCAAACTCCACTGCAGATTATGCAAGCCATCTACAACTGATTTTTCATGCTGCTTCTCCCACTGAGACTTGCTTTTAATATTACAGTCTATTGATTTCCTTCCTGCCTGCACTATCTTCTCAGCCCTCAGCATTTAGCGTGGCCAGCAGCTGCTGGGGATGGGCTCTGAACCTTTGCCTCACCCGGCAGCAGCCTCTGCTTTGCTGTGTTCGGGTACAATTCCACCTCCCTGCTGGTCTGCATGTGTCAGGTTTTTCTGACATCAAATAAGAGGTGTAAAGGGAGATTGCCACCATGCTGCTGCTGCCTCCATGCCATCCACACTGAGACCAGGTGCTCTAGCTTCAATGACTGATGTCTGGGTGGGAGCAGGTCACCTGTGGCACAGGGGCATGCAGGGCATGTTGTTTTTGTCTTGTAGGATTCCCTGCAGTGTTCCCTGTGGTCAGGACATAAAACAAGTAAAAGCAGCAGCAGAAAAGGAGTTAGCCCCTGGCTCCTCGGGGAAGCAGGGATTAATATTTCCATTCTCTAAATGGGAAAACTGAGGCATGGAAAGTGATGCAACATCAAGCAGAAAGGGGACTGAGGTAGAGCTGACTGAACAGCAGAGAAAAACTACATATGGATTTTTCCCATAGAGCATCCCTGTTTCCCCTGGTTTTGCTTATCCTTCATGCTCCCCATTGGGAACTCCGCATCCAGCTTGACACGCTCTGTCTTACTCCACGGTGGGTCATGGATGTGCCATTGTTTTCCTTCCAAGTGCCCTGCTTACTTTGCTGCTGTCTGGGTTTCTGGGTGGTGACTGCATCCTGCAACTGGTGCCTTGCAGAGATGGGACATCTTGTGCTTTGGACATGCTCAAAGCAGCTGTGTCCTCTGCGTGGGCAGCCCATGTACCCTGCCACTGTCCTTGGCTTTGGGAAAGCAAGCTAGAAAAAAATGGTCACATAAAATGTCACACATAGAGCTGCACAAAGGCAGCACTGCCTTCTGCTCCCTGTCCCACCCGGCAGTGCCTGTCTCTCCATCCGTTTGTCCCTTGCCCTTCTGGCTGCCATACAGAATGGCAGTGGGGAAGGACACGGCACTGTAGCTACATATGAGAGCAGGGCTGGGCTGATGGGGGTTGCCAGGCTGAAATAAAAAGAAAGAAGAAAGAGAAAAGTAGTATTTCTGGCCTGGAGTTAAAGAAGCAGCAGAAGCCCAGCACGGTCAGGCTGGGGCTGCCACTGAATGCTGCTCCACACGGTCTTCTGGCTTTTTCTCCCATGAAGGGTGTGTGCCTCTGCCTTCCCACCCACTCTCTTGCAATTCCCCAGACCTTCTCTGCAGCTCTGTGGATATCAGGGGTCCTAACCATACTAAAGGCACTGCTCTTCTACTGCTAAGGCTCTCTGCATAGAGTGTTTGGAGACTTTTTTCCTTCAAAGTATTTCTTAACTTTTTTTTTTTTTTTTTACAAAGAGAAAACTAAATATCATCATGGTTTAAATTTCCCTTTTTGGACTAGAAGACAGAAGTATTTCCGTCTATGAAGCAGAAGTAAATGAAAGCCTTTCTTGTGACCTGCAGCCATGGGCAGCACTGAAGTGCAGCAGCTTTGTTGGGGAGCACAGGACTCAGATGCTAAGCAGCATCGTACCTGGATGTGCAGGGAGGTGGCTGGTGAAAGCTACCTGTGCAAGCTTCCGATCTTGCAAAAAGATCCTGGGGATTGTTAATGTTCTTTCTTAGTCCAGTTTAGTTATTTTTAGTGTGTATGTAATTTTTGATGTTTTCTTAAAATGATTAAAATATCTGAATTCAATAAAAGTCATCATTAATGTGGACATCTAAAGAGTTAATACTACCGCTGCAGAGGTGGTGGTGGGGGGGTGTCTCCCATTTGTGTCAGGTAGATCCTCACTGGCAAAAATTAGCTGAGAGGTTTAAGAAAGTCAGCCTCTGGCAGAAGGGAAATGGATGTAAGAAGTGTCTGCTCCTCCCCTGAGACCTGGGAGAACATCAGAAGTGCCCAAGAGCAAAATAGAGAAGGATGAGGTTGGAATTTTCTGTGGAGTTGTGGCAACTCCTGGCAGCATGTGGGCTGACAGCAGACATGCCTGACTTGCTCCCATCTCACACCTCTGTCTAGGGCAGAGCAGCAGACACAACCAGGAGCTACAGTCCCCCCACGATGGGCTGTCCTGACCACTGCCCCTGCAGGGAAAAGAGGCTGTCTGTCCCCAGGAGCACAGCAGCCACGCCACGAGCAGCACCCCAGGTGCACCCACACAGCCACAGAGCAGGCCTAGGGCTGCTGCTGCTCCCCACTGGCAGTCCGAGTCAGAGGTTCTGCCTGTGTTTTTGGAAGTGACCTCCAAAGAGAGGCCATTTGTGACTGCTGGACCTGCAGATTGCAGAAGATGCACTAGGAATCAGCACACAATGTCAGAGAAGCAGGTTCAGAGAGCACATTTTCAAAAGCACTCTGGTGCCTAAAGGAGTTGCTGGGGCTTTGGGGAGCTGAGGCCTTCCCAAGCATCTGCCTTCATCCAGGCCAATGGCCCAGCACCTCTCATGCACCCCACTGTGTTTTGAAGTATCTTGATGAAAATGTCCCTGTGGGAATCTCAGTTCAGGTAACTAGATCTAGGGGCATCTGCAGTCTCAGGCCTTACTTAAAACATGGGCCTGTGTTTTCTGGTGCTCCAGGTTCTGTCCCTGTAAAACAGGGAGAATGAACCTTACCTTCAGTTGGAGCTGAGAGCTCCAAATGAGCCTTGAGCTTCATTTGGTCAGTGAGAGCTGGGAAGTCCTTGGGAGCCTTTGCAAACGTCTACAGTGAAGCCAGGAAAGCCCGATCATGTGCAGTGCTCAGCCTGCTCTTAGTGGGCCAGCATTAGTTACATGAGTATGGTCTTAACTGGAAACCTTACACAGCTACTTAGGCTACAGTGTACTGTGAATGATGCATGGTTTTATATACTCAAAAAGGAAAGCCTGAACCTATTCTGTCACAGTGGTAGACAGAAAGCTAATTTTGCTCTGAGAAGGCTAATTTTGCTCTTCAGCACTGAGAGTGGGCAGAGAGAGCCCAAAGTAGGCTCAGGGGCTCTGAACATTTAGACTAACAGTTCCACAGGAATGTTTTGGGATTGTTCCACATCTAAGAGTAAGAATTGTTGGCCTTGTTTTGGTGTTGCCAAGACCCCCAACCTGGGCATTGTCTTAATTCTGCTGTGGAGAAATGAAGGGGCACAGACATGGGCAGAGCCTACCTCCATCTCTGCTAGCCATCCTTCAGGACCTCCCGCTCTGCCCCTGCTCATCGTTCCCTTTACAACCCCTCCCTCCTGCCTGCCTTCGCACGGTTCGACCTGGTTCTTCCTTTCCAGCCTCCTGCTCTGGCCCCCGAGGGCTGGCAGAGCTTAGCACACCACTGCAGCAATGCTGCTCCGGTGCTTCCAAGCAGCAGTTTTATGAGGAAGACACAGAAAAGGAGCCTTTACCCCCCTGTTCTGACAAATTTAGATTAAATAAAAAAGCCCCAGCAGCCCTCTGTACATGAAGACATCATAGCTGCAGTCACTTGGCTGTCTGGTTTGCTGCTGTTCTGCTGAGACAGCCTCCCCAGCTTGGCTTTAGAAGTCAAGGGTACAAGCACAGAACTCAGAAGCAGCCACAGGGCTGGTCTGAGGAGGAGAATTACCTGGGACACCCCTCCCACACACTGTGTGCTCCTGGGGGGCTTCGTGTGTCCGTGGGGCTCATGCAGGCAAAGGTCCCGCTGCCTTCCCCCAGCCTGGAGGGTGTGGGCAGCCCATGGCGGAGCACCCTAACGTGAAACCCCCCAGGAGACCCAGACACCGGCATGCCCAAGCCTGGCTCTGGCATATCCCTCCCGGCCATGGCTGGAGGAGGAGGGTAGCAGACCATGCCTCACCTGTCCCTGCCACGGGGGAGGCCATGGGTGGCTGTGGTCTGGCTGGCTGTATGATCCCATGCAGGTCACTGCCACCCTGCAGCACTCATGGGCCCTCCTGGGTCAAAAGTTCAACTTTCACCCAAAAGCAAAATGTTCCTCCCCTTCACCACGGCATAAGCAGGCTAGAAATCTGATGAGAGCCCAGCAAGCCAAGGGCAGTGTCACTGGGAAAAGAGCCTCCTTAGCTAGAAGAACAAAATATTAATGTTTTCAGAGCCCAAACAGCATGTTCTGTGTTCAGGGTTGCATTTCTTCCTTCTTCACATCTGCACCTCCAGGACAGTCTGGCTGCCTTGTGCACATCCCGAGCCAGAGGACCGGCAGCGCCCGCTGAGCCCCGTGGCTCTGGCACTGCCTGCCCTGCAGGAGCCTGGCTGAGTCGTGCTGCGAGCGGGGTGCCCGGGCAGGGATCACGCTGGGCCTTTTTCTTTGCTCTGTGAAAGCCTGGTGTACTTTGAAGAACTGTATAAATGTCAAACCACTGGCAGCACTCCCGGGTAAGACAGGGAAATGGGTGTCAGGGCCCAGAGGCATTGCTGATGGAAAGCCATTCTTCATGCAAAAAAAGGGTCCCAGAGCAGCTTCCTTTCTGACCCTCCTTCAGCTCTTGTTTTCAGAGGGTGCTGCAGAGAGCTGTCCAGGCTTTCAGAAAACATCTTGGCTGGAGGTCAGCTCAAGGCCAGGCTTAGCAAGGATGCTGGAAGTGCCTTGGCAGTTCTCTTATGTGGCTGGTGCTAATCCCTCCAGAGTGAGAGAGAAGGAAAATGAAGCAAACCTCACATCCTAATGACTAGGATTTGCTTATCATTTACCTGGGTTTCCCACTGATTTTTTTCCCCATCACTCATCAGGACAGACAGTGCTAGCACAGTGCCCAAGCAGATAGAGCCGCACTTGCTTGTGCTGCCTGCTTTGCTGCAGAGTGAGTGTGGCTGACGGTCAGCCGGACACGATGTGCCAGGGAGCTGTGTCAGAAAGGAAGAAACAATCAAGTTGGGAAAACCCAATGTGAGGCTCAAGGCATCTCGTACCTCCTGTCTCACCTGAAGTTCTGCCTCAGTTTCCTGTCTGCCTTCAGTCGCCTCTCTGCCAAGGAAATGTGTGTAACCTCCAGCTTGTCTGAAGGCCCTGTGAAGCACTGTCTCATCTGCTCATCCCAGACCTAGTCTGCTGTGACTGCAGCCTTTGGTGTCAGAATAATTCTGGCTTCTGATTTTAGCTCATCAGTGGCTGTAGAAACACAGCTGTGGTCTCTGCAGCTCTGTGTATGGCATGGAGTTCACACCAGCTGCTTTTCAGCAATTGGTCAGGTGCATCCTCCTCTGGCTCTGGTGGTCTGCCCAGTGCCTTTATCCTGACATGTCCATCATAGGCGGTGGCTCGGGAGCAGAGAGAATCCCTCCTCCCCATTTCCCCCTCCTGCTGTGGGAGCAGAAAGCAAGGAGCCACCACCGAGCGTGGCAGAGCTGATGTAGGATGGGGTGGGGATCTGGGGACCAAAGAACTCTGAAAGTGCTGCTGTGTGTGGCTGCCCGTGCTCCCCGGGTGCCACACTCGGGACCCAGCAGCTCATGGAGTCGCCAGTCAGGCACTGGTCTGGGGGCCTCAGAGATGCTGAAGGGTGAGCCCAGAGCACGGGGCAACCCTGGCATCCTGCCCACACCCTGGCACTCATCACTGCCATTGTGGGAATGAGGGAAGGTTGATAGATGCCATCCCCCCACCTTGTTTTTCCCAAGGTGCTTTTTCAATGCAAAATGCCAGCGAGTCTGTGCAGTGTGAGTAACTATCTGCCCATTATGGCATCTGTGGTGAAAATTGCCTGCCAGACACCCAGGCAGGGGGTACAGAAATGTACTGAAGAGCAGCCTGGGGACATGAAAATGGAGCGTTGTTTTAACCCCCTGCCTTTTGCAGAAGGCCCTTCAAATGAGAAATACACTTCTCTCTGCCAACATCCATCAATCTCAGCTGAATGCACAGACAAGTCCCCTTCTCCTGAGGAACATGAATGAGTGTTAGCACAGTGTCAAGGGCCAGGAGGAGGAAAGCCGCCCGCAGGCAGCAGCACAGTGCACTGCTCCTCAGGCTCTTAGCACCACAAGGGCAGGACAGTGGCATGGGTTTTGCTGTAAGGAGGAGTTCCTCGATGTCCAAATACAAATTCAGTTTCCCAGGAAACTGGGTCTGGAGAGCCCAGAGGCTTGATGGCCATCATTAGGTGCTCCAGAGAAAATGTGGACACCCTAAATTAGCTATGGCAAAAATATGGATCCAGCATCAGGTCCCATCTTGAGTTATGAGCATCATAGAAACAAATTGCTAGAGGACTTTCCCTGAATTGGTAGATGAGGGCTGGGGGAGCAAAGTCCCAACCACTGTAAGCGAAGAGCAGGTTCAATACCACCCAATGAAACCAAACGAGTACAAGTCTATGGGGCCCAATGCTATGCATCCCAGGGTCCTGAGGGAACTGGCTGATGGAGTTGCCAAGCTTCTCTCCATCATATTTGAAAAGTCCTGGCAGTCAGGTGAAATCCCTGGTGACTGGAAAAAGGGAAACGTCAGTCCCATTTTTAAAAAGGGTCAAAAGTAGGATGTGGGGAACTACGGACCAGTGAGCCTCACCTCTGAGCCTGGGAAGATCATGGTAAAGGTCCTCCTCCAGGAAGCAATGTCAAGGCACACGCAAGACCAGGAGGTGATCCGAGACAGCCAGCATGGCTTCACCAAGCATAAATCCGGCCTGACCAACCTGGTGGTCTACTAGGATGGAGTGAGTGTATCAGTTGACAACATATGACCAATGTCATCTACCTGGCCTTCTGCAAGGCCTTTGACATGGTCCCACACGACATCCTGATTTCCATAGTGGAGAGATATGGGTTTGGTGGGTGGACCACTCAGTGGACAAGGAATTGGCCTGAAGGTCACACCCAGAGAGTGGTGGTCAATGGCTCTATGTCCGGGTGGAGACCAGTGATGAGTGGTGTCCTTCAGGAGTCTGTCTTGGGACCAGTGCTATTTAATATCTTGATCGAAGACATATATGATGGGATTGAGTGCACCCTCAGCAAGTTTGAGTGGTGCAGTCAATCCACCAGGAGGAAGGGATGCCAAAGGGACCTGGACAAGCTAAAAAAGAGAACCCATGTGAACCCAATGAGGTTCAACAAGTCTAAGTGCAAGTCCTGCTCCTGGGTCAGGGCAATCCCAGACATGAGACCTGCGAGAAGATCTCATTGAGAGCAGCCTGCAGGGACGGAGTTGGGGGTTCTGGTGGACGAAAAGCTCGACATGAGCCAGCAGCGCATGCCTGCAGTCCAGAAGGGCAACTGCATCCTGGGCTACATCGACAGAGGAGTGGGCAGCAGGTGGGAGGTGATTGTGCCTCTCTGCTCTGCCCTCGTAAGGCCTCATCTGGAGTCCTGCATCCAGGTCTGGGGCCCTCAGCACAATAATGAGGTGGGTCTATTAAAGCAGGTCCAGAGGAGGTCCATGAAGTTGGCTAGAGGACCTGGTGCTGGAGCACATCTCCTATGGGGAAAGGCTGAGAAAGCTGGGGCTGCTCAGCCTGAAGTAGAGAAGTCTCCAGGAAGACCTCAATGCAGCTTTTCATTACTTAAGGGGAATGGGGGGCTTATAAAAAAGATGGAGAGTGATTTTCTTTTTTTCAGGCAGACAGTGACAAGACAAGGGGGAATGGTTTTAAACAAAAAGAGGGTAGATTTAGGTTAGAGGTTAGGAGCAAATTCTTTGCTCAGAAGGTGCTGAGGCACTGGAACAGGTTGCCCAAAGAGGTTGTGGATGCCCCATCCCTGGAGGTGTTCAAGGCCAGGTTAGACAAGGCCCTGGACAACGTGATCTAGTGGGCATTATCCCTGCCCATGGCAGGGGGGTTGGAACTAGATGGTCTTTGGGGTCCCTTCCAACTTGGGTTAGTCCGTGATTCTATGATTCTGTGGGCAATCCACCACAGCCAAGGGGGCAGGATGAATTCACTACTGCTTCCCTAGGCTTATGCAAAGGGAAAATCACTGGCATTTCTGTGTTGAGACTTCTGCCTGGTTCAGGTCTCACCTACAACAGCCTAAATTTTAGCACGTTAGGACTTTCAGACATTTGACACTTTGCCTCCAGTGACCTGGGCTCACTGAACACAGTAGCACTGTCTCATCTTCAGCACAAAGCCTGCCTGCACTGCCTGCTCATGAAGGCCTTTAACCACCATCTTGCTGTACCAGGGTGCAGGGCTCTGCAGACAAGAATCATCCTGAAACATCCCAGGGGATTGGGAGGTGATAGGCACTCTCTGCCCTCCATTTCTGATGTCATCATGCAATGTCTAGACAGCTTCAGTCACCACATTTATTTATCTGGCCAAGTACCTCAGTGAGGGAGGAAGACATCCAGCGTAACAGAGGTGCTTCTTCTGAACTATGGAGCTTGATAGCCTTGCAGACAAGCTTGTTGGTAGGAGGTACAGAGCCACCCATGTTTGCAATGCTACCATTGCAAAGTGTGCCCAACCTCTTGCTGTGCCTCAGTTTCCCAGTGTGTAAAACAGATTGCCGTATCACTGCCCTGTTGTTGGTATACACTGTTGTTGTGCCCAGGGATGGTGGGTAAGCAGATCTCATATACACATAATGAATAAAACCGTATCAGCAGAAGGGAGATCAAAACAGCAAAGTTGTCTGTTTTTCTCATCAGTATTCCCGTTAATGACTGCAGTTAACCTTCTTTGCCCTCACTTAAGACAGATCTGGCATGTTGGATGTTCTTTTACAGGCCTTAATTACCAATACATTTCCTGTTCTCCCAGACTGGAGGTCTGGCACATCTGAGCAGGCTTGTCTCTGTCATTTTTTTTCTTTTTTTTTTTTTTTCCACTTCTATCCACACTGGCTTTGCTTTGTCAGCCAGAGCATCAGTCAGCCCACCTCCCTGGCAAGGGCTAGTGCAGCTTCCTGAACCTCTCCCTGGAGAGCAGAGCAGCTCCCCAGGGCTCACCTATGCTTTATTCTGACAGCCCCTGTACCTCAGTGCATGCATATGGAGGCATCTGAGCTACCTCCCCTCTCTGCCAACACTCACCACTTTTTTCTCAGCTAACTTGCCTTTCTGAGAGCAAAACATTTTCCTGTGGTGCTGGAGCATCTGCACTCTTAATTCAGTTGAGCACTTCCGCTGTTTTAATTTAATGCAAGTTGCTTGTATGGCATAGCTGAGCTGGGCTCATTATCCACATTGATAAGATTGTCCTCAGCCTTCTCTTCTTCAGACTATACAGTTCCAGTTCTCTCATCCCTGGCTTGTATAATGCATGCTCTGAGCACATAATTATCCTTGTGACACTTTGCTGGACTCTTTCTCTCTCCAATATGCCCACATCTCTTCTCACAGGGGGGAACCAAGAACTGGATACAGTGCTCCAGGTGTAGTCTTACCCAGAAGGATTTCCTCCCTTACCCTGCTGGCAATGCTCTTCCTAATGCTGCCCAGAATGTTGCTGGACACTTTTGCAAGGGCACATTGCCTTCTCATGTTCAACTTGTCCACCAGGACCCTGACCAGGTCATTAATGAAAATGTTAAACAGTCTTTGCCCTGATACTGAGCCCTGGAGGACACCTCTGGCCTCCACCTGGACTTTGTGCCACGGATCACAACTCTTTGAGCCCAGCAGTTCAGCTGGTTTTCAGTCCATGCCACTGTCCCCTAATAGACCATAGTTCATTAGTTTGTCTATGAGGATGTTATGGGACACAGTGTTGAAAGCCTTGTTAAAGTCAAGATAAGCAATATCATCTGTGCTGGGTCTGTCTGGGGTGGAGTTAACTTTCCCTGCAGCAGCCCACACAGTGCTGTGCTCTGCACTCGTAGCTAGAACAGCCCTGGTATCACTCCAGTGTTGTATCTATTGCTGCATAGCACTGGCACCGCATCAGGACTACCTCCAAGCCCCCAAGAGCCAGCAAGCTTGGATTGGGCAAGTGATGGGGAGGGGACATCACCAGGGCAGCTGACCTAAACCGACCAAAGGGATATTCCATAACACCTGATCTCACACTCAGCAATAAAAAGGGGGGAGGAAGCTGTCCTCCTGAACAACCATTATGCGTTTTGAGGCCCTGCTTCCCAGGACGTGGCCAAAGATCGCTCATTGATGGGAAGTAGAGAATAACCTTTTTTTTTTCTTTTTTTTTTCCTTTTCTCTCTGCACTTCCACACGGCCTTTTTTTTTTTTTTTTTTTTTTCCCCTCTCCCTTTCCCTTTAATTAAATCATCCTGATCTGAAACCTTGAGCTCTTTGTGTTGTATTTTCTCCCCCTTCCTCTTTGAGGAGGGGGAATGAGAGAGCGGCCGTGGTGGAACTCAGCTGCCCACCTGAGTAAAACCACCACATCCCCTCAGCCACCAAGCTAGCCACTTTGCTATAGAAGGTTATCAAATTGATTGGACATGATTTCTCCTTTGTACATACATGCTGACTAGTTTCAATCACCCTTTTGAACTTCATATGCTTGGAAATGAATTCTAGGAAGATTTGCCCCATCATCTTCCCAGGAAACTACATGAGGCTGGCTGGTCTGTAGTTCCTTGGATCCTCTTTCTTGCCCTTTTTGAAGATAGGAGCGATGTTTTCTTTCTTCAGAAACCTCTCCTAATTGTCATGACTTTTCAAAGATAAACCTTGCAATGGCCTCGCAATGAGTGACATTGGACAGATCCCTCAGCACTTGTTGGTGTATCCTATCAGGTCCCATGGGCTTGTGTATGTCCAGTTTGTTTAAACGTTCCCTAATTCTCCCTCTTACCAAGCATAAGTCTTCATTGCACCAGACGTTCCCCTGGTGTGGACCTGGGATTCCTGAGGGAAAATCTTACCAGTAAAGACCCAGACAAAGAAGGCATTGAGTACCATGATGTTTTTCATGTGCATTGTCACCGGGTCCCCTACCCCATAGCCATAGTCCACATATTCTCTAGTCTTCCTTTGATTGCTGTTGTGCCTGCAGATATCTTTCTTGTTGTCCTTCACATCTGTAGAGACTTAACTCTATGTGAGTTTGGTTTTCCTAACCTCATCCCTGCACACTTATACAGTGTCTCTGCACTCCTTGTGCACTGTCCTCCCTGCTTCCACCTCCTACACACTTCTTCTTTATGCTTGGGTTTTGTCAGGAGTGCTTTGTTCAAGCACCCTGTTGCCTTTGGCTTGATTCCTTGCTTGATGGGGTAGTCTATTCTTGAGCTTGGAGGGGCTGGTCCTTGGAAATTAACCAAGTTTCCTGGACCTCTTTCCTCGTCAGGAGTGCATTCCACAGGATTCTTCTAAGGCGATGCTTCAAAATGCCAAAGTCAGTTCTCCTGAGTCCAGGGTAGTGACCCTGCTCATTCCTTTCAGGATGCTGAACTCTATCATCTCATAGTCACTGGAACAAAAGCTGTCCCCAGCCTTCACATCCCCAGCCAGTTCTTGTTGATAGGAATCAGATCAGAATTTTTCCCTTATTAGCTTCTCACAGAATCACAGAATCACCTAGGTTGGAAGAGACCCCCAAGATCACCCAGTCCAACCTCTCACCTAACACTAACAAGTCTTCCACTAAACCATATTGCTAAGCTCTACATCTAAACATCTTTTAAAGACCTCCAGGGATGGTGACTCAACCACTTCCCTGGGCAGCCCATTCCAATGCCTAACAACCCTTTCCGTAAAGAAGATCTTCCTAATATCCAACCTTCTCAATCACCTGTGTTAGGAAGTTGTCATCAGTGCACTCCAGAAACCTCCTAGATTGCTTGCACCCTGATGTATTGCCCCTCCAGTAGATAATGCAGCAGTTAAAGCCCACCATTAGGACCAGGGTCTGCAAATATGAGGCTTCTTCCAGTTGTCTGAAGTTGCCTGAGGCCTTCGCCTCATCTTCTTGCTCTTGATCAAGTTGCCTGTAGCAGACACCCACAACTATACCACCCATCTGAAGGCAGAGCTCCACACACTCCTCCTGCTCCCTCACACAAAAGGCAACTCCCTTTCTTTGGTTTCTTTCAAGTGATAAGACACCAGGGGTGACCTACCCCATCCATGGAGTAAGTCAGGAATCTATGGAGAAAAAGGCTCACAAGTAACATCAAAAATGTGACAAAATCCTAAGAGGTCCTTCAGCCACACAGTTCCCACCTTTGGCTCTAGACCTTGCAACCTTGCTCACAGTCTCCATTTCGGCAGACAACTGCATTTCACATTGCAGAGTAATCAAATCTGACAGCTGATGTCTGGCTCTCAGTTTCTCTCCCATCTCCCTCTGTTTTCTCTTTTCTCTCTTTCTATGGACTTTCATTTATGTCTTATATTTAATGCTTCCCCTTGTTTTCTTGCAGATTTGAGAGCTGCCTGAATATGGCCATATTCCAAATGTCATGTCCACTCGTGTAATGCCTGTATTTTCCTGCCAGATTTTGCCTTTCCTAAGTAGGATGCAGCTTTCTGCAGAAAGTGCTGCACTGCTCTGCTGCCAGTGTCACAGCTGTGACCATTGCCCAGGCTGGCCTTCCCCAGGCACAAACAGCACCTGCTTGTAGTAACTGCTCTGGGAAGAGAAAGGGCTGTGGCTTGTGAACATGCAAAATATGCACAGACATGGTGTTTTCCATTGGTATTTTAGATGAAGGGCAGAAGCATATCTCCTGTGCTGCTGTACTGATGAAAGAGCAATGCACAGACTGGAGAAGCGATTTGGCTAAGCCACCCAGCTGATCAATGGCTTTCAGCCCCAAGCAGATCTGGTTATAGGCTCATATTACAGTCAGTGGATGCCAATGCACTAAAACTCTTGGCTCTAACACAGTGGTTTTCACAGAGCCAGACTCTTCAAAGTGGCTGGGAATCTAAGAACAAAGGTAGTAAATGTGGTATGGGGACAGTTCCTCCTAACTGGAGACAATTCCTTTCTCACTCACTTGGAGACAACTTGTGCAAGGACCTGGACCTCCTGCTCTGCCCAGCCCTCCCAAGGGTTCCGGTTTGCATCAGCTTTCCATGGCCAGATTGCATGTTTTGATGTTTTCCTCATGCCATCTGCACTGATTTCTCTTCCTTCATTCTAATCATGGCACACACTGTGGGTAATGAGTGATGGCCAGGCAGGTACACGGCAGGCTCCTTTTTCAAAAAGGAGGGAGGACCAGTCAGGTACGCATGGCCCCTGGCTTCTTGGCGCACATTTCCCTATGGTATGGGCAGAAATGCAGTGCTATATGTACCCATGGGCTTGTGTACCTCTTGGCAGCAATGGAAGTGGAGAGGAAAGCAGACTGAGGTATCCTGGGCTGCACTGTAGAGTTTATAAAGGAGCCCAGGCAGATATACCTATTGCACCTGGGACCCACGAGTGGCTGGGTCCTGTCTGCATGCTGTAAAAAGGTGGGTTCTGGCACAGATGTGAATTTGCCATGCGCCTCCATATCCTCGTGGGCATTTATACACTTACCAGCCACAGCAAAGCAGGGAGAAATGCCCACTTCTGCTGCACTTAATGGCTGTATGAGGTGCAACTTCTCACTTGAGCTTTGGGAAGGGATGGAAGGTGGCAACTAAATTTCTAAAATTACAAACCTTAAAATATCATAGACTAATTCATACCTTTACAGAATCACAGAATGGCTGAGGTTGGAAGGGACCTCTGAAGATCTGGTCCAACCCCCCCGCCAAGCAGGATCACCTAGAGCACATTGCACAGGACCACATCCAGGCGGGGTTTGAATATCTCCAGAGAAGGAGACTCCACAACCTCTCTGGGCAACCTGTCCCAGTGCTCTGTCACCCTCACAGTAAAGAAGTGCCCTCTCACATTCCCCCATGCTTCAGTTTGTGCCCATTGCTTCTCATCCTGTCACTGGGCACAACTGAAAAGAGGTGGGCTCCATTCTCTCAACACCCTCCCCTCAGATATTTATATCCATTAGTGAGGTCTCCCCTCAGTCTTCTCTTTTCCAGGCTAAACAGGCCCAGCTCTCTCAGCCTGGCTTCATACAACAGGTGCTCCAGTCCTCTAATCATCTTCACAGCCCTCCTCTGGACTCGCTCCAGGAGCTCCATGTCCCTCCTGTACTGGGGAGCCCAGATCTGGACACAGTGCTCCAGGTGTGGCCTCACCAGGGCTGAGCAGAGGGGCAGGATCACCTCCCTTGACCTCCTTGCAGCACTCTTCCAAATACATCCCAGGAAACCTTTGGGGCCAAAAAGGCCAAAAGGGCACATTGCTGGCTCATGGTCAGCCTGCTGCCCACCAGGACTCCCAGGTCCCTCTCTGCAGAGCTGCTCTCCATCAGGTCAGCCCCCAGCCTGTACTGGCGCTTGGGGTTATTCCTCCCTAGGTGCAGGACCCCGCACTTGCCCTTGTTGAACTTCATGATGTTCCTCTCGGCCCAACCCTCCAGCCTGTTGAGGTCCCTCTGAAGGGCAGCACAGCCCCCTGGGGTATCAGCCACTCCTCCCAGGTTTGTGTCATCCACAAACCTGCTGAGGGTGCACTCTGTTCCATTGTCCGGGTTGTTGACGAATATGTTGAACACTGGACCCAGTACTGACCCCTGGGGGACACTGCTAGCTACAGGCCTCCAACTAGAGGCACAACCCTCTGAGCTCTGCCATCCAGCCAGTTGCCAATACACTTCACTGTTCACTCATCTAGGCTGCACTTCCTGAGCTTGTCTATGAAATGCTCTGCAAAGCAGCATGGTTATGGATTACATGAGGCACAGCCACACAGTCTAGATGCTGGCTGTTCTGCTGACGTGTGAGGTGAACTGAGGCCACACATGACAAATAACAATTACAGGCTGCTGCTTCCTGCAGGTTATTAGAGGCTTGCATTCTGCTGCTGGTGTGAGGGCCTAATGGATAGAGCAGGGTGGTCAGTGGGGCTTGCCTTTAGCCAGAGGCAGGGGATGCTCCAGGTCATAGAAAGTCTCTTACATTTTGCTGGCAGGGTAGAGTTAGAAAATCAGCTCTGGAGATAAAAGCAGAACCTCATTCTCCTATGACAGCACCCAGCTCCAGAGTGTGAAGGAGGACGCTGAAACCCCAGGGAGGAAAGAGAGAGCCATGCTGAGGCTCGCTAAGGCTCCCAGGAGCTGCACTCTGGGCTGTCCCTCGTGGCAAATGTCACAGTCCTCAAACTGAGGGGCTGCAGCCACCTGGTCCCTATTAATCAGTAGCCTCCAGGGCCAAGCCATATTCAAGATGATTCTTGTACCCAGTGCTGCTACAAAACACCTGGGACCACAGATGAGACCCTTACAGTGATGTATCATCCGCTGCTCAGGCTGGGCAGCCCCTGAGCCCTGGCTCCTGCATCCCCATGGCTCTCTGCATGACTGCTGGCACCTTCTCATCTCTCTCTGACATCACATGGTGAAGGGGCCTGTATAGGGTTTATGTGGCAAGGTTTTGGTAATGGGGGGCTGCAGGGGTGGCCTCTGTGAGAAGAATCGAGGAGCTGCCTCATGTTAGGTAAGACTCAGTTTCAGCCGGCTCCAAAGAGACCCACCGCTGGCCAGAGCTGGGCCAATAAGCAATGTTGTTTGTGCCTCCGTGACAGCAAATTTAAGAAATGGCAAAAAAAAAAAAAACTGCTGGGGAACAGCAGCTGGGAGAGTGAGGAGTGAGAAACAGCCCTGCAGACCCCAAGGGCAGTGCAGCAGGAGGGCAGGAGGTGCTCCAGGCACACAGCAGCAGTTCCCCTGCGGCCTGTGGAGAGGCCCCTGGTGGAGCAGGCTGTCCCCCTGCAGCCCACGGGTCCCACACGGAGCAGATCTCCACGCTGCAGCCCGTGGAGGAGCCCCCGGTGGGGCAGGTGGATGTGGCCTGGAGGAGGCTGTGGCCCATGGAGAGCCCCCGCAGGAGCAGACCCCGGGCTGGAGCTGCAGCCCGTGGAGAGGAGCCCCCGCAGGAGCAGGGGGTCTAGGGGGAACTGTGGCCTGTGGAGGTTGCATGTTGGAGCAGTTTGCTCCTGATGGATGGACCCTGTGGTATGTACCCGTACTGGAGCAGTTCTTGAAGAGCTGCTGCCTGTGGTCAGCCCCCGCAGGCTCAGTTCGGGAAGGACGGCATCCCGTGAGAGGGACCCCACGGGGAGCAGGGGAAGGGAATGACTGTGAAGGAGCAGCAGGTGATGAAGGGTTGATTGATATCTGACCACAGCCCCCATTCCCAGTTCCCCTTTACCACTTAAGGGGAGGACATAGAAGAGGATGGATGGAGGGAAGGTGTTTTTAGTTTTGGTTTGTTTGTTTGATTTGTTTTGTTGTTTGTTTGGTTGGTTGGTTTGTTGGTTTTTTGTTTGTTTGGTTGGTTGTTTTTTAGTTTCTCATTGTTCTAGCTTGTTAGTAATAGGTAACAAAATTCACTGATCTCCATAAACAGCTGAGTCTGTTTTACCCATGATGATAATTGGCAAGCGATCTCTCTGTCCTTATCTCAGCCCTTGAGCCCTTTTCATTGTATTTTCTCCCCCTTTCCCTTTGAGGAGGGAGAGTGAGAGAGTGGCTGTGGTGGAGCTCAGCTGTCCAGCTGAGTAAAACCACCACAGGGCTGTGGGACACCATCCGGAGCTTTGGATGATTCCTTCCCAGCACTCCATTCCCCGCCTTTTGTCAGCACTGATGGGCCTGGTGACAGTGCAGCATGGTGATAGAGCTCTGGAGTTCCTAGATGAACCATGATTTTCCTTGGCACCACTGTACTATCTACTGTCGTCCTCCTGTCTCAGCCTGCCACTGAGGTAGAGGGTCCAACCCAGACACAGCAGAACCAGGCCATCTCAAAAGGAGAAAGAACTTAATTTCCCATGCAATCTCATAGTGAATGTCAGACAAGCTGATTTTGGGTGTTTGTCAGCTATCCCAACAAATTTCTTGCACCTTCTTACTGCTCAACGTATCTCAAACAATTTCTTAAGTACTCCAGAGCAGTCACACTCTGCAGAACTTGTCTTGCTCTTTTTAGACTAGCTTTTGATGGACTTCAAAAGGGCTCTTGCACATTTCTACCATCACATCATGAACTGTATGACTCATGAAACCTTTAATTTCCTAAAAGCAGGCTGCATTAGTGCTGGCAGAAGGGAAGAGGGATAGAAGGGAAGGTGACAGTGGGAAGGAGGAGGTGGAGGAGAACAGGAAGAAATGTGGAGAGAATCTTCTAGGCCTGGGACATGACTTGGGGGCAAGAATATGACATGCAGTGTGAGAAGCAGAGTGCTCTTGGAATGCAAGTATTTCTGAATATCCACAGTTCCCAGCCAGTGTGGTCTAGGAGGAGTATGTGGCTGTCCCTTTACAGGTCCCCAGTCTCAGCAGCACATGTGGGTGCTGAGCTCTGCCCCACAGACTGCAATTCACAGGGCCTGGGAGGTTTGATGCTTACAACAGTGGAGTCAGCAGCAGGCAGGGGGACCTTGGTGGCTGTAGCTCTGGAAGGACGCTGGAGACAGCACTTCCTGGGACTAACTGTAGTGAAGAGAAAGGATCCAGACTTCTAAGGAAACCGCCTTTCTTTGCTCTCAGAGTTTTGGGAAAATGTGCTTTGATTCAAGAACAAGGCTGATATTTACCTTTTTTTCTCAGTCTTCAGCTATCAGCTCAGGCCAAAACTGGTGATAGGGAAACCGGGAAACCAAGGAAGAAAGGAGTGAGCAGAAGACTGAGGCAGGAGCAAGAGAATGGGGAATGAGGAGAGATGCAATGAAGAATAGTAAAGAATGAAAGCAGAATAACAACTGAACATGGAGGCCACCAGTCATATTACTCAGCAGTCCTCTCAGCCTGCCTTTCATGGATTGTAGTGTTTAGGTTTCTCCAAACCTAGAAAATTCCCACATCAAGAATTTTTAACTTATCACCAAGACTGTTAGATACAACCCAAACTAAGAGACGTTACATGGGAACAAATGCTTAAATCCATGAAAATCACAAGCAAATACTACATTTTATTATTTCTATATCAACTCCAAGAGCTTCAGAGCTGATTGGAGATAGCAGTGGGAGAGGAATCAACAGAAATCAAGAAGAACCTAGGAAGAAGGAAGACAAAAAGCCGAGTGTTGTGTAGGTACAAAACTCATGAGAAAATCAGATTCAGATTTATATAGGCAGAATCCTATGTCACCAGAGAAACACTGACTTGCCAGCACTGACATAACCTGAAATCTGATTTTGCATCCCATTTACACTTTTTATTTCAGTCTAGGAATAGCTTTCTGTTTTTTTTTTCTAGCCTTAAAATATCAGTTTGTTTTTGTGATTTAATGCCTTCTGAGCGGAATCCCCAGCATTTGGCATTTTACTACACAGCAAGCTCCCTTTGCATTTCCTTATGCCTTTGGGAACATATGAAATCTGTTTTTGTACCATGGACTCATTTTACCAGGTGGGGAAGCATCACTGCTTGAAAGATATCCAGGCAGTCATCATCCTGAAGGTTAGAGAAACCTCTATGATAGGTACAGGAACTGGCTCCTGGGATGGGCTTTGGAGGGGCTATAGGCTGCCGTTGGCTTTGCAGAGGCTCAGCCTGGTGCGAGTGGTGCATTCTGGAAAATCTGGTTACTCTTACAGGCACTGAGCCATTGGACATGACTCTTTAATAAGTTCAAACCAAGATGTCTCAACCTGAGCATCTGAGCTTTTCAGCAGGCAATCTTTTGGCCAGATTCTGCCATCTTTACCCCTTTTCAACTTCTCAGCCCAGTTGATAGCACAACCCCATGACAAAGATCTGTTGTGACATATCTCCTGTTCCAGATCCTATTGAGCCAGACATGATGGGTAGCAGACGATGCATCACCAGCTTGACCAGGTAGCCACATCCACCCAGGTGTGATTTGCAATGTCAGCACAGGGACACGGCCTCTACATCCCGCGAGCTGGCAGCAAAGTGGGGAGGTGAAGGATGAGGGATGGCAGCAAGTGGGTGAGTTTTGGGAGGCCTGACACACCTCCTAACATCTGTTGTTTCAGCCATACTTGCAATGCCACCTCCCTCCAGATGGCTCAGCTACCCCGAAGCTGGTCCCTGCTGTCTGTGCCCTGAACATTACAGCTGCCTGCAGTGGATCAGGAGGTGCCTGCGGAGGAAATGACTCATCAGACATCCAGCCACGGAGCTAATTGCTTCCCCTCCTAACTCACGTGGCTGGGAAGCAGGCTGTGGCCACGCAGCTCAGGCGCACATCCAGCCTCGAGTACCCCAGAACTTCAGGGCTAAGACCTTAGGATGTCTAGGCCAGGCAGGACCCACGAGTAGCTTTCTGGCATCACTGGCCTGGCATAACCTCCTCAAGGGCCTGCTAGGGACAGTGCCCTTCCACAGTTCCCAGGGGAGATCTCCCCACTCCTTCTGTCAGTGGCTCCCCCGCTGTCTCACCAGCTGGCAGACACACATGGAAAGTAGCAAAGCTTTGTCCTTCAGAGGGCAGCAAGGAATGGGGTCCCCATTTTGCAGCCTGCAGGAGCCCAGTTAATGGGTGATGCAGTAGGGTTTGCTGCTGCCCCATATTTCCCCCATTCATTTCCTGGGGAGCAGGAAATATGTCCAGCTCCATCGGAGCAGCCTTCCCACCATGTCCAGGTGCCAGAAGGCTTGGCCATAGGAGATCAACCCTCAGTGCTATACTGCCAGTGCGATGAGCAGAGCAGCCTTTGGTTGTCCACCTAATAAACAGCAAATCTGCCCTGGTACCTCTCAACCTTCGTTATCTCCGGTTGCTGGAGCCCACCTGCATTGTAGTGCACCAGGGTGCCTCAACGACACAGCCAATCTCTGGGTATATCCAAAAGAAGTTTAGCACCACTGGGGGAGCTCCTCTCTGTTGGGCTATTGCTGCACAGCCAGGCGCAGGAACCCAGCCAGACCAGCACGTAGATCTGACAGTGCCAGCCAGAACCAGGGGTCAGGCTGTGCATCAGTGCTGGGGAGCAGCAAGAAGAAAAAGAATGGCCAGGAGCTGAAAGAGTCCTTCTTTGGGGTGTCAAGAACAAAAGAATCTTGTAGAAACCTCTGCTGCGCTTCTGTGCTGGTAGAATGGAGACCATGTGGCCCAGGAAGGGCAGTTACAGCACGGACCAGGGCATTCAGGGCTGTAGCTGACAGGCAGACTGCAGCACTGTCAGGAATTCCTCCTGAGCAGCATGCTCATTCCTCTGTAGCCTAAACCCATCTGCAGTGAGGGGGTGGAGAGCCTTAAGCACAAGCAGGAAGCACTGTCAAAAAGCCCTTGTCAGTGTTGTTATGCTAGAGAAATCATATCAAAAAGAAAAAAAAAGCGTCAGCATCACCACCTGCAAAAAGAGCAGGGGCTAGCACTGACAGCCTTGGAGCTCCCACCCACAATGTCAGCCCTACTAGTGACAGGCAGAGGGCTCATTTCTCAGGTCACTGCACTCTGTACAACCAAGTCTCAAGCCCTGGACCTAGCTGAACCCTTCTCAAGTGACAGAGCAGCTCAGGATCTCCTCCACTGCCCCACTGGGAGCATTGCACTAGATCCCTGGTTCCCCATGCCTGAAAAAATCATGGAACAGATCCTCCTTGAAGCTATGTTAAGGCATATGGAACACAGGGGGGTGATTTGGGACAACCAACACGGCTTCACCATGGCTTCACATGGCAAATCATGCCTGACCAATCTAGTGGCCATCTCTGATAGAGAGACTACATCAGCAGACAAGGGAAGAGCAACAAATGTCATCTACCTGGATTTCTGTAAGCCCTTTGACACAGTCCCATGCAACATCTTTGTCTCTAAATTGGAGAGATATGGATACGATGGATGAACTATTCAGTGGATAAGGAATTGACTGGATAGCCACATCCAGAGAGCTGTGGTCAATGCCTGAAAATCCAGGTATAGGTCAGTGATGAGTGGTGTCCCTCAAGGGTCCTCTGGGAGGTGATTCTCCCTCTCTAATCCACCCTTGTGAGACCCCACCTGGAGTCTTGCATCCAGCTCTGCCCCCCCCCCCCCCCCCCCCAAGAAGGATATAGACTTGTTTGAGCAGGTGCAGAGGAATGGCACAGAAATGTTCAGAGGGCTGGAGCACCTTTCCTGCAAAGAAAGGCTGAGAGAGCTGGAGATGCTTGGCCTGGAGAAGAGAAGGCTGTGGGAGATCTCACTGCAGCCTTTCAATACTTAAAGGGGACTTTTAAGAAAGATGGAGACTGTTTACAACAGGACCAGGCACTGACTTAGGCTAAAACTCTTCCCTGTCAATCCTGCTTGTAGCTTTAAGGCAGGTGGGCGATCAGTGCTGTAGCCCAGGGGCAGGGTTTCTTGTGTGCCAACTGCACCCAGAACTTGAAGCTACCTGCTCTGCATTCCCTGCCTTCTTGTCCATGAAAGCTCCTCCTGGTGCCCTGGGGAAATGAGGGGCCATGCTGAGCAGTCCCACCTCAGTGCCAAGGGGAGGTCTTGCCTGAGCAATAGCTGGCATGGAGGAATGAAGAGAACTTGCTCCCTGATGCCACTTTTTACCCCTGCTGTACCCATCGCCTTAGGCAGGCAGCAGGCAGCATATTGGCATGTAGGGACTCCAGGATTAAATCCACCAATAATACTCAGAGCTCTTTCATCATCCTGCTGACAAAGTGCTGCCCACCAGTCTGCGCCACTGCCTGGCCACCCATACTCCCAGCATGGTGGGTGTCCCAACAGCACCAGTGGCCTGGGGAGCCTGGGCACCAAGGGAATGTGATGGGCTGAGTGCCTTCCTCTCTGCCAGCTAGATACCAGAGCACTGGTACATCACTTCAAACCCAGCCTAACAGCAACAGGAGCAATATCTGCTCCATGCACAAATCCAAATGGGTAACAATCCCTGAGCAGCACCTTGGGCAGCTGGCATGGCCTGCAGGAGCAATTCCTGCCAAATTGCTGATCTCCCCAGAGAGGGTTTTCACTGGTCCTTTGTGGCATTGCTGACCTTGTTGTTAACTACCAAGGGCTGGTGAGCTGCCTGCTGAGTCTGCATGCTCATCCCTCTATTCTGCCATGGTAGTCACTGACACATTCCTGATGGCCACAGCTAAGTTCTGTGCCTGGCATTTCTGGCATGTCTCCTCTGCATCACCCAGTGGACCCAGGAGATGAAGAAGACCTTGGCAGTAAGCTGAGGTGGTTTGGTTTCCGAACCCCAGCACCAGCGAGGCAGCACAGTACTGGAGAAACAAAAGTTTCATGTTGAACTGTTCCATGGTAAATGTTTTGGATCTGCTCCTCGACAGTTCTTTCCACCTGGGTGATACCTGCTGACTGTGCATTTAGAAAAGCAGGCCTGTTTGCATTTTCCAGAAGTGACACCTTTTTGTTTTGTTCCTTGCAGTGTTCCACTTAATGAATAATTCTGAGATTTTTCCTTCTTGAAGTCTGGATAAAATAAGCGCAGGAAGTTTTGGTGCAGGAAGAACAACAATGACTGCTGCTCAACTCAAGATTCTGCTGGCTTTTGGATACTTTCAGCTGCTCTCTGCTCCCTTTTCTATGCCATGTCGTATATATATGGTCCTCCAAGAAGTTCTGTGCACTAATGGGGACGAGAGAGGGGCCACCATGGCCACTGAGCCCACATAGCAGCACTGGTGTGAAGAGCTCTGTTCTGGGCTGTGACAGGACCACCGTGCTCCTCCTCAGCCGATGCCACACCAGGCTGTCTCCTGTGCAGGGACTGACCCCTCCATGGTGTGCCTGCGCAGGCCAGCTGTGACTGCAGGGCTCTGGTGAGGCAGAGTGGTCCTGGCAGTCCTCTGAACTCAGAGGACATCCCCAGCAGGGGGAAAGTCATCAGCTTGTGCACGTGGTGCAGAAAGGGCTTGGCTCCCTTCATGATATGGCTGGCCAGAGCCGGACACCCTACCTGCTGAAGGATGAAAGAATATCCAAGGACCCCGATGGACCTGACCTGTGAGGAGAGATTTATTCCCTGTCTGAAAGGATAAGTGACAAGAAACAAGGGGTGGACACAAGAAAACTGGACAAAAGCCTGGAGCCCCAGGACAGGTGAGAAGGTGCTGTGGAGTCTGAGCAGGACTGAAGGAGAGAGCACAGTGCAGACTCCTGAGATCTGAGTGGGACTGACACAAATGTCAGGAGAAAGGAGACAAAATGGAAGAGCTGGGAACATCACCTAGCCACTGAACATCACAGGGACTCGGTGGGACAACACAGGCTGGGTACATCAGTATAGAAGGCAGAACCCATTCAGGATGGGAAAAGGGAGTAGGGCAGCACTGTTAAACATCAGAGATGTATATATAAAGGTGACTATAAAGGTAAGTACAAGTGTGGAGAGATTAAATCAAACAGACCAAGACAGAAAATTAGTTCTGCCTAGATGTAATAAGCCTAGAAGAAGAAAATCTGTGCACAAAAGTTCATGTCCACTTCTAAGTGAGATAATCAAGCAAATTCTAGATGATATGTGAGAAGGCTAAATAGTTCAATATCTTTTATGCTTTAAATATTTACAGAAGGGTTAACTATGACCAGAGTACTTCTAGCAACAGGAGATTAGGAACAAAACCAGAACAACAAGTTTGGAAGATGTAGCATGGACAATTCGAAATTTACAAGGTATGATAAAATTTACCCTGGAGTACGTAAGGAACTAGCCACAGTAATCTCTGACCCCATTAGCAATTATCTCAGAAAACAGATGGAGCATGTGTGAGGTCCCTGAGGGCTGGAGGAGGGCAAAACTTAGTACATTGCATTGAAAAGGGAGAAAGGGAAATTATACATTAGTTACTTTGGTGTCTGAAAAGATACAGAATGAAATTATTACACAATCACTTGTCAAGCATCTCAAGGATAATATGTGACAAGGAACATCCAACGAGCATTTGCCAATAATACAACCTGTTAAACCAATCTAATTTCCATCATTGACAGGGGAGGTGGCACTGCTGATAACAGGCGACAGAAGATATATGTCTTGACATTCATTGTTTTTTGGTGCTGTCCCATGGGATGTGCTCTGCAGAAAACTGGAGTGATGGAGTGCATTTGAAACATCTCTGAGCTGGATGTACAACTGGTTAAAAACTGCTGCAACCAGGGACTGTTTAGATGCTCTCATAGTGGGAAGACATGTTAAGTGAGGTCATTTTGTGGATACGTCCTGTTCACTGTTTTCATTTAGCCAACAGGTTGATGGAATAGTGGTCATGCTTATAAAATGCTGAAATAATAGCAAATAGCAAAGGGCTGCAACAGTTTAGAGGAATGTGATCAGATTTATTTTTTTTTAATCTCGATCACTCAGTAATGGCCTGCAATTTATAAAATGCAATTCAGTGAGAACAAGTGCAAAGCAGGAAAACTGGAATGCAAAAATACCAAGCAGAAACTCACTGGCTGGAGAGCAATCTTGCTGCCGGGGAGTTTTTGTGGATCCCTGTAGATCAGGCTGAGCAGCCTGCTGCTGCTGTGAGAACATGCAGGGTGGTGCAAGCTGGATGTCCCTCCTAAGGCAGGGATGGCCACAACACTGTTCTGCTCACCCTTGGGGCAATCTCAGCCAGACAAGCATCATGCTGGATTTTGAGCTGGTCATTAAAAGGAGGAGTTAACATACATGAGAAAGTACACAGATGTTACAAGATTAGTCAGAAGTTAGGAAAACATGAGATGCAAGAGGAACAAACTGAATCTGTCTAGCTGTGAAACCTGAGAACAAAGAGCACCTGAGCAGGGGTATGACAACAGCCTTCTGAAATGCTAAAAATCAATTGAAGGAGATTAGTGATCATTTTTCTCAGGTCTACCAAGGATATTTTGTGCAGTAATTGGCTTGACTTGCCTACACAGAGATTTAGGGTAGGTACTAAGATTGCAGGGAGGTTTTCCTTGGGCCATGTCATGAAGTGTCAAAGGCTGGCTGGGATCTAGCTGCTCCAAAACAGCATGCAGAGGAGCAGCTCCTTGTGGTCCCACTTGCCCTCTGGGGCTCTCTGGCACCTGCAGTGGTGCCAGCACATGTCCATCCAGCAGGCTTCCCTGGTGATGAGGGACCAGGCAGGGAAAGGCTGGGCAGAGCCACCTCCAGGCAACCCAGTGCTGTGTAGCTGGGGACTATAAGGGCAGGTGGGGCTCTTGCTAAGAAGCTGCTCGTCCTCCTGCAAAGGTCCTGAAGGGGATCTTTGCCTAGGGTTAAGGGGTGGAAGCAGTTTTGGTGAGCTGCACCAGTGAATGTGAAAGCCAGCTCCATAACTATATCTTCAATTCTTCCCATTCTGATCTGCTCCTCTGCCCCACTGTCCTCTCCCCTCCCCTAAGTCTGCCCCTCTGTTTTGCATCTTCTCCATCATCTTTCTGCTGCTGTACCCCTCCTGCTCTCCACCTTTCCCATCCCTGCAGCTGCGCTTCTCCTTTCTAGTCCTTCCTATTTATTCTTATTCCTTCTCACAACAGCTATTTAATTCAGTAGCAAGACATTTCCATTTGAATTGCTTTCCTGACTCTATCCAGGACAGGAGCTGAGCCAGGGTGCTGCATCCTGTCCTAGCCTCATATTCATTAGTGTCACGTGGACAGTGCCGTCTGTCACCAACAAGCCCACTCTGTATTCATGGCAGCATGCTCCCCATGCCCTCCTTTCTGCCTGGTTAGCAGCAGCCGAGCATGGATTACAGAATGCATGGTGCTTGAGTCACTGTGTGGAGAGAGCCATGGGGAACCTTGCCTGGTGACAGGTTGAGTGCTCCCCATTCTCATCCCCAGAAAAATAAAAGGGCAGCCCTGCAGCCACTTGGAGGGGATCTGCTGGGTTTGCAGGGTGCTTTTCTGAAGGTACCAGGCACACATATCTGCACTGCCTCTGTCCGTCAGTCCTTGTTGGCTAGCCTGGGAACCCCCCAGCCAAGTCAGGCACTGTGATGGCAGAGCAGGGCAAAGGCAGGAGATGTGTGTGGTGAAAAGGAGCAGCGGATTGGATATGGAGGTCTGTGAGAACTGCTGGCAAGGGATAGCCATCAGAAGGTCTTTATAGCAAGCTTTAGATCTGCCAGGTGCAAAGCACTGGTTTCAATAGGATGGTGCAAGCTCTGCAGTCTGCTCTGTGCTGGGTGTCAGAGCTGGGCTCTACCCAGCCCCTCTGAATTAGCATCAGGGGCCTCCCCAGCTCTGCACAGACCCATGGTTTGGCCTCTGGGGTCTGGCAAAGTCCCTTCCTTCCCAAGGGGCATCTCCACCTACTGCTGCTCTTCTGGTTGCTGACTTGTGGCATGAGGGTGGTGTTTTGGGGCTGACTTGCTCTTTTCTGCATTTTCTCGAGGCCTTATCAGCACAATACCATGGTCTGTGCAAAGTGTTTGCATTTGTTTTGCCTTTCACTGCTGTTGCCCAGTCCAGGCTGAAGTAGGTTATGTGTGTATCTGCCCTTCAGTTGTGCATGACAGCTACTGTTATCCTGCCAGTGCCAGCAGTTCAGCCCGAGGGCTTTGTTAGAGCCAGCCCTGACAAAAAAAAAAAAAACTTCCCTGGCTGTTCCGGTGGCACACGTGAGATGTAAGAGCTGTGCAGGTCAGGGTCACTCAGCTTTCCTTGGCCCCACCAGACCTGTGCCAAAGCAGAGGCTGGCTGAGCATAGCCTCTCCTCCTCCAGCCTCCACAGCCAGGCTGCTGGGCTAAGAGGTGCGTCCCCTGCTCTTGCTTGTCTGTGCACCCACAGACACCTGCTCACACACGTGTGTGCTCACACACATGCCAGGGCACCCTGTTCTCTGTTCAGGACTGGGTCTCATAGGCTTGCAAGACGTCTCGTGGTGGTCTGAGTGCCTCTCATGTATGGGGACGCTCCAAATGACCCAGGGGCTCCAGGCACACTGCAGCATGCCACGCTCACTACCTGGCGTGGCCCTGCTGAGCCCCCTGCCCCCTGCTGCCGATGGCTGACCACAGGCATACTGTACCAGGGAACCCTTCTGGTAGATCTACAAGCACCTGGTGTGCACGAGGGGAGAGCTGGTGGTGTGCTAGGGCAACCCAGCACCTGGATGTGGAATGATTCCCCAGGCCCCTCTAGTGTTTCTGCCTGCAGGAACACTCAAGCCACATGTCTTGAAGGTGTAATGACACTTCCCGCACATTCACTTCATGCACGTCAGCACACACGAGCATCCCTTGGGATCAGATCAACTCATGCAGAGTCCATTGAACTGGGCCTGGAACCAGCTGTGGAGGCTCTTCTGCCTCCCTGGCAGTTTCCCCTGGAGGGGCTTCCTCTTCTCCTGGAGGATGGAGATCCAGGAAATGCCGTACTGTACGTTACTTCGCCACAGATATGAGAGGCCCTGTTGTGAAAAGCCCAAGACCAGGACAGAGTTCTGTCCCCAAGCCCATGCCCCTTGAGGTCCCTTGGGCTGGAAGGCAGATTTTGGGTGGGGGCCTGTGGGTACATGGCTGCACACCCTCACCACCTCCCTCTCTTTTCTGCTGAGACTCACTTGAGTGCTCAACTTCTCAGAGCTCTACCTCCCTCCTTTGTGACCTTGCAGTTCACCTAGGCTAATTTAGATTGATTATCCCCGCAGCACCAGGTGGACACATGGGCAAATAGTTTCCAGCCTCATGGGACATTTCTTTCCTTCCCTATTAGGTGCTGGTTAATAGTTAACTTTCAGAAGTTTTCCTCCTGTCAAGCAGGGAGCTTTTCAACATTTTTCTTTAACCCCTTGGTTAAAGAAAACCCAAGAGCCAGTTGGTGTGTGGTGAACTTCTCTCCATGCAGGGTGGAACCGGTGTCCACTTTGCAGATGCCTCCATGCTGCTGCAGCAGGAGGCAGGCAATGACAACACTGCCAGGTCAGCGTGAGCTGCAGGCAGCCATCTACAGGTGCCAGCAGCAGGATACAGGAGAGGGTCTGGGGAAGGTTTGATTTCACTTAGAGGATGTAGAAGCTTGGTCTGATGGAGGGCTACGGCTGCAGCTGAGGATCTGGGGGAGGGGGGCACAGAAGCTACCTGGCTGTTTGCCACGAGGAAAAGAGCCTGCACCAGGCAGGACTATGGGCAAGAGGGGCTGGGACTCCATAGCCCTCTGTCACATAGGTGCCTCAGGAAGATGAGCACCCAGCAGGTGGCCGTGTGATGATGTGGTCCTAACACTCTGCAGGGGAAGCAGGGGAAGGGGACTGTGACTGGTCATATGGGCTGGGTCAGTGGGCTGCATCCTGACTGTGAGCTGTTGTAGTGGGTTTACATGGCAAGGTTTTGGAAGCAGGGGGCCATAGGCGTGGCTTCTGCGAGAAGAATCCAGCCCCATGTTAGATAAGGGCCCTGCCGCTGGCCAGGGCCAATAAGCAATGTTGTTTGTGCCTCTGTGAGAGAACATTTAAGACAGGGAAAAAAAAATGCTGCTGGGGAACAGCAGCTGGGAGAGTGAGGAGTGAGAAACAGCCTTGCAGATTCCAAGGTCAGTGCAGAAGTGGGGCAGGAGGTGCTCCAGGCACACAGCAGCAGTTCCCCTGCGGCCTGGGGAGAGGCCCCTGGTGGAGCAGGCTGTCCCCCTGCAGCCCACGGGTCCCACACGGAGCAGATCTCCACGCTGCAGCCCGTGGAGGAGCCCCCGGTGGGGCAGGTGGATGTGGCCTGGAGGAGGCTGCGGCCCATGGAGAGCCCCCGCAGGAGCAGGCCCCGGGCCGGAGCTGCTGCCTGTGGGGGACCCGTGCTGGAGCAGTTTGCTCCTGATGGATGGACCCCATGGTACGGAGCCGTGTGGGAGCAGTTCTTGAAGAGCTGCTGCCTGTGGTCAGCCCCCACAGGCTCAGTTCGGGAAGGACGGCATCCCGTGAGAGGGACCCCACGGGGAGCAGGGGCAGCGAGTGACTGAGAAGGAGCAGCGGAGACGAAGCGCTATGGACTGCCCGAAGCCCCCATTCCCCCATTCCCCCGCACCGCTCAGGGGGAGGAAGTGGAAGAGGGTGGATGGAGGGAAGGTGTTTTTGGTTTCTTTCCTTTGCTTCTCACTTTTCTAGCCTGTTAGTAATAGGCAATACATTATCGCCCTACTCTGAGTCTGTTTTGCCCATGACGGTAATTGTTGAGTGATCTCCCCATCTTTATCTCAACCCTTGAGCCCTTTGTGTCTTATTTTCTCCTCCTTTCCCTTTGAGGAGGGGGAGTGAGAGAGTGGCCGAGATGGAGCTCGGCTGCCCACCCGAGTAAAACCACCACAGCTGCCAAATCCATTGCAGCTTCCCACAGTGGAGGGAACCTGGAAGGCATGGTGCTTCCCCAGCACCGCTGGCTTCAGGGCTTGGTGCTGCTGTCCCGCCTGAGCAAATATTTCTCAACTCTCTTAACATCTGTAATGTGGGGAGGATCTTTCTTTCTCCCCTGAATAGTCCTAGAGATGGGTGACTGTAAGAATTCCTGTGAGCGATTGGGATGTCAGACTCCATCACCAGTTTGTGTGAGTACTGAGGTCCCTGTTGTGCTGTAAATCAAAATTTAGCCCTTCTTCCTCTACAAGAGCAGAGTGGGTGGGAATGGGCTTGATGCTCTGATCTACCCAGCGGAGCCTCAAGCCCCTTACCAGTATATGCACAATACATCCACAGTAGTTGGTGCTAAGGCATCAGGTGCTGGGAGCTCCCCAACAGCTGTGACCATCAGCTCTCTTCTAATGGCAGGAAAAGAAAAAAAAGAATGCACAGGTTACTGCTTACTCTATCTAATAGTTGTGCTGTTCCCCAGCAGTTTGTGTATTTCAAAGAAAAAGAGGGTCTGCTATTAACAGTTCAAAGGGGTAGGATATTTCACAACCTTGTTTTTGTCTCACTGATGGCCACTGACAAACCTTCAGCACATGGTGACCCTCATGCCACAGAGATGAGTAATTGGGGCTGCTCCCTGGCAGACAGCAGCATGGCACAGTGCTTTGTCCCTTCACCCAAGGTGGGGAATAGCATTTTTTGACAGGTGTCTTAAAATATCACTGGATTTCCGTTCTCTCTGCCATGATGGAAAAAGCAAACAGGCGAAGAGACTTTGCACTTGAATTGTTAAATTTTCATGGCAATTTAGCAAGGCAGATTGAAAGTCATTTTCCAGCTAATTTCAGTTCCTCTGCATCGCTCCTTAGCTACAGGGCCAGGGCTGCAAATGTGACAACTGGGAGCTGCTCAATTGCTGCTCAGAGTCTTGTCGTGGAATAAAGCTGACCTGGGAAACATTGTTATCAGCATTTGATAAGAGATCATAATACTAATTTTGGTCCTAAAATCTTTCCCTAATAGAAATGATCGGCTTATATTTATCCCAGCAATTACAGCTGCAAAGAGCTCACATGGTTAGAGGACAGCCACATTCTGCAGTTGAAAGAGATGTTTACATGGATAGTGTGAACTAATGCTAACGTGCATTTTTGAAGGATTTTTTCCCTGTGATGGTTAAATCAGCACCTAACTTTTAGAAATTGTGTCCCACTCTCCCATGGACAGGCTGTCCTCATATCTGCCTGACACATGGGTGTCTTGCCAGTCCCCTAAAACATCTGACTTTTGTCCTTGTAAGACCCAGGAGGCAGGACCTGGCCTTGCTCCAATGCCAGCGTGGGTTTGGGCTCAAGGTCTGACATTTGCAGTGGTATTTTTGAGGATCTCTGCAAGGTGCTTTTACCAGAAAATGTCCCTTCCTGTGCATCAGGTGTTGGTAGGCACAGGGATCACAGCCTACACTTGATCCCAGAGTCCTGAAGTGTGGCTATGAGCAATGTGACCTGCTAAGGCATCATGATATCAGGGTGTGATCACTGCCTGCAGATATTGACAGCCCACATTTCTCATCTAGTATGTGTGACCTGAAGGCTCAGCAGGACCAAAGGACAGAGCATGCATGGCTCCACACTGGGGAAGCTGGAACTGCTGCCAGGGAGCTGGTGTTTCAGGGGCTCAGGCAGATCTGCAGAGCCTTTGCAAGGCATATTCCTACGTGTTTAGTGGCAAAGAGGAGACAGCTTTCCTGCCAGCTCCAGACCTTACCACACTGCAGAGCACAGTCCTTGACTCAGCACAGCTCACCAACTGCTTTCCATGAGCACCAACCATTACCCTGTTTCATCTGCCCATGTAAGTCAAGTGTCTGCAGGGCCTATGGAGCTGGTGGTCGATGCCAGCCAGCACTGATGGATGCACTGGGAAAGCAAGAAGCCAGGAGGTGCCAGGAAGAAATGCATTAGCCTGATTTGTCTGGGTCTCCTCTGGCTACTGGGTGATTCATCAACAAGAAGGATCAGTGCATGCCAGTGGGGCAATGAAGCCACCTGGGGTGGTGCCTGGACACCTGGCCCTGCTGCAGGGCTGGCACTGGCACTTCTGCCCCACAGGTGGGTGAAAAGTCAAGGTCTGGAAATGGGGCACTGGAACAGGCTCCCGAGGGAAGTAGTCATGGTACCAAACCTGCCGGAGTCCAAGAAGCATTTGGACATTGCTCACAGACATATGGTCTGATTTTTGGGTTGTCCTACGTGGAGTCAGGAGTTGAGCTTGAAGATCCTTGATAATAGGATCGTAGAATCATAGAATCGAGTACGTGCTGGTCAAACTGAGGCACAAGAAGGAAATACATAGGCAGTGGAAGCAGGGATATGTGGCCTGGGAAGAGTACAGTGATGCTGTCCAGATGTGCAGGGATGGGATTGGGAAAGCCAAAGAAGGGATGGAACTGAGCTGGGCAAGAGATGAAAAAAATAACAAGAAGGGATTCTATAGGTACATTGGCCAGAAGTAAAACATCAAGGAGAGCGTTCCCTCTCTGATAAACGAGAAGGGAGAACTGTTAAGGACAGACATGGAGAAGGCTGAGATACGCAACAACTTCTTTGCCTCAGTCTTCACTGCTAGTCCAGCTTCCCATGTCTTTTGTTTCCCTGAACCTGTAGATGAAGGCTGGGGGAGCAAAGTCCCAACCACTGTAAGCAAAGAGCAGGTTCAATACCACCCAATGAAACCAAACGAGTACAAGTCTATGGGGCCCAATGCTATGCATCCCAGGGTCCTGAGGGAACTGGTTGATGGAGTTGCCAAGCTTCTCTCCATCATATTTGAAAAGTCCTGGCAGTCAGGTGAAGTCCCTGGTGACTGGAAAAAGGGAAACGTCACTCCCATTTTTAAAAAGGGTCAAAAGTAGGATGTGGGGAACTACAGACCAGTGAGCCTCACCTCTGTGCCTGGGAAGATCATGGAAAAAGTCCTCCAGGAAGCAATGTCAAGGCACACGCAAGACCAGGAGGTGATCCGAGACAGCCAGCATGGCTTCACCAAGCATAAATCCGGCCTGACCAACCTGGTGGTCTACTAGGATGGAGTGAGTGTATCAGTTGACAACATATGACCAATGTCATCTACCTGGCCTTCTGCAAGGCCTTTGACACGGTTCCACATGACATCCTGATTTCTGTATTGGACAGATATGGATTTGGTGGGTGGACCACTCAGTGGACAAGGAATTGGCCTGAAGGTCACACCCAGAGAGTGGTGATCAATGGCTCCATGTCCAGGTGGAGGCCGGTGCTGAGTGCTGTCCCTCAGGGGTCTGTCTTGGGACCAATGCTATTTAATATCTTTATTGACGACGTAGATGATGGGATCGAGTGCACCCTCAGCAGGTTTGCAGATGACACCAAGCTGAGTGGTGCAGTCAATACACCAGAAGGAAGGGATGCCATCCAAAGTGACCTGGACAAGGTAAAAAGAGGGCCCATGTGAACCCAATGAGGTTCAACAAGACAAAGTGTAACTAGATGGTCTTTGGGGTACCTTCCAACCCAAGCCATTCTGTGATTCTATGATTCTATGTGCAATCAACCACAGCCAAGGGTGCAGGGTGAATTCACTAGTGCTTACCACATGGTTTACGCAAAGGGAAAATCACTGGCATTTCTGTGTTGGGACTTCTGCCTGGTTCAGGTCTCACATACAGCAGCCTCAATTTTAGCATGTCAGGACTTTCAGACATTCGGCACTTTGTCTCCGGTGACCTGGGCTCACTGAACACTTTAGCACTGTCCCATCTTCAGCGCAAAACCTGCCTGCACTGCCTGCTCATGAAGGCCATTAACCACCATCTTGCTCTACCCGGTCCCCAAGAAAGGAGCCAGACATCTGCACTGGTCCCTCCCAGGACAGGGAAATGGGAGCGCATGCATTCAAGTTCATGAGGCCCAAAGTCAGGATCCTGCTAGGCTGAGTCAGGTGCAGGGCACTTCCCAAGGGCTAAAGTGGGGCCCAACTGCTTTAGCTGGTGTGACTGCTCCTGACACCCCTCAAATACTTCCTTTGCAGGGGTGATCTCTGAGGGTTGGATTGGCCCCCTTGCTCCTGCTGGCAGCATGCTGCAGAGCAGGACTAGCAGACAACATGAAGCCTCCTCAGCTCCGCTCCTTCCCCAACATCCCCCTGTCCTTCCCCAGCAGCCTAAGGTCAGCCCCGTCCCACAGGACCAGGGCTGGGAAGCCTGCAGCAGCTCTGCCAGGGCACAGAGCTGGCACCCCCGAGTCTGCTCCCTCCTCCCACTTATGGTCCCATTAGCCACCATCATCCAAAGCTGGCAGAGGGCTGGGGGGGTCTCAGCAATGTGAATAAATGCCCTGAAAAAGGACCCCACTGTCAAGCCCAATCCTCTGCCACTGAGAGAGGCTCCAGCTGGGTACAGGACTCCCTGGCATGTGCACAGACCTTTATTTTCCACATATTTGTGACCCTGTATGTGATGAGCAATAATCAGGTTGGGATCCCACTGTCTGTTGCTGCCAGGACTCCCAAGCCAAGGCATTTAAAGTGCTTTCCCTGCATGCAGGCTGAGCCCCATGGCTGCATGTTGTGGTTTAACCCGGCTGGCAGCTAAACACCACACAGCCGTTCGCTCACCCTCCCCCCTCCCTCTCTGGGATGGGGGAGAGAAACGGGAAAGTGAAGCCTGTGAGTTGAGATAAAGACAGTTTATTAAGACAGGAAAATAATAATAACAATAATAATAATAATAGTGATAATGGTAATAGTATTAACAATAATAATGTGTAAGAAAACAAGTGATGCACAATGCAATTGCTCACCACCCGCTGACCGATGCCCAGCCTATCCCCGAGCAGCCGGCCCCCCCACCCCGGCCAGCCACCCCTATATATTGTTTAGCATGACGTCAGATGGTATGGAATACCCCTTTGGCCAGTTTGGGTCAGCTGTCCTGGGTCTGTCCCCTCCCAGCTCCTGCTGCACCCCCAGCCTGCTCGCTGTCAGGACAGAGCGAGAAGCCGAAAAGTCCTTGGCCTGGTGTAAACACTGCTCTGCAACAATTAAAACATCAGCATGTTATCAGCGCTCTTCTCATCCTAATCCAAAACATAGCACCCTACCAGCTACTATGAGCTACTTAACTCTGTCCTAACTGGAACCAGGACAGATATCCACCCCTTATTCCATACCATTTATGTCATGCTCAGGTTACACTCTGTCCAATACATTCTAATTAATCACCATTTTCATCTATGATATATAGCAATCATGGTAGTGATGACATACATTATTATATAATAATTAACATACTACAATTCAACTCATGGGCTATTCTCACCCAGTATCAAATCCCCTTGAGGTACACACCGGACCTCCCCATTCTTTTGCATTACCCACCAAGTGCATCCAGGTCCCTGAGCAAAAGCAATTCCACGAATGGGTTTGCCTTTTCCCGAGGCAGGAGTAGCCCAGACTGTTTTACCCAGCATGTTTCTTACGTGCACTACAGGAACTTTATCCCCTTCTACAGTGCGTAACAGGTTTGATTGGGCAGGTCCAGCTCGGTTGGCAGATCCCCTGGTATTGACTAACCAGGTGGCCTTTGCCAAATGTGTATCCCAATTTTTGAATGTCCCAGCACCCATTGCTTTCAGTGTAGTCTTCAACAGTCCATTGTATCGTTCAACTTTTCCAGAGGCTGGTGCATGATAGGGGATGTGATACACCCACTCAATACCATGTTCTTTGGCCCAAGTGTCTATAAGGTTGTTTCGGAAATGAGTCCCGTTGTCTGACTCAATTCTCTCTGGGGTGCCATGTCGCCATAGGACTTGCTTTTCAAGGCCCAGGATAGTGTTCCGGGCGGTGGCATGGGGCACAGGATATGTTTCCAGCCATCCGGTGGTTGCTTCCACCATTGTAAGTACGTGGCGCTTGCCGTTGCGGGTTTGAGGGAGTGTGATGTAATCAATCTGCCAGGCCTCTCCATATTTATATTTCAGCCATCGTCCTCCATACCAAAGAGGTTTTGACCGTTTGGCTTGCTTGATTGCAGCACATGTTTCACAGTCATGAATAACCTGTGCTATAGTGTCCATGGTCAGGTCCACCCCTCGATCACGAGCCCATCTGTAGGTTGCATCTCTACCTTGATGGCCTGAGGTGTCATGGGCCCATCGGGCTATAAATAATTCACCTTTATGTTGCCAGTCCAGGTCCACCTGAGCCACTTCAATCTTAGCAGCCTGATCCACCTGCTGGTTGTTTTGGTGTTCTTCAGTAGCCCGATTCTTGGGCACATGAGCATCTACATGGCGTACCTTTACAACCAGGTTCTCTACCCGGGCAGCAATATCTTGCCACAATGCTGCAGCCCAGATGGGCTTGCCCCTGCACTGCCAGTTGTTCTGCTTCCATTGCTGTAACCACCCCCACAGGGCATTTGCTACCATCCATGAATCAGTATAGAGATAGAGAACTGGCCACTTTTCTCGTTCAGCAATATCTAAAGCCAGCTGAATGGCTTTTACTTCTGCAAACTGACTCGATTCACCTTCTCCCTCAGCAGCTTCTGCAACTCGTCGTGTAGGACTCCATACAGCAGCTTTCCATCTCCGATGCTTTCCCACAATACGACAGGACCCGTCAGTGAACAAGGCATATTTCTTCTCATTTTCCGGTAGCTTGTTGTACAGGGGGGCTTCTTCAGCACGAACCACCTCCTCCTCTGATGATATCCCAAAGTATTTGCCTTCTGGCCAATCCATAATCACCTCCAAGATTCCTGGGCGACTGGGGTTTCCTATTCGAGCCCGCTGAGTAATCAGTGCAACCCACTTGCTCCATGTAGCATCAGTTGCATGATGCGTAGAGGGGACCCTTCCTTTGAACATCCAGCCTAGTACCGGCAGTCGGGGTGCCAGGAGGAGCTGCGCTTCAGTACCGACCACTTCCGAAGCAGATCGAACTCCTTCATATGCTGCCAATATCTCCTTTTCAGTTGGAGTATAGCGGGCTTCAGATCCTCTGTATCCCCGACTCCAAAACCCCAGGGGTCGACCTCGAGTTTCCCCAGGTTCTTTCTGCCAGAGGCTCCAGGTGGGACCATTCTCCCCGGCTGCGGTGTAGAGCACATTCTTTACATCTGGTCCTGTTCGGACTGGCCCGAGGGCTACTGCATGAACTATTTCCTGCTTAATTTGTTCAAAGGCTTGTCGTTGCTCAGGGCCCCATTCAAAAGCATTCTTCTTACGGGTTACTTGGTAGAGCGGGTTTACAATCAGACTGTAATTTGGAATATGCATTCTCCAAAACCCCACGACACCTAGGAAAGTTTGTGTTTCTTTTTTGCTAGTTGGTGGAGACATAGCTGTTATCTTGTTGATCACATCCATTGGGATTTGACGACGTCCATCTTGCCATTTAATTCCTAAAAACTGGATCTCTCGTGCAGGTCCTTTAACTTTATTCTGTTTTATGGCAAAACCGGCCTTCAGAAGGATTTGGACTATTTTCTTCCCTTTCTCGAAAACTTCTTCTGCAGTGTCACCACACACAATGATGTCATCGATGTACTGCAGGTGTTCAGGAGCTTCCCCCTGCTCCAGCGCAGACTGGATCAGTCCATGGCAAATGGTAGGGCTGTGTTTCCACCCCTGGGGCAGCCGATTCCAAGTATATTGGACTCCCCTCCAAGTGAAAGCAAACTGTGGCCTGCACTGTGCTGCTAGAGGGATGGAGAAAAATGCATTAGCGATATCAATTGTGGCATACCACTTGGCTGCCTTTGATTCCAGTTCATACTGGAGTTCTAGCATGTCCGGCACTGCAGCACTCAGTGGTGGCGTGACTTCGTTCAGGCCACGATAGTCCACTGTTAGTCTCCACTCACCATTAGACTTTCGCACTGGCCATATGGGACTATTAAAAGGTGAATGAGTCTTGCTGATCACTCCTTGGCTCTCCAGTTGACGAATTAGCTTATGGATGGGACTCAGGGAGTCTCGGTTGGTGCGATATTGCCGCCGGTGCACAGTTGTGGTAGCGATCGGCACTTGCTGTTCTTCAACCCTCAGCAACCCCACAACAGAAGGGTCCTCTGAGAGACCAGGCAAGGTAGACAACTGTTTAATGTCCTCTGTCTCCAAAGCAGCTATGCCAAAAGCCCAGCGGAACCCTTTTGGGTCCTTGAAATATCCTCTTCTAAGATAGTCTATGCCAAGGATGCACGGAGCATCTGGGCCAGTCACAATACGGTGCTTTTGCCACTCATTACCGGTTAGACTTACTTCAGCCTCCAATACAGTTAACTGCTGGGATCCCCCCGTCACACCATAAATACAGATGGGCTCTGGCCCTTTATAGCTTGATGGCATTAGAGTACATTGTGCACCGGTGTCTACCAAAGCCTTATACTTCTGTGCGTCTGACGTGCCAGGCCATCGAATCCACACAGTCCAATAAACTCGATTGTCCCTTTCCTCCCCCTGGCTGGAGGCAGGGCCCCTCTAGTCCTGGTCAGAATCTTCATTTCTGTGTTTAAAGGACTGCCTGCTGGAAGTTGGAGCAGCAAACCTTTCAGAGAACTCCTTTTTCCCAATTGTTTTCCTTTGCAATTCACGTACCCGTGCCTCTAGGGTCGCAGTAGATTTTCCATCCCATTTTCTCATGTCCTCTCCATGGTCACGTAGGTAAAACCACAGGGTGGCGCGGTGTGTGTGCCCACCATATTGTCTTCCTTGCATAGATGAACGTTTACCCCTAATAGCTGAGACACTGGTTTGTACAGGTGGGGAGGAAAATAATCTCTCTTCAAGTTGGTGGATCTTTTCAGAAAGTTTCTCCAAGGTATTCTCTTTTAGCTGGTGGACACTGGTTCGTTCAGGTGAAGGGGAAGATAATCTTTCTTCAAGTTGGTGGATCTTTTCAGAAAGTTTCTCCAAAGCATTCTCTTTTAGCTGGTGGACACTGGTTCGTTCAGGTGAAGGGGAAGATAATCTTTCTTCAAGTTGGTGGATCTTTTCAGAAAGTTTCTCTAAAGCATTCTCTTTTAGCTGGTGGACACTGGTTCGTTCAGGTGGAGGGGAAGATAAATTCTCTTTAAGTTGGTGGACCTCTTCAGAGAGTTTCTCCACAGCTGAGACACAGGCCTTTAGGGAAGAGGAGAGATTTCCTTCGTACTGCCGGAGTATTTTAGTCACTTCATTCACTGTGGGATTCTCCTCCGTTTTCCAGGCTAGTATTGCCAATGAGTTGGCATATGATGATGGGGCACTCTGTACAAACTTCCGCCACATGGGTAGTGTACACCGGACTGCATCTGGATCTGCGGATGTTTGTGCGTCGTCTAGGTCCTTATAAATTACTTCCCGTACGGCCAATTCCCTCAGGTACTGAATTCCCTTCTCCATGGTGGTCCATTTGCTTGGTAAACATACAAGTTCTTCCTTGAAGGGATACCTTTCCTTCACAGCTGACAGGAGACGCCTCCAGAGGCTGCGAGATTCTGCTCCATCTCCAATTGCTTTGTCAATGCATGCGTCCCTAGCAAGGGATCCCAGCCGCCTGGCTTCCTTGCCCTCCAATTCCACATAATTGGCTCCCGTGTCCCAGCACCGGAGCAGCCAGGTGACAAGCTGCTCGCCTATACAGCGACCAAAATCTTTTCGCACATCTCGTAGCTCACGCTGGTATAGAGTCCGGGTAATTACTGTTGATTTTTCGACATCCTCATCCTCATCTTCAGTCTTCTGCACCTTTGATGGCCGGTGTAGAGTCCGGGTAGTTACTGTTGATTTTCCGACATCCTCATCCTCATCTTCAGTCTCCTGCACCTTTGATGGCTGGTATGGAGTCCGGGTAGTTACTGTTGATTTTTCGCCATCCTCATCCTCATCTTCAGTCTCCTGCACCTTTGATGGCCCAGCCTCGTCTTCACTACGCCCAGACTTAGCAGAAGACTGTCTGCGTTTTAAACGACCTGAGCCTCTATACCATTTTTTCACCTTGTCTACAGGGGCAACTTGCACTGCTACAGCTCGTTTCTCTGACCCAGCCACAGGGTCTGCCACAGGGGTTGGAATACCCTCTGCAGGGGCAACTTGCACTGCTACAGCTCGTTTCTCTGACCCAGCCACAGGAGTGGGAGCAGCTGCACGAGCTGGGGCAGCTGCAGGAGCTGGGGCAGCTGCAGGAGCTGGAGTGGCTGCAGGGGCTGGAGCTGGAGCGGCTGCAGGAGCTGGAGCTGGAGTAGCTGCAGGAGCTGGAACTGGAACGGCTGCAGGAGCTGGAACTGGAACGGCTGCAGGAGCTGGAACTGGAGCAGCTGCAGGAGCTGGAACTGGAGCGGCTGCAGGAGCTGGAGCGGCTGCAGGAGCTGGAACTGGAACGGCTGCAGGAGCTGGAGCTGGAGCGGCTGCAGGAGCTGGAGCTGGAGCGGCTGCAGGAGCTGGAGCTAGGTTGCTAGTAGCATCAATTGCAGCTCGATAGGCACAAGCCAGACCCCAGCACGCTACAGTGATTTGTGTCACTTTGGAACTGCCAGAGTCATGACACCTTTTTTTCAAGCATTCTGCCAGCTTTTTAGGATTTTGCAGTTGTTCAGGGGTGAATGTCCAAAACACTGGAGGTGACCACTGCTCTAGAAACCTGCCCATATCCTCCCACACTCCCTGCCACTCGCAACCATCCCGCCTCAAGACAGATCTCCGGATGAGATTCCTGAGTAGTTGTTTAACCCTCCACAAAATCTGAAGCGCATTCAGGAGACATAACAACAAGAGCAGGCTGGTCTGAGTATCCCAAGGATATTCAACATCTCGGAGAACCACCGTAACTAACTCGGGGGATAAGAGGGTGGTGGTGAAGGAGAAAGGGAGAGTGAACGGGTAGGGAAACATGTCTTCCCCTGTCCCCTTCACAGATTGGATCCCTGACGAAAACAGGCAATAGGTGTAATTGCTAATAGTTTCCGAGATATGGGTTCCAAAGTATAGAGTCGACGTCAGTGCTGAGTACAAATACCAGGTTAAAGTCGTGACCAGATATTTCATCATTTCATAAGCCATTGCTACACCGCACAGTACCATAACAATCTTAAACCAGGGCCCGGAAAGGATAAACAGTGCAACAGGGAGCACATACAGAAAGTAACGCACCATAAAACTCAATTTGGAATACAGGTACAGCAGACTGGAGATTAAGGCAATCAACATCGTGACTAGCAACTATTAAGCAGGTCCAATACTTATACCAATTTTAGTTTAACACACTCTGGTCAGATTTGTCGACATCTCAACCCTTCGGGCCCCACGTTGGGCGCCAAAAGGACTGTTGTGGTTTAACCCGGCTGGCAGCTAAACACCACACAGCCGTTCGCTCACCCTCCCCCCTCCCTCTCTGGGATGGGGGAGAGAAACGGGAAAGTGAAGCCTGTGAGTTGAGATAAAGACAGTTTATTAAGACAGGAAAATAATAATAACAATAATAATAATAATAGTGATAATGGTAATAGTATTAACAATAATAATGTGTAAGAAAACAAGTGATGCACAATGCAATTGCTCACCACCCGCTGACCGATGCCCAGCCTATCCCCGAGCAGCTGGCCCCCCCACCCCGGCCAGCCACCCCTATATATTGTTTAGCATGACGTCAGATGGTATGGAATACCCCTTTGGCCAGTTTGGGTCAGCTGTCCTGGGTCTGTCCCCTCCCAGCTCCTGCTGCACCCCCAGCCTGCTCGCTGTCAGGACAGAGCAAGAAGCCGAAAAGTCCTTGGCCTGGTGTAAACACTGCTCTGCAACAATTAAAACATCAGCATGTTATCAGCGCTCTTCTCATCCTAATCCAAAACATAGCACCCTACCAGCTACTATGAGCTACTTAACTCTGTCCTAACTGGAACCAGGACACTGCAGCAGGGAGGTTGCTTGCTGTGGGCCTGTGCCTTCAGCCATGGGGATGGTGGAGGCTGCTCAGAGTCCAAGGGGGCAGGAATATGGGACAAAGACAGGTTTGTGTCACCAGCCTAGACTTCTTTCACCAGCTCAGCCAAGTGCTTTCTAGTTCAGCATGGGCATCCCCCGGGAGGATGCTCCTCTTGTCCCAATGTATTTGTAGGGTCGAGGCCAGAGACCCTGTGTCCCCACTAGAGCCTTGCTGAGGACCTGGTGACCTCTCTGTATTGTGCAGCCCGTGGGACTGGGTCCTGTGAGGAAAGCTGCCACTGGCCACGGCCAGAAGGGAGGAGAACTTAGCAGGCCCTTGGGCATCACAGACCACCATGGGCACAGTAAAAGGGTGGCCAGTGCCTACTGCCTTCCTGGGGCCAGCACTGCCGAGCGGGCCATCTCCAGGCCAGGTTCAGGCCCCCTTTGCCTATAGGGCAGCTGGGGAGGTGGTGGTGCACTGCTGTACCAGCCCTGCATGGTTGGGATCCCTGGCTCAGAGACCCTGGGTGGGTTAAGTGCTCCCAGCATCATCCTCTCCATGGGACATCCCTGGGCAACCCGATGGCCCTGGCTGGGGTCAGGCTCTGGTCTGGTCCCCAAGCGCAGCCACAGTTAATATCGGTAGTACCACCACAAGCCTGTCACTGGGGCTTCAGCTGGGAATCCTCCATGGAAGATCCCACCTTAATCTAGCAATATTGGTCCAGGCTTTTCTTGTTAACTTCTACCAGACTTCCAGATGCTGCTGGTCAGTGTGTCCAGCAGCAAGGACTGTCCTTCTGCGCCTTCATGGGGGTTCAGAGCAGGGGTGTGGGGTGAACCGCACAGCTCCAGGTAGGTTTTGGGTCGGTTGTTCAGTGCTGGGGCTCAATTCAAAGAAGTCCCCCAGGGGCTTAGACCATTTAGGAGTAGCCATGTGCTCCAGAACAGGAGCAGTATGAGACGGAGGCACCTGGAGAGAGCAACAAGCAGGGCCTTCCTAGTTGTGGGAGGCTGGAGAGGGCCATGGCTTCCGACACCATGGCACTGCCAGACTGCCAGATTGTTTGTGCTTCCCCTAAGATGTGTGTTCCCCAAGCCACTGCCCTCCCAGAGATGGTCCACATGGGTGGTCAAACAGGGTCTGTCCTTGCCGAGGCCCTGGTGTGCTGGTTGTGGGACATGTGCAGTAGTGGGACATGGCAGGGGCTGACGAACAGCTGTGATGCATGGTCCTTCTGCAGCCCCCTCATCCTCGGTCCTTCACTGAGCGTGAGCCATGAACGTGGGCTTTGAGCCTCACCTCCTCAGGAGCATGTATGCACATTTGCAGGCACCTGCCTGCAGGACAGCAGTGTGCAGGGGAAAGCTGTTTGCTGCCTGTCTGGTGGGAGAAAGCAAAACACAGTGACAGGCAGATCTTCCAGGGCTCCTCGAAGTCAGCGTGGAGAGCCTGGCATTATTCAAGGGGAAAGTACCTTTTTAGTCATCATCTTCTCGGTTGCCCATGCATGCCTCCTGCACAGCTTCCCACTGGCTGTGGGCAGGACCTGGCAGCATGCACCCTGCCCACCCCGTACGCCAGGTTGAGCATGAAGAGGCTGAGGTGGGCCTTAGCTGAGATACTGCTGAAGCAGCCAGGACAAGGGTAGATTAATTTGAAATAAATCCCCTTCCTTCTCCCCCAAAATGGTTGGGATCTCCTCCTGGGTGCTCTGCACAAGCACCTCTGGTGCCTGCTGTCCCACCGATGGTGAGCAGTGTGATTGTGGCTTTTGGGAAGATGTGTGAGATCTGTCTCATTCAGGGAGGGTTGGAACACCTGGGATCTGCTTCCAACCAGTGAACTGCCTCTGGGTGAATTTCTGGCATGTATGCTGGCGTATTTGGAAGGAGATGGGAAACATGAATCATGCATTCAAACCCATGAGCACCTTGCCAACATCCAGACCTCCATCCAGACTGTTTAGGAACAAATGTGGCTTCAGCAGAGGTTTTGCAAGCTGTTCATCCCTCCCCACGTGCTGATCCCAGGTCTAGGGCCCCTTTTTACTCTCCCTGGCAAGTCCTTGCAGCACAGCTCCCACAGCAATGTCACTCAGCCCTGAAGGTTTTATATCATTGCATTTTGGGGAAAAGTTTTCATGGGCTCCTTTCATTTAGAAGACTTTCCAGGAAGATACTGTAAGTAACCATGGGTGTGCTAATTGCCTTGAAGGCACTGGAGGAACCCTCTGCTCCTTGTGACCCACATCCCTACAAGAACTCCCCTGCTTCTCTGCATCAGCAAGCAAGGGGGTTGTGCCCACCTCCCAGCCAACTTCAGCCCAAGCACAGAGCAGACACCTGGGGACCCCGATAAAGAAAGTGTTTTTCTTTCTTCACCCATCCTGAAGCCTTTGTGTATGAAGTTGAGTCCCAAATGCACCTTAAAATCACAAGCATTCGCTGACATTATGTTTAAAGTTGAAAGAGGTTCAAAAAAGGGCTGTAAGCCTACGTGGCTCATAAGAACGTGCCTGGCAGTGGGAGTCTGAAGAACTTATGTTCATTGAGTTTCTTCAGAAGAATGCTCAGAAATGCAAGTGGGGGCTGTTAGGCATCATGGAGGGGGGAGGGCTGTGCATGAGACAGCTCTTTAATCACAGAATCACAGAATCATCTAGGTTGGAAGAGACCTACAAGATCACCCAGTCCAACCTCTGACCTAACACTAACAAGTCAACCACTAAACCATATTGCTAAGCTCTACATCTAAATGTCTTTTAAAGACCTCCAGGGATGGTGACTCCACCACTTCCCTGGGCAGCCCATTCCAATGCCTAACAACCCTTTTGGTAAAGTTCTTCCTAATATTCAACCTAAACCTCCCCTGGTGCAACTTTAGCCCATCCCCTCTCGTCCTGTCACCGGGCACATGGGAGAATAGACCAACCCCCACCTCGCTACAGCCTCCTTTAAGGTACCTATAGAGCGTGATAAGGTCACCCCTGAGCCTCCTCTTCTCCAGGCTGAACAACCCCAGCTCCCTCAGCCGCTCCCCGTAAGACTTGTTCTCCAGATCCCTCACCAGCTTCGTTGCAGGGAAGGTCTCTGCAAGGTCTGTAAGAAGGTCTCTTCATTCCAAAGAAGGTCTCTGGACTCGCTGGAGCACCTCGATGTCCTTCGTGTAGTGAGGGGCCCAAAACTGAACACAGTACTCGAGGTGCGGCCTCACCAGAGCCGAGTACAGGGGGACAATCACTTCCCTAGCCCTGCTGGCCACACTGCTTCTTATACAGGCCAGGATGCTGTTGGCCTTCTTGGCCACCTGAGCACACTGCTGGCTCATACTCAGCCGACTCTCAACCAATACTCCCAGGTCCTTCTCTGCCAGGCAGCTTTCCAACCACTCATCTCCCAGCCTGTAGCGCTGCTAGGGGTTGTTGTGCCCCAGGTGCAGGACCCCGCACTTGGCCTTGTTGAACTTCATACAGTTGGCCTCAGCCCATCGCTCCAGCCTATCCAGATCCTCCTGCAGAGCCTTCCTTCCCTCGAGCACATCGACACACGCACCTAACTTGGTGTCATCTGCAAACTTACTGAGGGTGCACTCGATCCCCTGATCCAGATCATTGATAAAGCTATTAAAGAGAACTGGCCCCAGTACTGAGCCCTGGGGGACTCCACTAGTGACCAGCCTCCAACTGGATTTAACTGCATTAACCATGACTCTTTGGGCCCGGCTACCCAGCCAGTTTCTAACCCAACAAAGCGTACACCAGTCCAAGCCACAAGCAGCCAGTTTCTTGAGGAGAATGCTGTGGGAAATGGTGTCAAAAGCCTTACTGAATTCAAGGTAGACCACATCCACGGCCTTTCCCTCATCCACTAAGCATGTCACTTGGTCATAGAAGGAGATCAGGTTCGTCAAGCAGGACCTGCCTTTCATAAACCCATGCTGACTGGGCCTGATCGCCTGGTTGCCCTGCAAGTGCCGCGTGATGACACTCAAGATAATCTGCTCCATGAGCTTCCCTGGCACTGAGGTCAAACTGACAGGCCTATAGTTTCCCAGGTCTACCTTCTTGCCCTTCTTGTAGATGGGCGTCACATTTGCTAGCTGCCGGTTGACTGGGACCTCCCCTGACAACCAGGACTGCCGATAAATGATGGAAAGCGGCTTGGCCAGCTCCTCCGTCAGTTCTCTCAGTACCCTTGGGTGGATCCCATCCGGCCCCATCGACTTGCGTACATCCAAGTGCTGTAGCAGGTCACCAACCATTTCCTCATGGATTGTGAGGGCCACAATCTGCTCCCCATCCCCTTGCACCAGCTCAGGGTACTGGGTACCCAGAGAACAAGTGGTTTTGCCTCTAAAGACTGAGGCAAAGAAGGCATTAAGCACCTCAGCCTTTTCCTCATCTCTCGTCACTAAGTTCCCCCTGCATCCAGTAAAGGATGGAGACTCTCCTTAGTCCTCCTTTTCATGTTAATGTATTTATAAAAACATTTTCTGTTATCTTTAACAGCAGTAGCCTGATTGAGCTCCAGATGAGCTTTGGCCTTTCTAATTTTGTCCCTACACATCCTTACAACATCCTTATAATCCTGAGTGGCCTGCCCTCTTTTCCAAAGATCATAAACCCTCTTTTTTTTTTCCTAAGCTCTAGCCACAACTCTGTACAGCCAGGCCAGTCTTCTTCCACGCCAGCTCGTCTTTGAGCACGTGGGGACAGACCGCTCCTGAGCCATTAAGATTTCCTTCTTGAGGAGTGCCCAGCCTTCCTGGACTCCTCTGCCCTTCAGGACTGCCTCCCAAGGGACTCTGCCAATCAGACACATGTGAAGAAAAATTTAGTGGCTAGAAATTGAAAGCACTCAAATTATGTCTGAGATGCACTCAAATTATGGCTGATTCATACAGCAGAGGTCATTAAGTTCCTTAGGGCGGTGGTCAGCTCCCCACCATGCCTCAGCTGGCTGTCCTTTCCATGGACATCTGCTCAGCCATCAGCCCCAGGCTGCACAGGAGGCTATGGGGCTAGTTCTTCAGGCTTCACTGGGTGAGGCACCAGCCTGGATGATTATAACAGTCCCATGTGATGTGGTTCTTTTTCCACCCAAGGAGGACCTTGGATCACTTTTGACCCTCTTGTTTTCTGACTTTCCAGCTTTTAGGTTTCACTTTTCTTTTTCTTTGGTACCCACATGTGTTAGAAACAGAGATTTGCACAAAGTCATGTGGGTCCAAGGGCAGGGACACTAGGGCTTGTAACTGGTAATATGAAACCCAGAACAGATAGATTTTTTTTATTTTTTTTTATGTCCCTGTGATTCTTAATAGAAATATTCACACAGTTCACACAGTCTCAAAATGTTTGCATTAGTAAGTAATAGATTGTGAAGCATTAGGTACAAAGTCAAATTCTTGGGCAGAAATCACATTTTCTACTGGGGCAGTCCTCCAAGTCAGTACTCCTACTGCAACGCAGTGATTAATAGTGCACCCTCCACTGTGGCCCCCAGAGCAGAGCGACTCAGCATAGACCCAGCTTTAAAGAGCACCCGTCCAGCTAGGGCAGCTGGGTGATGCAGGAGCCATGTGAGAGGAGAAGATGCTTTGTAGTGGGTGCTGCCACATCAACTGAATCTTTCCTGCCTCAGAGCACCGATGTTGGCAGAATGGTGGTTGTGTTAAGGGAGTAAACACCAGCATGTTTGTGCTCCACAGTTTCTGCTTTGTTCTTCATCTTTTTCTGCTTTTTCTCTCCTTGGTGCCTAGGGTTTCTGCTGGGTGGGTCTCAGCTGTGGCTCTCAGTGGGCAGGCTGTGTCAGGCTCATTTTGCTCAACCCCTGCCATTCTCAAGCTGGCAGTTAATTAAGTTGTCAGAACCATCTATTTAACCAGAGCATGTCAGACACATGCCAGGGTCTCCCCTCAGGAGAACTGATTATTTCCTGGCAGCATCAGGATGGAAAGACACAGGATATCCCACCGTTCTGCTGATCTTATGATGTTCAGGGTAAATCCTCAGCCTCACTGGGCTCCTATCAGGATGGAACTGATGCTCTCCAGGGACTCATGACCCAGGATTGCATCCGGCTGGTCTTTGCTGAAAGCCCACTGAAGGAATGAGAGTCTTCCACAAGGCTCTTGCCAGCATAGGGAAGCACATGCATAGAGGGCCAAGGCTGCAACTGGGAGCAGAACCTGTCCAGCCCTTCCTCCTTCCCCTTACAGCCCATGGGAAAGAAGTAATCGGTTGTCAATATTGTCACTCTTTTCACCGGTGTCTCCTAAGCCCACCACTGACTCGCTTTGGACCCCATCTGTGCCACAGGTCTGCTGAGATGGACACACCAAAAGTGCTTTCCTGGTTACTTTGCGGTTGGTAGCTCTGTCTCATGGCAAGAGGCAAGCCACATCCTGCCCTCGTGCCCAGGTTCCCTGCCTGGAAAGTGGGCAAATATGCCTTCCCTTCCTCCCTGAGCCCCAGAGGTGCCGCAGTTCTTCCCACTGAAATCCTCTTACCCCTCCAAGTTGGAATGTGTTACAACTATTAGGCAGGTTATGAATCTCTTCTGATTAAATTTTAAAAACACATTTCCTGTCCCTTTTGTTCTTAGTTGTCAAGGACGTGCATAACTACCCGAAGTTATGCTCAACTATCTGAAGATCGGCATGCCTTGACTGCATTTTGCCACTAGATCTTGTTACTTGGGAAGCAAGATGAAGGCAGTGGGAGGGCTGTGTATCCCCAAAGACTCCAGGGCTCCAGACACATAGGGATACAAGGTTTGATCTAAGTTATCTGGTGATATCTCAGTCCCAGAGACTTCTTCAGGCTTTGGGTCCCACTCAAACAACCTGGAGGAAGATGGCACAGATGGCCCTGCATGAATACCACGAGCTGCATGTGTTTTCTTTGGATGGAAACATTGGCCTGAAGCTCCTGGAAGCTCACCAGTGGGTTCTCCACACCCAAAAGGTGTGCAGGGCAGAAAGTACCTAGGAGCACAGTGCCAGGAGTTGTGCTCCCTCTCCAGCAGGGCTGACTGCTTCTGCAAGCCCCCCTCAGCCCTCAGGCACCCCGTGCCTCACAGCAGGCACAACTTTGCCAAGGGGGAAGGAGATGAGGAGCACACGGAGTGTCTCACTGCTCCCAGCTGGCAGCTGGCTCCCTGAGAGCCACAAAGGGCCTTTTTATGGCCTGCATAAACAAGTGAGAGGCATGAAAGGTTGTTACCGCAGAGCATTACTTCTAGCAGCAGCTCAGGCGAGGATTCTCAAAATAACCTCTTCCCAAAACCACATGCTCTTCTTTCCATGCTGCTGGGTTTTATGGATTAAAAGCTTTCGGTGTGCTCAGCTCCTCCACTGGCCCCCGCAGCCCAGGAGCTGGTCACAGGCATGGCTTGACAACTGCAAGGCAGATCTGGCAGTGAACCAGATCACACTTGTGCGTGCTTGTGCGTGTGCACGTGTATGCACATGGGTATGTGTTCACCTCCTGTTGCAAGTGGGCAGGAACACAATCACACTGACTTTTGCTACATCCTTGTGTTTGCAGATCTGATGACGAACACTGCAATGATTATTAATAACCAGAGGTGTGCTTCCCTGACACTGATATTGCAAGGACTAATTAATAGTTTGCTCTGTGCCTGGAAGGAGTGCTAACACTGCTTCCAACAGGGAAAGCAATCATGATGAGACAGGAGTTAATAAAAATCACGTAACAGCAAGGAATGTAGAAATAGAGTCAGGGGTCACTGCTGAAGTATGTCCTGACCCTTTTTGGTTTCCATCCCATAAAGCCAGGCCACACTCACTGCAGATTTTAGTTGTAATGGGAAAACTTGCCGGAAAAATTTAAAAAAGATAAAAATACAAGTTCTCAAAGAGATCTAGTAAGAGCCCGGTGACCAAATCTGTCCTACCATTGAAAGATCAAACATCTGCAAGGCCTTTCCTTTTATGTCAGTCCTCATTTATTTGTACTGGCATTAGTATTTTCTTATGTTGTTGTTTCAGGCCAATTCTGCCCGACAATGGGACTGTGGCCAGGAGATCTCACTTCAGCTGCGAAAGCATGGGTCCCAGGTGGTCCAAGCGGTGAGCAGTGCTTGCAGGCTCCTCCATCACCTCGCCACTGCAGGAGGCTCAGGGATTTCCCTTGTGCACAGCTGAGCAACAAAGGTCTCCATGTCCAACATGGTGCAGGTGGACAGACAGTTCCCTCGGGCTGTGTAGTGGATCATGGATATTTAAAAATATATATATTAAATAATACATTAAAAAAAATGATATTTAAAATAAATGGATATTTAAAACAACTTTTCTAATGGAAACCTAACTTTCTGGGAAATTTATTTGATTTTTGAAGAAACAACTGAGTAAGTATTGGCTGCTTTGAATTTCCGTGGGATTGTTGTTGTTCCCGTTAAGCTCCCAAAAACCTTGTAAAGTTCTCGCTTCCTCAGTGCTTTCTGGGAAACAAAGTACAAAAGCTTATTTGTCTGTTATTGAATAATCAGAAGAGGATCCATCATACGACAGGGTGATCAGTATTTTGCAAATTAAGCTCTTTTCCTCATTTCAGTGGGCAGAGGGCTGTATGGCCAAGTATGCACATAAATTGCATTTTCCATGTCTTCGGCACTGCTGAGGAGTTTCAGTTTTAGCTGAAACTGTTATTTTAGCTGAAACTGAGGAGTTTTAACTTCCTAGTAAGTGGAAGACAGCTCAGGCTCGGCCATTTGTACCAGTGCTGGAAGGGATTCCTCACTGGAGGAATTTGTTTTGCATGTTCCTGTTCTGGCTCCTTGGCTTCACAGGAGGAATACTGCCATGCTAGGTACTAGAAAACTATCAAGAATATCTGTATGTATGTGGTCACCCACTGTTTGTTTTTGACCCAAATTCACTTTTAACATTTAAATTTCTTTTCAGAGGATGACAGAATCTGACCCATCAAACAGAAAGTGTCATTTTTCCATCGGATGAACTGAAAGATGAAAACAGACAGTAACAGCCTTCAAGACTGTGCACAGATCTACAACAGTGCATATTTTAGCAACAATACCGTGCAACCTTTTTCCTGTAAAAGTTCCCTACAAAACCAGCACAGCACGACAGGCGAGTGACGCCCCTTGCGACTGCACCGCAGCTGCTGCAGCAGCAAGGGGTGGCACCCATTCAGCAGCACCTGGCAGCACAGCACTGTGGTAGAGGCCTGAAGGTGAAAACTATGTCTGCAAGGGGAATCTGAGCAGCCAGATGAAATGCCATTTATTTGTAAATGAAAGCCCTCCCTCAAGCTTGGCCCTGACACAGTGCCTTTTTTTTTTTTTTTCCAAGAGGTTCCTGCTATTTACCCAACTTTCCAGCTGGGCTTCGCTGCGGCACAAAGAGGCAGGACCTGCCTGGGTTTGCACAGTGAGTCAACAGCTCAGCGGGGGATTAGAGCCCACAGTCCTTCTGGCAGTGCTGCCTTGGCTCTAACCACCGGACCATGCAGCCTCGTTTTGTTACTGGTGCTCTCTGCTGCTATGTGGTTTGTCAGGAAAAAGCCTTGATGTGGCTTATAAAGGGGCACTTCATAAAGCAGTAGAAGAAGCCAGACTTGTTCCAGTTCCTTGTCCTGGTGAGGGTGCTGAGGGCTGGGTCAGACCAGTCAGACCTACCTTTCCCGGGGTCGCTGGCAGAAGAGGGAAATCCAGGGACACCATACAGTGCTCGGAGCCCTGCGTGACCCGGCCGTAGCCCAGCACAGCACACACTTGCTGGCCCTGGGCATCAGGACAGGATTAGCCAGGAAGGGCGAAGCCCGGCTGCATGCTAAGCTGTGCCTGACACCCCACGTCTGTCCTCCACCCTCAGCACCTGCTGCGCAGACAGGGCCGCTTCAGTTTTGGCCTCCACAAAGGTTTCGTGGATGTCTACAGCGGAGCCTGGTGCTGGGGGTGCACGCGGGGGTGGAGAGCAACTGCACCCCTTAGAGCGGGCTGCTGGCCCTGGCGCACTCAAAATCTCGAAGCCAGACAACCACAGAGAGCTCACCGGCAACCGACTGAGGGGGGCTGCTGCGGCAAGCCCCGCACGAAGGCCGCCCGCAGAGCTCCGGGCCGCCAGCAGCGGCTGGGCTGTGCCAGGCACCGCCACACGCTGCGGGACGGTCACCCTGCCTGGGCGCCGCGCGGCTCGCCTCAAACCTGGCCCCGGGGAGGCCGATCTCCTCCGTGACCGGGGACGCCTCGGTACGGGGCTGCAGCTCCCCGCGGGGGGGGCTCCGGGAGGCTCCGTGGGGACCGGGACCTGGGGCGGGGCGGCGGGGCTGCGGCGGCCGAGCCAGGCGGGGCGAAGAGAAGCGCGCAGGGCCCTGCGGCGCCTGCCCGGGGCTCACCCGGGACGAGCCTGCAAGCGGCGGCGGCGCCCCCCCCCCCCACACTGGGCCGGCGGCTGCTCCGTTCGGGGCGGCAGCACTCCCGGGCCGGGCCGGGCCGAGCCGAGCCGAGCCAGGGGCGGCTCCCCGCAGGCGGGGCTGTGGGCGGGCAGGCGGCGCGGCTCGGGGCCGGTCCCCCACTCCGCAGCGCCGCCGCGGCCCGCCCCGCGCTGCGCTCCCGCCGCACGGCGGGCAGGCGGCAGGCGGCGGCCGCTGCGGCGTGGGGCCGCGCCCCGGAGGAGGCGGCGGCGGCGGCGGAGCGGGCCCAGGTGAGCGCCCGCGCGGGCCCGGGGGCGCGGGGCCGGGGCCGGGGCCGGGCCGCCCGGTGGCCCCAGGTGCGCTGCCTGCAGAGCGGCGGGAGCCGGTGGGAGCGAGCTGCCGGCGGCGAGCGGGAAGGGGCGAAGCCCCGCCGGGCCGCCCCCTGCCGCGGGGAAGCGCCCGCGGTCTGCCAGCCCAGCCTCCCGGTGCCGGCTGCCGGCACCGCGCCGCGCCTCCCTGCCCGGCCCCGGGGGAGCCGAGCCGGGGCGGTGCCGCGCTGCCCGCCCGCAGCGGAGCGGGACGGGTGCGGGGAGGCGGCGGCGCGGGTCGGATCCCGGCCCTGCACCGGGGCGAGCCGGCCCCGGGACCCGCCCGGAGCTGCGGGTTGCTGTAACAGCGTTTGGCCGCGGGGCTTTGATTTCAGGGAGACAATTTACATTAGAGGGAGAATGTGCAGAGAGCCAGGAACAACTTGGAATGGGTCCTCGCATATTTCTGCGGTTATTTTTGGAGTATCGTCATATGGCAAGAGGTGGGCTCTGGAGGTATCCTTGAGCTCAGCATTTTCTCCATACGCTGGTTACCCGGGAGATTGTGTTAGGGGACCCGTGCGGCCCTCTTCTCTGTCAGTGTTTTCTGTTTAAAATGCTATTTCCATTGCTGCTTCTGCGGTGGTATTGTTTCCCTCCTGCACGCCCAGCCCTCCTTTCACAGCGTGTTGTGGTAGGGACCCTTCTGCGGACAAACAAAGGTCTGGGTATGTGCACCTGAATATTTGCAGCAATGCTGCAGGAGCAGGCGGTGGAAAAGCTGCCTTTGATTTAGCTGTTGATGGTGTGAGGTGACTCCTGATCTGCCCCCTCCCACCCCCCGCTGAAATGCCCTGAGAGGTGTGGCTTTTCCAGCTACCTAGGGAGGCATCAGCCTCTGCCTGCACTTAGCTGTCATTTTCCCTCATATTCTCACACTGGACTTGTTCAAAGAGGCTTTTGCATCCAAACAGCTCGAGACGTGGGAAGCCTTTTGTTACTGAGGTCTGCTTCTTGGGGCTGCCTGGCAGACCTCTGGCTCCTTTGCAGCCCTCTGGAGGACTGCATGTGCCTCTCGTCCCTTTGACTCAAGCTGTCACAGCTATGCAGGCTGTGGAACTGTCCTTGTGGCCTTCAGCAGCGTGCCCATGTTGTCTTCAAGCACATTTGGAGCTGAGGGAAGGCTGGATTTGGGTGGTGATCCTGACAAGTCAATTGCTCTTTAATTGTATGTTTTGGCTTCTGGTTTGCCAGGCACGGAGCCTGTGCGGGTCTCCCCAGGGGGCCCAGAGCCATGCTCTCCGTGAGGACCCCCAGCCTGGCAGGAGAGGTAGGGTGTGTTCTTTGAGCTGTGTCAGACCCTTGTTATTGTAGCATATGGCAGGTATACAATTGCCCTCTTTCGTCCAAATCATCCCCTTCTTATGCAAGGGCAATCCCCAAATTTGGTGAACCGGCAGCATGTAGCCATCCCCTGGGGGCGTGAGCTGCCTCCCCTGCTTGCAGCCACTGCTGTGAGCAGAGCATTCACATCTCTTCACAATCATTGTGCCGTGTTTATTGCTTTAACAGCAACTTCAGATGGCGATGGAGTCATTAAACCAGACACTGTTGTAAATAGCAGAGCCCTGGTTGTGACCGCAGGGGTTCAGGGTGTCTTGGGAGGGTGTGATGCTGCTCTGGGTTAGCTGCAGAGCCTGCGTGTTTGCACTGACGGTAGGCTGGCTCTGCATGAAGGTTTTTCCCCACCATTTTGGTTAAGTGTTGATGTTGTAGCTAGAACTATCCAGCATTTTTATTTCTACTGATTTTTGAGACATCAGCCTTTTCCAAAACTGTCAGGAGAGATGTTTTGTTTTGTACAAAGCTTCAAAAAAAAAAAAAAAAAGTCTGGGGTTTTATTTCTGTGCAAAAAGCATGACTGTAGAAGAGAGCCTGCACTCCTGGTGCACAAGGTTTTGGTACCTTTTCTGTCTAGTGCAGGCAAAGAGCTTAGTGGGTCCTGTTTCCTGGGCTGCTATCATCGTCACCATGACATATGACAGCCTTGCAGGGCAAGTGTCTTCTGGCATGCTGTTCATGGGAAGCCAGGAGAGGTGGCCAGGTTGGCTGAAGAAGGCCTTGGTGTCACTGCATTGTAGAATGGGGAAAATTGTCAAAATCAATTTTCTTCCCCAAGGCGGCTGAGTTCCCTTTTAAGCTCTGGCTGATGACCTTGGTCCTGGTGAGGAGGTGAATCTCTCCTTGATTTACGGAATAACCTCTCCTGCTTTCTGCTTGCAGCACCAAGCCCTTGTCCTGTATATAAACGAAGTGTCTCTGTGTTGCCTACACTCCTTGCTCTAGCGCTGCTGAAGAGTTTTGCATAACTAAAAGGGGGTTACATGGACAGAGAGACCAGTCAGGTGCCTGGCTAGTTTTGTTTTTAGAAAAATATTTCCTGTAGATAATTAAGATTTCTAAGTTAGGAAGTTGTGGAGAATGGCCTGGGGGTTAAAGTACAGGAGGTGGGCTTGGCTGTTCCCAGGCTCGCTCTGGGTTTCCTGCCTGGTCTCACAGGCATCACTTGAGTGTCCTTTGCCTTAATTTCATTCAGCTATGAAATGATGATAATTCCCTGCTGCCTTGGGCACAGTGATATGCTGCCTGAGCGACAGCTGGGATGCTGATGGGGAAGCGTGTGTGAGGAGATGGGTTGAGCATGGGCTTAGGCTTGGTGGCAGATCTGTGTGGGTGTCTGGAAGGCCTGTGTTTAGCTATGTAGTAGACTTTCATGCGGTGCCTGTCACTTGAAGGTCTGAGCCTATTCTGAAGTCTGAAGCTCTGTTTTGAGCATAGATACAAAAAAAGAAACACGGAATGGCGGAGATTCCCAGGCCTGGTGGCTGGAAGCTCCTGCGCAGGAAGACTTGTACGGTTATAGATACGTTACTCTCACACGGCATCTAAAAATGTGCTTGTGCTGAGGCTGTGACAGTGACGGCTGCGTGGCTTATTGTTCTCATTAGAGCAGTCAGGTGGCTGTGAGTCAGCAGGTTTGGGTTTGTCACAACCGTGGCGATTGTGCCAGAAGACCTGGGAGGTTCGGCAGCCAAGAGCAGTGTGGGCTCTTCCTCCACCTGGGCGCGCGGGGGTTTGAGCCTGGATTTGGGCTCACTGTTGGCTTGTGCTCTCCTCTGAGCATGGAAGAAGTTACGGCGGTAGTGGGAGTCTGAGAGCTGTCTGCCTTGGGACCTCCTTCCTGGCGGTATGGATTTGCCTGCCTTGGGCCATTGTTCTGTTGTTCTGCCTTGGGCCGCCCTGTTCTTCAGGGCGGCAGCCTGCCGAACGAGCAGGTTTTCTCATGGTTATCATGTTGCCTGGATTACAGGAGACAGGAACGGTGGTGGGAAGAGAGAGTCCTTGGTGGGGACGTGGCGCAGTATTTCCTTGTGGTTCCAGACCCGTCTTTCCTCTCAGCCCTTGAGTGGAAGCTTGTGGTTTGTCCAAGGCCTCAGTGAGTGTGAGAGGGAAGAGAAGGTTTGGGTGCCTGTGTCTGCCGCCGTGGAAGCGGCAGCTGCGTTCTGCAGCAGCTCTCCTGTCTACGTGGTGTGTCTTTGGTGCAAAGCAGGATGTTCAGCCCAGGCCCGTGGATGTCCCTCATCTGGGATGATAGTTGTTCCATCCACCCTTCCTTTCTCCAAGGAGGTGAACTGTTTGGGGGTGCATGGGGGCATCCAAAACAGGAGGTGTTTGGCTGAGCTTTCCTGCGGCTGGGACAGAAGCCAAGGTTTGCTCTCCTTGTGCTGGACAGGGGAATGTAGGACTATATGGAAAGGGGGGGTCATCTTAGAGCCCTGTTTGGTGATTTGGTACAAATACTTCACGTCTGTTTGTCTCAGTACACAGCTGAGGGTGCTTTGAATTGAAGCTGAGAATTATGTAGTACCCTGCTTATAGTGTATGCATGTACATGTGCATAGTCATGCACACATCACAGGCTTACTGTCTGGGAGGAAGGGAGTGATGGACAGAGCCTGAAACACAGAAAATAATGGTCTGGAAGGGGAGGGGATTTCCTTCCATCTTATGCTGATGGTCTGTGATTTGTCCTCCATAGGGGGGAAAAAAACAAAACAAAACAAAAAAAAACCTCCACTACTAGCTGTCCTGTGGGCTTGACAGTGTCTCAGGATGGGTCTGCCCCGTGTGGGAGCAGCTGGGTCTGGGCGAGCAGCATCCTGGGGCTGGTGTGATCACAGAGCGGAGAGGAGACTGGGCTGGCCCCATTGTGCTCAAAACACGAGACAAATGAGGCTGAAGCTGCAGATCTGCTGTTCCCAGCAGGTCAGCAGTTTTATTTGGGTACTTGGCCTCTGTAGAGATGAAATGTGGTGTCACTTTAATATCTGATCCATTTCCCTTTCAGAAGCCAGCCCTCTCCCCATCAGCTGTAATCGGACCCCATGGTAGTCTTGTTGGGCTTCGTTTTGCCTTATCTCTTCTGTTTCCCAGTCTGGTCCAAAAGGCTGATGCTCCTTTCCAGGGTATTGGAGACGTGGTCAAACCTGGCTCCAGGTGCTGTGCTAGTGTAAAATGCATCCCGCGTTTGAGCTGATGCTGAATGAGGATTTACAGTACAGCTATTCTGCCAGGTTCCACCCACCTGACTCTTTCCTCTTCTGTTCCTACTAACCCACTGCCTCGGCCCCACTTACTGGCTGGTGGCGGAGCAGAGATGTGTGCCGGTATCCTTCACGGAGTATCAGATGAAGAGGAAAACACAGGGTGGAGTCATCTTTTGCACAAAGGAAACATTGAAGTATCGTTTCTGACTTGGGTGGATTTTTAGGTGGCTGGGGAGAGATTAAACAGGATCTTAACACATTCACAGCCCCCTTCCCACTTCATTTTCCTGTGAATCTGTTGCTGTCATGGTATCTTTCAGAGGGTATTTTTAGCTTTGCTCCACCCCCCCCCCCCCCCCCCCCGCCCGTATCAGGCTTTTGAATGGAAACAGATTTCTATGGCAGAACAGAATAAGCCATTTCACGAGGCATTTTGTTATGGGTAGAAGAGACGGGAATCTGAATGTTCATTTTAAATGACATATCCCCTTTGTAATCAGCAAATTGTGCTTGCTGTGGTGAGTGCCAGCAGAAAGCTGTCCTGGCTCATCTGGAGGCAGCTAGGTGCGTACCCTGGCAGCCTGCTGCTGTGGGGGACAGGCTGCGGGGGGGACGGACAGCTCCTTCACACCCTTCTCTGGCCCTTTGGAGCCATCATCCGGGTGGCCCAACATGAAGGGCTGCAGCACTGGGAGTGGTCCTGCAGGTTTTCCTCTCTAATCATCCTGTTGGGGAACGGTACCCCTGCATACGAGAGAAGCAATTAAATGTTTTCATTAGATGCACTATTGATCTGGCGGTGTCTCTGCTGGCAGGAGCTCCTGCTGAGCATGGGACGGCATGGCACCTGACAAAATGCTGAGTCTCATCTTTGCCAGTGACCAGAGGGAGGTGGCAAAAGTCACAAAGCAGGGAGTGATGCTGTGCGAAGGTGTGAGGCACCCCTCGCCGGACAGCGAGGTCTACTGCTTTCCAAGGGAAGGTGGAATTTTTGCCAAGAACACAAACCCAACAGTGATGCTCACCTTTGGGTCAGGAAACTTCCAGCCTGAATTCTCAGTAGTATTGCCTTTTAGGAGAGATTTATTACAACTCCTGATAGGTGATGTTGTTCTACCACTACTCTGCAGAAACAAAAATACCCTTTGAGGTCTGGTCTGGGCCAGGGTATACGCATGCCTATGTGAAGCAGGGACCATTACCTCTGCAAATTCATTGGGGCTTTTCCTTGGGGAGCCAAAAAAATGCTTTCTGATAGTATGGCATGAGTACATCCTTGTTGGTTACCTTGGTCTAATGTGTAATACATCTGTAAGAAATACAGCTGACTTTAGGATGACTGTTGAAAGTAATAAAGGGGGTACAGGTAGAGAAAACACAGCTGCTCCTGCTGTGTTTTGGTGGCAATTTCCACTGTAGCTATAAGCCTGCCTGGCCGCTTCCATGCTGTTGCGTTGAAGCTCAGTCCCACCACATGTGGGCAGGACAACCTGCAAGGCCAGAGTTTCCCATGGTGTTGTGGTCCACGGTCATCTGCTGAGTGCTGGCTGGGCTGTTCTTGCTTAGATCACCGGAGCTGATGTGGTCGCAGTGTGGGGTGGAGCTGTGCACATCTGGATCTCTACTCAGGTGTGTTTCGTGCTCCACTAAGCTGCCCTGGGGCTGCCGTGCTGCTCTGCCCTACTCGTGTTCTCATTCTGGTGGACAAGTGGAGGGGACAGCGTGAATCCTTGTCCCCTCCCTTGCCCTCTGTTCGTAGAATATCCCGAGTTGGAAGGGACCAAAAGATCATCTAGTCCAACTCCTAGGTCCCTAAAGGACCACCCAGAAAATCAGACCATCTGTCTGAGAGTGTTATCCAAACGCTTCTTGAACTCAGCAGGCTTGGTGCCGTGACCATCCCCGTTGCAGCTTTGAGCCATTCCCTCGGGTCCTATCGCTGATCTCCAGAGAGGAGATCAGCGCCTGCCCCTCCACTCCCCGTCTTGAGGAAGGACTGATGAACATTTTTGCAATGCTCTGGCCTAGATTTGAGCAAGCTGGGCATGACATACGGCTTCCTCCTAACCCCCGCGAGTAGCTGAGCCTGCCAGCATTGCTGGCTGGGCTCTGCCCCTTGCAAGGACTGCAGCATTTGTCGGGCTGATTCAGCCTCCTGCCTGTGGTCAGTGTCCCAGTGCCTGCTTTGACAGCCAGCACTCACGCTTGCCCTGTCAGGGTCAGGCTGGATAATTGCTATGAGTTTGTGACAATGTGGGTCATCGTGGGATGTTTCCAAGCCGGAGGCACTTGTCTGTGGCTGAAATGGCGTACGGCAGGCTTGCGCTGGGAGAGCTGCGTGGCAGAGATCGCGATACAATCTAGCAGGCATTTTTGCTAGCAGGAGTGTTACAGGGAGGCAGAAGCTAGCAGGGATGGGGGAGGGTTTGCTCTCAGATGCCTGCCTTCTCAGAGCACTTCATTAATATGATATTAATTGATGCAGTAGCTCAGATCCCAAAGTGTCTCCCTGCTGAAACGCAGCCAGCCCCGGTGAAACCTGCTTCAGCAGCAGCAGCAAAGAGGAAGGACGGATGCTCTGTGGCTGATGGGGAGCACAGGGCTTTGTTTGGCAGCGCACATGTGCTGGCGCTATAGCGCACGCAGATGGGGGATGCTGGGTGCCTCTGCCCTGCCCTTGGTGTCTGCCCCCTGCATCTTCCTGCTCTGGGGGGACGAGTTGCCCCTGGGGTGCTGGGCTGCTGACAGATGGGAGCTGGGCTTCTGCTCCCGGGTGGGCCGACAGGCTGCTGCGTGCCTGCTTGCCCCTCTCCGCCGCTCGACTCGCCCTCGAGCTGGGATGGAGAAGGCCGAGTGTGTGGGGGCTGCTGGTGGGGCTCCTCCACCTGCGTCCTCGGCCGGGGCAGCACCTGCCTGAGAGGAGGAGGCAGGAGCAGGAACGGAGTCTGCTGTGGGATCGAGGGGTGTGAGGAGTCAGGAAGGTGAAGCTGCTCTTTCTTCCCTGGACTTTACCCCATGCAGTGAAGGGACGCTGGCCAGGGCCTTGCTGCCAGCCGTGTCCCCTGGGATGGCCTGGGCAGTAAATTCTCCCTGCTTAAAGGTGATTTTGTTTCCCTGGAGGTGCTGAAGCTCCTGGCTTACTGCATCAGGTCTGATGGACAGCGTAACGTCCTGTCCTTGTTCGCAGTGATGTGGACTGGAGCCAGCTGCAATATCTGAGCTAGCTGCTGAAGGCTGACAGTGTAAATGCTCGGATGCTGCGTGTCACCTTGTGCTGCTTAGGGACTCTGTCCAAATGGAAGTGGAACAGCTTTTGTGCCCTGAGCAAGCTTTTGAGAAAGTTGCTGTGGATCTGTGTTGCTCCTGTGGAGCCAAAGCCTGCTCTTGGCACTTCCACGCAGTGCAAGCTGCGTAGGGCTGCGTGCGGCTGACTTTTGTTGACAGGGAGTGAAAGGGTTTTACTGCATCTGTGTGAAATGTGGAACAAGTGAGCTCTGAGTCCTTGATGCTGAGTGCTCAAAGGGCTTTTGGTTTCTTTTTGTTTGTTTGTTTATGATGTTGTGAGGCGATTGAATTTTGCATAAGCAAGTTATCCTGCTTTTGCATTTGTGCTTATGAGAGGATTGCCTGTGCGTGTTGAACTTATATTTGAAAATTAACCTTTGTAAAAAAGGAGGAGGTGTCCTTGCTGTGCTATAGGACATTGCTACTTCCTTTATGTAACTGTAGGGACCACTGGGCTGCAGCTCTTCCCTGTAGCTGCAAGGGTCTCCTTTATTTTTTCCTTCCTCCATTAGACATAGCTGTCATCCAACACATGGCTCTGAAAATGCTGTTGCAGGATCCAATTCTTGGAGCGTTTCCTTTTAAAACTGCTCATTTTACTACTGGTATGCCAAACCTGCCCGTCTCTCTGTGGATGGGTGAGCCAGACTGTTTCCCCATGTATTGTGCGTCATTGCCCAGGAGGAGAGTCCTGCAGACCAGATGTTGCCCTCACTGCCCCTTGCCTGGGCTCTCATTGTCAGAGGGGCCGTGCAGGTGAGACAGAGGGACAGAAGACAATGACATGGCACAGATGGCCCTGAAATGAGAACTTGGGTAGCAATTGGCCGTGCAAGCCAAGAATGTATCTGTTTCACTTCTCAGACGTGTCTTGGTTCTGCAGTGCTGCCTGTAGTAAATACTTGCTTTTACCAGTCAGATTAGCAGAGCTGGCTCTGAACACATGCAGCGAGCAGATATGCTGCTTTAGAAGGTGCTGTTTTCACGTCACTCTCTTTGAGAGTAAAGCTGCATTTAAAGAAATCTGTAGTGGAAATTCTTCAGCAAGCGGATTTGTATGGTGTCTAAACGCAGTGCTTGAGCGGTTTGGGCACCATCTTGTGATGGAACGCCTGGCTACTGTCTGTCCATGTGCCTGTCATCATCCCTGGGAAGATATTTTTTTTTCCTTTTAACCAAATCCGATTTCTTCTTTGCAGGTTCTGAATTGTGCCTGAGCAGAGTGCTGAGATAAGTCCCTGGAAGCAGTGTGAGTTTATCTTGAAAGCCTTTATTCTCCTTTCTAGATCTCATGTAAGACCACCTGGGTTTTGTAGGGTAGAAGGGCTTGTGCTGGCTGGTGGCAGGAGATTGGAGATGGTGCTGCAGTATGAAAGAGGTTCGTGTGGTGGCTGGTTCTTTGCTAGAAACCCACATAGGATTACAGGAAACCTGGCCTGCTACTGTTGAAGTGCAGAAGTGTTGGAATTAGGATTCTTATGGTTTTTCTAATGTGTTGGGATTTTTCCTATTTTAGGAGTTAGGCAATAGCCCATTTGCCAACAGGAAGGCTCCTACCAGCTGTCTGAGTCTTTGCTTACTGACAAAGCTGTTTTGGGGCATCACACTTACATTAAGTTTCCATGTGCTTTTTTGTGCAGCCTTTTTGGGGAAGGCAGTGCATTTGCAAACCAGCAAAATGTGCCACTGTGTTTTGTGAGGAGGTCCCAGGGTTACAGGTGGGGTTGGGCACGGCTGGCATGAAGTGTGTCCCAGGTTTGCAACTTGGAGTGGAAGACAAGTGAGGACAGAGATCTGAGCCACAGATTTAAACTTTTGGGGAACCTGAAAGAGTGAAGGCCTTGTGGCCCAGACCTTCTTGGAGAGGGCTGTTAACACCTTGGGGCCCTCCGGGTGGGTGGTCTGCTCTGCTCTAGTGCCTTGGTGCAGGTCTGCATTACACTGTCCCTGTGAAACCAGCCACGAGCTTCTTCTGTAGGACACGTGGCGGGGGACATCTGGGAGGATGAGGTCTAGCCTCTGCTGTAGCTCTCTGACCTATGAGTTGAGCTTGAGAGGAGGGCAGTGCAGCAGGTCTACCTCTGCTCCAGAGCCAGAACGCAGGGAAGGTGGTGGTGTCTGTAAACTGGGGGCAACGAGCTCGACATCTGCAGTGGATTGAAAGCACCTTACTGAAGAAATGATGAATGTGGCTGCAGCTGCTGTTTGTCATGGTCTGTGATGTCCCAGGTGGCATGCAGTTCAAGCACAACGCCGAGCCTGTTGGGCCTTTGCTCCCGGCTGGCAGCACTCCTTTACTGCTCCTGCTGCCTGGGGGACGGCTCTGAGCCTCACAGGCTTTGTGCAGCGTGGGTGCATTGGGTGGTGGTTTCCAAGTCTCCAGTCTTGCCTCTGTACCTCCTCCAGCACCCTGCGGTCCTGGCTGTTGCTGGTCACAACACCATGCACTGAGGGTATGGGTCCTGCCTGTCTGAGGCAGGCAGTGCTCAGGATATGGGCAGGGACTCCACATCCTTGCTGAGAGCTGCAGATGTGCTCCTTGGGGCTGGAGGTGTCCTTGGATCTGAACAGAACAGCTTGTTAGTTCTTATGAGCAGTTCCTCACCAGCAGAGAGCTAGGAGACTGGCCCTCCAGAGGGCTACTTTGCAGGTCCAGTTCTGCCCATGTCCGGAGGGAAAACAAGGAGCACAGGGTTTCCTGTCCCTCCTCTCTGTGCTGCATAGACATTTGGGTGTTGGAATACCAGTTTTGGAATTAGAGAGGTAGAAGTGCAGTTCGAGTCTCGAGTGTTGGTTTGCACGTGACCCTGCGTCACCACGTGCCTCAGTTCCCCTCTGGCATGGGGTAGGTGTCTGAGTGCTGCTGCTCTGGGGTTCTGAGTGAGGAAGGCTGCCTGGCGTGGGAGCGTTTGGCTGCTATGTTTGCTGTGCTGTGTTTGCTGTGTTTGCCTGCCAGGAAGCTTTGCCCCTGTGCTAGAGGGGTGAGTCCCTGTCTTTACAACAAGACTGTTGAGGTTCCCCTGCAGAGCCGCCCCCTTCTTGCTACAAGCTCCTTTTTCTTCCCTCTCTGGGGAGAGGAGTGTTCCCTCCCGTCCTGGGCAGCTCCTGCCTGCCCTGCACGGCTCCCTCTGCTCTGGGTCTGTGTTTAAGACTGTCCCTGAGAAATGCTGGGGAGCCCCCAAGGGCTCCTTGCTCCCTTCTCACTGAACGTGAGCATGGCTGTGCTGGAGGGGGCTGGGGCAGGTGGACAGCGTGCAATCAAGCCCAGTGGGTGAGGTGTGGGTTGATGGGGATGGAGAGCAGGAAGAAACCTCCTCTGGCACTCCCCTGTGCTGGGTGCCACACCAGAAGCTGTGAGTGAGCCCTGCTGCGACTCCCGGCACCCCGCCATGCCCTTGGCTTTTCTGGCAGCCTTGGTGCCCTGGGTGCAGCGGGATGTCAGTGGCCCAGCTCTGGGTGCATTGGGTTTCTTGTGTCTCTTTCTTGCTTGTGCTTTGTTTAACAGGTGTCCTTGCTAGCTGTGCGAGGCACAGATGCACCAGCAACTTGGAGAAAACACTTGCACGTTGAAGCAGAACTGATTTGTTGCTGTGCAGTTTGGGGAGGCTTGCTGAGCCACGCACTGGGGTGACAGCATGGAGCCTGCGGGCCCAGCTGCCTGGCAGGTCCCGGCAAGCAGAGCCTCGCTGGGGCAGCACGTGTGGCCTGACCCGCTGCTGTGCTGTGGAGGGTGTCCCTGCCCTTCTGGGGGGGCTTGTGATGCTCCCAGTCTTGGCACAACTATCAGCCTTTCATTCCTCTACGTTTCTGCATCTTCCTCACAGCTGATTGTACCTCATCAATATCATGAAGGGCTTGCTGCTGAATTTTGGCAGGCAGAGGTGAAGAGGAAGAACTCTCCTTGGGAGCTTGCTCTAAGGAGGTGGCCTTCCTCCTGGAAAGTCATGCACAAGACTTGACTGGAGGAAATGAATCCACTGCTTTCCACTTTGAATCCACTGCTTTTGGCCCTGAACAGGGCTCTTTTGGGGCTGAAGATCAAAGAATTACAGAATGGTTAGGGTTGGAAGGAGAACACCTGGTCCAATCCCTCTGCTCAAGCAGGGACACCCAGAGCAGGCTGCCCAGAATCATATTCAGATAGATTTTGAAGAACTCTTGAGGAGGAGGGAGACTCCACAACCTCTGGGCAACCTGTGCCAGTGCTTTTGTCCCTTGTACAGTAAAGAAGAGGACTAAGACTGTACGGTATTTGCTGGTCAGCTTGCCTGAGAGCTCATGCTTGCCTTTAGCAGGGAAAAGAGGTTGAGAGAAGGCAGGGCCGAGTGTTTGACTAAGCTGGGTTCCCTGTATTGGCTCCTCTTGCTCTGGGTACTCTACACCTGCAGCTGCTCACACTCTTCTTTCCCAGCTCTCTGCTTGAAGGCTGGGCTTGTGGTTTCCTGGCTGTCTGCTTCTGCGTCCTTCTTGAGGCTGATCTCCCTGGCTGCTATGTGCCAGTGCAAGACAGCAAACCCCATGGATAGTGCCTTCCTCTGCTTGCTTTTGCCTGTGAGCAGATTGCCACAGAGGCAGCAGGTGACTTGGAGTGTGGACAGGAGCTGCTTTCTGCGGTCACTGGTGGAGGAGGAGTGTTCCTTGGTGATGCATGGTTGAGATGTCCTAACACCCCTGCCCACTTCTGACACAGGTCTGAGCTATCTGCTTGTCTGTTGCTCCTCAGAGATCAGCCACCCTTCCACAGGACACATGTGCACATGGGTGAATTGGAACTTTTTGCTTCTCCTTCTTAATGCACTAATTTTGCTCTTTGAAGCTGGTCACAGTTACCAGCCTTTGGTTCAGTGTCCCTCCCTCTGCTAAATACGCTGTCTTTGTCTGCTGCTACAAAACAGCCCCAGTCTCTACTGCAGTACCTTCCCTGCATGGCTGTGAGAGCAGGAGGGGAGGAATGGCTGCGGTGCTCCAGGGCTGAGATTGTCGTGGTCCTGACGTCTCCCTGGAGAGCCTGGTCCAACCCAGGCTGATGGCTCTGGAGTGTGTGACCATGGCATCTCCCGAGCAGCCCCTTCCCTGCCACTCCCAAAAAAGTGCAGCGGGGTGTGGAGGCCTGCTGGGCATGGCCAGCTCTTCACATGGCAGCTCTGTCCCCAGTGCAGAGACCCTTGCGCTGTCAGGACGTGCACATGGCGCTGAGATGGGTTAGCCCCATAACTCTGCTTGCAGGCAGTTTCTAATGGCAGCAAAGCACAGGTGAGCACAGAGCAGCTGCTGAGGTCCCTCCCCAGTGCCCCAGGCAGGATTAGCTCCTTATTGTAAGAATTGGCTCAGGAAGTTGCACTAATCACATTTTGCCTGAGAATTGCTTTTGGCCCATTTCATGGAGTAGTTGGGAAGATGAAGGTGTTCTTTCTTCTTTGGTCTGTACCCTGCGCGGTGATGGGACTTTGGCCAGGGCGGTGCTGCCATCCCTGTCCCCCCAGGATGGCCTGGGCACAGCCGCACAGCCCACAGGAGCTGGCACCCACAGTGTGGGGCAGATGTCTGCTCTGTGGCGGTACTGCCCAGGGTGGGTGCTGCGGCACTGTACCCGCTCCACCGCCCTGGCTCAGGGCTGCTGGTGCACTTTCCTCTTCATCCAGGGCCTGTCCTCACTGGGTATGTGTCTTGGTCAATGAAGCTTGCTCTGCACCATTTCAGCTGCTCTGGCGTTGTCTCAGCAAATTGTTTTGTGGTATGTGGCAATGTGCGCCCTGAAGGCTGGCGAGAATGCTGCCAGCTCTCCCTCAAACTCGTATTGAGAAAGGATGGCTTCTGGCCAAACACCCTGCTTGCTTCGGCTGGTACTTTTAACCTCTTCTGTATCGCCTGAGTTAGGAGCCTGGTTTCCCCCAGGTTGCCCTACAGCTGGGATGCACGCCCACTGCTGACACACCCCTGCCTCTCTGCCCAGCCGTTGAAAGTTTCTCTGCCGAGATCCATGCTGGGGCTGTAATCTTGCCCCACCTTTAGGTGTGCATTCAGTGCTGTCTGCTTGGCTGGCAGGAGCTGTGGCTTTCCTTTGAAGATATAGCTTTGCTGCTCCCATGGTTGTGCGTCTCTGAAGGTGTTCTGTAGGGCTGCTGTGCTTGTTCATCTGAGCTTGCAGGGCTCAGCTCTCTCCTGGGTGCAGCTCAGGGATGCCGTGGCTCACCTGCCTCCCACTGCCCATCTGGTGCCAGTCCAGGGGCTGCGCCTGCCGCAGTGGCAGGGTGCTTTTTGGGCCTCTGTGTACAGCTTCTTGGGCTGCTGAGAGGGTCTTCGTCATGGCTGTTATCTTTTATATTGTGGGGTTGCACGGGGTCGCCTGAAAATGGCCAGTTCTCCATCAGGCCATGTGCAGCCCAGGTTCTCAGGTCTCGGCTGGTGTCCTTCGCCCCACTGCGAAGGCTGCAGGACACCTGGTATGGCGATGGGACGGTGGATGGGGCTCTGGAGGGAGCTTTGTGCTGCGGTGAGCAGCTTTTGCAGTCTGAGAGGCAGCTGAACGTGTGGGCTGGAGACTGAGGTTGGACCCCTGTGGTGTCACGTGGGGGCACATGTCCTGCTCCCACGTGCACGTAGTGGCCCAAAGGCTGTTCAGGTAGAGCCGGCGCTGTTTTCCTGCCCTGGAGTCGCATCCGTCATGCGACTGCAGCACAGGCCCCACCTGCCTCGAGCCGAACCGGCCCGGGCCCCATTGGCAGGCTGGCAGGGGGCTGCTGCTCCCTGGGGCACAGCTGTGACCATGCTCCTTCCTGACCCCGAGGCGACGATTCAGTGCTGTGTTTTGGATGAAAAGGGCAGGAGGGCGGGGGAAAGAAAAGGCCTGCTGTAATGCTGTTAGGATTCTGCGTGCTGCCTTCTTCATGAGGTGGCTCGGCTGCGAGTGCCGAGGTGCCGGTATCTGCGTTGCCAAGGAAACGGAGGCTCTTGGTGGCTGGGGAGATGGAGACGGGGCTGGAGCCAGCGTCGTGGCTCTGAGCCGGAGGCCACCCCTCTGCTGCCACCGGCGGCAGCCTGGTGGCTGTTCCCAGGCTTTGTTGCAGAGGCCGCATCAGATGGCATCCATGCCTGCATCTTCCTGCAGAAGTTCCCGAGGTGCTGGTGACAGAAGGCCCGTGAGGGCGTTTCCCTGGTGATCTGGGCCCGGGGCTCCCTGAGGGGGTCCCCCGAAGCCAGGGCAGGCAAGGGAGAGGCTCGCGGAGGTGAGGCAAATGCAAGCACTGCAGGAGTGCAGGTTGGAAACCCAGGTGTTCGAGCCACCTCCACGCAGTTCCCTTGTGCTAGCCCCAAGGGCTCTACTCTTGCCAGAGGGTCTGGTGCTGGTGGGTGGCGCACAGTTTGTCGCAGGTGATGGGTTGGAAGGGAGGTCTTCCCTCTGCTGCTCAGCTCCTCCATCCTGTACATGAGGCATGCGGACCCCCCCTCCTGGGGAGTACAGACTTGTACCCTCTGCTGGAAGGCGCCTGTCATGGGCCACCTTCAGCTGAGGAGCGACCACGGACCAGCCAGCCCGTGGCCTTTGGAGCTGTGCTTTCTGTGGGCCTTCTCCTGTAGGCCCAGAGGTGGGTGCGACCTGTCACCCCTCTGCCAGGGCCGATCTGTGCCTGGTGGCCACGGTGACCTCCTGCCAGCCAGACTGGGACCCATGGGATAGAAGGGGTGGGCTGGGATGGACACAGCTGAGACTTCTTGTCTGTAGCCCAGGGCAGCGCAGATCAATGTAGGAGCTGTCGCTGCCTCTGTTCCCTTTGTCCTGGCTGTGGTGTGGTCCCCAGTTGAGCTGCAAGGACAGGAGCCGCACCATCCTGTGCCTGGCTCTGCTTGGCACAAACACCCTCACAGTGCGTGCTGGGGAGGTGCTGCTGCTTCTGGCAGCGAGGCTGTGCCCAGGTGGTCAAAAGCGTGTTGTGTGGCAGGGCTGTCCTGGGGCACCATGGTGGGGCTGAGAGCTCGCCTCTAGTTCTGCAGAACTCGCATCCAGACCTGGCAGGTGTCGGCTAAACCATGATGATAGTTTGAAAATGTTTCTCTGCCTGCCAGATCAGGGGAAAAAGTTTTGATCAGGAACTTTGCGCATCACGTAAACTTTAATCTTTTTGCTGATTGCTTCAGCGGTAAAACATTAATTTCTTTTTTTGTGCCATGACTGCTGAATGGTGCTTCCCCACTGCAGGGTGAGCTTAGCTGCGACCCCAGGCACAGCCAGCTGGATCCTGATCCCCCAGTTTAGGTCTGTCTGCAGCAACCTCCTGGGCAGGGCTTTGTGCCCCCGCATGCCTGTGTTACTTAGTGGAACTTTCCTACCACCCCTGTGTGACAGCAGGAAGCTCTGGTAGGCCTTTCACTGGTTCTCACTGAGGGCTCTGCCCTTGGGTGCGGTGGAAAGGAGAGGCTTAGTTCAGTTGTAGTTTTTTTTATTGTTTGTTTGTTTGTTTTTAACCTCCCCAGCCTTTCCTTTTCTTGTCATTTAATTGTCCAAGTTCCCTGAGTGCTTGTCACCTGCTTGAGGGGGGGGTGGGGGGTGGGACAGAATTTGAGACTCATCAAATCTAGAAGAGATTCTGCAAGCAATAAGCATACGTCTTCTGGGAGCTGGAGAGAGATTAAACAGTGAGGGGGAAAAAAAAAAACTGCTGAGGATTGTCCAAGAGGTAAATGGAAGGGCTGGGGGAGAGCAACAGAAAACTAGCAATATTTGCTTACTAGCAGTTGCCCCCCTCATCCCTGGGAGGCCTGCTGGGATGATGGGTTCCCCAGGGAAGACCTGGCTGGATGTTGAGGGGGGAAAGCAAGGCTGGAGCTGTTTTACAGCGGGAACTGGGGGTCTCAGTGTGTCTCTCCCATTTTGGTATTGGCGTAAGTTTGTGCATCTGTTTGTCAGAACTGTATTTGTGCATCATCTGTATAACTGACTGTGATATCCCCGTCTACCCAGGGAGTCTCTGCTCCTTACTCTGGAAAAAGCGGGTGCTCATCTGTTCCTGTGCAAGCTTTCCCTCTGCAGCTCCCTTGCAGTGGGGGAGCATTTGCTGTAATCTTGCTCAACAGGGTTATTCCTTCTTGGAAATCTGATTGTGTGTGGAAAGTGGAAGAGAGGTGCCAAGAATGAAAAGGGTTAAAATTAAGCAGCAGACTTGGTGCCATACCTGGGCTGGGTTCTTTCCTGGGCTCTGCAGGGGCACCGGGCAAGGTGCGCACTGCCTTGGGCAGCAGAGGGGCACCCGCCGGCTGGCTGCCTGGCCCTGGGTTGCAGGCAGCGACTGCTGTGTTTGAAACCTGCCTGGGCACGGGGACTTTGACTTTCTGCTGAAGAGAGGAAAAAAATGAATTTTGATCTTTGTATTTGCAAATAATACAAAGCAAACGAGATGAATTGGTGGCGTTGTTTGCAGTCTTGGGACAAGTTTAAACCAGTGCCTGGGGAGGTGTCGGCAGCTCAGCCTCTAGCAGGAGCAGTCTGCTGTGCGTAGCAGCTTCCAGGTGCACGAGGGAGCGTGGTGTGGGCATCAGCAGAGGAGCTCCTTGTGCTAGCCAGCTGCTAATCTGTCCTCACTCAGAAATGAGCCGAAAAACAGCATACCTTGCAGGCACTGTCCAAAAAGATGTTTGCAAGAACAGTTCCTTCACTGAGCTGCAGCTCCTGATTGGTTTCACTTACTGATTTGCTTCTTTTCTTCCTGTGGACTTGTATCACTTTCTTCCTTACAAAGAAATTTTGCGATGTTTGGAAGAATTCCTCCAACATGTTGGTCTGTATCAGTTGGGAAGCAGCAGCAACGCTGAGGGTTGTGATTTGCCCTTGGTGCAGAGCACTCCCTTCTTATGCCCCCAAAGGCTCTGTCCCATGGGTTGGCATGTTACGGAGGTGGAGAAGTGCTGTCCCGGGCTCGTTGCTGGTTACAACCAGTGATCTGTAGAGCAGCAAATGTGAGCATGGCGTGGTGGAGGATGGAGGCAGTGTGGCAGGTTGGGAATCCTGCTCTGCTGGCGTGGCTGATTGCCGGTGTGCAGGGAGCAGGTTGTTTGGGCAGGTGCTTCTGGATTTGTAAGGCTTTGCTGAGCGTGGCTGTGTCCTCAGCACTTGGAGCTCAGGGCCTTGGGGGAGGAGAGCCAAGCTGGAAAGGGTTATGCTGGCCAGAGCACAGGGGGAGCCCTGAAGCATTGCTGTCCTTGGGAAAGCAGGTTGTGTGGTGCTATGGAAGTGCTGCTTCCCGAGCTGTCTGGGCTGGCTGCTTGAGATGGAGCGGAGCGGTTTAGATTTGTTCTTTTCCTTTTTGTATTCATCATTTGTCAGCTTCCAGAAGCAGCAACTGGACTCGGAGTGGAAGGTCTGCCTTGTCTAAAAGCATTGCTCCCTTTCCTCTAGGCCTTGGGTACAAAGTGAAGCTGGGGGCCATGCGGCGGGAGGCCAGGCGTGGGGAGAGGCGGCAGCAGGGCATGTCCCCAGCTCAGCCATGTCCCAGTGCTTCAAGCAGATGCCATATGAAGGAGATACAGAACTTTGTGGTCTCACAAAGCTTCTGGAACTGGCAGGGGCGTGGTTTGCGGAGGTTCCTGCCGATGCCTGTCGCTGAGCAAGTAACAGAGATGGAGCTTTCCAGGTGCTGTTCCCTGCGCTGCTGCTGGGTGAGTCCAGCTTCACCCGCGCCCCTCTCCAGCAGCTCAGCGGGAGGTGCTGCTGGCTGCCCTGCTCTGTGCAGGGAGACAGGGCACCCCAGAGCGTTTGGGCATCACTGACAAAGGAGTTGGGGTTTCTCTGCCCAAGATTGCTGAGACCCTCACCACGGGGATGGAAGTTGTCTTGAAGCTCTGGTGGCTCTTTTGTTTGGGGCTTCCATTTCAGGGCTGCTTCTGTGCCTGGTTCTGCTGGCTTGCACCAAAACAGGGAGAAGAGCCAGGAGCCACGAGGCCTCCTGCAAGGCCCCAGCACCAGCAGCTCAGGTGCAGCCCCTTGGTCAGGGCAGGGGGCTGGGAGATGCTGGGCAAGGTGTGTGAGCACGTCTTCCCTCCAGACAGTGACAGGTTATGTAGGTGAAGCATGGGGGCCTTTAGTCTTCGTTACGTGGTGGCTGTGTCGAGACAGGGGTGGGCAGAAGAACATCCAGGTGCTTCCAGAAGGGTTTGGATGACCTGTGAAGGCATCAGTGGCGGCACTGCTCAGGTGTCAGTACTCCAGGCTGTCCCTCAGGGCAATCGCAAGCCTGTCTGGGTAAGTTATTGCCTTGGGTCTGTTTTCTTAACAGTCCATTCCGAGTCCCAGGTGTTTGTAAGGCACTTGGAGAATCCTTTCTTAGAAACAGCAAAATGCTTTGGATCAAATGAGATCCTCTGGTATGAGAAAGAGCTGTGTTTGTAGCTGCTGTAGGCTGGAGGGAAGGGAGGTTGCTGTGGGTGGTGGCTTAAACCCTATAGTGCAGGGTATCCAGAGGGTGCATGACACAGGGGTGCTGCCCATGTGACACGCATCAAAGGATGTTGCGTGTTGAATGTTCAGCGAACTCCTTTCTCCCTTGCTCTTTTCCGTAACACTTGTGAGGTCCCTGTCCACGTCCAGGACCTTTGCTGAAACTTGTTGAGTGCCCAGGGTCTTATCATATCATGGTATCATAAGGCTCCTGTCTCCCTGCTTCTAGCGTCTCTATACTCTGCTGACAGTGCAGATGTCCCTTTTAAAAGGTATGTGCTTGCCTGGTGGAGGCACATTTCTGGCTTTACAGAGCTGCTTGACTTAGTGGAGGAGGCAAGCTGTGCAATGCTGTGTTTTGCAAGAAGCCTTAATGAACCTCGTGCCCCCTACGCTCGTTCCTGGAGCGGAGGGCAGATTTCAGGCAGCCAGTGCAGGGGGACTATTTGCAAGGTTTGCTGACAGCGGTACGGCTTGTGGTGTGTGGCTGCCTGGTCTGCTGCTGGCTCTGCTGCGTGCAGGGCTCTGCTCTGCCAACCTCTGTCTGTGCTTTGCGCTGCCCCGTGCTGCTGGGTGCCTGAGCTGTGGGGGCCAGGCGTGAGGCAAGCTTTAGGGTCCCCGTAAAGGACCCAGCTTTACTCTGTGCACCATGCAGGTGGCCAGCGCGTCGCCCATCCCGGAGGCAGGAGCGGAGCACTGGGCAGGGGGTGCCGCCCCGTAGCCGCTCTCTGATGTGAGCTCCCAGAAGCAGTGCCCGTGCTGAAGGCTGAACCGGCCTGTGGGTGTCGCGGGAGGTGCTGGAGGCTGGGGTTGTCCCGGGGCCTCTCCGAAGCCTCCACGCTGCTGCAGCTGTGCTGGCAGGAAGGTGGCACAGCAGTGGGGCCCTCCGTGTGCACGGGGACCGGTGCCGGAGAGCCACCGGTGCTGGAAGCTGCCCTGGCCCTGAGAACCAGCCTGGGGGTGCTGCGGGGGGGGCGGCCGGCGCTGCGGGGAGGGTACCCTTGGAGCGGTGGCTGCAGGAGGGTGGCCGTGCCTCTGCCTCGCAGCTGGCGTTGTTTTCCAGCAGGCTGGTGACAGGTGGGCACTTCTGCTTTTGGTAACGAGCTGCTGTCATCGCAGGGAGGGGACCTGATGCACGAGGGAGTCGAGGTGACATGGGAGAGCTGGGGAACAGAATCAGCCCTGTGGTGGCAGCAGCTCAGCGCTTCTGGCTGCGCTGCTACTGCCTGGGCCAAGCTGGGCTGGCGCAACAGGGCCCTGGCATGCTGCACTGGGCCGGTCTTGGGGTGGGGAGGGGACAACGAGTTTGGTGGGTGCACAGGAAAACAAAGACAGCCCGGCAGTACTGAGCAGGCTGTTGGTGGTCCACAGAGTACAGGATGCTGTGGCGTCTGGGCCGTCACTGCTTGGCGATGGATAATTTTCAAGACTTGGGGCATTTTAAACAGGGTTTCAGCCACCAGTCTCCTGCCCTTTCAGGTAATACCTACCCAGTTGAGTAAGTTCAGGAATAAATTGCTCTGCTCCTTCCAGTGGACAGATGGCGTGCCATGGCCCAGCAGCTGCTCCCATGCTGGCAGTGGCAAGTGTCCTGTGCCAGCAGTCACCACAGGACTGGCCAGCTGTGGGGCCACTGCTGCTTGTCACCACCAGCCCAGCTCGGGCACAAGGCACGCTCGTACCCAGGGCAGGGGAGGGCAGGTGCCTTCAGTGTTTTGGCCTCTATTTTCCTGGAGGCAAAAACCTCCTGGGCTGCAGGAAGAGCGTGGAAGTACAGAGCTACCCAGCAGCAGAGCAGCTGCAGGGACACATGTCCAGCAATGGGCAGGGTATCAGCTGGGTGCTTGCCCTGTCCCACATCGCAGGGCTGGGTGCTGGCGTGGAGGACGGCCCTGTCCTGGCCTTGCTTACATGGCCCTGCAAGAGCAGGGAGGAGAGCAAACTGCGACGTGAGATGTGGATGAGGCATTGCAAGTTGCAATCAGTGCCTGCTCTTTTGCCTCACTGCTTATATCTCGGCAGCACTTCAGTCTGGAGAAATGTATGGTGTTTTTGCAGGGCTGAATCATGCTCTCATCTGACCCACCAGTTGAGAGATCTTCATTTGCATGCTAATGAAGTAGTGTGAAAAGTGTTTCTTGACTTCCGGGGCTGTCCCCTGGGAAGGGTCAGAGCGATTTATTCCTGAATTTCAGCTGGGAGGTGTCACTTGAAATGGTAGGAGCTTGGTGGCTGAAACCCTGTTAAAATGTCCCAGGTCTTGAAAAACAGCTGTTTGCTGATGTGTGCGGTGGGAGCTGGACAGCAGGGAGGACAAAGTGTTGCTTTTGCATCTGGACAGGGTTGGGCACGGAGCAGCCCAATCCCACCGGCTGGGTGGTGGATGCACCTTGGTGCTGCTGGGCAGGGGAGCTGCTGAGCCCTTCTGGAGCGTGGGGAATGGGACAGAGGTCAAAGTCCTCTTTCCTGCTTTTCAGGTGCCAGAAGGACTGTGTGCGTGTTTTTTTTTATTTTTATTTTAGAGCAAGGCAGAGGCTGCCAGGATCTGAGAGTCCAGCTGGGCGCGTGCTGCTGAAGCAGAGGATGGAGCTGGTGTCCGGTCCTGGGCTCTTGTGCTGGGCTCAGCCCCCGATGCTCCCGGCTCAGTGGTGGCAGCTGAGTACCCTCCTGAGCCCAGGAGGTGATCAAGTTACCGTCACGCCATAAACTCAAGGCTGACTTGTGGGATATCCCTACCCTTTCCACATGAACTCAGTGACATCTCAGCTTTGCATTTTTTGCCTGAACTTTCTCATGGTTCATGTTTTACCGAAGTCCTGTGTGGCATGATGCTGTTGACTTTGGAGCCACAGAGGGGCTGAGCAGGCTCTCTGAGCATAGCTTGGTGAGAGACGTACGGACTGTTTTATTGACACCAAGCTGGGGGTTATTGTTACAGGAGATTGCTGCCCATCTCCAGAAGGCAATGCCACTGGAGGACTGGTGTGGCTTGTTGCAGGGGAGGCACTTTTCTGGCTGTCAGGCATGTTGGAAAAGTACAGCTTCATGCTCTGGGGTCAAATGTCTCCGTGCTGCTGGGCTAACACATGATGAGTAAGCAGATGTCCAGGCTCTTGGCAGCTGCTGAAGTAATATAAATACATAATTGCCCAAACACAGATTCAACATGTGTCAGTGAAGTCTGATCTCACTGCATGAGGGCAGCTTTGCCAGCCTCTCAGAGAGGCCGCGAGCGGGCCGTCCTCACCCTGTCTGGGCTGCATGGATGGTACTGTGGGGATCTTTGTGAGGTGGACCCCAGAGCTTGTGGAAGTGTTGCATACAATCACTGTCCTTGTATAAATATTTTACCTCAGGGTCATTTCCTCCTCCCATCTTTACCCTCGTATTTTTTCCTGCTTGACCCAACTCGTAGCTCAGCAGCTCCAGCCCTGGCCATTGTGTGCCCTGTGGATGACGATCCACCATCTGCTTCTCACCACAGTGCTCAGCAGCTTCTTCAGCCCTGGGTTTGACTCCTTTTCGCCAGCCCAGCGCCCTGGTTGCTCCCAGGAACTCAGGATCTGGTCAGTGATTGCAGAGCACACCAGCTAAACAGCCCAAGCTTGCCAGGCTCTGCTCAGGGCTGGAAAGCAGTCACCTATCCTGCCAAACACGTCTCTAGTAGCTGGTAAAGCCATATATTGATTTGAGACCCTCAAGGAAGGCAGGCTTCCGTCCCTCTTCAGGAGAAGACTGTTCCGGACTGCCTTGATGAGACCTTCCTGCCCTCCATTACCAGCCAGGCTTTGGGACAGAGCTGTCATCTGCTGGAGGGACAGGAGCTGATGTGTCTCTGCGGTTTCACCAGGAGCATTCTCTCGTGGTTAGTTAGTGGTGATCTTCTCTAGTGCCAGGATCATGCTTTATTGTTCTCAGCTGCCTGAAGATAGGAGCTGCGCAGGGCCAGATCCTGCTGACACTTTGCTGTTGTGTGGTGGGCCAGGCTCGCTCTAATTAGCAGAACGAGGCAGCAGAGCTCTGTCTGGGCAGCGCAAGGTCTGCCCACAGGCTGGTGGAAAAAGTGTCTGACGTGAAGAGGGAATACACTTGCTATTCAGTACGTTTCTAGCATGACCTGCTCCTGCTCAGACAGCATGTTGAGCAGAACATGATGCTATGTTGGTCTGACGTCTCATTTCCAAAATCCTTCCGGCAAAGGGGTGGGAGGGAGCAGGTTTGGAGGTGATAGAGAAAGGGTGGATTACAGGGACTGTGGCTCTCAGGTATGTTTATGCAATAGTGTGGATGGACATCAAGGCTTGTGGGTGGGTGGAGGAAAGATGCCTGCAAGAACCTCGTGGTTCTGTGGAGGCCCGGGTAGTAGTGGCAGGGGACGGGGGAGTGGGTGAGTCTTCAGGCTCTCCAGCACCGTGCCACTTTTGTGGTAACTGCTGCGCACGGTGGCTTTGGGCTGCAGTGGCACGTGTCCATCCTGCCTGTTGCGTGCACATTGACGTTCTTGCTGGGCAGAGGAGTTGGGTCACTGAGAACTGGAAGATGCCTTGGGTGCTAAAGAAAGGGGGAAATGCTTTGCCATAAAGGGAGAACATCAGAAGAGATTGTGATTGCCTGGAGAGACTTGGTTGCTAAAACATCCGTCTCTGTGACTGACTTGAAGAAAAAGTGGGACATGAGGAGGGGATGTAGAGAACTTGAGACAAACATGGAGGTGAGGGGTCTTAGAAAGCTCCTAGCACTGCTGTGCTGCATCTGTGATTACATACCGGAAGGTAACTCTTGGTGCTGCAGTAGCAAAGCTTTGTTATCCTGGCCAGCAGAGATCTGCAGGAGCCAGGCAGAGAGGAGGGCTGAACCATGGGGTCTGTCCAGCTGTGGGCAGCAGGGTTACTTGGAACAGACCCTCGCTGTATGGCCGAGACCCCAGTGGCAGGAGGAGGAGGAACCAGTGCTGCCTGGTTTGGACACAGCAGTGCTCCGTGGCCTGGGGAAGGTGGGGAGATGCAGATCTGACATTGTGGAAAGGTAGGAGCAGCTCTCCCCTGGTGCCCAGGGGACAGGGACAGCCACAGCCCAGGACTGCAGGGATGAGATTTGGGTGAGACACTGGGGGAACACCTCTGATGTGAGGAGAAGCAGGCTGTGGAGGGAGAGGAGTTTCTACTGCAGAAACTATTAAAGGCTTGTCAGGCTGGTGGACCAGCTCTGTGTGTTGGGCTGAATGGCATTAAACGAACTCTCAAAGCATCTCTGCTGCAGTGTTTGCCTTGCTGATGAAAGGATGCGGTGACCTCCCGGGGGCTTGCAGGGGAGGCAGCACAGGGCCTGGAGGAGGCCTGTGGGGTGCGAACGCAGGCGGCTGTGGGGATGAGGGCTTCCACGTCAGCAGCATCTGGAGCCTCACCTCTGTGAGTCAGCGTTTCGGGTACTGATGATTCACAGCCATACTGCGAGACAGCCACGGGCTGATGCAGGGCTGAAATTAATTGTCTGGAAGGAGGGCAGCTCGAGAGGAGGGAGGCGAGCTGTTTTCCCTCATCTTTTCAGTGTTTACCAAGCAGGGCTGTGAGTTATGCCAGCGCTGAGATGTGCTCAGCCTGCAAAGCGTGCTTCACCTTTCAGCCCCCTGTCCTGCTTCCTGCTGCCGTGGCACTTCAGTGAGCAGGCAGCTGAAGTCTGGCTGTCACCGTCCTGAGGCCGCAGAGCACAGCCCCCTGCTTGGCTGTGCCTTCCAGCACATCAGTCATATGCATCCCCTACCATTCTGAATCTCCCTCCTCTGGGGGCGCATGTGCCAGGAAACACCTCTGATCCCCAAACCCACGGTGCCAGGCTCCTCGTTCAGCGCATGTGTTTTTAGAATTCAAAGTGGAGACTGGGATGCAGGAGCTGGTGGCTGGAAGCTGCTGCCCTGTCGTGGGGTGCTGGGAATGGTCAGAGTGGCCAGGATGGTTTTGGAGTGGAGATGATCCTATCGTGTGCCACTTGCTCAAATGGGGTGAAAAAGGAGGCACTGCACCTCTGTTTTCAGGCAGCCACTTCAAGAAGCAGCCTCTCCTGGTAGGAGTCTCCCATACTTGTCTGCAGCACGCTGGTGACCTTTGAGCACACGTGGACACCCCTGAAAATCCCTTGAGCTGTTCTGAACCAGCTCGAGGCTGAGTAACAAGTACCGTTTTTATGCTTCAAGAAAATAAGTCAGGGTTTTTCCGAATTCTTTCTGGGCTCAGTTAACCTCAACATGAGATTTAAATTGTCATAACTACCACAGACGTGTTCCTCTCAGAAGGCTTGGCCCCATCATCGATGCTGTAGCTCAGCTCAGCGTGTGGCGAGGTCAGAGGCTCAAGTAATGGGTCATCAGTGCATGCGTGTCCAGCTCAGTGATTTCCAAGCTTGAGATTTCTTTATGGACACTTGAAGGATTTTTGCAGACAAGGTGCAGAAGCCCTGCAGCAAGCTGAAGCCTGACAACAGTAATTTTTTTGCGTTTATTTTGCAAGTCATTGTGGGATTTTTCATTTGTCCTTGGTTTGGTTTTTTTGCAGTGTTTGGCCACTCTGAAAAACCAAAGGACAGATTTTCCCCAGCTCTGTGGCAGATTCTCCCTCTCTCTTTGGGAGACTAGTGAAGTGTGTTGTTAGCGTGGTAGACCTGCAGCAACATAAGGAAGGTTGTGCAAATCCATGAGACTCTTGTCTTCCCTCTCTGAGGCAACTAACTGAATTTTGTCTCCCTGCAGCTCAGCTTGATGGGGAGGTGTCTGTCTGGCCATATACACCGCATACCTTTCCAGCACGCATTGCCTGGGCTCCTGGTCACCGTTTCTGGCTCCTGCTCAGCCCTTTGACTTCGAGTTGCTTCGACACCTCGTTGGTCCGACTTTGACATATCTGTTAAATGCTTTAGAGCATGGAAATTTCCAAGTCACAGTTTTTCCCACAGCAGCCATAATTCATCTCTGCTGCAGGTATATTTTGGGACTCCGGTGTACAAGCGAGCACTGCAACGCTGGTCACTGTGGGTGCGTTGGAGGCCAGCGCTGGGGTGGCTTTGGGAATTGGACCTGAATTCCTGGTGGTCGGTGTGTCACTGTGAGGATACAGCACTGCAGTAATGTGGTTTTGTTTTCCATCCTGAATATAAAGCAGGGACAGAAAGCAGCACAGGCAGCGCTAATTGCTGCCGAGGGACAAATGGGATGTATAAAAGGTGTAAAGTGGGAGAGGATGAGGGTAAATCTGTTCCAGAAAGCCAGTTGTTTTGTGTATGAACGCTCTCTGCCTTGTGCTGCGGCAGAGCCAGCCCAGGGCAGGACTGGGCTCGCCCCCCCCCCGGAGGCAGCACCTTGGCCCCTGGGGAAATGCCTCGGTGGGGAGCGGATGGGAGAGCAGAGTGGCCTCCTGGTTGCACGCAGTGGGAACTGCTGCTCTCATCCTGCTCCCTGGGCTTGGCCCCTGCCCTGGGGCTCACCCAGTGCCCAGGCTGTCCTGTGTCAGTGAGAGGAGGGCTGGGGACCGTTTTCTTGTCACCTCCGAGGCATCCCATGCTCAGCCTAGCTGAGCCTTGGTCTAGTGAAGTGGGGAAGCAGCTGTTGGCTCTATGGATGCTTCCCCTCGGCAAGCACCTTGGATCCAACCAACAGATCTCCTGGGGAGCTTTGTTTTGGGTCTGGTGCGAGGCGTGGTCTTTGGGAACCCCAGGTACTGAGACATCATCTGAGACAAAGTGGAAGTGAGGGCGCCCGGCAGACACGGGAGGCACCGGGAGGTTCCCCAGGCCAGCAGGGACAGCGCGCTTTGTCAGGGAGCAGCGGCTGCAAGGCTGGAGGCTGCCTGGGGAAGGCTGCCTGGGGGATGCTCGTCCCTGCAGCTTCAGGGCTGGTATCAGCGCTGATCATCTCGCACCAGCCCCAAAGCACAGGCTCAGCACGGGGAGGATTGTACGATGCATAGGGCCAGACAGAAGTGCCAGCGCTGCCAAAGGGTCGGTTTGGGCTGCTGGGAGACCTGGTTGTGCACGGAGCTGGCACTAAGGATCGCTGCACTGGGGCCCACGTGCTGGACTGTCCCATGCACCCAGGGCACAGTGAGCGTGTCCAGTGCTTTGGGTGGAGGCAGGCAGGGGCCTGGTGACAGCGCTTGCAGAGGGTGGTGTGGGTTGGGGGGCTGCCCACAGCGCAGCGGGGCACCTGTGGTCCCGTGGCAGGAGATACAGGAGATACCTTCTTGTCAGCAGCAGTTGTTTTTCTCAGCAGCCCCAGATCTGCTCGTACATCCCGAGTCCCTGCAGTGTTCCCTTGCATCCCCTGCGCAGGTCAGCTGCTGAGCTGCAGTAAAGCACGCATGCTGCTCTGCTCCCCACCCCGCAGCAGCTCCAGGATGACTTTCCTTTTCTTCTTCCTGCACTCTGTTATCCTTTCTTCTGTCTGTTCTGTGCTTTGTAACATTTGCCTCTTATCTTTGATAATTGCCTGTGAGGCTTGAACATCTCCAAGCCCTAAGAGACGTCTTTGTTTTGGAAAGAGGCCAACTCTCTGGCTAAAAAGGTCATTTCTTCTGTTCCCGGGCATATCCAGGAAGTGTGAGGCCCCTTCTCTGCAGCAGCCTGGGAAGACTAGGATATTTCTCCACTTGGCATAAGCCAGAGATCCTCCTTTTTGCATGTCCACTCTGCATTTGAGCTGTGGGTCTTCACCAGTGGCTACGCTGCTTGCTAGCTTGATGCTGCCCTACCCGCCCGGCCCTTCGCCTTGCTGCTGGTGCTGCTGCGGCCGCTCTGACCGTGTCGGGAGGTCAGTGCCCTGCGCTGGGCTCGCCAGTGGCCTGCCAAGTGCTGCGATAGGCAGGGAGCCCTTGCTTTGCAAGTTCCTCTCTCATCATTTAGGCATATTTGGAATTATTTGCTATGGAATTTCCTAGAGTCCTAGCCTTGCTTTGATCTGTTCTCAGCAGTGGGAACGTGGTTCGTGGTTTCTTTCAGCAGGGCTGGAGCAGAGTGGGTGCTCACACGCATCATGGCAGTGCCTCGCAGCCGGGCTGTGTCTGCTCTCTGCTGGCGGTGCGACACTGGGCAGCCCCAGCGGCGATGTCTTTAGGCATTCAGAAAGCATGAGCCAGGGTTCGTGAAAAGAGGGGAGTCAGTTTAAAGACGGCAAGTTTTCTAACAAAAGCCCCTGTGTACCAATGGTGCCTTTGGTGCTTCTAATGTGAGATGTTAAACAGGAGATCTTAAACAGGGACAAGTAGTTCAAGTCGGGTATTTCAGGAAAAGACCATTTTGGGCAGGGACCAGGCATTATGCTCCTGTAGCCCCTGCACTGTTCCTGCAGCCCTTCTGCTTGGGCCACGGATGGGCAGCGGCTGCCCCCAGCCGTAACTTCTTTAATGAGTTGATCTGCATTGGTAGGCACCAGGCCCAGTAACGCTTCTCCTCTGGTTGGTGTCTGATACCTGGACCAGGAATTTATCCTCAGCACGCTCCAGGAGTCTCCTTGCTTACAGCCTGCTGTGTAGCTTTTCCAGCAGACATCCAGGTGGTTGAAAGGATCATCAGGATGACAGGATTCGTCGGGATGGAGGCCTGTGAGTAGGATGCTTCTTGTAGTTGAAACAAGAAGGCCTCATCAGCAGGCTCCCCTTGATTAGGTGGCCTGTAGCAGACCCCACCCACAAACTGTCCTGTATTGGTCTGCTCCTTAACTTTTACCCACAGGCTCTCGATCTGTCCATGGCTGTTTCTCAGAGACCTCTGTTCACCAGACCTCTGGTGCTGCTGTCGGGCAGGGGGTGTGCGGGCATGGGTGTCCCTGGGCATGCCCCAGGCAGTATGTGGGTACCCCTGTGGCCTGAGCTGGTCCACAGCCGGGTGTCAGAGAGGCAAAGGGAAGGGCCTTTGTTTCCTTGCTGTTGCGATGGGATTTTGGTTCCAGACTCCTTTTCTCTTTATCCCGAAACATCTGCCCTGCAGCACTGGCAGCTTGGGGACCAGTGTAGAAGAGGACAAGAGTGAAAAGATCCCTGGCTCTTTGTCCCTGCCAGCCCCCACTAGCTACTCCTGACTTTTGAACTGTCCTCAGGTCGGGTCTGTCCTTGAAGAGCCTTGTCCCCTTAAGCACGTTTTGTGAGCAGGATAGCACTCAAAATCAAAGGCTTATTTGAGGTTGAAGGAAACCTTGAATCAGGCTTGTAGATAAAACTGCTCCATGCAGGAGAGACTATATCTTCCTCCTGGTTTGTGAATGTCTCCAAAATAATGGTTGGCAGACAGTTTCACCAGGCTGGCATGAGGGGAACTGAGAGCAGTGCCTCTTTGCCCCAGCAGCGTGCTGCTGCAAGACAGGCTTCTCTGGCTGAAGTTGCCTCTGCTGGGATCCAAGGGCTTACTGTGTTGTTGAACTAAAACCTAACCCCAATTTAGCCATGACCCCTTCTAAGAATTGAGATGCATCCCACACTGGTCAGAGGGAGCTGGCAGTCCTTCAGCATCTGAGTCACAGAACAGCATTTTGAATTGCTGCAGGGAATACAAATGTTTGCCTCCTATGTCAGCTGTGATTGCAAGGATGAGAGAGAATGGTGCTGCGGTTCAGCAGGGTCGGTAGAGGCGGTGAAAAGCTAGGGCAGGCGAGTCAGCAAGCCACTGTGTTTGCAGGACCTTATAGCTGGCACGCGTAGGTCAGTGCTTGCTCTAGGGGAAGCATCGCAGCCCTGGGGCTGGTCTCCAGACTGCTTCTACTCTGGGAGGCCTGCAGTGGATTTTGGGGTGAAGGTGAGTGATCTCCATGGGACAGACCAGGCTTTAGCTGGCTTTTCACTAAGCCCAGTCACACCACAGCAGAGTTAGGGATGGTACCACTGCTGGTGTCTTTCTTCTGGCCATAACTCTGCGCTGAAATGCACGGAGGTCTCTGAGACCCTGCCAGAGAACTGTGGCATGCTGCCTGGACCTGTGCTTCCCCATAGGGCTCGTTTGCCTCTCCGTAGAGTTAAAAGCTAAAACCAGGGGAGCTTGTCCATGGGGGCAGCTGTTCTCACTCCAGGCATTGCACGCTGTGCTCTGCCACCACTGTGGCTTCCTCCCCTCCTGGGGTGCCTTCCTGTGGCTTCCAAGCACCCATCTCCTCCTGCGGTGCCTGAGCTGAAGCGCCACTGGGTGTGCAGTGAGGGCCTCCAAGCATCCCTGGAAGGCTGGGGCTGCCCAGTGTCCTTGCAGGGACAAGTGGGGCTTGGTGGGGATTGTCATCCAGGAAACATCCCTTTGTCTGTATTTGGGATTGTTGCAGTTGCTTGCAAGAAGTTGAATAAGGTATCAGGGCTCCATTCACCTCTTCTAACCACTGAGGATGGCCTCTGTGCTGGTCCTGCAACAAGTGTCCCTTGCCTCTGAATGCAGTGATGATGATGTTGCTCCTCAATCATTTTTTTTGGGGTGGTTAACAGATGGCTTTCCAAAAACAAAGACAGCCCAAGACAAAACTGAGCTGATAGTTCTGGCAGCTGGTGTGCAGTGACTGTCGGGACTGGCTCTGTAGTGGTGCTGATGTGCCGTAAGGTGTTGCCACGGAGAGCGTGGCAGCTTTCTGTTCTACCAGGTTTTTGTAAAAGTCACTCTTGCTGTTCTGGCAGCAAGCAGCCGCCTTAGGAAGGGGCTCCACACTGTCCCGCTGTGGCCCACATATGCTGGGTCTTGTAGCTGAGCCCTGTCCTGTCCCCACTGCCCAGCTTGGCCTCCAGCCCACTCTGCCTGTTCTCAATTGCTATTTTGGTGTCTCGTTTCTACTCCAGATCTCCACTGCCTTCCCCGACCTGGGATTTCATGCAGATGTTTGGATGTTTGAGGCTGAAAGGTGTAAAACCTCTGTCCATCTGTCTGCTGGCCCAGCTGCTCGTGCAGTAGGAGGGATGCTGCTGCTCCCACCTTCTGTTCCGCCGTCTCCCTACTCCTGGAGCTGCCCATGCCTTGGCACCAGGGCTGTGTCTCCTTGTCCCCTTCAAGGTGCACGGTGTTGAGCTTGGCGAAAGCCAAGCTCCAGCACTGCTGTGGTCACCGCTGCCTTCCCCTTGGCTGCGGGCTGCACACAGCCAGGGGCTGGGGTGCAGCCAGGCTCCCTCCAGCCCTACTCTCTCTGGCTCCCCACACATCCTCAGGCACGTGGGCCTGTAAGGAGCTCGTCAGGGCACTGCGGGCACGCCATGCCACACCAGCATGGGGGCTGGGGGTGGTAGGGGACCCCATGAAGGTCTGGGTGCTTCTGAGTGCTGGCAGCCTGGCGCGATGCAGCCTGAACCCCCCAGCCGGGAGGCAGTGCAGGCTCATGCCGTGGGGGGCAGTCGCCCAGCAGGGTTCCGCTGCTGGTCAGGTCTCAGGTGCCTTGTGATTCCCGTGGGCCGAGCTGCCTGTGGGTTTTGGAGCGAGAGAAAAGTGTTCCCCTGAAGGCAGGCTGCTGGGGGCTTTACATTCTGCAGAGCCTCAGGCTGCAGCCAGCTGGCCCTTCCCTGGGCGCTCCCCACCAGTGAAGGCGTTTGAGATCCGTGCGTCTCCTCTGTGAAGTTCGGTGTGCCTTAATGCTGGTCCACGTGTCCAGCCCGATGCAGATACCTGCCACGGGGGCGATGGGGGGCAGCTGGCTGGTGCCTGCTCCTGGCCCCTGTCCCCATCCCCGTTGGTGTTTCTGGGCCAGAGGTGTGGGTGCTGCGGGTCCCTCTTAGCCTGGCACCCCAGGGGCTTGAGTGCCTTCCTGCCTCTGGCTGGGTGCATTGCTTCTTGCCAGGGACCGAGGTAAGATAATTTCTTCTCCTGTCTTCCACAGACTTCCCTGAAGAGCTGGTGCAGGGGTGTTTCATGTGCTTAAGGGCTGATCAGGTGGTGGGGGTGTCCCATGGTTATTGCCAGGCCTGCCAAAGGCCTTCTAGCTGCCCTGGGGTGAGCAGGCGTGGGGCAGTGGCACGGTGTTAGGTGGCAGTGCTGCTGCTGCCTCCTTCCTGCTGTGGGCCACGCTGCTAAGGGCTGGGGAGTTTGGCTGAGCTGTTGTTGTGCTGGGGTATGCATGACATGATAAATTAGGTCCTTCCCATCATGTGTCAAGTCCAATCTGAGCCATGGTTATGGTCTCAGGGTCTCTCTCTGTCTGCTCCATCTCTCCCTTTCTGCCTCCTCCTCCTGTTTGTACCTGGCCTTACGGTTTTGGTACAAACAGGATGGTGCTGGCAGAGGATGTACTGCTGACAGGCAGTGTCATCCGAGTCTGTTCAACCCCCCAGAACTATTTGGCACACTCTTCTCATCAAAAGTCTTCAAGCAACCACCCATGCTGGTGATGGTGATGGTGGGGAAATCTTCGCGTTAAAGCCTGTTTCTCTGATATGCTGCCAGCATCCAACTGGCTTACCCTCAGGGCTGCAGCCTGGTCCCTGCCCTTTTGTTTCCCCCTAAGGTGAATGCTCCTGGGGAAGGAGCACGAGGTCCTGATGGTGGAGAGCTGTGAGTGTCACGCAGTGAGCAGTGGGCACTCTGGGGAGCTTGCTCTGGTGGCTGCTGGCAGACAGGGCTGAGCAGGGTTTTCTGCTTCTGCCTTTGCTGCAGTCAGACTCTAGGTGGCCAGACTGTGGGTGGGTGCCTACCCCTGAGAGCTGAGGGCTGCCCGGGGTCTGCTGGCGTATCTCCAGACTTTATCTGCCGTGTTCTTCTCGTCGGGCTCCTGATGGCCTGGAGTGCTCTGTAGTTTTTGTCGGCATTTGTACAAACTGGTGGCTGCTCCCTGAGCACTGCTCTTCCAAGGCTGCTTGGCTGCTGCTGTTGGTGCCTGGCAAGCATTGCCCAGCCCTTGCTGTCAGACTGCCTGCCTGCCCCAGCTGCCTGGACAGCCGCGGACAGCCCCGGCTGCCAGACATAGGAGCAAGAAGGCCAAGCTTCGAGGAGCCACGGCTGAGAGGTGATCACCTCTGGTGTGGAACCTGTCTACTGGGTGCTGCTGTGTGGCCATGCTTCATGGCAGGGCAGGAGCAGAGTGCTGCATTGTTTGGGGGGTGCTGGGTCCACGGGCTGCGATTCTGCAGTCGTGTCCTCCCTGGTCCTCCTGCTGAGCAGCTCTGCTCGTTACACCACTCTTTGCTACATGAGAGCAGCCAGAGGCCTAGCACTGAAAGCTGCCCCTCTCTGAACTGTGCAAGTCGGGTGCTCTCTGCGAGCCCCCAGCCTGCTACAGCGTGGCCCCGCAGCCACTGCTTCCCTGCAAGAGTGAGTGCGGCACAAGGGCAGGGGCAAGTGCCGCCCCCATGCTGCCTGCCCCCCACGGGCTGCTCAGGTCAGGGGTGCTGGGCGCTACCTGGGCTGTCCCACAGCAGCTCTGCCAGCGTGCCCGCTTGTGCTTTGGGGTTTCCTGCCGCTCACTGAAAGCAGGATCCATCCTCTGCTGCGGTGCTGTTAGCGCTGTGCTTTAATGGATACTCAGGCACTCTGTGCTGTTGGGTACCATGGGGGTGCAGTACACATGTGGTGCAGTAACTGGCCCCAGCGTGTGCTCTGTGGTGTTTTTGCTCCCTGGGGGGGCAGGGTGGGACAAGGAGCCGCATGTCCCATAAGCAGAGAGATGCTGGATGTCACGCTCAGCTCTTTGGTGTGGACAGGGCTGATGAAAGAGCTTCTGTTCAGCTTTTGCTGTCAGTACATCTTCGATCTGACTGCTGAACTAGTGCAAGTGGGGTACTTGGATATCACATTTCAAAGGTAGCATGGTATTTTGTGCCCTACAACCTGTTAAAGAGACCTGGGTGATGCCCAGAAAGCCGCATTGACTCAGAATGAAACTGTACAGCAGGCCCAGCTCCTTGATGAAAACCCCGCGTAGGAGCTGAGTGGCGGAGCTCCTTCCCTGCTGCTGTGTGTATGGGAAGGACGCCGGAATGCTTGCAGCCTGTCCTCCGGTACTTGGCCTGGGATGAGTCAGATGTTTGCAGGTGAGAGAGGCTGAGCACCGGGAGGGAGGCGGACAGGGCTGGCATAATCTTCCCTATGGGGTCTGCGCAGTGCCGAGGGCTGCAGTGCGGGTGCAGAGCTCCTGGTGAGGTGGGAGCCCAGCCTGGGGGAGCCTGAGCGCTGCAGGGGGGAGCAGGGAGGTCCCCGGCTGGCAGGGCAGGAAGAGGCAGCCCAGTTCCCAGCTCCGCTGCGGCTGCAGTACGCATCAATCAATGCGCGGGGGTGTTGGAGTTGAGGAAGCGCCTGCTCTGCAGAAAGCGCTGCCTTGTGCACGGCATCAGCCCGGCGGAGAGGAGCTGTGCTGGCAGCATGGGGACCGGGAGCTTGCGCCAAGGTAGGAACTGCCCCGCTATGCAGAAGGCAACCGTGCAGGATGCTCTGTGGCACTGCGGGCTGCCCAGGGCCGTCTGGACCTGGCTGCTTCCCTGCAGGCAGCTGCAGCATCTGGGCTTTCAGCAGCAGCGCCTGCCCAGCAGAGCAGCAGCCTGGGTGTGCTGTGGCTCCTAGAGACCGGGCAGGGGGTGAGGGGGCGGGCAGTTTTCCAGCTGGGGAGCAGAGTGCGGCCGTGCAGGTCTCCGTCCCATCCAGCCCTGCAGGAGGAGGAGTGGTGTTCGCTCTCCAGGAGCTGGGAGCACCCCATGTTCCTGACCTCCTCCCCTTCTGTCACCAGGGCAGCTGGTAGGATTTTTTGGCCTTGTTGCAAGGCCTGTGGCAGAGCTGCGTGTGAGAGGGCTCGCTGCCTGCAAACAGGGTGCTCTGGGCTGCTCCCACAGTGCAGGGGGCTAGCCATGCACAGGTGCGGCCGGTCTGGGGTTTGTGAGCCTCCCAGCTGCCTGCAGGACCAGGCTGGGTGCCAGCTTGGTGCCAGGTGCTGGACTTGGGTGCTGTGTAGTGCCAGGGCTTTGGGGATCTGTGTCCTCCTTCTGCTTTTACCTGTCCCTCGAGGATACCCAGCCTCCCTGCTGGGATGGCTGGGCACACGTTCCCTTGGGCTCTTCTCTGTTTTTTCCAGGATGACTGGAAGGCACTGCCTGCGCTCCTTACCACACCTGAGGCCTGCCAGTATACCTGCATGGCTGCTGGGGGCCTGGCAAGCTCTTCAGCCCCTCTGAGGGCTGGAGTCAGCTCTGGAAAGCTGCTGCCTGTGTCTGAGCGGTCGGTGAGGTAGCTGGGCCCCCACGTGTGGAGTCGCGAGGCTGCCACCTCCCCCGTGGCGCTCCCCACAGCGGTGCTGTTTTGCTGGGAGCACCCCATCTCCAGCAGTCCCTGGGGCCGCGGTCTGTCCTGGGGCCAGGGTCTGTCCTGCGGCGTGGCAGCAGGTTTTGCTGCCCGGAGCAGCCCTGTGGGGCCCTTGGCAGCTGCTGTATGCAGTGGTGAGGGAGAAGGGCACCGCCTGGTTGTTGTCCAGCTCCGGGCACCCTGGTTACTCTGAGGTTTGGGATGTGTGTGCAGGCATTACATCCTGCACAGGGGGCTTTGCAGGAATACACGTGTGATGCTTCAGAAACAGAAACCTCCATCCCCAGCTTCTGCATAGGCAGCATCCTCAGGGGAGAGAAAGGAGAGGATGGCTAAGCCTGGGAGCAAAGAGGGATGCTCAGCCTGTAAAGCTAACCCAGCAGCACAGAGTGAATGGGAAGGTGGAAGCGGAAAGCAGGCTCAGGCAAAACCCTGTTTGTTTGGAGGCAGCAGGGAAGGGGAAGAAGCTCTGGGAGGGAAGCGCTGCGGAGGCTCAAGCTGTGATGTGCTGGGGAAGTGTGGGGGCAGAGCTTCTGGGAAATCCATGAATCCACACACCAGCTTGAAGGGGGGTGAGGAGGGAAACACCGAGAAAAAGAGAAGAGGGAGGAGTTTATGGGAGATCGTAAGCACTGCAGGCAGGTCCACCTGTGATCCCATTAAGGCTTTTTTGCCATTCTGGTGTGCCTGTCTCTGCAGCTCGGAGCTCTGACCAGCTCCAGCTGTGTGACCTCAAGTTCGCCATGCTGTGAATATCCTCCAGCTGATTTTGTATCAAGTTTCAGCATTAGTTCGATGGCTGTTTCCAAAAATCAGGTTTGGGGAAACCAGCTGCGTGTGGCATGCAGTCCTGTGGCCTGCAGGTGCGGAGGAGTCCTCCAGCAAGCGCCATGTCCCTGCTGCCAGCCACGGGGTTGGGAGGGTGGGCAGAGGAAGGGGCTGGGAGGATGGCGCCCACCCCCTCCTGCCCATCCTGCCTTGACTGCTGCTGGCCTTGGCACAAGAGCTGGGGAGCAGGGGGGCAGCAGGGGTGTCTGGAGCAAGGCGTGGGTGGGCAGAGCCTGCGATGGGCTGGGACGGGGCAGAAGGGGGGTGCTGGGAGTAAACGGCAGCTGGGCTGTGTGAGAAGGGCAGGGGCGAGGTGCTGGGTTGGGGGTGTAGGCAGAGGGCAGGGACTGGTGCTCTGGGGCAACACGTCCCTGCGCTGGAGTGGGATCTGCAGTCCCAGCAGTGCTCAGCATCAGCAGAGCGTGGTGGAAGCCACTGGCAAAGTCACTACTGAGTGCCAGCCTGCGCCATGGCACGCCACCGGCCTTGGTGATGCTCTGGCCTCGGTCTCAGCAGTGCAGCAGCGGCCTCGTGAAGTCAGAACCTGCCTGCAGCTGGCTCCAGGGGTGCTGTGGTTTTGTCAGCAGAACCGGAAGGGAATAGTGAGTTAATCTCGCCTGTGCAGATTGGCTTTGAAATGGAAATGGTGAGGCTGCCAGGTGGTGGGACAGGAGTGCTGAGGAGGTGCAGGGTGGCAGCCTCTGGCACAGGCGGCTCAGCTCACACACCAGAGGGGCTGTGCTGGGCACGGTTTTGCTCCACGGTGATGCATGAAGAGTGACGCCAGGAGCCAGGGACAGCGACAGGACAGCATGGGCAGGCTGCTTACCCTGGAGGTTTGGGTCCTGTCCTGCTCCTGCTGTAGGCAATGTTTAGGAAAAAAAAAAAAAATGAACTGTTTGGGACAGCATTTTCACTGGTCTCAAACAGCTTAGCTGCACTTGTGATCCAAACCCCTCCTGTCAGTTTGTGGTGCCAAATGCATGTTAGGTCATAGCAAGCTGCCAAAAGGATGGTTTATGTCCTTTTCCTATTGCACCCATGGCTCTCCACATCAGGGGTTTCCTGTGCAGAGGTGCTGAACTTTTTTTCTGCAAGGGGAGGTGGCAGGAGCAGAGTTTTGTGTCTGAAAAGCAGTGTGAGACGGCAAGCACTGCACAACCAGCTTCTTGCTGTCTGGAAGTGTGTTTTCCATCTTTGAAGCTCAGATAATTCCTGCTTAAGTCACATAGATGCTCTGGTAATAAACATCCTCAGGTTTTGGAGCTCTTGAGTGATGCAGCAAAATCCTTGGGGAAAATGAGCTGACCAGGCTCCCCGGGGGGAAGAAGGGGCTGGAACTGCTTGTTAACAATGAGCTGGGAGTGTGGGCCATGTTTGTCTGTATGGAGGATGGCTGGGAGACATGATGCTGTGGTGGGAAGCCAGTCTGTGTCCCCGAGCACTGTGGGGACGGTCAGTGCACTGGTGTTCCTGCCTTCCTCGGGAGCCTTCTCCTGTGGCTGGCCCTCCAGCAGCCATGGGCCATGCTGTTTGATGGAGCGCTGGCGGTGCTGGAGGGTGGCAGCATCCTGCACGGGGACAGGAAGGAGCAGGGCTGAGGCTGACCCCAGTGCCCAGCCAGCCTTGAGCATCCCTGGTCCCCTGGCGCCTGCTTCTGCCTTCCCCGTGCCCCTTTTGCCTTGGGGTGACCCTGGGGATGTGTTCAGCTGGGCTGGTGAAACAGGGCACAGCCTGGGCTGCAGAGGAGATGGGGTCTCAACTTGGGCCCTGGCTGCTGCTGGGGCTGCCCAAGAAAAGCTCCAGAAAGCTCGTTAGTTATGAACTTGCCAGCCGTGATGCCCTTCCAAGTGACAGCTCAGCCTTTTACTCCCTAGCAGCGCTGAGCTGCAGCTGATGCAGTGAGCCCACAGCTTTTGCAGTGTGCAGCTGGTTCTGAGCCCTGACCTGAGAGCACCGAGGGGCGCCACGTGGCCTCCTGGGCGCTCACGGGGATGGGCTGGATGGGCCCTTGCCATGCCCCTGCTGGGTGTTGGTGCTTGGATTGCTCTGCACCCATGCTAAGCCTTAGCTTCCTGCTGTGGCCCAGGGATGCAGGTGCTGGTGCTGCCAAGGAGCCGGGTGGCACCTGAATCCAGGAGGGGGAACGGCCGGTGGGGGTGAGCTGTGCTGGGACTGGTGAGAAGGGACCAAGGTGGGGTGGCAGAGGGCAGGAGAAGGCAGGGTAGGATGTGAGTGAGGAGATGAAAGGTCTTTGGGGCCACGTCAGGCCCCTTCCTTAGGGCTCGGTGCTTCTTCTGGCAACATTACCCGTTGGCTCAGCCACCCTGAAGCTTCTGCATCGTGCTCTCACCTGCTGCAGCAGGTCCCCGTACCTTACAGCCCAAAGTGCGGGGCCCCTGGTGCTCATTCTCCAGGTGGGCACCGCATGCACTCATGCAGGTGTGCGATGAGAGTGGCGATGAAGCCCCAGCCTGCCACCTTTGGGTGAAACCAATCCAGTCATAGCTGAGGTGTTTCCGTGGGGATCGACACGTTGGAGTGGGGACACACATACTTCATTTGTAAGAAAGTTTAGAAACTTTAAGTGAAAAATTTAGGGTGGTTTTGGCCCAAAGTGACTATTGCTATTTAGAGATTCCACGTTAATTTAAAAAATCACACATCAAGAAGTGTTCTGAAGTGTTTCACGCACCCATTTGAAGTGGGAGCATGTAACTTTTATCTGAAGTTGAAAAGCAGCAGCCCTCCATCCCATTTCCTCCATGGAAAAAATAAACCAGTGGTGACCTTCAGAATATTCTCATGCCCTTAGCTGAGTGCTCGGGGTTGTCAGGCGAGCGGGTGTTTCTCAGGAGGCAGAGGCAGGTCGTCCTGCCTGTCCCTGGCCGTGTACACGTGGGGCTGGCCACTCCATGCCTCTTGGGACAGGGGCAAGGGAGAAATTCTAGCTCTTTTGGTGTCAACTGAGTCTTTCTGCGGTGACCTCAGGCATTGCCAGCTGTGCCACACGCCGCCGGGACTGGGGCTGGGCTGCCACAGCTGCTGGCTGGGCAAGCATGCTTCTCCTTTTTTGCCTCTCCCCTACCGCCCAGGGAAGCCAGGTGTAGCAGTACTTCGGGATGAAGTTTCACAGCTCCCCTCTCTGCTGAGGACACCTGAAAGATGCAATGTGAGACGCTGTGGGGGTTTCTCGCTGAGGGCTAGCTGAACTCCACCATGCCGTGCTCTCGTTCCCCCTCCTCAAAAGAACAGGGGGGAGAAAATATGATGGGAAAAAAAAAAGGCTCAAGGGTTGAGATAGGCACGGTTAAAAGGAAAAGAATAAAAACCAGTAAAGGCCACAAGGAAGCAAAGAGAGAGAACAATTATCCTCCACTTCCCATCAGCAAGTGATGTGCAGCCGCGCCCTGGGGAGCAGGGCCTCAGCACGCGTAGCGGAGGCTCGGGAGGACAGACGCTTTCGTAAGGAGAGCCCCCCCTTCTCCTTCCCCTGCCCCAGCTCTCGGTGCCGGGCCCGTTACCGCACGGTGCGGAACGTGCCTTGGGTGGGTCCCGGCCAGCTGCCCTGGCCACGACCCCTGCCCAGCACTTGCCCACCCCCGGCCTGCTGGCGGTGGGGGCTGGAGGCAGCCCCGATGCTGTGCCCGCACGGGGCAAAACGCCGGTGCTGTGTCAGTGCTGTCCTGCCTATGGGCTGCCGTGGGGAAAGGGAACTCCGTCCCAGGCAGATGCAGCAGTCTTTTTCCTGCTGTCATAGCTGGTGGTCCTGACCTTGGCTCTTGCTCTCATATCTGCCAGAACATTTGGGTAGTCAGAGGTGACAGCGGTGGGATGCAGTGTCACCAAGCAAATTCCCTAGCCCCTGGGCAGGCTTGGAGCCATGTTGCGAGCTCATCCCTGCGTTAGCACAGGCAAGTACTGCTAGGGTATGAGCAGCCCAAGTGGCAGAAGGGTGATCGGTACAAATGGTGCTCGACGTCCTGTGGGAGCTGGAGCCATCCCCAGGAGCTCCCGCCAGCCCCATGGCTGCCCGCACCCGCCCTGCAGCCTCAAGCCACGTGCTCAGACTGCCTGTGCAGGAGGTGAGCATAGGGGCTGCCTCATCTACTGCTACTGTGCCTTGTGCTGCCCTGGTGAGGGCTTGTCAGGGGCATTGGCAGAAGCCAAAAGTGGGGCTCTGTGCCTCGGTGTCTCCACTTCATACTCTGAACAGCGAGGCCTGGCTGGAGGTGCCCATGCCAGCAGGTATACTCTCTTAGTTTCCGCTTTCCTGCATTTAGTACAGCTTTTCTGGGGGAAGGAGATAGTGTGCTGCAAGCATAATGTGCATAAAGGGCAACGTAAAGGGCACCATTTCAAAAATATGTTACTCAGCACCCCAGTGAGGGACAGTAAGCACTGAAGTTGCCTTCCCCCTGTGTTCCTGGCCCTAGTTTTGTTTTTGCATCTTGCACAGGATGGACAGCTGGAGCTGGAGGCAGTTTTTGTCCCGCCTACCGTGCAGGGTTCAGCCTTGCTGGCTGTGGGAACCCAGCGTGCTGGGCTAGTGGGAATACAGAGGGGAGAAAACAGCCATCCCGGATGCAGTATGTAGAGTTGACCGTGATTGCAAATTCCTGTGTTAATGCAGCATTTTAACCTGACTCAAAGCCTGATTTTTTCTTCCCAGAATAAAATCTTTCATTGGTTTTATATATATATATTCCGTGTATAAATATTTATACATATTTATGTAGGAGATATATATACATACATTCTGCTGCAGTTACCAAAGGCCCTAGAGCAGGGATACAGCCCCAGCTCTGTGAGTACAGTGCTGGGGAGGGAGCCTGGCGTTCTGCCTGCCCCCATGCACCCTGCCTGCCCTGCTGCACCCAGCTCCCCAGCCGGCTGCAGCTGCCATTGGGTTGAGGTGCTGCCATCCCTCTCCATGCCCCAGCCTCAGGCTGCCGCAGGGTTGGAGGCTGAGCTCTTTCTCATCCGTGGCTGGCAGGGCAGAATGCACATAGCAGTCTGCGCTGGGGCAGCTCGATGCTAGGGACTTTGGGTCCACATGGGAGCAGGGAGCAGGGCTGCTGGTGTGGGGCTGGGCTGCTGGTGTGACGCTTTCTGTCTCTCTGTCTTAGTGCCAGGGCAGGGTGACGAGCAGCCATGACAACAGAGACAGGTCCTGATTCGGAGGTGAAGAACGCGCAGGAGGAGGCCTCGCAGCAGCAGCTGGAGGCAGCCACCCACGGCCCCACTGCCGTGGCTGCCAGCCGGGAAGCTGAGGCCAACGAGAAGCCTGGGGCGCAGCCCGACACCCGAAACATGGAGCCGGTGAGTAGGCAAGGGACAGGAGCTGTGGCCCAGGTGGGACGGCAAGGGAAAGACTGTGGGTCTGGACGCCCATCAGGCCTTCAGCCATTGCCAGCAGCTCCTGGCATCAGACCCATACTTTGGAGCAGGGCAGGGCCTGGCACTCAGCTCGTCCAGCCCCCAAGCCTGCTGCCGCAGAGAGTAGGTGGCCCCAGCTGCTCTGTGACAGACCCTACATATGTAAGCACTGCTTTCTGCAGGGCCGTTTGCTGTGCTGTGGCTTTGCAGCCTCTTGACTTCTCTGGGGGTCAGGTGTGCCCCCTGGCACAGGGCAGAGGCCCTGCCTACTGGGCGTGGGGTTGGCACAGCCACTTTTCCCAAGCTCTGCGCTGCGGTTCCCTTCCTGAGCAAGGCAGCCTGGGCATGTATGTGTGGGAGCCCTACACGCCTGGTGCAGTGCATGGGCTCTGCTGGCTGCCTCACAGCTGCCTGCACCAGCCTGTGCAGAGCAGTAGTGCCTGTGCACAGGAAAAAAAAAAAAAGGTCCAAAGTGCTGATAGTGGCTAGAAATGGCACTGGTGCTTCATGCAGTTCTGGGGCAGGAGAAGGAAGCAGGTGGCCAAGTGTCCCAGCAGCTGAGCTGCCCCAGCAGGGCTGGGAGCAATTGCAGTTCCCTAAGAGCTGCCACCAGGCAGGGGAGCCCCAGCTCCATGCTGCTGCCAGTGCTTCCAGCAGCCACGGAGCTGCCTCAGCCCTGCCTGCTGCAGGAGGCAGCCAGATAGGGAGGTCTCAGCTGCTGGACCAACAACAGGCCCACAGGTGTTCTTTTTGCAGTCTCTCTTCCAACCGTGACGGTGGCAACGGTTGGGGGTGGGGGCTCAGGGGTGAGCTCCTAGCTTTGGGATCCTGTATTGCTAAGGGGCAGAGGCAGTGCTGGCCTCCTCTGCTGGCCTTGCAAGGGCTCCCATCCTGGCAGCAGTGCCAAGTAACTCTGTGCATCTCTCACCCTCCAGGGCACAGACATGGAGGAAAAGGACTACAGCGAGACCGATGGGCTCTCTGATAAAACAACGCCTAGCAAGACCCAGAAGTCGCCCCAGAAAATTAACAAGAAAATCAAGAGTGCCCTCTGCAGAGTGACCCTGCTTGATGCCTCTGAGTATGAGTGCGAAGTGGAGGTGAGTCAGAGGAGCGCACCGGAGCTGAGCAGGGGACATGTCTCAGCCTAGGAACCCTGCCCAGCCCACAGCTGGCCTCCAGCAAGTCCTTATGTCAGGGCTGTTCCAAGGACAGCTTTGGAGTGCTTGTCATACAGACAAAATGATCCACAGAAATGACCGTTTAAGTTGGAATTTCAAAACAAACAAAAAAATCTTAGCAGGAAATTTCAGCTTTTAGAGTCCAAATTTGTTAGCTACTCGCTATGGAAAACAGTGTGTAGAAAGCAGAAGCTTAATAGATGGAGATAAAGCTCTGCATGAAAATATGTGCATGACACATATGTATGCCAGCGTTTCTGTTGACACCTCAAGAGCACAGCGTGTTTGCTGTCCCACGTGCCAAGGCAGAGGATGTGTGTGCATGTGTTTGTGCAAAGAGGCCAACATGTGCAGATACACATGGCTCCCCGAGATGGGTTTTCATGTGTGCACACAGACCCACATGGGTTTTGGCAGCATTACAAACTGCACCTCACCCCATTCTCCCTGTTTTCATCCCTTGTGTCCTTCCCCATAAAACTGGCAGGCCAGGGACCATCTGGGACGTGTGCTGAAGCCTGGCAGCAGTGCGTGTGTGTGAGTAAATAAAGGTGATACACATGCATGTCCTTGTCGATGCACCCTCATGTGCGTTGGCAGAGCAGCGGGCCTGGGCACCCTGCTGTGGGTGTGTGGGCTGCTCACTATTTGTGCAGTGTTGCAAGCGTGCAATGAGAGTGTGGGCGAGCGTGTGCTTCCCTGGTAGTGGCTGTTGCTGCAGGAAGGGACAGAAGGGACTGGCGCCCGCCAGTGGCCACCTTTACGCTGGGATATGCTGCAGGCCTGCTTCAGCTGCTGTCAGCACAGGGTTAGGAGACACCTAGAATTAAATCAAGCCCAGAGTTTGGGCTGGGGTGGGGGCTCTGTGAACCCACTATGGGGAAGAGGCAGCTCGGAGAAGGGTTGTGGGCCGGGCGTGCCCATTTCTGCACTTGCTTCTGTCTCCTGCCTGCATTCAAGGAGGTAGCATGTCTCTGACCTGCAGCATCTTCCTGGTCAGAGGGACATTTCTGAGAAACTTTGCTTAAAAATGCAGAAGTTGAAACTGTTCAGAAGCAGAGATCCTGGAGCCTTTGTCAGGGAGACCTTTGCACTTGCTGCTGGTGAGTGGGTGGAGGGGTTTTTGTTCTCAGCAGGGTGGCAACAGCTCAGGCTGCGCACAGCAGACCTGCATCTGTATGCAGGTCCTGGCTCCACGAGGTCTCGGCTGCGCAGGATTAATGAACATAAGGAACGCTCCTGCTCTCTGTGGCTGCACAGGAATAGTGAATGCCCCAAGGCAGCTGGCGGGGGAGGTCTGGCCTCTGGGTTCCAGCACCAGCAGTGGTGCCTTTGATCTCTGTGCTCCAGCAGCCCTTACTGTCACTTTAGTGGTAAAGTCTGTCACAGAGAGCTTTGGTGGCTGTGGAAAGATGGATTGTCATGAAGATGAAAGTCTCTCCCAACAATATAACCAGAGCCGAGTGCTCCTGTGACTGCAGTGGGCTCATGGGGCAAAGGAGTGACTTCGGTCAGCCCTGAAGCAGCATGTGGTGGTGTCATCCTTCCCCAGATCCCCATTCTCATTTGCCAAGCAAAACCTGCATGCAAAGACAAATCTGGGATGTACAATGGCTGGCTGCTTTGTTAGCAGAACAATGATTCTCAACAAGCTTAGGAAAAGCAGAGCATTACAGTCCCAGCCCCCCCTAGGCTTTGTTTCTAGTCTGGTTTTGTTCCCAGTGCTTGATGTTGGCAGTGAGCTGGGGCATGCAGGGCTTTATTCACAGTGAGGTCAAGTTCTCTGTTGTTGCAGTGCAGAGGACAGGGTTGACTCAGCAAACACGGAGCTTCTGCTGTCTAAAAATGTAATTTGGGGTGTAGGGGAGAGGAGGAGGAATTGTTTAGCGCAGAAAGGCTTGTGCTGAATTTCTTCTTTCTCTCTGTTGGGCCCCATGGAAATAGTTTTGCCTTGTCTGCACGCAGAGGATGTTAATGCTTAATTCTGTAAAAATCAGAAAGGGAAATCAAACCATTTGGTGTTACACCCTTCCATGTGCTGTGTGCTGAACCCCTGCCATGGAAATCTGGGTTAGCGGGAAGGGGAAGATATAGAAAGGGTATGGCAGGAAATGCTGGGGTCTGGAGGAGATCTGGATGTCAGGAGGAGCTCAGGGCTGGGGTCTGGCAGCAGTGAGACATTGTAGTTGTGCTGGTTTCTGTGTGAGTGGCTCCAGTGCTGTAGCGCTTGGTAGAGGTACTCAAAGAAATGGGTACCTCAGAGAGGGTAAATCAGGAGCTACTGGTCGGAGAAGTCTGTAAATGCGTGAGAAACATATGAGCCTCTCCGTGAGCAATCAGGGGCCTCACTGCCACTGGTAGTGACGAGAAAATACACAAGGGAGTTCAAAGGACCAGTAATGAGGGCATCCTCCATCGTAGCATGCGTCTTAGGCTCTTCGTGCTTCTCTTCCGTCCTGCTGTGCTGTGAGGAGGGCGTTGGGAAGGAGCTTGGTCTACAGGCAGCAGCATCCACCACGAGGTCTGGGACGTGTTTGTCCCAACCCTTTGCTCTGGAGCAGAGGTGCCTGGTCTGGCTGCACCCTGCTCTGGTTTGGCACCACCGTCCCTTGGTGTGATGGGGGATGAGCCAGGTGGCTGCTGGGTCTCCCCCGACCTGTGGGACCTGCCACGGGCTGCACCGTGGGCTGTGTGGCCAGGGAACAGCACATGGTGCCCCGATGGGGTCCGTGGGCCCAGGCCAAGCACTGCCAGACAAGGGGGCTGCTCTCAAAGGCAGCCCCCAGCAGTTTTGTGTGGTGGCCTGGGGGGGCCAGGGCTGCGCTGATCCTGGGGCTGCTCCCAGCTAACACCGATGCAGGCGGGGACAGAGGTGTCCTGTGTCCAACGGGTGCTGCCTTCTCCTGCTGGCTCTCTGGCGACACGAGGGAGCTGGTTCACCGTGAGCCTCTCTGTGTCTCCTGCAGAAGCATGCCCGAGGCCAGGTCCTCTTCGACATGGTGTGTGAGCACCTTAACCTTCTGGAGAAGGATTACTTCGGCCTTACCTTCTGCGACTCCGACAGCCAGAAGGTGAGGATGGGGAACCCCTCTACAACCACCCCACTGCTGAGTGGGGTCCCCAGCCCGCTGACATGTTGTCTCCTCCTTTCAGAACTGGCTGGACCCCTCCAAGGAGATCAAGAAGCAGATCCGCAGTAAGTGGTTGGGGAGGGCCATTCCTCCCCAGTGCTGGGCTCCCAGACAGCTCGGCCCCAGCCACTGTTTGCGGCTGGGCTGAGCCCTCACCTCCACTTGTAACTTTGTGCCCTTGGTGGGTTCCAGGTCCCCGGCTGATCACAGGACAGGGCAGGGATGTTGCCGGGAGCCTGGTGTTCCACGGGGTCACACATGAGAAACCTGGGAGGTAGTGGCTGGAAACCAGGCCCTGTGCAGGTTCAGCTGCTGTGGCAGAGAGCCTCCCTGCTCGTTGCCCCCTCCCTAGTGCGCTGTCCCTGGCTGCTCAGTCCTTGCTGTGCCCTCCATCAGCTCATTTTAGTAGTGTGGCAGAAAATGATCGTCCTTTTCTGTCAGGTTAGTAAGTTAAATCAACTGACGGGGCACTCCAACAAACTCAAGCACTGAGGCATGGTCAAGGCCAGGAACGGCCCAGCTTATTCAGGTGCCTGTTAGCCCTGCCCACCTCCCCTCCTGTTCGTGACAGGTGTGGGCATCACAGACCCAGTTTGTGCCTCTGGAGAGCATCCGAGACTTGGTCCCCGCCCTGGGTGCCATCTCCTCTTGCCCAGAGCAGGGAGGATGGGGATGGGTGGAGGCAGGGTGAGCTTACTGGGATGGGTGCTGGGATGCAGGGGTGCCTTTGTCCAAGGTGTTGCCTTGCTGCACCATGCACTGGAGTGGCAGAAGGGCTGTTGCCTATGATGTCACCTCACTAGGACATGTGAGGCTTTTGCTGTGACAGTGTTAGTCTCTGCATGGAGTGAGCTGAGCTGATGGGTCCCAAGATGTGATGCTTTTCTATCCCCAGCTGTTTGGGGACGTTTACCCAAATTGCACTGTTGTCCTGACAGTTGAGTGGCTAGAGCAGCTGGGAGCTGCACAACCTCTCAGGGGTTCATCTGCCTCATGGCAGCCTTTGGAGCTTCCTGACCCTGTGCCAGGCTTGGGTGGAGTCTTGGGACCCTTTAATAAATGCCTGGATGCTGTGTGCACTCCGTGTGCGGGAGTGAGGGAGATTCCTGCAGGCAGCCAGTGTAGCCCCTGCCCTTACTGCTCCCTACTTTTGCTAGGTGGACTCTGGAACTTCGCCTTCACTGTGAAGTTTTACCCTCCTGACCCTGCCCAGCTCACGGAGGACATCACAAGGTGAGGACTGCCCTTAGGAGCCTACAACGTGGTGTGCCCTTGGGCACAGCTGCTGGAACAGCTTCCAGAGGGCCAGGCGGGAAGCGTGAGGAGGGGCAGCACTCAGGACAGCAGCAGGGGTAGCCAGGGGAGTTGTCAGAGGCTCGCTGTCTTTCTTCTGTGCATGGCATCTCTAAATCACACAGAATGGGGCTGGGAAGGCATCTATTGGAGGTGGCAGTCCCACGGAGAGTGGTGCAGAGTGGGTGTTCTTTACATGCAGAGCCTCCACAGGGAGCCCCAGCCTGCTTCCAGGGCATGCGCCTCTGCCCTGCTCTTACCCTCTGTCCCCTTCTGCAGATACTACCTGTGCCTGCAGCTGCGTGCGGACATCATCACAGGGCGCCTCCCCTGCTCCTTCGTCACGCACGCCCTGCTGGGCTCATATGCCGTGCAGGCTGAACTGGGCGATTACGATGCCGAGGAGCACGTGGGCAACTATGTCAGCGAGCTTCGCTTCGCCCCCAACCAGACACGGGAGCTGGAAGAGCGCATCATGGAACTGCACAAGACCTACCGGTGAGCTGCGGGAGGGGACAGGCTATTGGTGAGGGAAGGCACTGGGGAACTGGCCTGTGCCTCGTGGGGCGTCTGGCCATGTGTCCCTGTCTCTGTCTCTCTGCAGGGGCATGACTCCTGGGGAAGCAGAAATCCATTTCCTGGAGAACGCAAAGAAGCTTTCCATGTACGGGGTGGACCTGCACCATGCCAAGGTACTGGGCTGTGGAGCTGTGGGAGCGATGGCCAACGCCAAGCCCTGTTCTGCCCTGGTGCCAGCACACCCCTGGCACATCAGGGTTTACAGTAGCTCCAGCTCCTGTTTCCTACAGTTGGTGCAGTGACGAGAGAGAGAGTTTAAATGTGCAAGCTGCTTTGGGTGCCCGTTAAGTGCAAGAGCTGAACAGGGCTGGAACTGTTGTTTTAGCAAGGGGAAGTGCCAAGTCATGCCCCTGGGGAGGAACAAGCCCAGGCTCCAAGACATGCTGGGGGCACCTGGCGGGAAAGCAGCTGGTCAGGGAAGACCCTGAGGGTCCTGGGGGGGACAGGAAGTTGAATGTCGATCAACATTGTGCTCTTGCAGCAGAGTATGCCAATAGTATTCTGGGCTGCATTAGGCAGAGCATTACCAGCAGGTCAAGGGAGGTGGTTCTTCCCCTCTGCTCAGCAGTGGTGAGGTCACACCTGGAGCCCTATGTCCAGTTCTGGGATCCCCAAGATGCTGAAGAGACTGTCGCACCTCCCATATGAGGCAAGGCTGAGGGAGTTGGGACAGTTCAGCCTGAAGGAGAGAAGGCTTGGAAGAGGGTCATCAATGTTTATAAATACCTGAAGGGAGGGTGCAGACAGGACAGAGCCAGGCTCTTTTCAGTGGTGCCCAGGGACAGGACCAGAGGCAATAGGCACAAACTAAAACACAGGAGGTTACTTCTGAACATCAGGAAACACTTCTTTACTATATGGGCGACTGTCACAGCACTGTCACAGGTTGCCCAGAGAGGCTGTGGAATCTCCCTCCTTGGAGGTATTTAAAATCCGTCTGGACATGGTCCTGTACAACCAGCTCTGGGTGGCCTTCCCTGAGCAGTGAGATTGAAACACATGGTCCCTTCCAACCTCAACCATCCTGTGATTCTGTGACCTCTGCCAACTTGTCCCACTTAGAGTGCTAGGCAGGAGGGAGCATGGCACTCCAGAATGGACTGGTCCTTACTGGGCTGCTGAACCATCTCCTCCTGTCCCTCTCGCCTCCTCCAGGACTCAGAGGGCATTGACATCATGTTGGGCGTCTGTGCCAACGGCCTGCTCATCTACAGGGACCGGCTGAGGATCAACCGTTTTGCCTGGCCCAAGATCCTTAAAATTTCCTATAAGAGGAGCAACTTCTACATCAAAATCCGCCCTGGTGAGGTGAGTGCAATGGGCCCAGCGCAGCCTGAAGTGGAGCTGTGTGGGGAGATCCTTTCCTAGCCTCATCTTCTGCCCCAGGAGTCCCAAGCTAATGGCCTCAGCTGGCCGAGAGAGGATAGCTCCTGTGGTGAATGGAGGTTTTCAGCAAGTGCTTTCTTGTTTGCACTCTCATTTTCTCACTGACATGATGTCTTTGGCCACAGCAGTTCAGCAGGCTCAGGACACCCCACACTCCTTTCCCCGTAAGCCAGACACTGTGACCCTGCTGGTAAAAGAAGGTGTCCCAGGAAGGGAATTTCAGGACCGTTTTTGATATTTGTCTTCCATACTTCAAAAAAAAAAAAAAAGAGGCTTTTCGTTCGTTTTCTATCATTGTTTTCTGACTTTACTTTCACTCTCTTTACTTTTACTTGCACTGATGGGAAAATGCATTTCCACCCACACATTTCCCAGTGGACAGCACATCTGAGATGGAGAGAGAGACTCTCTCTAGCCAAAACAAGCCGTAAAAGTTTTATGTTTCTTGAGGGAGTTTCTCTCTCACTGAAAATCCATTTACAGTTGAGGAAAGTGCTTAGGTCAAAAATTTAGGCGGTATGATCCTACCACCCAGTGGGACTGGGCATGGAACTTTCCAGCATTGTTTTGAAGATGTTTTGTGTGTCATGGCTCCTGCCAAGGCAACCTGAGGGCCTTGGCAAGGCAGATCCCATCCCACCGTATCCTCTAGGGCAGGATCTGCCTGTAACAGCATGTCTCTATCTCCCCCAAGTACGAGCAGTTTGAGAGCACCATTGGCTTCAAGCTGCCCAACCACCGCTCTGCCAAGCGTCTCTGGAAGGTCTGCATAGAGCATCACACCTTCTTCAGGTGAGGAGCCCTTTTCCAGGCCTCAGAGGCAGGCATGCTCCTGCCTCTGGCCCATTCCAGCATATTCGTGTGGGGAAGGGGAGCTCCTGCAGTGTCCCAGCTGCCTGTGCCCTTCCCAGGCAGGAGCTGGCCATCCTCCCACTCTTTGCGGGTGGGCTGTCCCCTGCCTTTCAGCCCCCTGGGTCTGGCCACTCTACCTTTCGTGTGCAGGGAGGGAACAGCTCTGCCCCTCTGTCAGCCACAGACCTGCTGTGCTCCAGGTGTGGAGGCTCTCGTTTGTCCTCCTCATGTGGGGAGCTGTCTCTGCTCTGTTGGCTGCCCTGTGCCACTGCTGCCCAGGACCACTTGCTGGTTCAGTCCTCGTCTTACGGCCCTGAATTCCCCCCATCACTCCTTTAGCCCTGCGCTGTGGCTGGCCCCTCTCCTTCACCGTGGTCTCAGCTCTGCTTTGCACACCGGTGCTGGGGGGCAGTGCTGGGGGGCATGGCTGGGACTCGCCGATGCGACCCCACCTCTCCCATCCCCAGGCTGGTGTCCCCAGAGCCACCCCCGAAGGGCTTCCTGGTGATGGGCTCCAAGTTTCGCTACAGCGGGCGGACGCAGGCACAGACACGGCAGGCCAGCGCCCTCATTGACCGCCCAGCCCCCTTCTTCGAGCGCTCCTCCAGCAAACGGTACACCATGTCTCGCAGCCTTGATGGAGGTATGCCCCAAATTGGGGAGGGGGAGGGAGATTGGTCCGCTGGCGGGAGCAAGGAGGCAAGGAGGAAGGTTCAGAGGGGTGCAGCCAGGGTCACTTCTGGAGGCTGTCCCTGACTAGGTGCCCATGGCCTGTCCCCACACCAAGTGGTGGCTCAAACCATGTGAGCAGCAGGGCCGCAGGCACAGCTGGCTCCGCTGAGCCAGGGCTGGGGTCTGGGCAGCCTGGGGATGGGGCTGTCCCCAGCTCCTTGTGCACAAAGCAGGTGTGGAAGCCAGGCTGGTGCAGGGAGGGAGAAGTGGGCTGAACTTTGGGTCATCAGCACCATCAGGAAGCCCTAGGACACGTCTTTCCTGCTACAGATGCTCTTGGGGCTCCACAGCCACCATCTCCTAGCCAGGCTGGGGTGGAGGGCTGGTGGGGCAGGTAGGGCTGGGAAAAAATGCTTGCTGCCTGTGACCTGGGCTCTCCCTGCACACCCAGAGTTCTCACGCCCAGCCTCCGTCAGCGAGAACCACGATGCTGGAGCAGAGGGTGAGAAGCAGGATGAGGATGGTGAGTTTGGCAGTGGGAGACGGTCCGAGACGGAGGACGAGGAGGTGACTACCCCAACAAAGATCAAGGAGCTGAAGGTACAGACCTCGTGGGCAGAGGACCGTGAGTTAGGTGGGTGGGCTGGCCCACGCCCACAGCAGACATGCAGCAGGCTGGGACACGGGCATCAGGGCTCCATCTCCCTGTCTCAGGGCCATGCTGCAGGTGGGAAGGGTCACATCAGGACAGAGTCATCTGGAGCCCTTTCTCCACCAGGCAAGCCCAGTGCTTGGTGTGACCCGTCCTGCTTGGGGGCATGGCTCTTGGCCTCACCGCTGGACACAGAGCTGTCACACCCTACCAGCAGCTCCGATTTCCCCAGCACCCTCCAGCTTTCCTCAGGGCTGGCCCCCAGCAGAGCCCAGTCCCTAGGCAGGACTGGTCCCCAAGCAGTGCTGATCACGGGGCGGTCCCATGCTGGTGTGCAGGATGGGGAAGGGCCAGGCGTGCCAGTGGTCACCACTATGCAAGCAAGGAGTTCCCTAGCCATGGGAAGCATGCTGGGCCCCTGCTCCCTTGGCACCCTGTAGCTCTACACGGCCCTGCTTGGGGATCCCGTGGCCGTGCCCACAGCCCCATTGTTGTGCAGCTATGGCCCTCTGCTCTCTGCCCTGGCCCTGGGTTGGCTCAGGGAACAGCCCAGCCCGTCTCAGCCCTGTACTGAGCCGGGGTTCAGTCCTCCTGTGCTGATAACCGGTTCTGACTGGGGGCAGGGGGGCACAGCCAGGCCCTGTGCAGGCACCTGAATTCAACTTAACTGTGATGCTCTTGAGAAGTTTCCTCGACTGACCCTGCTGGTTACTTTTAACCCTCTCTTTGCTGCCAGCCGGAGCACGAAACAACCCCCAGGCACAAGCAGGAGGTATTCTCTCTCTGGAGTATCTTAGTTCTCATCGGTGCATCATATTGTCCATCCTTTTCAAAGCACCACTGTGTGTCACCCTATTTACTGGAATACAAGATGCACCGAGGCGGGGGGTTGGCCTGCTAGAGACACCCGATGAGCAGACAGCTGGGGATCTGCCCCAGAGCACACACAGCATCTTCTATCCCACTAAGTAAGGTAGTCCTAACTGTATGTGTGAGCAAGAGCCCTCCCAAGGCACAACGGCCAGGCCACCATGCCGAGTCCTTGGCCCATTGGGAAGACTTGGCTTCTGCTCATGTTACTGACTCCTCCATGTCCTCTCCTCATGTCTCCTCTCTGTCCAGCCCTGTGGCCCTATCTCTCCCACTGAAGAGACAGCCCCGGCACAGGCTGGCCCCATCGTTCCCACCTCCTGGCCTATGCTTTGCTTTTGGCTTTCCTGACTTGGGCTGTGCGTCACGTGCCCTGCACAGAGGCTCGCTTTTCACGAAGCCCCTTGCTGCCTTTCTGCCCTGCCGGGAGCAAACGAGTCCCTGAGCATCCTTTGGCGCTGACCTGTCAGAGGCAGACACTGACAGCCACCCCCATGCAGCGGAGGGGCTTCCCGACCAACTGTGGCTGGCCTGGCCAGGGTGAGCTATTGCAGGCAGGAGGGAGGCTGTGTTCTCCCGTCACACAAATTACCTGTGCCTGCGGTGCTACCTCCAACAGAAATGGGCAGCAGAGATACCCCCGGCCTGGGTCTGCCGATTCATCCCAGCCTAAAATTCACAGTTGCTCTCCAGGTTTCTCTTCTACTCAGAGTGGGGTTTGGATCATCGCTGGACCAGTCAACAGAGGCCAGTGCAGCCCTAGCAGTGCTAGCCAAGTGGCCATGAGATGGGGCTTGCTGCACTTCCTCTATGCAGCCCTTGGCATCCTGCTCAGCACAGCAGGGCAAACCCTGCTGGTGCGGTGGGCACCACGGCTCCTGCAGGCTGGCGTCTCGCCCCCCAGCCCAACACTGGTCATGGTCCCTCCACTGTCTGCTTCATTGCTTAACCCTGCTGCATGTGCATGTGCTGCTCCCGCAGCCCTGTGCCCCCTGGCACTACCCTGAGCCTAGAGGTGGGCAAACCGTGAAGCACATGCAAGTGGACAGGGGAGTTTGTCCATGAATTCTGCTGAACCTTCACGATCTGTATAATTTGTCTGAGCTTTTCATGGGACTCCTTTGGATCTCTGGGATTTCACTGAGCAGAGATATGGGGGAGGGGAGATGCTTCAGCTGACTCCTTTCGAACCTCAAACCAGGTTTGAGTTTGAAGCAGAAGCTGGGTTCTTGTTCGGAGCTAGTTTGCCCACCTCTGCGGCAGAACAAGGGGAGCCACCCTGGTGCCTGTAACATCACCAAAGGATTCTTTAACACCTAAATGTAACCTTGCGCTTGAGCTCTCTGAGCTGTCCTCTTTCTACAGCAGGCAAGACCCAACCCCACCCCAGACTGCTGTTGGGCCCAAGCTGGTCCATGTTGATGCAGGTTTGGATCCGTGTTGGTCATCTTTGACCAGCCCTTGACCTCTTGCCCTTCAGCAGAAACCCCCCTTTGAAGGCACTCCTTCAGAAATGCCGATGGGCGACTCCCTGAAGCTCTTGCTCAGAGGACTGGCCAGTTTCCTGCCCTGCTGGGACAGAGGCTCTTGGTCCTTTTGTGCCTTGCATGTGAGAGCAGCACAGATGAGGTTGCTGATATTTCCAGTGGGCCCCTATCCCTTGCCTGATCCCTAAGGAGAGCCCTCTCTCTTCTGTAGATGGTTCAGCTCATCCTCAGCAGGCCATGCTGGAGATGCCAAAGGGACATATTGTGCCCTGCACAGAAGGAAGACCACTGTGGGTGTTCCACCACTTGCAGTTCCCTGCAATGGTCTTAAGTGAGAACTGCAGCCCAGGGTGCTCTTATACGCTCTACATTTGGCTCTTGAGACCCTAAATTCAAGCCCAGTGTAAAGCAACCTCTCCCCAGCGTCCCTGATTGTCTCTTTTGCCTTGGCTAGTGCTTTAACCATGATTACCTTCCTCTCTCCTTCCCCAAGTTTTTAGACAAGCCAGAAGATGTTTTGCTAAAGCATCAGGCCAGCATCAATGAGCTGAAACGGACCCTGAAGGAGCCCAACAGCAAGCTGGTTCACAGGGACCGGGACAGGAGGCTGCCTTCCTCACCAGCCTCTTCCTCGCCCAAACATGAGGATGAAACACCGAAGGGAACCCCAGAAAAGGCCAGCGAGGTTTGTTCTGCTGCTTGTCTTATGGATGGGATCAAGCTGTTCATGGGGAGGTCTTCATCAGTTGCTGGGCTCCTGGTCTCTGCCTCTAGCACAGCCCTGGGGAGAGCAGAGTGGGAGCTGTGTGTTGGGCACAGCGGGTAAAGCAAGGGAGCCTCTGGCCAGGCTGTTGTCTCCAAGTTTTGTAATGAGCTAACTGTTTCCTCTCTGCTGGTAGTGATCTCCCTTTATGCCCAGGCACTGCATGGGGTCAAACTGGTCCTTTTCAGGGGGATGTGTTTGTTACCTGTGGGTTGGGCTGTGAGATGGGGCCTTCTTCACCCTTTATCCTATCAGGGCTCCTGCTTGTCAGCACCCTGTGCAAGTCTTGTCTGATGGGTGTCCCCAGGAGTGCGGGGCTGGGCTCCTGCACAGAGGTGCTCTGTGGCACACTGACCTGCCACGACCTGGTTGGTGGGAGCCGGAGGAGGGGTGCTGGGTTGAGTGGTGCTGTGCTGGGATTCTGCATTTGTGTCCTCTCCTCCTGGCATTTTATCTGCTGGCTTTGCAGTGGGACATCTGCCCTAGGAGAGAAAGGAAGATGCCTGGGGTGCTGGAGCAGGACATCTGGGCTGTGCAGAGTCCGTCCGTCCGTCCCCCCCCCCCCCCCCCCTCAGTGCAGCTGGGTGCTGCACAGGGTTGGGCTCGTGCTTGGCTCAGCCCAGGCAGTGGCCCAGGCCTCAATGGTGAGGGTATTCCACAGCTCGGACACCCTCTCCCTCCCTCCCATGTGGGCTGAGAGCACCGGACCCTCCATGCTTGCTCTCCCCACCTCAGCGTCCTCTCCCCTGCAAGAGCTGTGGAGCCAGCAGCCGTGAGCTTCAGGCCTCATACACTCTGCGTGTGGGGCACTCCCTGCCCCAGCTCTGTCCTGGAACTGTTTCACTGAGCAAGTGAGGTCATGGCACTGCGATATGAGGAGGGGCTCTGGGGGAGGCTCGTCTGGGGCCTCTCCATGGGGAATTTGTGGTGTGCACATGTGCCTGCTGGTCCCCTGGAGATACGGGGCTGGCTCGGCTGGGGCTACAGAGCAACCCAGGCAGAGGAGAGTTGCAGGAGGTAACAACCCCTCAACAAAGCGCCAAGCCAGAAAGAGGAGGAGGGTTTTTAACCTCACATCTGTTTTAGAAGCATATGTATAGTGTGCAAAGAAAGACCTAAACGTAACATCTAGACCTGGCATAGCTGGTGATCTCTGTTCATCCATCCATCCATCATCCACCCATTTGTTCCTTCATTCCTTCTCATGTGCTCTCTCTCTTTCTGTGTCTGTCTGTCTGTCTCTCTCCCTCCCTCCCTCTCTCTCTCTTTCTCTTTCCCCATGGGTGCTGGGGTTTCCGTGCTGACACAGAGGATGGAAGAGGACACCTTAGACGATTTTGCATCTGAGCACGGAGCTTCCCTATGCATGGAGTCTTTCACGCAGAAAAGCCTTGTCTCCTCTCCTGAGGTTATCATCATCCCCTTTCTCTTCCCTTGGCTTCACAGTTTGCCCTCTCATGGTGCCCCTCAGGCAGTGTGAGGCGTTCCTGCCCTCTAAGCAGAGCTCAAGCTGTTTGCTGGCACCCCTGGATGGGTCTCTGGGGCAGGGCTGTTGGTGGAATCTGCTCCTGTTCCTATTGCTTTGAATCTGTGAGACAGGGTCCTGGGAGACCTTCCAGTGAAGCCCCACTGGCCTTGAGTGGTGGCAGGGCATCCCCCAGGGTTGGCTGTGCTCTGGGTGAGGGTCCATGCTGGAGCTGGTGCCAGGGGTCCCAGGAGGCAAGTGCTGAGCACCACGGCACAGGTTCTCTGCAGGTGTCTCCTCCAGGTGCAGACAGGCACCCAGCTACAGGCTGTCTTCAGCAATCCCTTGTGCTTTCCCCTCCCTTCAGCTGCAGTTACAGTTGCTGAGGCCCTGGCACCCGGAAGTAGGGCACCTCTGGATGCATCAAAAATGTTGGATTGGCACCTGTACACAGCAGGATCACCCTGCCTTCCAAGTCCTTGTGTGCTTCCTGCCTGTGAGGGACGTGGGCACAGCACTCCTTGCGTTCAGGGTTCGTTGTCGTGTGATAGCGATTGTTTCCTGGGACAGCTGAAAAAAGATAGCACTGAGAAGAAGAAAAGTGGTCTTCGAGACTTGGTTCTGATGTGGTTGGATCCAACCGCGCTGAAATGTAGTGCACAGCAGTGCTGGGGTGCGTGTCCTCCCTGAGTGCCCCCAGAAAAGGCATCAGGGGAGCAGCAGCAGGCTGGGGCAGGTGGACAGGGGAGGGGTGGAGGGGGCAAGGGCGAGGTTGGTTGCACCCTGATGCTCCCTGATGTCCCCGGCTGTGATGCTGCTGCGAGCGGGGTGACCGGGAGTCCTCCCTGTGCACGGGGACTGTGCTGTGGAGATGAGCCAAGGCAGGATGGGCAGGCCTGGCTTGTTGGCCCCACTGGGGTCCAGTCCCACTGTGCTTGGGGAAACTGAACTTAGGCCCAGGCCACTGCCTGTGCTGCCCGGCCCACACAGGCAGCATCTGCCCCATCTGCAGCTCAGAGCAGCCCTTGGCTCGGTGCTAGAGATCCCAGCGCTGGCAGGGGCAGGTTCTGCTCCACCAGGACAGCTGGAGTGTGAACCTGGGCTGAAGCACGTGTCCCCGAGAGGTGGGATGGATATGAGTGAGGGTTTGAGCACAGCCTCGGGCTTCAGCAAGGATAAATGCACCTTCAGTGAGGCTTGGGCTCTGTGGCAGCATCTCCTGTTTTGTTCTGGGCCCCTCTATGTGCCAGTACTTGGGGGTTGCTGTGAACTTCTAGGTGCCAGTACTGCACTTGTCTACAGAAGGGAGATGCAATCTCTGCCGGAGCAGAATGCTGCAGCCTGTGCACAGAAACAGCAGCAACGAGGTGTGCACGCTGCACTAAATGCACGCGTTCCTCTCTTCTGCCCTCCAGAGGCCCTTGGGGTGCCAGGGCTGTGCTGAGGTGCTGACAGCCAGCTGGTCTCACCTGAGGTTTCTCTCCACACATTGGCAGCTGACATTCAGCATCTGATGCATGCAGCCTTGCCCACATGTGGCTGGCGCTCTCCATGAGGAAGTCAGGATCCCATGAGGATGATTGCACGAAGACCGGCACATCTGCAGAGCTTGCATCGTGCTCAAGTGGAAAGTCCCTTGGTGCCCATGGGGTTGCTGAGGTTGGGTTATCTGCCACCCCTGCCTACGTGTGGTCACTTCTCCACCTTCCCCTCCTTGGTTCTCACTCTTGCTGGAGGAAGAGTGCCGGACTGGGAGTTGGATGGAGTCTCCTCAGCTTCTGGTGACAACAGTGTCATCATGATCTTGGATTCATTAATTCTTCCCTCCTTATTGTGAGGCTTGTGCATTCCTTTCAGGTGAGCTGGGTCTTTTCTTTGCAGAGGAGCAAAGAAAAATGGCAGGTACAACAGGAACAGTGCCAAAGGGAAAACCTCCTGACTGCTCTGGGCTCCTCTGAGGTTGTGAGCTTTGCCTGCAGCCATCAGGTGCAGAAGGCTGTCTCTGTTCCACATTGTCGTTGCATTTCTTTCCCGTCTCCGTGTTTGTCCTTTCTTGTGACATGAAGGCCGTGGTGAGAATGTCCTTCCCAGCTGCTCCTGTTCTCTGGAGAAGGTGTGTTAGGGGGAAAAAAAAAAACTCCAAAGCTCCAGAAGTTCTCTGCTTTCCTGGAGGTATCCAGCTGTTTGCACTGAACGTACCCAGGAGTCCTCAGGCTCTGGGGGGCTGCCAAGAGCTGTGGAACCAGAGCTGTGGCCAGGGCTGGCCTTGAGCCACCTGCAGCAGAGAGTTCAGAACATACTACAGGGCAGTTGGCTGTTTCCCTGGCACGGGCTATGCTCATCCCAAGAAAGTTTGAGGAGAAGCTGGTTTAGAGATAAATCCGGAGATTTCGTTTTTTCCTTACTGGTTATGAGGTACTGCTGTGGATCAACATATTGTTCCAGGCTTCAGAAGACTTAACCTAACGCTCTTTAATGTACAACAACATTTGTCTAGAGCCTTACCTCAGAGCAGGATCCTGACCAGGCTCATCATCTTTGTCTGGGGAAGGTCTCCCCCAAAAGGACTCTGTCTTACAACCAGAGAAAAGGGAAGAAAAAGCTGAAGAGATCTGTACCTGTGCTCAAGCCCTGTCTATCAGTGCATTGGCTGCAGAAAGGGTCGATCGGTGAGGCTGCGTTGCAGGACCAGAAGAGCTGTACCCTCAGGGAAGTAAGCCGTCCTCTGGCTGAATCAACCATGAGCATTCCTAGTGTTCAGAAAAGGCTGGAAACTGATCTGGGCATCCTGGTAGGCCCAAGGTACCCATTTAGCTCATGGTAGTGGTGCTTCCTGGGTCAAACTTACCCATGAAAGACACAGATGTGCCTGGGAGTCACTGAGTACCTCTGCTGTGGCTTCTGTGGACCAACAAGAAACAAAACCATGTGAGGAGACCACTGGGGGAGGCAGATGTGGAGAAAGTGGCCTGCAGAGCAGGCAGTTTTTGGGAACGCGGGTACACTGAGAATTGATACCAGGGAGGCTTGTGCAAGGGGTGCTGTGGGAAGCTGGTGGAGGATGGCTCTACTGAAGGGTCTAGGCTCCTCAGTGCTCACAGCCAGTTGTCATGGTGCAGGCCTGCTCCATAGCCTCCTGCTGCAGTGCAACAGCCGCTTGCTCTCACCAGAGCGTGGCAGGGAAAGGAGCCAGCACTAGGTATGCTGACTGCCCAGGTGGTGCTAGCACCACAGCCTGCGATGCTGAGTGCCAGCAGCCATAGACCTTTCTTTGGCACCTGGTAAAGAAGGCAGGAACTAGGGGGTGGCATCTTTTTTGTTGGGGGCTCTCACCAATTTTTAAACTGAAGCTTTGAACTGAAAGAGGGTAGATTTAGATTAGATAAAAGGAAGACTTTTTTTACTCTGAGGGTGGTGAGGCACTGGAACAGGTTGCCCAGAGGAGCTGTGGATGCCCCATCCCTGGAGGTGTTCAAGGCCAAGTTGGATGGGACTGGGGGCAGCCTGGGCTGGTGGGAGGTGTCCCTGCCCATGGCAGGGGTTTGGAATTGGGCGTTCTTTAAGGTCCCTTCCAACCCAAACCATTCTGTAATTCTGTGATTTCTGATTCCCCTCCTTGTGGAGGCCTTTCCATTACCAGTTGTTTTTCCTCCTTTCTCTCTCTCCTCTAATCTCGTTTTCCCTTCTCTCTCTCTCTGTGCTTCCTTCTGTCCTCTGTTTCTCTTTATTCGGTATCAATTAGGTTTCCATTCTGGGTGTAACCACTCCCAACATTCACCCTGGCCCCTCTGTGTAGGGTACTGCCGGTCCAGCTCTCCTTTGCATTACTTTGTTTTCCTCGTTTGAGTAGGGAGAGTGCAGCCAGCCCCAGCTCCCTGCGGCTGACGTGCAGGAAGGTGCTGCAGAAGGCCAGTTTCTCTCACCCTGCAAAAGCAACACTGGCTCTGTCCTACTGGCCAGTGTCCTGGGCGTCCCATGGTGTGGGCAGAGCCAGCCCAGAGTGGCCATGGGAGCCCCGTGGTGAGCTCTGCAGGACCTGCAGCCCTGCCCTTCGTGTGTGTGCAGTATGTACCCTAGGATGGCTGAGGAGGCTGCTGGGCTTCCTCATCAGTACAAATGCCCATTGCTGTTTTCCTGTTGCTGTGTTCTCATGGGTTATTTTCAGCCTTCTGTTCCAGAATTGGAAAAAATTTATCCCTGCTTTGTCTTTGGAGCTTGTGAGGTCTTCAGGGGTCTTGCAGGACAAACACATGACTGTACCAAGTGTATGTAGTAATAGTAATCTGGCATCCACCCCTGCACAGCAGCATAGCTTCACTGTGTGCTATATCAAATACTCACTGTGTCTTTGCAGCAGGATGCTGCAGCCTTCACTTGGTCCTTGCTGCAGTCCCTGCAGCTATCTCAGCCGCCGAGCCTATGTTTTTTCATTTTACAGTTAACTTTTTAAAGGTTGCTTTTCTGAACTGCATGGTTTCAGCATCGCTAGAAACCTCTGCTAAATAATTGGTTTTGATGATATTTCCCAGGAGATCTGGAAAGGAAGGATGGACCTTGGAGTGAATCCAAGTGGCAGCGTCTGGTAGGAAGGGGAAAGGGCCTTGCTGATGCCTAAGGTGGCTTCTCTTCTTGCTCATGCTACTTCTTGCTCAGTCCAACTTGGTATTAGGGCATGTGGATGAAACTGAGAGTGAAGCTAGACAAAACAACCACTGCTTACAACAAAATCTCACCCTTAGCTCTCATAGAAACTGTTCGGGCCAGCTAAAAACAGGAGTGAAATGGGGAGTCCCAGTTTGGTTTAGTCTGCTGTACTCCCCTGCCTCATGGGGAGCTCTGTTAATGTGCCTGCTGAGAGCATTGCTCCCACTTCTTTATTTCCAAAAAAGTGACAGATTTTGCAGGTATGTTGGTAGGCCATTGCCCATAACAGGAGGTGGTCCAAGGCCCTGGAGAGGACTCAGCCACTTTCACAGCATCAGCCCCCTTATTTTAAGTACCTTCTCTCCATCAATGCCATCAGTTGTCAGGCTCTTTGTATATACCCTGCCTCAACTCTTGCATGAACAATAATTATTAATTTAGTCAACCCCATCTAAGGCACATCAGCTTTCTGTTACTCATGAAAGCAATCATCAGCTGTTAGGTAAAGTATGTTTGATGCTAACTCTTCTTGCTCCAATTGCAATGCAGGGCTCGGAGCATTGGGTATTTATAGAGAGAGAAACTTCTAGGCTGGAAGAGGTAGCTCTAAAGAAAGCTCTGGGAGTCAAGAAAGAAGAAGCACGTGCAGGTACTTCAGAGGTGAAAATGAGTGTGAGCATGTCGAAAGTGGAGATGGCAGTAGGGAAAGCCAAGGAAGTGGCAGGCCAGGAAGAGACAACAGATGCAGATCTGGAGACCTGGAAGAGAGCAAAAATGATTGCTAGTCCCGAAGATTTTGAGTCTGTCTGGGAGGACGAGATCTGTGAGAAGGAAACCAGGGAGGAGCCCAGCATGGAGGCAAAGTGCTTGCCACCTGAGAGAGCAGAGGAGGAGCCCAAAGAGAGAGGCGAGGGAGTAACTGCAAGTGCACCAGGTCTGTCCAGGCCAAGCCAGCAGCCTGAAGAGAAGCAAAGGACCAAGACTTTGGGACCAGATCTGCCCCAGGGAGAAAGCAAGATGATCTCTGAGGAGCACGTTTCTGCAGCCTCCAGGAAGCAGGATACCAGAGTGCTAACTGCAACCACAGAGTTCATTAAAATTAAAGTGAAGTCTAGTGATGACAACACAGAGACTTCTGCTACACAGAGGATCATCTACTTAGGAGACCTAGAGGGAGATGAGAAGGACAATAAAACACATCTGCTTTCAGAGGCAGGAGGACAGCTTGACTTGGTGGAGATGCCAGAAACCACAGTGAACAGGCCAGGAGAGGGATCAGAGCCCACAACACCCATGGAAGAAAGGTTCCAGTCCACTTCCTCAGTGTATGAGCAACAGAGAGCAGCATCAGAAAAACCTGCCGTAGTGCCAGAGCAGCCTGAGACAGGCTATGATGAGACAAGCCCTGCAGGACGTCCTCCCTTGGAGCAGGAGCACTGTTTGTCAGTGCAGCAAGAGGAAGCAACAGCGAGTCTTAGGGGCTGTGAAACACAGGAGAAAGATGAAACCATGTTGTGTTCCCAGGAGGTGGGCTCAGATGAAAAGGATCTGCAAAGCCCAGTAGGAGGATTGAAGCTGAGTGCCCTGGAACAGGAAGGCAGTAGGGCTGAGGACCTGAAACAGAGCCCAGCTGCAGGAGAGCAGTGGGGCACGGACGTCTCTGTGACAGAGTGGAGGCTCTCAGAAAGAACCATACCTGATGGGAATGAGGAGGAAAGCTCCAGAGTGGTTCTGCAGATGGAAGAGATAGAGACTAAATCATCCTCTTCAGCTGTGCCTCAGCCGGGCTGCCCTCATGCCACTGCAGGGCTGGAGGAGGATGAACCCAGCACTCCCACCCCTGGGCCCTTTCCCCAGCAACCAGGCCCTGTCCCTGCAGAGCCAGCCCAGGACACAGAATCCGAAGGCCAAGACCTGTCCCAGGGCACCAGCCTTGTGAGAGGTGTGGGCACACTGGAGTATGTGAACCCCTCAAAAGAGGTGACGTGCAGGGAGGCAGGTTCTGCAGGGGCACTCAAGGACACGAGCCCTGTGACAGAGTATGAAACACCCGGGGACGTGAGTTCTGAACCTGAAGAAAGACCACAAGATGTGGGCTTTGCTACAAGGAAAATACACCAAGATGCAAGTCCTGTTGCAAGAGGACTACACCAAAACATAGACAGTGCAGCAGAGCCAGTCAGAGATCCGGCCACAGGGGAGGATGTCTGGGACTCAAACCCTGTCACTACAAAGGGAGTCCAGAGAACCACAGAAAAGCCACTCCAGGAAGAAAAGCCTATGATAAAAGAGCTCTCCCAGAACATAGGGCCCAGATCAGGAAAGCTGATGGGAGATGAAGGCTGTGGAATGCAAGAATTATCCCATGACAAAAGCCCTTGCATGAAACAGCTGTCTCCCAAGGCAGAAGAAGCAGAACAAAAGACTGAGACCATTATAGGACACCTGCCTCCGAAGGGTCCTGAGTCTGGAGGGCCGCTCCACACTGCACATACCAAAGCACAAGAGCCGCCCTGGGACTTGGAGTTTAATGTGGGACAAGCTCTGCAAGGCAGGAGCTCTGTGGTAGGAGAACCTGCTAGGGACAGTGACCTTGCTCTGGGGCAGCCAGTGCAGCCTCCCAAAGAAGATGCTGATGTCCTGCACTCCCACTCCACTGTAACGGGAATACGTCAAGAAAGCACAATGTTCCAGCTTTCAACCTCTATGTATGAAGGCAGTGAAGAGCTGCAAGTGAGCAGTGGGATACAGAAGAGAGAGTCTGGGCCATTGGTGTGTACTGATGGTAGGACAGAAACTGTGTCCCAGGAGCACAGAGGTGTCACCGAGGCCCCGCTCCTGGGTAGCTGGCAGGACAGTGAGAGCTACAAGAAGACCTCAGTGGCCTCTAAGATTAAGATGTTTGAGCAAAGTGAAGCTGAGCGAAGGGCAGCCCAGGAGGAAGAAGAGCATTTGCCTGAAACTGAGAGACCAGCAAAAGCAAAGGGGAAGATGAGTCTGACACAGGACGTGCTTTTGAACACAGGCCCCATCTCGCCTCCGTCGCTGACAGGTACTCCGGTGGAACTGGCATCCAGTGTGGGCTCATTTGCCCTCAAGGGGCAAGGGGCTGGTTCGGGAAACTCCTCTCAGCCCCTGTCTCTGAAGGAAGATGTTTCTGTTGATCTGGAGCATGGAGAAGACAGTGCTGACCTGGCTTCCCCTGACTCCGGCTGTGAACTCACACTGGCAGAAGCCGTGGTAACTCTTCCAATGAACTGTCCGGATGGAAAGTTCATGCGCATGTTGTGTGGCTCTTTATTTACCATGTTCAGTGGCACCTCACACATCCATTGACTGAGAACAGTCGCTTTGCATCCCCTGTCCTTTTATGTATGTGTGTGCGGTCAGGCTTATTTGCTGAATGCAGACCTGCTGGCTAGTTGGTTCATCAGCTTTTTGTTTCGTGATACCTCCCCCCCGCCCGACATTTTGGCAACCTGGAGAATGCCACTCGCTAATCCTGAAAATGGGCACCCAAGCCTCATGTCCAGGAGCAAGAAGGGAGATGGGGGGTTGGATTAAGGAGGTGTGGCTCTGCCACAGATGTACATACACCAGTCAGCAACATGCCCACGCTTCCAGCTTCACCCCTGCATTTCTTACGTTGATAACCCTTCTTGCTTAGCTCACCAGCCTCACCCATCCTCCCCTGTCTTCGGCAAGCTGGTGGCTGGATGATGAAATAGCTTTCTTCACTCTTGTAAGCATTAGATCAGCTCCTATAGAGTTAATTTCCTCAAAACTAACCATTTTCTCTAATCCAGAGCAAATCTCAGGAACCAAGTGGGGAAGAAAAGGATTTATCTGACCCGTCTGTAAAATCCAGCATGAAAGAAGAGAATTTAAAGACTGCTGTTCCAGTGGTCTTACAGGTCTCACTGCTGTTTTACTAACTGCTTTTTGCCATAGTATGATAGCTCACCTTAAGCAGCTGAGGACTGTATGCTTCCAGCTCCTCTCCCCCTGGTAGAGCTGTTACGAATGTATTTATACACACACTCACACACACACACACACACAAACACATATGCGGCTGTGTTCCTCTTGCGTTTGTTTGACACCCTGTTTCTCATACCTCTCAACCTCCCAGCAGTGCAAACAAAAAGTGCCTTTGCCAGCAGAGCCTGGCACGTTGCAGGGGATGGCTCTGGCAGCAAATGCTTGGACCAGAGTCCAGGAGGTGGGCTTCCCGTGGCATTAGTGGGATGATTTCTAAGGGAGAAATGCCTAGAGCAAGATGCAAAATAAAGCAAACGCATGGGTCTAGATTTCCCATCGCTTCATGACAAAATATGGCAAGAAGAGATGTACCCTCTGATGGCAGAGTTGAGAGGTATGTCTGTGTTTGGGGAGCAGCTGGTGGAGGGAGGTAGTCCCTGGGCTCTGATCGTGCTGTCAATTACACTGACCGAACACACGATCTGATGCCTTAAGAGTCACCCCTGGTTGCGCGAGGCCTTTGGAGGGGGGCTGGTGGGCAGCTGTGGTGTGTCTAGCCCTCCTCCCTCTGGGGTGATGTCCCCCAGCCCCACATGGATGCTCCACTTGGGCTGAGCTCAGTGCAGTTGGCACGCTCCTTCGCTTCTCCTTCACTGTACCTTGCTGATGGGGCCCTTTTCTTTAAAACTCTTCTTTTTTCCCTTTGTCTTTTTTTTTTTTTCGTTCCCAGTTTTACCGGTGTATGATAGCATTGGCGTTTGAGCTGTTTCTGAATGTCTCTTAACAGAGCTGTTGTTTTGCATACATCTGCTTTCACTAGGTGCACTGATGTGCCTCTAAGCTGGCCAAGCTTTTCTGTGTGACTGACCCTTTTTTCCAGTGATTAATTACCAGTAGGCTTTTGGCAAAATCAGATTAAATAACCCTTTTCCCCCCACCCCTGCAAAGTCGCTGCTGTCAGAAAGGTTTCAGTTTCCATGCTTGAGTTGTGTTTAACTCTACTCTGTGATGTTCGCTGCAGCCTTTTCTCCTCCTCCTCCCCCCTCTCCTCTGTCAGCGCAGCCCGCGTTGCCGTGCCATGCCATGCTCACTGTCTCCATCTCTCTCCATCATTGTGTCTCATTCAGAGAGCAGGCTTGAGGGAGGGCACCGAGGAGAAAGCTAAGCCACCTCGGCACAGGGCTCCTGAGAGTGACACTGGTGATGAGGAGCAGGACCAGGAGAAGGACGCAGTGTTTCTGAAGGACAACCACCTGGCCATCGAGCGCAAGTGCTCCAGCATCACGGTCAGTTCAACCTCCAGCCTGGAAGCAGAGGTGGACTTCACAGTGATTGGTGACTTCCATGGAACAGCCTTTGAGGACATCTCCCGAAGCCTGCCCGAGCTGGACAAGGACAAGAGTGAGATGGAAGATGAAGGCCTGGTTTCCTTCCAGCATACTGACAAAGTTGTTCCTGGACTGGAAGAAGATGTCAAAGTCAGGGAGAAAGTCTCCCAGCCCAGCACAGATGTCTCCCAGCTAGAGGTACACAGGGAAGCCGTTCCACCAAGATTGCTTCGGTGCTGTCATCTCTCCATGTTCTCTGTCCTGGTGCTTGGTATTGCCTTCCCGATGTGCAGTCCCACATCAATTTGGAAGAGCATGCTAGCTTTCAGACTGCCTGGGTTCCTGTCTGGTGTAACTATTTTACCCTGATGCATGCTCTTGTCTGTCTTGCATGGTTCTTTCTGTTTGGGCAGGGGCATGGCTCTGTCGCGTGTTTTGTGCATCTGCTAACCAGAAGTCATCACTGTCTCTTAATACGCTGTGTCTGGCTGCCTAGCCTGTCCCTCACACCACTACAGCATGTCAGCAGCTGGAAGGGCATGTTTTGGTAACTGATGGCTCTGTCGCTGTATTTTGCATGAAGTCAGTGCCCAGTTTGTACAGCGAAGAGAAATGTGCTGCCAACTATCCTGTCTGCTCGTGCCTGGGCAGGAGAGGTTTGCAGAGTAGCCTGTGAGAGCAGCTCTGAAGGTCGTGGAGGGCCAGCCATACGCTGGGAGTGCTTATAGCAGGGCTAAGAAAGCTGCATGTGGCACATGTGTGTCCGAGGGGAAGCTGAGCGTATGCTGCTGTGAGAGGACAGTAAAGCCAGCCCCACCTTGGATGAAATATAGCATGATCTCTGCGCGGGGCCAGAGCATCTTCTGCCTGGGCCAGTCAGCGCTGGCCACAGCTCCCCAGCCCCGGCCAGGTGAGTTCCCCAACTGTTCTCTGGAGCTGCTCACAGCATGAGTCCAGACCTGGAGCCAGGAGGAAGCTACAGAAGAAAGCAAGTTGCCTCTGAGACAGCCCTTGTTTGGAGCATCACATGCTGTGTGCTGCTGGGCTGTGGGCTTGGATTATCAACTCCAGCACTCAGCAGGGGCAGTTGTCTCAGAAATGCTGGGCATGTGCTGGAAACCCAAGTTTCCCCACGTTAGCCTCTGTCTGGCAGCCAAGCGTCACCGCAGCTGTCAGGAACTGAAGCAGATCATAGAAATGCCAAAGGTCACGAGAGAAATAGAATTGGTGGGTGAAGACCAATTTGCCCTGACCTGTGGTGTCTATGAATCTGTCCAAAAAATCCCTGGCAGCCTTGGGATGGAGCATGAGGTCTGATTTGAGGTATGTCAATCCTGTAGGGCTCTTTGCATGGTAGCTGTTAGCCCAGTGTAGCAGCTTGGCCTCTGCTCTTGGTCTGGTGAGGGCCAGCGTGACACTTGCAGGTTGTCGCACACAGTCGCGCTTGCAGGAGATTACAGTGGGGCCCTGGTCAGGCACACTGGTGCAGGAGGAGCACTGAAGTGTCCTCTAGGCAGGGCTGCCTTGGTGCGCCCAGGGAAGCAGGTTTCGTTGGAGCAGTGGCTGACTTCCCATGTTTCTTCTGCAGTCACGAGCCCTGAAAACGGATGCTGTGACTGTTTGCCTGGGGTTGGGCACAAAGAATCCTGAAGACGCCTCTGCTCCTCACCAGATCAGCACCCCAGAAGCAGCCCAGGTGACATGGCTGGGTCTGTCCTTTCATGGACCTGCTCCCTGATGGCTCTGCAGAGCCTCAGTCCAGGAAAAACTGGCCCCAGACACCAGTGCCGTGAGGGCCAGTGGCTGAGCCAAGACCATTGGGGTTCTCTGCTTTCTCTTGTCTTGCTGTACTCCCCAGAACATCAATTCAAAGCCTGTCCAAAGTTACTCTGCATTTACTTTTCCATGCAGGCACCCTTGAACCCCTCCCCTACACGTGCTTCCCTTGCCCAGCTTGCCATGCTGCTGCAGTGCTGGATGTGGCGATGTCTGCAGAGAGGGACGGTCACCATGTGCTCCGCACTGTGCTGCTTGGCCCACGGGCATTGCTTCCCTGACAGCAGGGAAGTAAAGCTCCATCTCTGCAGATGTAGCCCCTTCACAGGTACCTCCAGACTCACTAGGCTGCCTTTGCCTTTGGCAGGTGGAAGGAAGCGCCCTTGGCCACAAAGACGCGACAGCTGCTGCTCAGGCAGTCACCGCAGAGACTGTGCCAACAACCTCAGTAAGCGGGGCTGGCCCTCACGGTGCTGGGGCTGCGGACGTCCCGTGCCATCCCCCTGTTTTGGGGAGGGAGGCTGGAACAGGCCGTGCTGCTGGGGTGGGGAGAGGAAGACCTCGCCTTGCCAGCGAAGGCTCTGGGGCGAGCTGCCCTGCTCCAAAGCTGCCCTCTGGAGCTCGCTGCACTGGCCTGTGCGTTGTGCCAGAGCTCACCTGCCCGTGTGCTCTTCTTTCAGGATAACACCACCAAGCCTGGGAAAGGGGCTGGCCCCGTGACAGAACTTCGCTCTGTGTCACCGGTGAGTGGGGCACAGGAGGGAGGGGGGGAAGGAGAGAGGTAGGCAGTCCCTCAGGGCTGTGCTGGCCATCCCGCTGTGCAGTGTTGCAGCGCAGTGACCGTGGCTGATCCCATGGTACTGGGCGAGAGCAGAAGGGCGCGTGGGTACTGAGGGGCAAGAAGGCTGGGGAACCATGCCCGTGGTGTTTCTCCTGTGGTGGATATACACCCTGAGCATCAGCTGGAGGAGGATAATTCCCCAGAATAAAATAAAAAATAGCCCAGTTCCTGGTGAAGTCTCAAGCGGGCTGAGATATCTTTAGCACTGAGGATGCTGCCAGACTACCCAGGGCCATGCTTAACGTCTCATAACTCCGTGGAGGTGACAGCCATCAACAACCCTGCCCAGGAGCAGCCCTTCCTGTATGAAGTGTCTTCCTACTTGATTATTCCTTTGAAATGGAATCAAGCTTGGCTAAATGCCATGTGCCACCCCATGCTGGTCACCTGGTGAGCCTGGAGCCCAGGGAGGTAGTGCTTGGCTCAGGCTTCCCAGATGCTTCCACGAAAAGCAGAACAAAGTGCTGCGTTTAGGGACAGAGGAAGCCTGAGAACCCTGCCTTTACATTGGCCCTAAGGCACTGATGGGCAAGAGTGAGATGCTGTCATCTAATCATCATCTTGCTGCAGAGAGACTTTTTTTGTTGGTCTAGGCTTGGGGTAGCTGTTCTGCGCCACATGAAAACACACATCCAGTCAGAAGCACAGCACGTCATCTTTTTCCTTGCCGTGCTCTCCCCTCAGCAAGGCAGACACGCTCACCTCAGCAACATTGTCCCAGTGGGAAGGTCCCAGACCTTTGGAAGCACCAAGGGAGCCAGCCCTAAAGGCTCCCCTGTGGCAGCCCCTGCTGACACTCCTGCTCTGTCCTGCAGATCACCGGCAGCTCCACTGGGAAGGAAGTGCTCACCAGCATATTCAGTGCCACTGCAGAAACCCTCTCTACTTCCACCACTACCCATGTTACCAAGGTAAGAGCATCTCCAAACGGGGCAGCCAAGAGGGGGCTGATGAAAGCCAATGGAGTTTGAGGAAGGTGGAGTTATGCTGTTGTTGGTACAGAAGAATCACAGAATCATTCAGGTTGTAAAATACCTAAAATCATCTAGTCCAACCTTTAACCTAGTTCTAGAGTCCAACGCTTACCATGCTACTAAGTGCTACATCTACATGTTTCTTGAAGACCTGCAGGGTTGGTGACTCAACCACTTTCCTGGGCAACCTGTTCCAATGCTACACAACTCTTTCAGTAAAGAAATTTCTCCTAATATCCAACCTAAGCTTCCCCTGGTGCAACTTGATGCCATTTTCCCTCATTGCATCGCTTGGTGCTTGGGAGAAGAACACAATCCCCACCTCGCTATAGCTTCCTTTAAGGTAATTGTACAGCAAGATAAGATCTCCCCTGAGCTTCCTTATCTCTAGGCTAAACAACCCCAGTTCTGTCAGCTGCTCCTTGCAATACTTATTTTCTAGACCCCTCACCAGCTTCATTGCCCATCTCTGGACACATTCCAGGGCCTCGATGTCCTTCTTGTAGTGAGGGGCCCAAAACTGAACACAATAGTCAAGGTGCGGCCTCACCTTAGCCAAGTACAGAGGGACAATTACTTCCCTAGTCCTGCTGGCCACACTGTTTCTGATAAAAGCTAGGATTCTGTTGGCTGCCTTGGCCATCTGAGCACAACGCTGGCTCCTGTTCAGCCAGCTATCGACCAGTATCATCAATTCATCTGGCTATTAACCAATACCCCCAGGTCCCTTTCCGCCAGGCACCTTTCCAGCCACTCTTCCCCCAGCCTGTAGAGCTGCTTGGGGTCGTTGTGCCCCAAGTGCAGGACCTGGCGCCTGGGGTTGTTTTGCCCCAAGTGCAGGACCCGGCACTTGGCCTTGTTGAACTTCATACAGTTGGCCTCAGCCTATCCAGATCCCTTTGCAAAGCCTTCCTACCCTCAAGCAGATCAACATGTGCACTCAACTTGGTGTCATCTGCAAACTTACTGAGGATGCACTCGATCCCTTCATCCAGATCATTGATAAAGATGTTGAAGAGAAGCATCCCCAGTACTGAGCCCTAGGGGACATCACTTGTGACCAGCCTCCAGCTGGATTTAACTCCATTCACCATGACCCTTTGGGCCTGGCCACACAGCCAGTTTTTAACCCAATGAAGTGTACAGCCATCCAGGCCTTGAGCAGCCAGCTCCTTTGGGAGAATGCTGTGGGAAACAGTGTCAAAAGCCTTACTGTAGTCTAGGTTAGACCACATCCACAGCCTTTCCCTCATCCACTGAGGGTGTCACCTTGTAGTAAAAGGAGATTAGGTTCGTCAAGCAGGGCCTGCCTTTAATAAACCCGTTCAGACTGGGCCTGATCGCCTGGTTGTCCTGTAAGTGCCGTGTGATGGCAGTCAAGGTAATCTGCTCCATGAGCTTCCCTGGCACTAAGCTCAGACTGACAGGCCTATAGTTTCCCTGATCCTCGTTCCAGCCCTTTTTGTAGGTGGGCATCATGTTTGCTAGATGCCAGTCAACTGGGACTGATAGCCAGGACTGCTGATAAACGATGGAAAGTGGCTTGGTGAGCACTTCCGCCAGCTACCTCAGTACCTTCACGTGGATCCCATCCGGCCCCATAGACATACATCTAAGTGGTCACTAACCATTTCCTTCTGGTCTTCATTCTGTGCCCCATCCCTACCTACCAGCTCAGGTGGCTGAGTACCCAAAGAATAACTGGCCTTATTTCTAAAGGCTGAGGCAAAGAAGGCATTAAATACCTCAGCCTTCTCATTTCTTGTCGCTATTTCCCTCCACATCTAATAAAGGATGGAGATTCTCCTTAGTCCTCCTTTTCCTGTATTTATAAAAACATTTTTTATTGTCTTTAACAGAAGTAGCCAGATTGAGCTCAAATTGGGCCTTGGCCCTTCTAATTTTGTCCCTGCACAGCCTCGCAACATCCTTATAGTCCTCCTGAGGGACCTGCGCCTTCTTCCAAAAGTCATAAACCCTCTTTTTCTTCCTGAACTCTAGTCACAACTCTCTGTTCAGCCAGGCCAGTCTTCTTCCTCACCAGCTCGTCTTTTGGCACATGGGGACACCCTGCTCTTTGTACCTTTAGGATTTCCTTCTGGAAGATTGTCCAGTCTTCCTGGACTCCTTTGCCCTTCAGGACTGCCTCCCAAGGGACTCTGCCAACCAGTCTCCTTAACAGGACCGAAGTCTGCCCTCCAGAAGTCCAGGGTGGTGGTTCTGGTAATCCCTCTCCTTACTTTTCCAAGAATCAAAAACTATTAATTCATGATCACTGTGCCCGAGGTGGCCTCCAACCTTCATATCACCTACAAGTCCTTCCCTATTTACAAGCAAAAGGTCCAGCTCTGTCTCTAGTCTGGCTCGCTCACCAGCTGTGTCTGGAAGTTATCTTCCACACACTCCAGAAACCTCCTAGACTGTTTCCTCTCTGCTGCGTTGTATTTCCAGCAGACATCTGGTAAGTTGAATTCCCCCACAAGAACAAGGGCTATCGATTGCAAGACTTCTCCCAGCTGTTTTTAGAATATTTCATCTGCCTCTTTGGCCTGGTTAGGTGGTCTGTAACAGACACCAACCAGGACATGTGCCTCATTGGCCTTCCCCCTAATTCTTACCCATAAACATTCAACCCTGTCATTGCCGTTATTAATCTCAAGACAATCCAAAGACTCCCTAATGCACAGGGCTGCGCCACCGCCTCTCCTTCCTAGCCTATTACTTCTGAAGAGTTTGTAGCCATCCGTTGCAGCACTCTACTCATGCGAGCTGTCCCACCATGTTTTGGTGATAGCAACTATGTCATAGCCTAGTATGTCTGCTGCACAATGGCTTCCAGCTCCTCCTGGTTGTTGCACGTACTGTGTGCATTGGTGTAGATGCACTTCAGTTGGGTTAGCGATCCTGCCACGTTTTGGGGGGCAGAGAATCCCTAATTCCTGCATGACCATTTCTGGGTACTGGTGATTTCTAACCTGTCAATGTCCCTTGTGCCTTTGGTACCACATGGCTCTCCATCCCATACCTCAACAGGGGCAGCAGACTGATGAACCTTGCTAGCACACTGTCCTTTAACCATTGTCATACCACCCCTAGGCTTGTCTCTGTCAAACCTGGTTTTATCCCTTTCTCCCTTCAAATCTAATTTAAAGTCCTGTCAATGAGCACTGCTAACTCCTGAGCAAAGATCGTTTTTCCCCTTAGAGACAGGTGAACCCCATCCATTGCTGGTGTCTTGTAAAAAGACTCGTGATCAAAGAACCCAAAGCTCTGCTGGTGACACCAGGCTCAGAGCCATTTGGTGGCTCTTCCTGCTCCTCACCTCATCAGTCCCTGCAACTGGAGGGACAGAGAACACACCTGTGCTCCTGACCCCTTAACTAGTTTCCCCAGCACCATAAAGTCTCGGACTTCGTCTTGAAACTTCATCACTGCCTACTTGAAAAAACAGTAACAGGTAATAGTCTGAAGGCTGAAACAGGGCAAGAAGTTTTCTCTTCACATCCCTAATCCAGGCCCCAGGGAGGCAGCAGACTTCCATGTGAAGTGGATCTGGTCTGCATATTGGGCCTTCTGTTCCCTTCAGAAGGGAATCTCCCACGACAATGACCTGTCTCTAAGAAGATGCCCTTCCCCTCCTTACAATCTGAGAAAGTGTCTGCTGGCCTGTGGGAGATCATCATCTGGCCCTTTGCCGCACTCCAAGAGCCCCTGGCCCAGTTCAGCCCTGCTGTGCTACCCATCCAGTGCAGCCAAGCATGACTGCAGGGGATTTCAGACAAGGATAACCTGTGTTAGACCGACTTTGGGTGTTCATCACCCCCATGGACTGTGCCCAAGTGCCATGCCCACCTCTATGCCTTGGTATATTGGGAAGGAAGGGAGTCACTGGGTCAAGAAGGAAAAGCAGAGCTTGGCATTGCTGAATTCTTTGTCCTGAAGGCAGCAGTGGGGATGGAGAGACTGCATTAGGCTGCCACCAGTGTGTGTGCAACTCCCTGTCCTTTTAACTGGTGTGTGTTAATCCAGGCATACCTTGAGTCAGATCCCTTGTCCAGAAAATCCACAGCACAGCTGCCAGGTACCTCACACCAGTGCCAGAGCACCTCACCTCAGCTCAGCTATGGAAGCTGTGTTTATGTTGGTATATTGGATTTATTAGAGATGGAGTGGCTCAGGCAAGGGGGAGAGATGTTAGAAAATTAAGGAAGTATAGCTGCATCAGAGGACCTCACCCATGGCCACTTCATTCCCAAAGTAAGTACACATAAATGAAAGTAGAAACCCAGCAAGGGACCTGAGAAGGCAAGAGTGGTGCTCCACCACCTGCCTGCCACTGGCCCTTTTCCTTTGCTGTCTCATGCAGTTATTCCTACCCCCCTGTGATAAGCTGTGTTGTGCTAGCTCCAACAATGCACTGAGTCAAGCTTAGGGGGAGATACATGAAATAACCGGGGAGTTCCTAAGATGATGCTGGCCTTGTCCCTCCTCTGGTGGGCAGTTACACCTACCAGGAACTGGTTTGTTGGGTGCTCTCTGACTCCTCTCCTTCACACGCAGACAGAGGCAGCATGATGACTCTTGGCTTCTGAATCTTACTATCTGTCCTGTGATCAAACGGCTGCAGGCAGGGCCTTGTGTTAGTCTTTTTGCCGCAGAAGCCTGTAGGCTGCAAGGTGTGGGGCCGAGGCAGGGCACAGGTCCTGGGGGGCTGCAAGTGAGTGCTGTCGTCTTCTTGTGCAGACTGTGAAAGGAGGATTTTCAGAGACCAGGATAGAGAAGCGCATCATTATCACAGGAGATGAAGATGTGGACCAGGACCAGGTAGGAACAGAATACCCTGGCTTTCCCCAGCTGTGGCTGCCCCTGGCTATGTCACTCAATGCTTCTGGTTCTGGCTTGTACATGTTTGGTCCTTCACTCTGAAAACAGAGCCCTGAGGCCCCAAACCTACCAGCTCTGCACAGGCCATAGAAGAGGGCAGTTGTGTACCTCCAGGAGGTACAGTGGTACTCACGGGAAACCCTAGCTCCATCTCAGAAGGAGTGACATCAGTCATCACCCACTTGGCCTGCAAAAGGACAGGATCGTTTGGTTTATACTGAGCAAGAGTTCCCAGACCAGCTCCCATCAGCACCTGTTGCAGAAGTGAAGCAGCAGTACAGATTACGTTTCCAGTTGCCTTTTCTCTGTTGCAATACCCTGCAGTGAGACAGGTTCTCCCTTTCTTTCTTGCAGTCTTGCTATGGGTTGACTCCCTCCAGCTGACTTTGTTTTGCATCTGCCTCCTTGACAGAGGAACGAAAAGTGAAAAACTTATTGACATAAATCCTTCAGGCTGCAGGGTCATTTCCCTCTGACCTAATCCTTTGGGATTTGTTGCTTAAAAAATGAAATTGAAGTTCTAAAGTACTTTAAAGTGATCTTCAGCAGGCTCTAAAATTAATTTTTGGATTTTTTAGAATTATAATAATAAATTTAGTAAAAATACTATTTTAGTTTTTTTTCTAGGGTATTTCTGCAGAGAATTGCTGCTCTTCCTTTGCTTGTGTTTCTGAAGGGAGCCTGGGACATTGTGCATCTCTACAGAAAAGACAGCAAATGAAGGGCAGTGCACAAGGCCTCCCAGTGCTGTACAAACACCTGGTCGGTGATAGGTTCCAGCCCTTTCTGCCAGGCCATTATGTGTAGGTTCAGCTTTGAATCTCTGCATCTGTGCCTGCCTGGAATCCCATTCAGCTCCAGCTGCTTTCTATCTGCTGGTTGAGAGCAATGCTAGTACCAGACTTCATGGAAATGTCAGTGAATACTTTCATCATTCTGATTTTAGGCACTGGCTTTAGCAATCAAAGAGGCAAAACTACAGCATCCTGACATGCTGGTAACCAAAGCTGTGGTATACAGAGAAACAGAACCTTCTCCAGAGGAGAGAGACAAGAAACCTCAGGTAGGTGGAGAAGTTATCAGGTACAGCTTATACCTGCTGTGTAAGAGATGTATGTAATAAAGTGTGTCAGCATGTCCCTTACACCGTATCGTGTGGAATAACGCAGTGGAGTCCTTTGCAGAGGTTCTTCACTGATGCTTGCCTAGGTCTCCATACGATTGCATAGGCAGAGCATGCATTTCCACAGTGCATGGGCTTTGCTCACCTTCCTGCTCAAACAGCCTGGGCACATTTCCACAGCTAGTCATGGTCGCTGTTTGGGACTGACCCCACCAGCTGCAGGTGCTGGTAGCAGTTGTGACACTGGAGTGACACAGGAGGTAGCTTTGTGACACAGGAGTGGCAGCTCTTGGCCAGCAGTTCCAGTATGATGGTGATTGCAGGCATGGCCACATGGCTGTGGTTATAAAGCCAGTGCCACATCACCAGAAGCAACGTTGTATATGTCGCCTTGCTCTCCTGCTCAGCAGAGGGGTCAGAATCATTTGCGTGTAAAGAGGAAGGACCTGCTCATCTCCCTGGGGCAGGGAGTGAGAGAGGTGATACCAATGTGGATAGGCTGAGAAACTTGGCAACAGGTTTTGTAAAGCCATTCCCAAGTATCAGACCGGTATTTGCAAAAGAGTTTTTTTTTAATCCCATCCCTGTTCTCCAGGTTGTCCTTTTAGAACCACGCAGGTGCAGGCAGCAGCACACAAGGTTTGCGTCTCCCCGCAGATACCTCAAAGCAGATACAGCTCCACACAGTTTTCTCCAGGGCAAAACTGGCTTAAGGAGTCCTGCTCCACTCTTACCCCCTTACTCTGACCCCTTTGCTCCGGCATCAGATTGCTACAGCTATTTTGTAGCAAGCTGTACAGCAAGGCCATGGCACCTTTCAACAAACTTCTGTAACAGGGCAGCTAAGGGGCAGAGGAGCATGCTGAAGAAGGGAAGGGGAACTTTTGAAGGTAGCTTCACTACTGAAAAATGTTTGAGGAGCTCAGTTGCGAGCTAGACAGTGCACTTCAAGAGGCCTCTTGGAAATGTGATTTCATGTTTCTTTATTATATGAAGATTTTCAGTTTGGAAGGTCAGAAAAGGCTGTTGCATCTGTCTACTCTTACTTCCTTTAACACAGCACAAATAAGCCTAGACATTTCTGCACCTCTTAGGGAGCCACTCAATTATCATTTAATGGCCTAAAGTAATCAGTGATCCACTGATATCTCCCCCATACAGCAACACCAGCTCAGTGAACTAAGAGGTCCTTCTCATGACCAGACATCCTGGTAAAGAAATGCAAACAGTGTCCCTAAATGTTCGCAAATTTACTGTCCATTGCCCTCATACAAACAGGAAGCCTGTTGTAGTTGAATGAGTCAGGAAGGGAACACCCCATGACCAGTCATTTTCATCTGCCTTGTACAGGAATCTTGACCAACATGTTCTTGGAAGTCAACATCTGTATTCAAACCTGGAGAACAGTGAAGAAGGAGCCTTCATGCTGGATTTGTCAGCAAGACATAGACATCCTGGCTGCAATGTTTATGGCGAGAGACAAAATTTTTAAAAAAGGAATAGCAAATATATTATATATATATATACATACATACACACACACACACATATATATATATATATATAAAAACAGGAAACAAAATGCATCCTTGCACTGCTGCTATATGCTGGAAATGAATAGCAAACAACACCAACAACAAACAAAACCACCCTCTTTGCAGATAAATTGAAGAATTTACTGGATTGGTGATAAAATAAGATCATAAAAACATAATAACAATAATACAGTAAGCCACCATCTTGCATGTTACATTAAAGGATACACAATCATGAGTTCATTTGTTGCACATTAAATGGAAAGGAAAACTGCTTTGCAACAAAGCAAGAAATAAGCAAACTGAAATAAAACAAACACAAGCAGAAGCAAAACCATTCCCCACCTCTGGAAAGAAGAGAGAAAAACATTGAGTTTATTACTTTAGAGTTATTTTCCGATTCGGAAGTTTGATTTCGCCCTTCTCCTCATTCCATGCTGGTTCTTTTGCATCTTTTGGGGTTCTGTTAACTCTTCCCCTTCTCTGTGCACTTGTCCAACCTCTTGTTCTCTGAAGGTATTTAAGAATTGATTTCATTTCAAACAAAACAAATGATATGTATATGGTTTCTCATTTATAAAAATGCAGCCTGTAGGGGTTTCATATGGATGTGCATTTAAGTTATGTATATTATTATATATAACAAGGGGGGAGGGGGGGAACAATACTGAAATAATTCAACAGCACTGGTAAATATGATGACATTTTTAAATTATTACCTATTTGATTGACTGTGGTTGGTGTATTTTGAGACTCTTAGATCACATTGGGACTCTTAGTCCTGCAAGAAGAGAACAGGGAAGGTGTCAGCCGCTGCTGTTTGGAGGGAGGAAGGGGAGAGAGAGAGGTGGGAGAAGTCCTGCTGACTGATCCACGTGACAGAGGAGAGCTGGGTTTCCTGTTGCAGTATGTGGTGTTTGGAAAAGGTTGCTCAGTGGTGAGTTGGAAGGGCAAGGAAGGAGGTTCAGGCTGCTCCTGCAGCCCGAGATCCTCTCCCTGGCTCCCACCCAAAGGCATCAGCGTCAGCTGGGATCAAGGTTGCAGCTGCAGGACTGTGTTCATCGCTTCTCTTCAGCTCATTGAGCTGTGAAGACTTTTGGGTTGTTTTGGATTGATTTGGATTGTTTCTGGATCCCAGTAATGCAGTTACTCAAGATTTGTAGTAGGAAGGGTTGGAGGCAGAGTAGTTGTTTCTGCCCTGCTTTCCTGCTGCCCAGGGTGCGATGGTTAGTGGTGGTGATGGCAGTCTTTCCCTGTCCTTGCCTCCAGGTGCTGCCCAAGGGCAGGCAGTAGAGAGACCACGTTGTCTCCATCACTGCAGTGTCCCAAGTGTACAAGGCTGGATGACAGAGCCTGGTCCTTCTATGTAGGGAGGCGTGTGTCAAGGAGATACCAGTGAAGCTGCCTGCCCCACAACTCACGATGACTCTGCCTTTAGAGACAGGCCTTCTCTATGGCTGCCTTTGGAAGGGGATTATGGGCCAAGCCCAGGGTCTTGTACACTGTGAACCAGGCAGTTAGAGTAGACTTGGAACAAAAATCAGAAAGGAAAGGAAATTAACACATTTCCGTTTTGGGATTATCTCTATCTCCTGTGTAAACAGAAGGGCCCACAGTTCTGCACCATTTTGCCTTTAGTCTCCCATCCTTCACACAGACTGCCCAGAAATAGGTGCATTTAACCGGTTTCTGCAATGGATCTGAGGATGACAGTGAGCAGGGAGAGCCTGAGCCATTAGGATGTTGTGGGCAGACCTCCCTTACCAAATCTTCTGTCCTGGTCTCTGGCAGCCTTGGATCACCAGCTGCTTGCTATTACGTCCTCATGAAGTCTGTTCTCCTTCCGGTGTATAGGTTTCCCCTGCAAGCATTGAAGACTTGAGCACAGGCTACTTGGACAGTGGACAGAGTTGATGGCTGATGCCAGTGCAGTCATGTTCCTGGAGAAGTTGGTTGTGGGGTCTCCCTCAGCTTCTGTCTGAGTACGTTCATCTGCTTGTGACCTGCTGCTTTTAGAGACCAGACCCCAAAACAGAAAGAATTAAGGCAGTTGCAAAGAGGCTAATTTTCTCTCTTTCCTTTTTATATACACACAAGCCAGCTGTCAATAGCAGTCACACTTTCAGAGAGACACACCGGGTGACAGAGGACCAGTTCTCAGTGCCTGCACAGGGCATCTAGCCCTTCTCGCCTATTAGCAATGATCTGCACACCGTGCTGGTTGTTCTTCAGCACACTGTAGTTCATACTCAGAGGAGCCCACGTGGCTTTGCTACCCTTACAAACAACCACAGGCTACTCTGAAGATAGATACCTGCTTTTTTCATCATGTGTACCATTATTAAAATGAAGGTTACTGTTAAAATTAGTGGCCTTACACAGTTAGAATTGATGTGAGTTTGGACTCAGACTAGTTATGTGTGGAGTGAGTGGATCCAGTTCCCTGGCTTCCGCAGCTTGTTTAATGGGGGAGACAATGTTCAAAAAAAAAAAAAAAAAGGGAAAAAAAAAAGAAAAAAAAGGAAAAAAGCTCACTGCTTGTTCACCTGGTGAGGTGCGGGTTTCTGCTGCTCAGCAACAATTGATGCCCCTGTGGGCTTGGCTCTTGCAGCCTGCCCCTCGTGTTGCTGCCATTTTGGATAGCTGATTACCATTTGTTTTCTTCCAGGGGCCTTTCTGTTGAAAGGGATGAGAGACATGAGTGCCTGTTTTTACCTGATCCCATAAATCCATTCCAAACCTGGCCTGCAATTGCATGAGTAATATTAACAGTAACAATAACAATAAATATTTATTTTTATTTGAAAAGCACCTTACCAACCAACTGCAGTGCTCTGTTGTTCCTTCACTAACTCCCCTTTTCTCTTCCCTTGTTCTTCTTCTCCCCCCTTCAGTCATACTCCTTTTCAGTGCTCGGTGGTGTATGCGTGTGTGCTCACTGTTCTTGTATTCAATAAAAGTGAAATAAATGTGTTTGATGCTAAACCAGTTTGTGGCCTCATTGGACTCTTTCCCACCAAGAGGATGGACAAATTGGGGGAAGTGGGCATGTCCAACCAGGTTTTCTGCACATTAAAACACTGGACTCTCTCCTGTCTATAGTGAAGGCGCCAGTTTGGGTATTGCTGTCTAATGGGGAGGTGAAAGAAAGCCAGGTGTTCTTTATAGCTTATCCCTCAGCTCTGGCATGTGGTGTGTTTGTATGATGCAGTGAAGAAGGCTAGTGGTTGTGAAGGTGTTCAAAACACAGGGAGGAGGGGGCTGCGCTTGTCTTTGAGGAGCTTCCGCTGTCCCGGGAGGTGATGATGCTGTCTGGGTGTCTGTCCCGGGCTCTCGGTCTGTCTGTCCCCCCACGGGGCTCTGGGTGTGCAGCTGGGGGTGACTGCCAGCTTCGGGGCTGGATAAGCGACAGGCTCTCCTGGGGAGGGGGACGCGACTTTGGGTCGAAACGAGGCAACTGCTGGCCTCGGACCGGGCGGCAGGCTCGGGGCGTCTCTAGGAGCCGCGGGGAGGAGCAGGGGTGCGGGGGGCCACAGGAGAAGGCTGCTGGCCGGCAGGCGTGGCGCCCGCGGGGAGGCCTGCAGCAGCGTGGGACCGTGGGCGGGAGGAGGATCCTCGCCCGGGGCGTCGGGGCTTCGAGAACCCTTGAGGCACCCCTACGAGGTGCGGGGAGCCCCACAGAGCCTTTGGGGCCCGAGCGGGGGGCAGGAGCAGCGGGGAAGGCGGCCGCGCCCGGAACGGCCGTGCCGCGGCGTGGGGCTGCCCGGGCGCTTTCGGGGAAGGACCGGGCGGGGAGGAGCGGGGCAGGGCCGCCTTTCTCTGCGGCGCCGCCCGGCTGTGGCGGTCGCGGCCTGCCGAGCAAAGCCGAGCCGTGCCCCGCCGTGCCCCGCTCCGCCCGCGGCCGGGCCATGGCGGGGCCGCAGCTGGACGCCGAGCTGGCCAAGCGGCTCTTCTTCGAGGGCGCCACCGTCGTCGTGCTGGGCGTGCCCGAGGGCACCGAGTTCGGCATCGACTACAACAGCTGGGCCGTGGGCCCCCGGTTCCGCGGCGTCAAGATGATCCCCCCGGGCGTCCATTTCCTCCACTACAGCGCGGCCAGGGGCGCCGGCAGCCGGGAGACGGGGCCGCGGGCGGGCTTCTTCCTGAGCCTGCAGCGCCGGGAGGTGCGGGTGCTGCGCTGGGACGCCGGCAGCGAGGCGGTGGACCTGGCGCCCCCGGCCCCGGGGGAGGCCGAAGCCCTCAGGGAGAACCTGCAGGAGATGGACAGGTTCCTCGGGCCCTACCCTTACGAGACCCTGAAGAAATGGATTTCCCTCAGCAGCTTCATCAGCGAGCCGGTGATGAGGAAGCTGCAGCCGGAGAGCGGGCAGATCACCGCCTTCTCCGAAGTGCTCCCGGTTGCGGCAGGGAAGCGCCCCGAGGACCGCGCGGGGCAGAACCGGCCCCCGTACGACACGGGGTGCAAGAGCTATGCCGAGGGCATGGCACGGCTTCCCGAGATGAAGCCGAGGGCTGGCACCGAGATCCGATTCACGGAGCTGCCGAAGCAGATGTACCCCGATGGAGCTACTCCAGAGGAGATAACCAGGCACAGCATGGACCTTAGCTACGCTCTAGAAAAAGTGATTGACCAGCGATATGCCAGCCGGCCTCAGGATTTGCTCGGTGAGTACAGAGTATCCCGCTTAGGCACTTACAAAAAATGAAGTCATCTCAATGTAAAAATGAGAGCCCCAGCACGAAGCCTTAAGTTGTTGCATGGACCTTGTTCACGTGTGCCCTTTTAACTGTGTGACTGCGCGGGATGGAGGAGGTTTGGGGGGGCTGCAGTCTCTGCAGGGCCTGTACTATCAGCAATGGTACCGGGGTGTGAGTGCTCGCATTCATAGTGTCTGTAGCTGCTGATTGCCACGTTTGCTTCTCTTGCTCCTGGGTGCTGCACTAATACATTTAGAGCCTGGATTGCCTCCCATTAAGTCAAAAGCATCCACCGCAGCTGGCTGTGGTTGGGGGGCACTGCAGATCCCCCCCGGCAAGCAGGCACAGCATGCTGCTGCTGGTGCGCGGGTACCAGCCTGGCAATTTGACTATGAAATGATTTGAGGACAGAGCCAGCAGGGTCCTGGGAGCATTGAACAGGGCTGAACATTGCAGTTCTCAGATTCTTGTCCCCTTCCTGGTGGTGCGCTGGTATCGGTTCACCAACAGGCACCAGCAGGGAGGCACGTGGTGCACCTGTACTGGAGCTGCGCCTCCTGGTCACAGCGCTGTAATTACTGGCTAGCCTTCTCTGACAGCTTGTGATACAAATAAATGTCAAGTCTGTGGCAGTCCCGGGGGTGCGTTCAGTGGCAGCATGGACAAAGGACATGAGACAGAGCGTCAGGATTGCTGAGCTTTGGAGTAAGCCTTTGTTTTTCCCTTCATCCATCTTTTCTATATTAGTGTTATATAGTTCATTCTTTATCAAAATTGTTGTAGACAGATTACATCAGAGCTGATTACATCATCATATGTTAAGTTTCCCAGAGCCCTGGGAAATGGAGACACCATTTTTCTGGCTGATGCTAGGCATCCAGTGAGACCATGTCCTGGCTCTTAATTCAATGATCGAAAAATATCCATTAATGCACGGCTCACCTCTTCCAGTATTCCAGCACCCTTCTGCTCAGAGGCATTTGCACTCCTGTATGGCTTTAGAAACCCAGGCGCAGGAGGAACAAATGCTCGCAGAGTACCAGCCGTGTCTGTTTTTATAATCATGTATCCTGAGTGGTCTTAAGAACATGGACGACACTGGAAGTCCTAAGGTAGCTCTGTACTCTGATTCCCAGCAAAGTCACTCTCCATAGACGATCATTTGAGTTACAACGAGCTCTGCACAGTTATGCTAAAGCTGAAGAGCAGAGCATTAGGAAATAGCATTTGGAGTATCGATTGCTGTTAGCAGAATCGCTTGGTGGGCAGAATGTTGTTTATATGCAGAAGTTAAACCCAGCATCTGTGCAGTCATTTACAAAGCTTTTAAGGGGACGTGTACTTTGGATATGCTTTAACTTATGTAGGTTTTATTTTGTTTTCCTCGATATGTGCAGCTGAGTTGCAGTTTGCTTTTATCTGCTTCCTGATTGGGAACGTATATGATGCATTTGAACACTGGAAAAGACTCTTAAATATTCTGTGCCGTTCTGAAGTTGCCGTTGGAAAGTATCAAGACCTTTACACCAATCTCATCTTTGTGCTGTATCACCAGCTCAATGAAATCCCATCTGATTTTTTTGTGGACATCGTCTCCCAGGACAACTTTTTAACCAGCACCTTACAGGTACGTCTGTGACTATCCCTTGAAAAATGGGAGCGGGAGGAGAGGGCTTACAGGACATCAGAGCAAATTCAGGGAGAAGCTTCCAGAGGAAGTAAGCTGCCGGTGAGCTCCGTCAAAGATAGGGAACGTGTGTTCTCTAAGGACACCTATGTTTTCTTTTACTTTTTCCCTGTTTTATTTACACAGAAATGCCACTTGCTTGTCATCCCCGAGCTTGATCTGATGATGAGTTTAAAGTATTGATCTTTTGCCTAGAAGAGTTTAATGTATTATCAATTTGAGTTAGTCCACATGCACAGAGGCCAGAAAAGTGAGGCAGTGAGGTGAAAGGCAAATGAAGATAGCTACAACACAGACTGGGGACTGTGTCTGTTTTGTTGTTTTCCTTGCAAATAATGCTGGAAGTCACCTGGTACATTAGCACAGTTTTAGAGTTCTGGAGCGGCTCATCTAATACAACTGGATTGTACCAGCATACTTTTTCTAAAAATGATTCGAGCTTTTAGCTGCATTAAGCTGAACAACTGTGAGAGAGGCTGAGCAAGTGCAAGGTGATGTCTGTTGATATTTTTTAATGTATTTATTTTTTAGATTTTCTTCCCCCAAATACCATTCATTTAAAGAAAAGGAAAGAAAAAAAAGTGTAGCATAAAAGACTGATGATGATAATTTTTGGTCAGCTTGAATGGTATGCTTAGCATGCAGATAAGTTGAAGTTAAAACTTATTGAGCTTAGGGCATTGATAGTATTTAAGAGGCCTTGCCATTCCTGCTAGCCTTATACAAAGGTGAAGGTTTCCTAGAATCAAATTCTTATTCATAGGAAATCTATGGTTAGTCCAAAATATAGAAATACTCTGCTATACTGAGGTGGGCCTGAGCAAACCTATAAACCAGCAGCAGTAAAGCCACTTAACTTCCACTCACTTTAACCGTGCGAACAGATCAGCAAATAGACAGAAATTTTATATCTAAGAAAAACTTAGATTTTAAAAAAAAAAAAGCCATAACCAAATACACTGGTAAAACTCAGCAATAGAAACTTAATCCCAGCAGGAACCAGTAGTAAGTTATGTTAGAGATGCTTGTGGCAAATTGGTATTGCATTCTCCTTTCTCAGGGAATGGCTTCTTTTCTCTAGCTGTAACTCCAAGATCCTGCTGTACATTTTGGGGGGTGGGGGGGAGGAATAGGTGTTAGTTTTTAACTTGCTGGGTAAAGTGATATGGAAGCATCGCTTTAATCAAGTGACTGACTTCACTTGACCCCACTAGAATTTTTAAGAATTCAGATTTACAAAATTCTTGTGTGTGTGTTTTTTTCCTATTTTATTTTATTTTTGTTGGTGTTTTTTTTCCATCCCGTTACAGCACTGGAAAATCTGCCTCTATTTGCAGCATACTCACCGAGCAACGCTTAGCCCTGTGAAGTTACAGCAGTAGAAGGAATGTGTCAACCAGCCATTCTTTCCATCTGATGGAAATTTTGGAAACATTCTGTCTTGCTGGTTCTCTTTCCTTTTTGGGCACCTGAGTATTGCATGCCCTGCGATTTCATCCGTCTTTGCTTTTTATGTAAGCTGATGCCCTTAGCGTGGCTGTGTTGGCTTCAGTGATCACCATTAATCCCTAGCAGGAGTCACCACACTCTTAGTAATGAAAAAGAAATTTGCCTTACGGTTGAACTGAGCCTCTTCTTGCTAAGAGTCCTCTGCGTCCCTGCTCCTGTGGGATTTCACGGATGTGCTGAAACAGTGCCAGGGACTTGTGTTACCCATTCTCTTGGTGTGCACAGTCATCAGCGTTAACAGCCTTACCTGGATGTGGGCAGGTGGATGGAAGTGCCAAATGGGAGAGGCTGGGGGGTGTTATCTGTGTGTTCAGCTTTGAGTGCAGCGATTTTATCTTTAGAGTTTGATCTAAAGCAGGAAGAGTGCAGAATAACCTCCATTGAGTATTGCAACCCTGACAGTGTTCAAAGAAAGAAAGATTGATGAAATAAGTAGTTTAATGTGCAATTCGTTGAGGAGAAGTGGGAGGTATAATCTTTTAATCTTTTTTGTCGTAGCGGTCTTTCTGTGTAAGGGAGCTGTGTTACCACGAGTTAGTTTTACACTACAACAATCAGGGAATGGGCAAATGATCATAAGCAAAGCAACAAACTTTGCCGTTCATTGTCAGTGTTTTATGCAGCTGTCAGTGGGTCTCTTCCAAGTAAGAATTTGTTTTTTTCCCCAAGCAGTTTTTCCTTCAGTTCCATTGTGCGATGAAATTTTTCTTTGACTTTGAAATATAAATTTCTTCCTATGGAAATGAACTCTGGACCACACGTTCGGTGTAGGATCAGAAGTGGGCTGATGTGAGATGGGATTTCGGGCTAAATGCCCTGTTTAATCATACACAGGTACTTTAACTCGTAAAATGCCAACAGAAGGCTGTGAATTTATGAAAAGTTTATAGATTTGTGCGTGTTTGAATGGTGGAGAGGAGCCACCCTCAAAGGTTATTCCAGATTTCAGTGCCCTGTGCTGAAATGTATAGCTGTGCTTGGAATAACTGGACTTTTTCAAGAGAGCTCCCATTCCTTTCTTACCTTCAAGGCATTTTGTTGCATTTCCTCTATGTTTCCTAAGGTGTTGATTATACAATATTGCAGAAATATGCGGGGAGATCTCGTGGTCCATCCAACCGTGAAAAAAATGGGTATAATTACCTGTTGGCCTTGTTGATTCATGCTGTAAAATTGCATATGTGGCAGATAAAAATTCAGTCTCTTTTTTTTTTTTACCCTCCTGCTCTGCCAGAGGGGTTTTTTTGCTCACAGTTAAGCATATTTCAGAATTCTGCAATACATATTTAATAACACATATATACGTTTGCTTGAAACAAAGTTTCAGTTTCCTCAGTGCAAATATTTCTAAGGCTAACTGAGTGGAATACAAGCAGAACGTCTGTCTGTCTTGGCTGTGGGATGAGAGACAAAGTGCAGGGTTTGCACTTAGGTTGCCCCAAAGCTGGTTTCCAGGATGTCTGATCCTTTTCCAGTGGACCTAACTTTAAACTTTACCTGGTACACACTGTTGATGATGCACAGTTTGTGCCACAGCTGAGTTCTTACTGACATTTACTCTGTTCTTTCAGGTGTTTTTTTCCTACACATGCAACGCTGCCGTTGAAAGGACCCTGAGGAAAAAGGCTGAAAAATTCAAGGCTCACCTAACGAAGAAATTTAAGTGGGACTTTGAGGCAGAGCCTGATGACTGTGCTCCTGTAGTGGTAGAATTTCCTGAGGGTGTGCAGGTGGACTAAGCAAATCACCCACTTAAAAACAGCTTTTTTAAAGAACTTTTTCTCTACACCCTCTTTAACTTTTCCAGCTTCCTAAAGTCTGTTTCTGCAGCTAATTCCTCTTTATGCTGTAGAAACAGATGTAGAAAACACGGAAGGAGGAAGGATTCGTCACCTCATGAGAAGATCAGAGTTACTGGAGCTGTTTGAATATAGTCGTATGGATGCTTTGGACACTTTGTTTCTGTTTTCTAGCTCTTCTGCAGCAACTTCTCATTCTGTACTGAACCAACTTCTAGATCCTTGGTCTCTTCTGTCCTCCTGGACCGGAGGTCACACCCAATTCAGACAGAAACTGCATTTAACGCTTGGAGCCTTTACCGATCCTGTTTGATGTCTCAGGAGTGAGGAGTGGATGCCCACAGTAGGTCATCACAGCTTTTTGCAGCCTGAGCCCAAACTGTGAATGGAGAACTTCTGCTTTTCTAGGCTTGAATTACAGGAATATAACCTGAACTGTTTCAAAACTGTTGGAGACTTATGCTGCTTACTGTGATTTGTTCCCCTGTTGTGGTGGAGGACTCAAAGCCACAGCAGAATTCAGGCCCATTTTATACCACTTTTATACCGCTAATACTGAGATAGATTTTCTTCTAATTCTGTTGAAGCTTTTGTATTTACTGCAGATGCTCTGTTTAGCATCAAAGAATGTTAACAAAGAATGTTAAAAGTTTGATAATTAGAAATATAATGACTGGACAATAGTCACACAGGTTGGAACAGAGGAGAGCCAGTTTGAGATAAAAGGTCAGACTTTCACGTGAACTGGACACTTCTGCTTTGTTGTGAACAGAAATCTCAAGTGCTTTCACAGGTGCCCAAGGTAGGCTGTAAGAAAATTCTGTGGGGCTCATTCAGAGCTGCACAAGGATTTAGTCTTGTAACTTGCTTGTTACTTTCTTAGCTGTTAGACTCCTTCAGGTATTTGTATGCATGTCTAACAAGATAACATGCTTGTTAGTCTGTAACATTTAAAATAAATTTTACTCTCTTGGCCTTGCCTACAGAAAACATCTGTACAAATTTTTTATGAGTTATTTAGCCCAAGCTTTTAGTATTATGACACTGGCCTGTCCCTCGCATTGGGATGTCCAGTGTCCCCAGAAGTAGCATCACAACGGTATCCGTGGCATCAAAGGACAACTCATAGTGTAATGGTACATGGCATGATGCAGAGATGTTCTGGGAAGGGGGTATGTGGTGGTATAATCAGGAACTTACCACAGGAATCAGCTGTCAGAAGCCTTCGTGTGCTGCTTCATTACCATTTCCTCACTTTCCTCGTGGGCTTCAAACTCCATTACTCTGTTGTCTTTATTTATCCATTTTAAATAGACTCAGTATTGACCGAAGGCTCTTAGGGGAGGTTACTCCGATTTGGTGAGTGTTTTGTTCTTAAATCTTTCTTTACATGCTTTTTTGTCCTTGAGATCTTGTATACTGTATGACTGTGCTCTTCTCCTGCCTTGCTCTTTGTTTGCTTATATCCACAGGGAGTACTGTCTTCGCAGTTGCCATTTGGACAAATAATTTGTAAGGAGTGTTCCCAGATTTGATGAAAGATGCCTTTCAGTTTGTTGGCTCTTTGCACCAACCTGATGACTGGTTCTGTTGCTTTGGAGCAGAACAGCGGTTACTGATGCAAGGAAGCAGCAAAGGTAGCATGGAGCCCGGGGGCCTTCCTGTGGGGAAGGGAACCAGGAGGATTAGCGCTCTGGTTTTCCTGGCTCAAAACCAGCCTGTCCCAGCAGTCTCAGTGACTCTCAGCAGGCTGTCCTGGCAGTGCTCCCACTCGTTTGATGGATAGGTTACTCTGAGCGTGTCTTAGGCAATTAATTATCGGTTTTTGTTTTTGAGACTTAACAAAATATGTAAGAGCCAGATTCCTATAATGAACTACACTGTTAGCGACCAAGAACAGAAAATGTAATTGTCCTTCCATTGTGCTTTTTTTTTATTTTTTTCTTTTTGCAAGGTTGTAATAGGGAGAGGTAATATCTTTAATTAGACCCACAAAGCAGGTGGGGAAGAAATAGGCCTTTGGGGACACTGTTGTTAGATGTGGAACAGAAGCAGTGAACGTTCAGCTAAATACAGGTTGAGGTCAGGTGCTCAGAATTCACCTCTGTTATGTGAATCAGTTGCATACGTGAGGGGAAGAGGGAAGCTGGCACATACAAAGCAACATATGTTGGTTGTTGGCAAGGGGAGGGGGGTCGTAAATCTGGGAGGGGAAAGAGGAAGGCTGTTATTCTTGTCGAAGTCAGCAGGAAGGAGGATATAAAAGGAAAGTTGTAACGTGTAGTGGAAGAAATATTTTCTTGCCTTTATATAGCCTGAGGTGATCTGTTGCTATGATAACGCTACCCCTTCTTTCCAGCTAAGACAGATATAATAATCTGGAAGCAAAAGAGAGATTTGTGTGTGTGTGTGTGTAAATATACATTACTGCAAGCTAATGAAGTGTAAGAGGTGATGTCTGCAACACTGAGTCAGCAACGAATTAGGGTCAGGCTGAGCAGCTTCTGGTGCATTGTGAAATAGCACTGATGTGTGAGGTATGTTGGCTTTCTGTTTATGTGGAGAGTTGTCCAGCTGCCAGAGTTGTGCAAATGAGGCAAACTGGTATTGTTTCAGTCCTGTGACTTGTGCTTGCACTGCAAATTGTCTTGAAGCTTGGACTCTGCCCAGTACTGGGCGAGGCTAATCACTTACGGATCTACAATGGCATGAGCTGACCACTGGATACCCTGAAGATGCACTGCAGACCACGTCTACAATGCAAAGCTCACTGTGATTACACTCAACCCTGAGAGCCACCATTCTATTTTTTTTCACTTTACTCATAGGCTCAGCAACGTTAGCCAAACCAGAGTTTTGAGACTCGGTGATATTTGTTCTGTTTGTGATGGCCTCTGTTCTCCTGCACCACACTGAAGAGAGTTGCTCCTGTTTCATCGACCCTGCAAATTCAAAGATGTGAAATGATCTAGCTGGGGCTGGAGAAAGCTGCCCTCCCATCCCAGTGCTGTGGCACATCCTTATTTCATTGGGAAAAGGAATGGCCCAACCTGCCCTGCCAGTTACTGCTGCTTCCTTTGCCATTTGACCTCCATCTTTCCCGCTGTCAAAAAGGCAGATGGACCATTTCCATCTGTTTTCAGGTGGGCTGCTGCTGATGACTTCATTGTGTCACCAGTGAACATCCACAGTGTAGTTTCGCAGTTTAAGTTGTTTTCACATGGGAACTATCTCACCAGTGTTTTAGCTCCTGTGACAGCAATGCTTGCAGACCTCGAACAGCACCAAGGCCATACAGTGTTAACGGTGTGCAGACAGGTAGAGGCGTTTTTGTCTTCTCAGTGCAAACTGAAGATGAAACTGAGCAGATGCAGAAGCTGTAGAAAGCGATCACTGACACTGCATAGCTTGTTAGTACTGTGTTTTTAACAATCTTAAGTGAGCTTAGGGTTGTTTATTATTTGAAACAGCAACTCTTCCTCAGTCCTTTTTATACTGCTTAATGGTGAGTTGAATTTTTAGTTCTTTTCTGAATGGTCTCTTATGCTAACTCAAGCTTTTCTGTGTATGTCTTATTTCGGTTAAAATCTTTTCTGTTTTTATTAGGCTATTCTATTGTTTGTAAGTGTTGTACCCTTATTTTTCTAATCCAAAAATAACAAACGATAGATACCCATTTGTCATTTGTGCCTCTAGCAATTAGGAGGAGAGAGAGATTTTTGTGTATCTTGACATACATCACCTTTGTTTGGAGCAACGTTTATTTCTGCTACTGCTCAGGTGCACCTTTGACAGCTGGACAAAGAAAATGTCAGCTGCTGTTGATGGAGCTGTTGGCACTGAGCTTCTGGAATATGGAAAGAGATGAAACAGAATGTCTTGATCCTTTCCTCTGAAAAAGGAAATAACCTTCCCCTGATACCGCTGTGCTTTGTCCAGCAAAGCTATGGCAGTGGTTTATTCTGCAGCCCTGTTACTATAAAAGGGATGTGCTGTGAATGGCCATTCCTTCACGATGTGGTCAGCTACTTCATAGCTATTTCTGCTCCCCCTCAGAGAATGTACACCTCCCGTCTTCACTGCGTGCAGGCTGCTGAGCAGACTGGGAGCCTGTCCCACTGAGGTAAGTGTTGTACAGGCCACAGAGTGGAGCTGAAGTACAGCTGGGAGGATGCTCCAACCAGCGTGGCCGAGCCTGTAATTAATGCAGAGGAGTCATTGACTCTGCGGGGGCCACTTTAAGAGAGCATAAATGAGCTGCCAGGCAGCCTTACTACAAATAAATAAACTAAGTCTAAATGGGTTAATCAATAGGAGGAAAAATCCATATACACAGACTTTCAGAGCCACTGTTTTGGATTCATTGGGTGTGCTTCATCTGGCTCCGAGGGCTTTGCAATTTCAGGAGGAACATGCTGCTGTCAGGGCGCAGCAGTTGGTGCAGAAGTGGGTCGTGCAGCTGTAGCACTGGGGCAAGGTCCAGACCTTGCAGGCCTCCAGCAGAGCTTGGCTTACGCTCCCAGCAGCGCTGGTCAGCTGCAGTTTGGAGGGCCCCAGGGGTTTAAGCGAGAAGGCTGTGCTAGACTCGCGGCATGTTGGTAAGCCCCTGCCATGCCTCAACTTTGGGCAGGGAAGAAGTGAGGTGGAGAAAGAATCACACAAGGGTTAATTGTTCGTCTCAGGCCCATTTGTAGGGATGTGACAGCTGTGCTGGTGGCCTGGCTGGCCATTCCCATGTCCTGCACCTCCTCCAGCAAACGGGATGTGGATCTGAAGTGCAGAGAAACTTCCCAAATTTCACATCTCCAGAGCCTTAACACTTGAATTTTTTCCCCATCTGCTTGTGAGCCTGCAGCTCAGTCACAGTGGTACGGGTGCCCTGCAACACTACCCTGCCTAGAGAGAGGCACTAGTTAGCAGGAGCACTCTGCCCCACACCGGCAGTGTCCCTTTGTTCATTTGCTTCTTGCCAGGGTTCCTCATCTTGTAAAAGTCACGTCTCTTCCCACCATAGCCATTAAAAATAATTCAGTAAATCTAATGGGACTTGCGAAGGATGGGTGGTGAAAAATGGGGGCAGTCGGAAGGGAGTGGGTGGGTGTGAGGGGGGGTGCCCCAGGCCTCCTGGGGAGCGGAGGAAGAGGAGCTGCAGCTGGAGATGCTGAAAGCCTCTGTGCTGGGCTGGAGGTGAGGGACAGCCTTTGCCTGGGGCACGTGCAGGACTTGCCAGAACGGGAGGTGGTGTTATCCTGGGCTGCAGTTTTCATCACTTCCTTTCAAAGCTGTATCTAGCAACATCCGATTTATTTAGGAAGCTGAGGTTTATTTTAAAAGCAAAAGTTGCTATTCCTTCCCAGCCCTTGTCACTATGGCTGAATTCTTAAGGATGAGAAGACAGCAAAAAAGTAATTACCATGATTTTTATAAAGCAAGTTTAAACCCTAATACAGATGACAAACTTCAAATTTAAAGGTATTCATAAAAAAAAAAAAAAAAAAAAGGAAATGGTCATTTGTTTTTAGATTCAAGACTCCCTGATTTCTGTCTACTTGAGGAGCAGCTTTACGGGTGAGAAAGAGCAGGTGGAATCCAGAAAGGCTTTGTCCGGGAGGAGCTGCAGTCTCACAGGAGTCTGCTGTGGTCTGGAAATGAAGGACGTGGAGGATGTTGCTATCAAAAAAGCGAAGTTTGGAGAAGACGTTCCCTCTCAGCATTGAAGTGTAGGCACTGTTTTGTCCTTGCTTTGGAGGTATTGAATGTTGTATGAAATCCTGTGATAAAAGAGCTGCTTCTTCTGCCTGAACGCAGAATTTAGTATTCTTCAGGAATCACGGAACAAGTGCACTTGAGCAAGCAGAGAGATGATGGTGTTTGTTCAGAAAGGATCTCCAAGGAAAATGGATTTCCTTGAGAATCTGACCGGTTTAATCCTTTTTTGATTTTGCTTTTTTTGGGGGGCGGGGGGCTTTTCGTTGGTTGGGTGGTGGTGGTGGTGGTTGTTTTTAAAGATGCTATCTTTGTTTAGATGGAGTTCTGTTAATTGTTTTTGGGAGTCTGTGTTGGGCATCCCAAGCTTACAGAACAACAGTTTTCAGTGAAAGTGAAGGACCTCTGACTGTCTCCATCTTCACAGGTTTGGCACTGGATATTGCAATTCCTGCACGCGTGCTATATGAACAATTTTATTTGGCCAGTCCATCCTTGTGGTTTAGGCACTCAGCAGCTCTGGGTGCTCACATAGCTAGCTAGAGACCATCCTGCTCCGGCCAGTCCAAGGAATTGGTTGTACTGGGAGTTCTTCCACGGAGTGCTCCCGATCACTGGGTGCTGGTGACATATTCTGTGTTTGTGCTGGGCTTCCTGCCATGAAGGCGACGCTCGTGCTGGTGCTGAGGCCTTGCGTTCACATGCTCATCTGGAAGGGGCGGCCTGCTCGTGGAGCCTGCTCGCAGGAGCAACAAACCAGACTTTGCACCAGGCTGTTCTGGGACACCCCGCACTTTGGGGACAGTTGTTCCTTCAAAGCAGAGGCTGACTGTTCCCAGGCACAGGAAGGTGAATTATTCGTTGAATAGGGTTTTCTCAAGGACTTTAAGCATTTACAATGATGTATTTACGTTAATGATTACACCCAGTGCTGCTTGTTGTTCTTTCTCTGTGGGAGCCCTTGTGCCCTGGAGGCTACAGCGCGCTGCTGGTCCCACAGGGGCTGGGAGCTGGCTCCCCCCGAGGGGGTCCCGCTGTGGGGCAGGGCCGCTGGCAGGGCACCCCTGCTGAGGCCCCGAGGGGCAGGGCAGTGGGGAGAGGTGGGGAGGACAGTCCCAGCTATGGTCTCTGGTGAGCTCAGCAGTTCAGCCGATCGGAGGGGAGTCCCGAGGCCTCGCTGACATTGGGGGGGCTCAGCTGGCAAGGGACCTGAGCCCAGGGGTACACCAAAGGGGGCAAGGAGGGCCCTGGTCCCACTGCCCTTTGATGCCCGTGGGCCTGCGAGCAGCAGGGACGGACTGGTGGCCATCACATCACTGGGGAGGGGAGACGACACAGGGCTGGGTGCCCTGTGGAACACGTCCTGTTTTTGCTAAGTGCGGTCCCTTGTCTGATGTTATTCTTGTTTGTTGTTTTTTTTTTGTTGTTGTTTAAAAAAAAAAAAAAAACAAAAAACAGCCACTTTAGAATTTAGAAAACATCACTTGAGAATCTGCTGATCATTACTGTGAGCCTTACAAACTGGTGAGAGACCTTCTGCATGCAATCCAGCAGGGACCTGTTAAGCACATCATCCAGCGGTGGTGTGTGACCCCTTGGGGCCTCTTGTGGCTTCATTTCATTAGCAGGGGATCACCAGGGAGGGCTGTGCGTGTGTAGTGTTGCCAGAAGTTCACACTGCCTAAGTGTGTTCATTTAACGGGCTTACTTTCTTAACGAGACCAATAACCAGCGTGATCTAATGTTTGTTTGGGGGCTCTTGTGCCCTTTATTCCTCAGCAGAAGCAGACAGGTCAAGAGTCCTCCACATTAGCAAGATGTTCCACCTTCCTTTTTATCCACCATTCCCTGCAAAGATTCTTTAACACTCACAAAGAAAATATTATCTTTGATTTACATTTTTTTTCACCTCTTCCTTTGCTTCTTCAGTGACAAAGCACTTATCTGTGCTTCAAAAGGCTGGCCAACTTCTCTTGCCATGTCAGGGGTCCCAGTCCAATTCTAACACGACTGACTCCTTCTGCCTCTCCTGTGCTGCAGTACTGAAAGGAAACTGCAGTTTTTGTCTTCAACCAGCTATAAACCTTTTTTTTTTTTCCATGTTCATCTCAGGTCACTACTCAGTAAATCTCAGGTCACTACTCAGCATCTTTTGGCTGGCTCTGCCTGTGCCACTGCGCAGGTTCCCCAGGCGCTGACTGAGCAGCCTGTGCAGCACACAGTTATGGAGGTGCAGATGCTTGCAGAGCACAGCTGCCAGCCCAAGTTACCTCTGGACCTTACCCTGGCTACTGCAGATGCCTCTCAAAACCTTCTCTCTCCCTCTTGTTGCATGGTGGGTGAGCTCAAACCTGCGTTGTGTCGGCTCTTGCAGTGAAGGATGGAGGTGCTATAGAGAGGCATGCCTGGGATGAGACCTGTGGCTCTGCAAGAGCTCAGCATCTGCAGCCAGCCCTCTATTCTCTGAACACACACTGAACGCACTGGTGAGCACCTGTGCAAGGGGGTCTGGGGGGAGCTGCCACCCGTGGGGGACCCGTGCTGGAGCAGTTTGCTCCTGGGGGATGGACCCTGTGGTACGGAGCCGTGTGGGAGCAGTTCTGGAAGAGCTGCTGCCTGTGGTCAGCCCCTGCAGGCTCAGTTCGGGAAGGACGGCATCCCGTGGGAGGGACCCCATGGGGAGCAGGGGCAGCGAGTGACCGAGAAGGAGCAGCAACTGAAGAAGTGCTGCTGACTGACTGCAGCCCCCATTCCCCATTCCTCTGCAACACTCAGGGGAGAGGAGGTGAAAGAGGGTGGGTGGTGGGAAGGTGTTTATAGTTTGCATTGAGTTCTTGCTGCTCTAGTCTGTTATCAGTAGGCAATAAATTATATTAATCTCATTTATTGCTGAGTCTGTTTTGCCTGTAATTGGTGAGTGATCTCCCCATCCTTATCTTAACCCGTGAGCTTTTTCATCTTATTTCCTCCCCCTGTCCTTTTGAGGAGAAGTGAGAGAGCAGCCTGGTGGTGCTTAGCTACCCCTTGGTGTTAAACCACCACAGGTGCAGCAATCCTTCCCTGTGTCCTGGTGGTTGAATCACCCTTTTGCTGGGTAGCAATTTCCCCGGGGCCAGCAGTGCTTCCACCCCTGGACTTGTTCCCCCCATGGTGATTCTCCATGCAGCTGGCAAGTGCTAGTGTATTGGTAATGAAAGCTTCAAGAAATATTCTCTCTGTATTCTTATGAGCAAGAGGAACTAGTGTGGAGGACAACAGGAGCTTGCTGCTGAGGTTACTGAGGCTTTGCAGCAGCTGCAGTGCCTGGCCTGAAGGGAAGTAACCGGGATCAGAATAACTCACTGTAGCTAGAGGCAAGAGGGCTGGTCCTGCCTTTCTCCAAACTGCTCTGACCTCGGATTGTGGGTCTGTTCCATCCATGGATGACAGCCAGTGACCCCCAGCTTTGTTTCTTCTCTCTGCGTGTTCCCTCTCTCACAGATTTTTCTCTTTGGGCAGATATTTTCTCCCAGGCAAGTGACAAGCTGCTCACAAGAAGGTCAGACGCAGGGAGCCACACATCTCATTAGCACTGACGGCAGAGCCCAGCTGCTCTGTGCACAGGCGCCCCGTGTCACCTGAATGCTGGCCCAGCATTGTCACTGGAGCACTGCTCCCCCGACCCTCCCTGTGCAGGAGGGTGCAGGGGTCCCGCATTGCCAGACTCAGAGCTTCACATGGCCAATGTGGGGCTTCGGTCTTTCCCTGAAATGAAGCCTGTGCCACGTGTTCAGCGACCGCCAGGTGCTGCAGCTACGGGGCTGGTGTTCGGGGTGATGTGGGTGGGAAGGGGCAGTGTGGATGGCTGTCACCAGATGTCTCTGTCTCTTTGGGGACCTTCCGGAAGGCTCACACCCTAGCTGCAGGAGATGGCCATTTCTGTGTCAGTTCCTTTCACTTGACCTGGACCTGGAATCTCGCTCTGAGAAGAAGAAAGCTGGCTGTGTTTTACAGCCTTTCTCTTTGACCAGTGTGTTTTCCCTCTGGTTATAGATGTCTCTGGACTGTCTCCTGCAGACCTGTGCTGGGCTAAGTGCTGTACACCTGCAGATGTTATCCACCCGTCTGGGGCTGGCAGGCTGCAGCTGAGGAGAGGGCTCTGGCACCGTATGCATGGCTGTGCAGGCTGTAGTAACAGTCTTGCTGAATCTTTATACCTCAGCACCAAACGAACAGGCCTAAATTGATGTAGGAAGGCAGAGATGAAGATGCTGTTGAGCATCCTTGTGCTGGCACATCTGCTGGTGGCTGGTACAGCAGCTCCCTTTGGTAAAACCCAAGGTTCTCTGTGCTCCTCTGATTGGCATGGCACAGGCTGCTGAGGAGGACGGGTTTGTGCATGGCTTTGTACAGCCCACAGGCAGAACCTGCAACATCCCTGGCCATGAAAGAGAGTACATCCTGGCTTTGTACATCCGGTTCTCAGGCAGCCAAAGGCCCTCCTCTAGCCTGAGCCTGGATGGGAGCAGAGGTTCAAGGTGCAGAGATGGCATTAAGCATTAATTAAGCAATTAATTAATTAATTAATTAATTAAGCAATGCTTTCTCCAGAGCTGTGGCTTGCAGAGAAGGGCAAGGAATGCTCTTGCCCTGAATAAGGTTTCCAGCAAACCACCTACTGGCAGTCCCTGTCAGGGTGTTTGGCATTGTTTCCCTGGGGAATTTCTGCCTTTGCCTGGCACCAAGAGAAACCTTGAGAGAGGTTTGGCTCTCATGGAAGTTGACAGCTTCAAAGGGAGAGTTACATGCTCTGAGGAAATGGCTCTTGTAGTGAGCGTGGTCTGGTGGGGAGACTGCTGAACTGCGGTTCCTCCTGCACTTCCCCAGCAGATGTCTATGCACCCAAGTACTGCCACTACAGCACCTTATGAGCTTGTTGATGAAGGAGGACCCAACGGAGGGTCCTATGAGCCTTGTGCTGTTGACCACATCAGGCCACATCCAGTTTGCTGCTGTGTTACAACCCCATGCCTCATGTGTGAGACCATGGAGCACCCATCTGCTCTTCCCAGGCTGCTGTGGACTGCTCCAAGCGAAAGCATCATGTTAACACTGGGCAGTTGCCTCCCACACTCGACAAGCAGGATGTATCCGCACTTTAGCAGAGGAGCTCACTGGTGCAGGGTGGTTGTGTACACAGCATATGGGGATACTGAATGCCAAAGGCTTCAGAGCTTCCTGTTGCACTGAAAACAGCAGCTCTGCAGAGCAGTGTGTGTGTGCAGCCCCTTGCAGAGCAAGCCCTCTCCTGCTGGCAGTGCCCTGGCGTGGGGCAGGGGCTGGGCAGGGAGCTAGTGTTTTGTAGGAAGTGTTCAGATGAGATGGCAGCTACCTTTCTGTCCCAGCTCCATGCTCAGCTCCTCCTTCTTCTTTGCAGCTGCAAGCCTCAGCCAAAGTTGCATCTGGCTACAGGGCAAAGCTGGTACCCAGCTGTCTGTCCACGGGGCAGTTGATAGTGCCGAGGTACACAGCATGACATGACAAGGGCCCCCAGGCACACTCAGCACCATTGTGGCACTGGGGTGCAGGAGGGAGCAGCTGGTAGCTGAGGGCTGAGGCTGGTGGTCAAGCCCTGACATCTGCCTCACCCCTCAGCCCAGGCATGCTCGTAGCCCGAGGCACCTCTGCTGGGGCTCCATCCCCTGCCGCCTGGTGCTGGGAGGCTGCATGCTGGTTCAGCAGCCATGCTCACCTGCCTTGTGCAGCGGGAGAACAGTGGGTGTCCCCGTCCCACGTGTAGCAGCCCCGGGTGCAGAGGCATTGAGGAATGGGTAATCACTGTGCTCTGTAAAAAGAAGCAAATGGAAAGAACTTCTGCAGAGAATGTAAGCTCCTGGGGAAGAAATAGTTGCACTGCTCTAACCACACCATGGGTGGCCGTCGTGTACCAATTGATCCCTTCCTTCCCAGTGACCAAGGGCAGGGCAGCCCAGGGCTGCTGCTGGGGGTACACACATCCCTTTCCACCATGAGGCCAGAATGGGGATCTCCTGCCCCTCTTACCCCTGTGCCAGGCTGCCTGGGATGGACAGCTGTTCTCAGGAGGTCTCCAAGGGATCCCAGCATTTGGAGGATTTCAGCTCTGGGTGACTCTGGTCCTCAACTGCCTCCAGCAGCTCCCATGCCCTCCGCTGGCCATGCATCAGCCTGGTGCAGCTCACATGGGCCTGCCAGTGCTTCCCCATCCCTCTGCGCTGTCTGTCTGTCTCCCACTCAGCCAGAACCTCAGTGTGATCCCAGGGCCTTCAGTGGGTGTTACTGGCTGTGCCCTTGCTCTGAAGTGACAAGACTGACGGGGAGAAGTGTGGGGATGGTGGTGTGTGCCTGTGTCTCGGTAGCACCATGTCTGAGAAACCAGAAAGGCATGGGGAAGAGGTGGGAGCTGGGGTAGACAGAGCTGCTGCAAGTGCTCCATCACCTTGAAAGCATTCTTCCACTCAGCATCTGATTTACTCATGTTGTAAAGATCAGAACTATGAAAAGAGATTTGAAACAACTGGGCAAATACAGTAATATATCTGCAACCTCTGGCTCAGGAAATGACCCAAATCTGTCTGACCAGGGAGAATCTAGGTGGTACCCATGCTCTGGGTCCTTGCAGAGAGGAGTCTGTGGGGTCTGCAGCTGACAGTGATAAGCCCTTGTCTTAAACTACTGGCTATGCCCATGGGAACTAGTTGAAAAGTAGGGCTGCTTCTTGAGCTGGCTTGTCCACTTTGGACTAAACAGATTCTTCTAGATGTGTCAGTCCCACATGTGCCTGTCCATCCTCTCTTCATTTTCTGCTGCTTAATCATCTCTTGATGCCCTTCATCACAGCCTTCTCTTATCTGGAGGAGCACCTGGGAAGAAAGAAAAAAAAAAAAAAAGGATCTGGAATCCTTGTCGCTGAGGTCAGGGACTGCCTGGCCAAAGGGGTTGTGCTCAAAATGTGGCACTTGATGCTGATGCACTGGTGGGGATGAAGGTGAGCAGTGGAGGACAGGCTGTGGCTCTCAGAGTGCTCCCTGCCCACATGTTGCCAAACATGTTTGAGGAGGGGCTGGTCCTCCTAAGCTTTGAAGATCTTTCTGTGTCTGCCCATCCTTATTGTGGGTCAAGCAAGGAGGGAACTCCAGGGCCCTGACGTGGCCTCCTGACTCCAGCAAAGCAATGAGGTGCTCCTGCAATGTTTTGCTCTCCATATGGAGTGTCCTGGTTCTGGTCCCTTGCAGCTGCTCATTGGGGATATTGCGGTAAGGTGACAAAGACCCCAGGGGCCAGGGGTAAGGGTAGAAGGTCTGGGAAACACAGCTAAGGCTTCTCCCAGTTATTGCCACATTGTCAGGCTAAGAGAAAAGATTTGTACTAGGGGAATAAATGAGGCTGTGGAGTTTGGGAACTGGAAGAAAATGAGCAGAGGAAGTACTGGGAGCTCAGGGCGGTGGGTGAGCAGGGGCTACCTGGCCGTGAACTCATGCTCCTTGCAGCAAGCTGGGCAGGCAGCTGTGAAATGGCAGTATGCAACACGAGCATCTGCCATTTCCTCTGCTCATCTGGAAGAGTGCAGCTTTCAGGGGGAGCTCCAGAAAGCAGCCGATGGCCTCCCTGTCCTGGTGAAGGCATGTCAAGCCAAGCTGCTGCCACAGGCCGTGGGGCTATCACAGCCAAGAGTGGAAGGGAAAAGAGCAGTTGGAAGCCTTGCAGCACAGCCTTGGTAACCTGGACTGAGTGTCCATGGTAGTGTCTTACCCCGGGCACACAGGCCTGGGGAGCTCGTGCTGTGCAGGGCATTTGGAAGCACTTGGTAGCTGACAGGTACGAGGTGGTGTTGCTCAACTCATTGCAATGCGATTTGTCTGTCTTGTACTGAATGAAGCACAAAGCTGCAAGGAGCTTCCTCCCGGGGAGGACACACTGTACCAGAAAATCCTGTGCATGGCCTGATAATGATATGATATGATACAATTTTGGTTCATATGAGCAGCAACAAGAGACAGGAGCAGAATTCAAAGAGCCAAGCACCACAACTGGGAGGGAGCTGTGGGAAGGAGATAGGGAAGAGTAGATCCAGCCTGCGACGGGATAGTTGTGTCTAGCTTAGGACTATGGATCTGTCCATCCCTGGGGGAGGATGGGTGGGCAAAAAATGGCCTTTTCCTTTCCCCTCCACCTGGTAGAGAAAGCCTGACTTTGGCTACTCTGTCACCTTTGCTGGAAGGTGGCAGTGATGGTGTTTGTTTGCCCCTCTTGTCTGGAGTCTGTGCTCCGTTGGCAGAAAGGGATGAGCTCCCCATGTCTGGGAGCATGTTTTCATTTTTGCTTCGGGTTTTGTTTTCTTAATTGGATGAAGCATTTTGACATGCAGCCACCAGTTCTGTGAGCAGGCTGCTGAGGAGACTGGCATGCTCAGGGGAAGCTGGCTAACAATGCAGGGAACTGCACAAAGCTTCACTGGGGGATGCCTCATGCAAATGCATAATGTGCATAATTTACTGGGCCTTTAATATTAATGATCAACCTAGCCTAACCCCTTGTAAAAACAATTAGCAACAAAACTGCCTCTGCAGCTGTGTGGATGTCTTGTTCTTCCAAAGGCAGCAGTGGGGCTTTTCCTCCTCTGCTCCGTTTTGCCACTTGTACTTCTTCCCAGGTCCTCCCCTTGGAGCAGGAAAAGGAAAGAAAGACAGCTTTTAAAAGAGCCACACTGCTCTCCAGGGCCATCAAGGAGCTTCTCTTCTATCTCTGAAGATCAGCACAGCCCCAACGATTCCTTGCCCAACCTTTCCTTCCAGACATGGAGAAGATTTCTCAAGTTGTGGCACTATCAAAGTTTAGGAGAGGTTGGCAGTGTGGAAGGAAATGGTTGGAAGGGAGGAGACTGAGGAAAGGATAACACACCATCTGCTTTTCAGCCTGCCTTCATACCCCAAAGGAGGCAGGCAGCCAGCCCAGGCTGCGGCTCACACGCCCCTTGCAGCATATTTATGTGTCTGTACACAAACTGCTAGAAGGGCCTGCAGAGAGCTCTGCTGTACAAAAGCAGGGTTTTGGTGTCTCCCTGTGCTCATGACAACATTTTGCCTCTGTCAGAAGGACTAAAGGTGAAGAACCCACGGCCTCTCAGCACTCCTGCTCTGACCTTCCCTGTCATTTCCTCTCTGCAGACAGCATGGCCTTTTTTTTTTAAAAAAAAAATCTTGAATTGTACAACACCGAGCAAGCCTCCCAGTTTGAGGGGTTGGGGTGCAGGAAATGCCTTCTTCTTTAATAGCTGCACTTAAGCAATCTTTCCTTCTAGAAAATGGGAGACTGAATGGAGAGCATCAACCCATAATGCAGCTTTCCTTCTCCTGCTAATGCTCGGTCGCTAGTGAGGGGGGAAGCACAGGCTCTCAGCTCCTGCCAACCAAGTGATGCACTGTCATTAAAGCTCTGAAGCAGGAAAATGCTTAAGCGTATTTTTGAAGTGCCTTCCAGAGCCTGGAGTGAAATCTCACAGCTGCAGCACAAGGCTGAATCCCACCAGGTGCTTGGAGGAGCTCTCCTAGCCCTGTTCTGTGCCTGTGGGTTGAGAGCCTGTGTGCCTCCTCTCTGGGCCTGGCCAGCCTGGAGATCAGGCTGGGGGCCTGCTCTGCTCACAGGGGCAGGTGGTGGCCCTGGAGCTGTGGGCAGGTGGCTGCATGGTTCGGTCTGGCTTGTGTTTCCCTGGCAAAACTGACCGTGCAATTGGGCTTCTCCATTTGCCTCCTGAAGTTCTGAGACATGGTAGAGGGCACATTTGGACTGGGATGGTCCAACCTGGTGATCTTGCAGAGACGTTTTACCTTTCATTGAAAAAATTAGGACTACCATATGCCTCCCACAACAGGACATCACTGGGATGTGCTGGGGTCCCAGTTCCCACACCTGGTGCCTGGTGGTGATTAAATTCACTAGGTGCTGGAGACACTGCACAAGGCTGGCAGGCCAGCACTGGACCCGAGTGGGAGGTCCGCTGGGGTGCTGGGGGCTGCAGCAAGCCCAGGCCAAGGCTCTTCGGGGGTCCTGACTCAGAGCTGTATGGCTGCGCTCAAATATTCCTGCTCCTCCCTGCCCTCTTCTGCCCCTTTGGGCACAGCCCTGCTGCCCTGCTCCCTAACCCACAGCTCCAGCCCCCCACAAATGCCCTCACTGCCATGGAGCAGGGCAGGAGAGGAGGGGAGCAGAGACGGGGCCAGCGGGGCACCCCCTTTCTCACCACCCCTGTGCCAATGAGGGAGGAGCACTACTGAGCTGGAAGGCATTGCCTCTCTGCCCAGCGGCCACATTGCTTTGCTCATCTCTTCTCCTCCCTGCTGCTGCCATCATTTGGCTGCTTTTTGTAGATGAAAAGCGGCCTTTAAAATATAGGACAAGGTCACCCTTCCCTTCTCACACAGCAATAGCAGTTCTGTGCAGCTGTGCTGTGATGCTCAGTAACAGCAGCTTTGCAGAGGCACTGCCTGCAGGTGCCAAGTGCCTGTGGGGACGCAGCCAGCGGTGACACACAGCCATCAGCAAGGGCAAGAGCCGGTGCTGCTGGGGTGCCCTGCTCCTGTCCCACCACTGTGCCCATCCAGGGCAGCATTGTGCTGCTGGCCAGAGGGCTGGGGCTGGCATCCAGCCATGCCGCCGCTGTTTCAGAGCGGGCTTCTTTGCATTGCACATCCCCTACACCCCCACCACCAGCCGTGCTTCAGCACGTGCCATCAGCCATGCTAAAGCCCTGCTGCCCACCCTGCAGTGAAGATGCCCAGTCCTGCCTGGGTGTCTGCACAGCAATGGGACTGTCGGATGGGTTCATGGTTGCTCCTGGGCCGGTGTGAGCTACTGCAGGTGGAAGTTTTTTGCCTTATGAGCAGGAAATGTTGCTTGCTTGCTCCTTCTGGCACTGCCAGTGCTACTGACAGCTCTATATGTTCATGGTGCATCTTGGTGGAGGAAACAGCATGCCAGCAGTCCAACAGGCGTTTGCAGAGCTGATGCCTTGCAGACACAGAGATGTTACCAGAGTCAGGTGGGCATGTTGTGAACATTCATGAACAGTGTCAGAGTGGGACCCACGGGTGCTGTCTGGGAGGGCTCATCGGTGTCCGGCTGTCCTGAGCCCACTTTATTGCACCTTTCTGCTCATTGCTCCTAGACGTTGTCCTCTGAGTCCCTAAGCCCTCCGTGGTCCGGACAGTCAGTATTCCAGCCTGCTTGACCCAAGCTGAAGTGCGCAAATGAACTTCCTTGGGAGCAGTCCAAACCTGGAAGTCATTTGCCCTCCCTCCAAGCATAAAGAGGTTGAATATAAAGAGGCTTATTATCTCAAGGGGAAACAGGACTCTAAGTCAAGGACTCCCAGAAGCAAATGCCGAGCAGTAGCAGCCTTTCTTGATGTGAAGTTTCCTCATGCCTGTCCTTGATGACTTTCCAGGTGGATGCCAGTACTCCCATAGTGCTTTTAATTAATGGAGAATGATAAACCGAATATCCTGGCCAGCACTGTGTCTGTGCAGTGCCCAGGGCTGTGCAAGCTACTGATGGTTGTTCTGTTTCCTTGTGCTGCTGCATTCTGCCAGGATCTAGCTCACTGACTGGAGTGCCTGAGGCCCTCAGAAGAAGGCAAGCTGCTACCCTGGGTCTGGGACCCTCCCGTTCCCCAGGGTGCTGCAGGGCCCTATGGGGAGTGATCCAGAGGTGGAGGAATGGAAGGCCAAGGGCAGCACTGGCCTGGGTGCTCTGTGCACACTTTTACACTGAGCTGTTGGCTGGGTGCCTTCTACCTGCAGACCTTCCATAGCAATCTCTTGGCAAAGAGATGCTATTGCTGGAGAGATGTGGCAGGTTGTCAACCCAAAATAACCAGAAGGTGTTGTGCCTCTGAATGGAGGACAAGGTGGACCTGTAGCTCCCAGTGTTCTTGAATTGAGTTGTGTCTGAAGGCCTCCTTTCGACTCTCTGACTGTTAGTGCAAGGCTCAGACATTTTATGCCAGCTCCTTACCCAGGGCAGGACTGGCTCGGTGGCTCCAAAGCACCACAAGAGCCGAGCAGATCCACAGTCACCTCATGGGTGCAGTGCTGGAGGCAGGATAGAGCTGCTACAGGGGTGTACTTGGCCTTCTGGCCAAGCTCAAAAAGCTCTTCTTGTCACAATAGCATGACAGACTATGGTTTTGTTGTCAGGGGCTAATATTGTTCCCAGCCTGATTCCTGAGGGATGGAGTTGCTAGTGCAGCAGACCCTGGTGCCATGTCTGCACATCCCAGAGCTCAGGGCAAAGGGCGAGGTGGGGGTCTAGCTCTTCTGGTGCTGGAGGTTGTGCATGCTGATGACAGCACCCATCTCTTGTGCAGTCAGGTTCCTTCCCGCACATGCAAATCAGATTTGCTGTAACAAAAATACTGGCTCTGCACATCCAGTGTGGCTGTCCTGTTCATGGACCTAAGCCTCTGAGTGGTACCAGGTGAAGCATCCAAAGGGTTGGTCTTTCTTCAGCAGGAACCTCCTGTGCCTGTCTCTGGCTGAGACTGGGAGAAAGGCCCTTTGAGCAGAGCCTGTCTGGGAGCTCATGGAAAAGTCCTAGGGATAACTGCCCTTGACAAAGGGCTGTCTAACAGGTTCTTTGCTTTGTGCACTTCTCAACAATGCCTCTTGGTCCTGTGGCCCAAAGGCACTCACTATTTATATCTTTTAAAGAGGAGAATTCTGGATTCAAGATTTATAACTCCATTAGTGTATTTTGTTTATTCACTTACTGAATTATACTGAGGTGTTATAAGTGTCCGTCTACCTTTTCACTAAGGACATAAGCCCACTTGAAAGTGTGCTAATAAACCGCTAGTTTATTAGCTCCCTTGACAGTGCATAAAGCTGTCTTCTGTTAGTGTGCACCATGATGGGTATTGACCACCTGAGCCAGTGGTCTTTGGGTTGTCTTACAGCTTGGGCTGTGAATCTAGCTGTGGAAAGGAAATTATTAGCTTGACCCTTCCCCACCCTCTTGTTATCTCTTGACCAATCTGACTTTGAAAATAACGGGGTTGGACTTGATGATCCTTTTGTGTCCCTTCCAACTTGGGATATTCTATGATTCTAAGATAACAAGTTTGGTGTCATACCAGAGCCTTGGATGGTATTTGTTGTCGCCGTGGAGAGGGAAGGACACATCTTCTTTTGCCTGCTTGTGCTAGGTGTGTCTTTGACACCTCTTAGTCTTGGCAATTGCAAAGAACAGAAGAGGCTTGGAAGATGCCTCTTTGAAACCCTAGTGCTTTCAAAGTGAACATGCTGATCTTTTGCGTGGGGTAGAGCTATACAAAAACGTCTCTCATCCACACTGTGCTCACTGGACTGGTTGCCAGACAATCATAAGGCCAGACTGGGGTGTTTACATCTTCAAAGTCAATGACAAAGTGCTTTCAAGCTCCTGAGCATGCAAGTTCTGAGATCCCATTTGGCACTCAGATCTCTGACTGATATCTATCAGATCTCAAACTGGTGGTACCCAGAAAGACTTGTCTCCTCAGATCCTATCAAACTGGGAGCCATCCACGGGTTAGTCAAAACAGCAGTCTAGCCCTTCATATTAGTATTTTGGGGGTAATCTCCGAAAGCATTATAGATACGTTAGGAACAGCCTTTGGGTTTTTATGGAGCACTACCTGTGGAGCATCTAGTACTTGACATGGCGATGATGTAAACTGGCTCTCCTGAAGGCTTAAGCACTTCTCAAAGACTTAAGCAACTTGTCCATACCTTTGGCTTCAGGCTGAGCTACAGCAGAAAAGAATAGGCAAGATTCAGACTGGGGTCCTGCCTTCACTGTGCTGGAAGCTCTACTCATGCAAGTCCCAAGGGTGCTGATCAAATCCATAACGGAGGTGCAATTGTTTGGTCTTTCAGGCGTGCACTCACAGAGGCTCAGATCACACTGAGTGCGTGTCCTGTCCAGTTACACTGTCCTTACCTACATCTGTTTGGCTGAGTGAATTCCAGATGTCTTCTTTGAGTGATCACAATAGCATTTCACTGGCTGAAGTCTCTAACCCTATCTTTGTTCAAATAAAACCCAATAGTATTCAGGGTTACAGAATCACAGAATCATTTAGGTTGGAAGAGACCTCCAAGATCACCTAGTCCAACCTCTGACCTAACACTAACAAGTCAACCACTAAACCATATCACTAAGCTCTACATCTAAACATCTTTTAAACACCTCCAGGGATGGTGACTCAACCACTTCCCTGGGCAGCCCATGTAGGTTTAGTACCTAGGAAGTGTATTTTGACCGTGCTGACTCATTTACACAAAACATTCACAACTGTGTGATGTTTACTCTGCTCTCTCATAAGTATAAATGCCACATGGCTCACTAGAGCTTCTTCTTGGTGCTGACAAGTCAAGTCAAGTAGACACAGAAGGGATGAACTGTTCCACACTGCCTCCACCAGGGACTCTGCAAAAGAACTCTGCTGTGAAGTTCAGGCACCATTAAACATCATTATACTTGTCCTAACAGACTGGCAACACGAAAATTTCATGTGGCTTATTGTATTTTAGTAACGCCGGGCAGAGCATGTAAAAAATCTATATCTTGAGAAGGATGAAGGAAGAAATCTGGGCCAGGCCAGGCAGTCAAGAAATACATTGAAACTAGACCAGAATGATTTCAGGCTGGTGATGACCTGTGGGGGATATCCAATTACTCTACCAAAACAATGTGTTTGGTGTTGTTTTTTTTATTTTATTTTGTTTGTTTGTTTGTTTTGCTTTTAAGCATCTATGTGATTTGGGGGCAGGGATTTGGGAAGTAATTGCTTGTTGCAGAAGATTTTAGAAACTCTGACCATTTTATTCCTCTACCTGTGAGGGTGGGGAATGAATCGTAAGAGTTTAAAGGAGACTTGCACTCCTGCCACCATCTCACCAGCACCTCCTGCCTCTAAGGCCTCTCAGATCACTGCAGTGTGCTGTGTTGGTGTTTGCTATGGTAATGCTGGTCCTGAGCCCCGTGGGATATCTGTGGGGTTAGCCCACTCCCATTTGTACTTTTTGGCCTTGTTTCCTATCAGAGCTGTGATGTGCTGGGCTGTGTTTCAGAACTCGTCAGAACTCGGGTGTTATAGATGGGGCAGGACAGAAGCACGTGGAGAAGAGAAGCTGTCTGGGTGTGCAGTTGGCAGTGGTAAATGACCCAAGTGGCAGCAGACATAACCCCCAGGCCAGGGGTTTGCTTTTGGTCCTCCTCCAGAGACTGCTTTTCACTCCTGTGGCCATACCCCACACAGGGGTTGGTGTCCTTGCTGCCAGCATGTTCCCAGCTGAACGCAAGGGCTTTGGGAAGTTCCCAGAAGTGGGACTCAGCTGAAGTCTGAGATTAGCCAAGTTACAGACATGGAAGTTGAGCTGCAACACAGAAATAATTACTGTAGCACTTATTATAATGGCTGCCATTAATTGCAACAGCAGACAACTCAGCACATGCATGTCACTGCAGCTTTGCAGATGATAATTTCCAGATCATTTCCAGATCCTCCTCATTTCCAGGGGTGAGGAGAGGGAGCAGGACACCTGTCTTCCACCCCTGCTCCCAAGGAGACACCAGGTCATGTTCCCCTGTAACAGCCAGGGGTTATACAAAGGATCTCTCCTACAGGTCACACCCCCATTGCAATAGAAGGACAGCAGCACTTGGCATGACCTGGCTTCTCTCTGATCCAGCTCTTGGGATGCCACAGGAAGGTACTTCCATGCTGTAGGCTGGCTTCGCTTGTGGAAGACAGCCTGGTGGCAATCTCTAAAAGCTGACCTCTGGACCCTATGAACTTACACAGTCCCTTACCCATAGCCTGTCACTGGCCCTGACACTATTTTAAGTCTCCCACCACACTGAGCTGCTCTCCTGCTCAGGACACTGGGCTGAAATCCTGGGCTGTGAAACAAATACACTCTTATGGGATGCCTCTGACAGATATTTAGCACTTTAAGTGTAAAGACAAGTTCTCCTTAAGGGCATATGAAGCAAGGGGGTGAGACCTTCTGAGCACAGTATGATCACCAGGGCCTGAGATAGGAGCCTTGAAGTTGGAGAAAGAGGGAAGAGCCTGGGTCACGGGGTGGGCAGAAGGGTTTCCTGCAGCTGGTTCTTCCCTTCATTGTCTCTGACCTCCGTCTCTCTTCTTGCTTATAGGAAGATCCCAAAAAGCATATTCACCAGAATTTTGTTTTCCAAACCTGAGACATAAATAAAAAATTAACATCCCTGGTACAGCAGTGTTTTTCAGCAAAGGCAGCAACACGACTCTCTAGGACTTGCCATGGGTGGGATGGGGATGTGTGGAGGGCAAGAAGCCATCCTGCAGCCTTCTAAGGATGTCTGTGTGCAGGTTTCACTTCTAACCAGCCCAGGCTGCCAGCGTTGCCACCCAAACGATGCATGCAAACCCAGGCGTGCTCAAAGGCATCAGCAATTCATGTGTGCAGAGCTGTGCATCCCTGTGCATTTGGAAAGCTGGTCAGTTCTCTTGTAGCTGGGGAGGGGAACAGGGCTTGTATTTGTTGGTGACCTTGGCTATTATTTTGTATAAAGCTAACCCATAGTTGCTGCAGTTGTTTGCATGGGCATGATAGTGCAGCAAGTGTGCCACAGCTCTGCACACCTACCAGACCCTGCCGCTGTGTCTTGCGCTCAGGGACTGAACCCAGACTCCTAGGGCAGGTTTACTTGCCTGAGCTGGCTGCAGTCCCAGGCTTCAGATCACTGTTTCTTCAAGGTCTAAAACTAGACATTGCTATAAACTGCCATTTGCCTAACTGAGACTTCGAGGAGGGGTGAGGGGGCTGCACAGACCCCATTGCTCTGCCATACCACCCCTTGCTGCAGGGTCAGGTTTACAGGAAAACCTGAGAAGCCTCTTCTGCCACTGTTAGAGGGGCATCTAACTGCCTTCCTGAGGGGCTGTGCTGCAGAGCCTGTACACTCCTTGGCATGCAAGTGTCCATCTCCTTTTGTATGTCATTTTCTCAAAATCACAGCCTGAAGGTATGGACCTTTGCCTCCAGCTGTCTCTGCCCTACTCTTAAACGCTGGCCCGGGGTCACTCCCAATGTGGCTTCTGCCAGCTCCAGTGCTGTTGGCTTTCTCCTCTCATTCACTGAGAGCACTTATCCAGGACAGTGATGTTGCAATAAACACCCTCCTGGGTGCATGACAGAGAGGGCATTACATTGACCCAGTCATCAAGCTCCTGGGACATAACGAATGGCTGAGGAAAGCCATTCCCCCACATCTTTCTGCCACGGCTGGTCTCAGTCCGAGCCCAACCCCGGCAGCCTGGGCTCCTGCTCCCCTTCTCAGCTGGAGCTGCTGCCTGCTCTGCTGCTGCTATGCGGCCGGTGCCAGCAGCTCCTTGTGCGCAGTGCACAGCCTGCCAGCCAGCCCTGCCTGCACTGGGCCCAGCCCCGCACCGCTGAGCCCGTCAGAGACTTCGCACAAGAACGTCTGGGGGTGTGTGCAGGGGATTTATTTATAACCTCTCTGGTTTCACCTGTCTGCTCAGTCGTAACAGTCCCAGACACGCTGCCTTTCCTCCCCCGTTTTCCATATGCTAATGCTTTCCTCTCACCTGCCAGGGGCTGCTAATAGACTTGTTCATGTCAGTGTGATAGACAGCCCTTTAATTTTCTCCTCCTGCAAACTGTGTGGCTCCAGGAGAAGGAGGCCATCTGCCATAAGAGGCCTCATAGGCCAGCAGGTTTCCCAACCACTGGGGTCCCTGGAAGGTGGGAACTGACATCTGGTTTGGGACAAGGCCCTTGCTCCATGCTGTCATGCCCCGTTTGTTCCTAGTGTGTAGCTGGGGATGGCAGGATGCTGGTCTTCACCAACATTTGGTGTGTTTGCAGTCTCTCTCACAGTCTTCTGGGTCTGCAGCAGGGCAAGGTGGGACATGGCCCATGTTTACTGGCCCTCATCCACTGCCACACCGCTCGGTGCCAGTCCCTGCAGGCAGCGGGGCCTGGGCTGCACAGGCCCGGGGCTGGCACCGGGCCTTAGGCCTGGCTAGCTGGGGCCACCTGACAGCAGAACAGTGCCTTGGTACAGGCAGGGAGGGCCAGGCACAGACCTCGGCAAGGTCCTTCAGCTCTCCTGCACACTGCTACCCGCAGGACCTTTCCTGCTCCTGTCCCCAAGCCTGCCAGAAGGTCCGAAACCATCCCCAGGTAGATGCTGCTCGCCTGAGAGAAGCAAGCTCTCTGCCTGCCTGCTTGCACTGCTCCCTCTGCTTTCAGTTCCACAGATCCTCAAGCCAGGGCAGTTCTCGTACTGTCCCTCACTTTGGTTTAGGGGCCCTCACTAATCTATTTCTTTCAGAAGGGTGAGCATGAACCTCCATTTGTCACCTCTGTGTCTCCCATCCTTGCAGGGGTCTGTGCTGCCCACTGCCCTGCATTGAGCCCAAATGCTCCCCACTCCCCTCTCCCAGCTGCTGAAAGAGCCCAGTGTCCTGACCCAGATCCTGCAATGAGCTGGAAATGTGCTGGGAGCCAGCACCCCCTGCTCCTGCCCTCTGTGTAGAACTGTCCCATCCTGCAGCCCCACACATGCCTGTTGGTCTTTGTTAACTGACGAGCACTGCGAGCTGTCCTTCCGCTAGGCTGTTAATGGGGTAGGGAGGCAGTGACTGCTTCCATCCCACCCCACCTCCATCCTTTACTGCTGCTGTTGCATTTCAGTGGGTCCTGGGTGGGCAGGGAATCAGTGGGTGACTCCCCACCCCCAACCCCACTCCCCACCCTTAGCCACATTGTGGGGCCCTGCTCATGCTCCACAGTGGTGCCTTTCCCAACAAGCCTGCCTTTTCTCCTTGGGCCTCACTGGACATAAGGCTGTTTTTCTCACCAGATAATGCCCATGTTGAACACCTCCCTCTGGACCTTTTGAGCATCTTTCATTTCCCAGCCGCTATTCCCTTCCCCACCCTCCCCCACCCTCCTTTATTTTTAAATTAAAAAGAAAAAAAAAATGTTTCCATAGGAACTTGGTGAGAGGCTGATATCCCGACCTCATTATTTGCTCGGTGAAAGGAACTTTATTTTCGTCTGTTTGTGTACATTGTCAGATTTTGGCTAAACCTACTTTCCTGACTTTGTACAGTGTGTTCTTTTAAACTTCATTTCAAATGCATTCATCCAGTGGCTTAATTTATCCCATATTGTGATCAAATTTAGCTGAAAGTGATCTGCTTTGCCAATTTTGAATATTCATCAGATGCCTCATTCATTCACTGAAGCAAACCCTGCTCAAAGCAGGCGGCTGTGTCCGCAGCAGCCTCTGTGGTATGCTGGCAAGCGGGACATTTGCTCAGGGCGCTGCCTTTCCTCTTCCCATTATCTGCTGCAGACACATCCCCTGCAGCCTGCCACTGGTGCTAGTGCGAAGGCGAGCTGTGTGCTCACTGGCTGGCAGTGCTGGCACACCGGGAGCCTTGCACCACGCTGGCTGACTCACCGGGAACAGCCGGTCTCGGCACGGGCTTCTTGGCGGCACGCTGCAGTGCAGCACGGCGTGGTGCAGGGCCATGGTCACAGGGCTGCTGGTACCATTGATTTTGGACCCATCTGAAGCAAGGGGAAAGGAAGCTGCCCTGCCCAGAGGGGGAATCACAGGAGATTAAGAGGTGAATGGGGTGTATGTCTTTGCCAGGGCCACCAGTAGGGCTTGGAGGTGGTTGAGGACAACTCTACTTCCCTCCATGCCTGTTTGGGATTTGTGCACAGACAGGATCTCCCAAGCCCCTCCTCATGATCCAGTTGGCCCCTTGTTTATCCAGAGGGTTTTATCCTCTTGGGAGTGAGTGAATGCACAGGGAGGTGATTCTTCCCCTCTGCTCCACTCTCATGAGACCCCACCTGCAGTGCTGCATCCAGATCTGTGGCCCCCAACATAGGAAGGACATGGACCTGTTGGAGGGAGTCCATGTGGGAGGGCCACAAGGATGATGAGGAGACTGGAGTACCTTTCCTATAAAAATAGGTTGATGGAGTTGGGGATGTTCAGACTAGAGAAGAGAAGGCTCCAGAGAGTCCTTACAGCAGCCTTCCAGGACCTAAAGGGGGCTACGGGAAAGCTGGGGAGAAACTCTGTGCAACGGTATGTAGTGGTAGGACAAGGGTAATGGTTTTAAACTAAAAGTGGGTGGGTTTAGATTTGATGTAAGGAAGACATTTTTTTACTCAGAGGGTGGTGAGGCACTGGCACAGGTTGCCCAGAGAAGCTGTGGATGCCCCATCCCTGGATGAGGCTTTGGGCAGCCTGGTCTGATAGGAGGTGTGCCTGCCCGGGGCAGAGGGGTTGGAACTGGGTGGACTTTAAGGACCCATCTAACCCAAAACTTTCTGTCATTCTATGGACTCGATAACCAAAGAAAAATTCATGAGACCTTTGGGGAAACATGGCCAGCTGGCCAGCAAGGGGCATATACTGTGTTTTCCAATAGTCCCCAGCTGGTGCTGGAAGACAAGCTGCCCCTTCCCAGTTACTATTTCCCCCTCTTCTGGGCTTGTCTTGGCTGTGACTCTGTCTGCACAAAGTGCAGAACAATGGTACCCGATCCCAGCTGCGTATTAGCAGTAGTGAAGGTGGACTTGTTCTTTCTGTGGGGACACTGCACCTGTTTGGGCAAGTCCTGCACTGCAGGAGGCAGCACCAGGAAGCCAGCCCCTCTCTGCAGCTCGGGAAGCTGGACTGCTCGCTGTGTGGCTGTGAAGAAGGGAGGGCAGGCAGCCCTAGTCACCATTATCCAAGGTGATCTTTATTGGGAAGGATTTTGTTTCCACCTTTATCTTCATGCTACAAGCAACACGTGGCAAAGTGGAAAGACAATGACTCCGGCACTGATACTGAGGTTTTAGAAGGAGCTTTGGTATAGATTGAATTGAGAAGATACAGGATTGCCCCATTCCCTGCTTTACCTTTGTCTCTATGAATCAGCAGTATCTTAAGGTGAAAAAGCCTGTTTGAAAACTGGGATGAAACAGTTCTGTTCACTAAATATTCATGAAAAAAATTCAAAAGAAAATCTCAGAAGTGGATTGTTTTGACATCTAAGTGCCTCACCCCTCTCCCCACACCTCATCCTCTGAGACCCCAGGGGCTGAAGGAAGGAAGCAAGGCAGGACTGCCTGCACCTTAGAGAGACGCATTCCCGCAGCCACACCAAGGGGGCACTGCCTTGTCCCAAGCAGAATGGCCCTATTGCTGGTTTGCAGCTGAACATGCATGTGATGCACCCACAGCTATGCAGCAAAGCGATATTAGATTCAGGGTCTCATGGCTGTTATATGATGCTATTCCACCAAGCCATGGCATGTCCTGGATAAATTATGCTTTCAGCCTCGGTCTCTTCATCCCTAAGAGGCAAAGTCCAGTAAGATCTGGATAATGGATAAAACTGATCCTCTTGGTAAATTTTGCTGGAAAATAGGGGTACCCGAGGTGCCCATGAGGTCTTCATATGTCAGGGACCAGTCTGAGAACTGGATGGTGGGCTTCTCCATGGCAGTGCTCAGTGCCTTCAGTCAGTCAGTACAATGCTTGCTATGTCCTGTTCTCCTCCTGGGAGAAATGAAATTAATTAATTCATAACTAAATGGGTTTGCAAAGTGCTTCAGATTGGAAGCTGTGGGAGTCCCATGACTGAGGAGCCAGCTGGGTGACAAACGTAGTAGTTAAGCTTGCTTTTCAGTGTTGGGGAAAAAAAAAAAAAAGGAAAAAAAAAAGGCTGAATTTGCTGTAAAGACTTGGGGAAGGTGTAGAGTAGGAGAGAGAGGATATATATGTTTGTAAGGTCTCAGGAATCTACAAAATATCAGGGTTCCACTCTTTCCCCTTCTCCCTTTGGTGTGCAGAGCAAGAACCCCACACACCTGCAGCACTGCATAAAGGTGTGGGTTTTGGGGATCTGAACAGCCCCAGGCAAACACCATGACCAAAGGGAGTTAGCAAAGCCAGAGGCAACATTTGTAAAAGGGATTGAGACATTTGTGCATCATCTTTCTCTGCAGAAGGGCTAGCATGAGATGCCCAGTGAATTCAGAAATTCATGCATGTTGCTGCCTCCAAGTCTCCCATTTAATCCATCTCTCGGTATTAATGTCACTTTACAGCTCTTGCACTAGTGTTGCGCTGCCCCTAGAGACTAGAGATTACTGAGAAGGAAGCACACTGGTGCTTTGTTATGGGCTCCCAAAGCACTGTGCCACCTTACACTAGCTGAGCATCTGCCCCTAATCTGGTTTAGCCAAATACAGCTCAACAAAAACACTAAGTGGATTGATTCTTATCTCTTCTCCACTAACCCAATCTGTGAATTAGATCTGCCTGTTTTTTTTGCATGGTGTACAAGTCTATCCCTGAATCATTCAGGAAATTTGTACTGTCAGGCTGCCTTGGTGGCTCAGCATAGTCCCAGAGCTGGCTGGCTCCAGCTACCTAATGCCAACCACAGCTGTGCCAACCCCTGGGCTGTTGGGCACAGTAAATGCCCCCTACCCTATCTGCTCTGTGTCCTGTGCAGACCCAGGTCACCTCCCATCTCCCTTTGGCTGTTGCAGCAAGGGGAGCAGCAGGTTCCATCCCTGCGCCGATTCATTCATTCCCTTATCAGCAGCCCTGTCCACACTGGAAAGACTTCGAAGGCAGGAGCTGGGAGTCCTGCTGGGGCAGCTTTCCTGTTTATTACTGTGCTGGCAAAGGCTCTGGCACAGTGGGGGGGACAGGGGAAGATGAAGGGATAAGCGGGTTCAAGGCTGTTGGAAGTTCCTGTCCTTCCTTTGACTTCAACAGGACTGCTCCTGCCTCTTGAATCCTTCGGGCCACTGGGCCAGCGATGTAGCACAGCTAATGCTCACAGCCTATGTGCAATTATCTGCCTACTTGCACTGGAGACAGCACCTTCCAACCCTGGAGCAAAATCATACAGCCCTGCCAGGACATAGCATTGCTTGTCTTCTTCTCCCAGGTCAGGAAAGCTGAGGTGAAGAGCAGGTGGTCGAGGGCTCCATTTGGGCATCTATTTGATGCCCTCCAGGGGCATCAGCTAAGCACAGGGTGGTGTGATGTCTCCCAAGCCATCAGGTCACATCTGC